>NC_083695.1:87080177-87713391 GCF_033118175.1 Dama dama | reverse complement strand
TGTATATCTATCTATCCATCCATCCATCTCCTGTTTGTTTCTCTGGAGATCTCTAATACAGGGGAACTTCAATTTGCTTTCCCAAGCGCTCTTTCCACCCCCCTTCTCCTGGCTACAAAAATATATAAATATAAATAAATTGACGTTAAGAAGATTAGAGCAGGATTGTGATGACTTCATCATTTCCCATCCTCTTTGCTCCTTTAGAAATCTTTCACTTACACCTAAAAACTGGAACCACCGCTCCAAGCCCTTCCCCAGCCACAGTCTTAACAGCAGGGCAACTCTAAAAATAACTTGCCTTCCCCGACCCCCTGGCATGTAAATATGTCTTTGTTCCCGGCTGGGCATTTAATAACTGTACTTTATGGTGAAACAAAAGCTGTAATCAGAGCCCAACAATGGAAGCTGCAGTCAGCGCTGAACAATACCCAGAATTCCCATGGTGATCCCCCATCCGCAGCTGTGAGAACCAGAAGTCTCGAGCATGGATTCCATTCACAATTATTCGCCTGGTCCTAGTCCCCCTGTGGCTTATTCGAATCCCCAGCTTTCCTGCCTCCTCGGCAGGGCTTTCGAGAAGCTGAAAAAGGATGCCAAGCCTGGGCCCCTGCCAAGAGCAGCCCATGCAGGTGTGCACGTGAGGCTGGCCCTGAGAAGCAGGGGGACAGGGCCAGGCTGCCCCGAGGCTGGAGACTTCAGCAGCTGTCTCTGCACCAGCAATTCATGCAAGACTTCCTTCAGATAAAAGAGAGCTTTACACTGATTTTCTTATCCAGCACAGCAGTCTATGCAACCCAGGATAAGCCTGGCAGCTGGCTTCTTCTCCTGCCAGATTCAAGCCCTAGAACCTCTGAAAGAAGTCTTTAAAAGCGACCACTCCAGTGAGTCTTAAGCCTTATTGCATGTCAGGATCACTGAGTGCTTTAAAAGTATTTCTTAGGATGAGACCCCACCCTAGACCAATTGAATCAGAATCTCTGGCAATAAGGAATTAACCTTAGCATTATTTGTTTCTTCTTTGTTTTGCTTTGAAGTAAAACTTAAATATGTTTTTTTCCAGTAGTCACGTATGGAGGTGAGAGTTGGGCCATAGAAAGTGCTGAGTGTAGAGAAATGGATGCTTTCAAACTGTGGTGCTGGAGAAGACTCTTCAGAGTCCCGTGGACTACAAGGAGATTAAACCAGTCCATCCTAAAGGAAATCAACCCTGAATATTCATTGGCGTGACTGATGCTGAAGCTGAAGCTCCAATACTTTGGCCACCTGATGCGAAGAGCTGACTCACTGAAAAAGACCCTGATGCTGGGAAAGACTGAGGGCACGAGGATAAGGGGGCAGCAGAGGATGAGATGGTTGGATGGCATCACCGACTCAATGGACATGAATTTAAGCAAATAGATAGTAAAGGACAGGGAAGCCTGGCATGCTGCAGTCCACAGGGTTGCAAAGAGTCGGACATGACTGAGCAGCTGAACAACAATGATAACTTAAATACAGTATTATGGGCTGAATGTGTCCCTCCAAAATTATACATTGAAGCCCCCATCCCCAATGTGACTGTTTGGGAGCTGGGGTTTTTGTGGAAGTAAATAAGGTAAATGAGGTCGTAAGGATGGAACCCTGATCCAATAGCATTAGTGTCCATACAAAAAGAGACACCAGGACTTCCCTGGTGGTCCAGTGGCTAAGACTCTGTGCTCCAAATGTGGGGGCCTGACTTCGATCCCTGGTCAGGGAACTAGATTTCACATGCTCCCACTAAGAGTTCGCATGCTGCAACTAAGACCCAGTGCTGCCAAATAAATACATACTAAAAAAAAGAGGAAGAGACACCAGAAAGCTCACCTCCCCAAAATGTAAACACTCAGTGCAAAGGTGGCCGTCTCCAAGTCAGGTAAAGAGCCTTCACCAGGAACTGAATCAGCCAGCGCCTTGGTCTCAGGCTTCCAGTCTCCAGAATTATGAGAAATAAGTTCTATTTAAGCCACCCAGTATGGTATTTTGTTAGAGCAGCCGGAGCTAAGACATGTAGTAAAGTCTACAACTCTTAAGCATACAGACCAATAAACTATGTAACAACCATCCAGATCAAGACACTACATTTCTAACACCCACAGAGGCTTCCTATGCCTACTAGAGGTAATCACTCCTCAATTTCTACCACCCGTAGATCAGTTTTGCCTGTTCTGGTATGTCATGTAATTGTAATTACATACTATGTTGTGTACTCTTTGAGGTCTAACTTCTTTTGCTCAACATCCTACCTGTGAAATTTATCTATGTCACTGAGTGTTGTTAACAATTTGCTTTTTTTTCTTGCTATGTAATGTGTCATTTTATGAGTTAAGAACAATTTATCTACTCTCCTATAAATGGACATTTTGGTTGTTTCCCCTATTGTTTCTTTTTCCGTGTTGCTCCCTCTGCCAAAATGGCTCTTCCCTCCAGCTTTATTCCACCCCCTGATCTCTTACAAATAAAATCTGCCTACTCCTACAGGCAAGCACGAAGACCCCAGGCAAAACTCATTGTCTCTGAGAACCTTTCTGACCTTTTGGAGAAATGAGCCTCTCTCCTCTGTGACACCACTGCTGTCCAGTTTGAAATTATTTAGGGGGATCTCTGTCAAGGGACCATGACTTCCTCAAGGACAGGGACCATGTCTTAATTATCTCGATAATCTCAGCCCCCAGCACCATGGCATGGAGATAGGAGGGGTCAAAAAATAGTGACCTTGGGACTTCTCTGGAGGTCCAGTGGTTAAGTCTCTGTGCTCCCAATGCGGGGGGCACGGGTCCAAACCCTGGGTAGGAAACTGAGATCCTACATGCCACACAGTGCAATGAAGGAAAGAAAAAAGAAACCGCCAAAGTGTTTTCCAGAGTGGCTATACCATTGTACATTCCTACCAGCAAAAAGGGGCTTCCTAGGTGGTGCTTCCCAGATGGCATCACCAACTTGATGGACATGAGTTTGAGCAGGCTCTGGGAGTTGGTGATGGATGGGGAAGCCTGGCATGCTGCAGTCCATTTCAGTTCAGTCACTCAGTCATGTCCGACTCATTGTGACCCCGTGGACTGCAGTATGCCAGGCCTCCCTGTCCATCACCAACTTCCGGAGCTTACTCAAACTCATGTCCATCGAATCGGTGATGCCATCCAACCATCTCATCCTCTGTCACGCCCTCCTCCTCCTGCCTTCAATCTTTCCCAGCATCAGGGTCTTTTCCAATGAGTCAGTTCTTCACATCAGGTGGCCAAAGTATTGGAGTTTCAGCTTCAGCATCAGTCCTTCCAATGAATATTCAGGACTGACTTCCTGTAGGATTAACTGGTTGGATCTCCTTGTGGTCCAAGGGACTCTCAAGAGTCTTCTCTAACACCACAGTTCAAAAGCATCAATTCTTCGGCACTCAGCTTTCTTTCTAGTCCAACTCTCACATCCATACATGACCACTGGAAAAAAATATAGCTTTTACTAGACAGACCTTTGTTGGGAAAGTAATGTCTCTGCTTTTTAGAGACATTGGTCTAAAGTTGGTTGAACCTGCCTTCCAGTGCAGGAGACATAAGAGACATGGGTTTGATCTCTGGGTTGGGAAGATCCCCTGGAGGAGGACATGGCAACCCACTCCAGTATTCTTGCCTGGAGAATCCCCATGGACAGAGGAGCCTGGCGGGCTATACTCTGTAGAGTTGCAAAGAGTCAGACACACCTGAAGCAACTTACCGTGCATGCACCTACCAGCAATAAATCAGTGATCCAGTTTCTCAGGGGTACACCTCCCACAGGAAATAATGACCAGTTTCTGGGAGGCCAGACTCCTGCCAGGGACAGTGGGGACACCTGGGGGCAGATCTGGCTTTGGGATGGGAGGCTGGCAGGAACTAAACATGTTCCACGAAGGCACCTGACAGGAAGCCCCAGCAGGACAGATTGGGTGTGAGCATGGCTTGCAGCTGCCCAGGACTCACCGTTGACAGTAACCCCAATGTCCTAAATCCAAGCCCCTGGCTTAACTTGGGATGCCGAGCCCCACATGGTACCTGTGGAGATGAGCTCAGGAGCCTGGGAGGACAGAGCCCTGAGACAGGGTGTCAGTGGGCCCTCAACTCTGAGGGACTGGGGTCTCCTAACTCTGCCATGGCCCAGAACTCTGTCTTAAGAACTGCCACGTGGCCCCTGTCCCTCATGATTGCCACGCCCCTTCCAGTGGGACATTTGGCATTACCCAGGATGCTGGGTGTGTGGGAGTCAGTGGACTTCGTGCTGCAGGGTTACTTTTTCTGATTTCTCTCCTGTCCTTCACCTACATCTCTTAAATAAAGCTACTGATACAGTTCTTAATTCTCTATGGCAACCCAATAGCACTACTTAGAAAGGCCAGTCTCTGAGTTAACAGCTCTTCAACAATTCATGCTTTAGGTCATAGATGATTAGCATTGCTTAGAAATTCTGCTTTCACAAAGACCTAAATGTTTACATCTCTGTGATCTAAGCTTTTTGACCCCCAACACTGTGGCAAAGGGCTGCTGTTCTGAGTTCAAATCGACTGCTTGCTGGCTGTGTAACTGAACCACTCAATCACAAGTTCTGCACTTCCGTTTCCTCTCTGTCAGACAGTCTCTCTGCTGCATAGTGGTTGTCAGGATGGGGCTTAGTGCCTGGCAAGTGCTCGGGAAGGCTACCACTATGGTGTCCACCTGACCATTGAAGAAGCCTCACGCCCCTCCCCTCTCCAGACGCATTCCTGGGTTCATCATCCTTATTTCCTAACAACAACAGACAAGCTTTGCTCTGGGCGCTTTCTTGGTTATCCTGAAATGCCCTCCTCCATTTCATTCTGCTGCCCACATGCCACCCGCCAGACTGTTTGTTTTGGAAGCAAGAGGGCAGCCTGGGAGTGGCAGGCTTGCCCATGCGGTTCCTTGAAACAAAAGCTGCTCCCTAGTCACTGCTGGGAGAAGCCAGCACATCCAAGCAGCTACACAGGCATGTCAGAGGTAGGATACTCTGTGGGCAGGACTGTGGGGGTGTGGGGTGGGTGCTCAGGCAGAGTGGTGGGGGTGGAGGGTTTGCAGGCCAAGCATGTGGTGTCGGCTTTGTCTTGGGGGATTTGGAGAAGAGGCATGAAAAAGTTTTAAATAAGAAAGGGGTGTGATCAGAGTTGTGGGTTAGAAAAGTCCTCTGAACTCTTTGATGAGTCTTTCCGGAAAGAAAGACACCACCTAGATTCCAGTATCTTCTCCTTCCTTTGCCCAGCACAGGTTGTCTGCTGTAGCCAGCCCCCTACATAGATTCTCTGCACCCCTGCCCCACTGGAGTGCTCTCCACATGGCAACATTTTCCCTGTACTTAAGGCCTGGCTTGATTCTTCCTCTTCCAGAAATTCTTTCCTATCCCTCAGCACATGTTTACGGCTCCCTTCCCAGACCCCAGGGTTCTTTCCCACACCCCACAGGCCAGCACCACTCAGAACTTGCTACTCTGTGGGCCTAATTCTTGGAGCATGCAATGCTGTACAGTCAGAAAATTCAAGTTCAATTTCAGGTTCTGTCCGTGGCAACTTGTGATCTTAAGCGTCTCCCTCAACCTCTCTGAGCCACAGTTTGGTCACTTGATCAGTAGGACCATACGATGCAACTCTCAGGACTGGGATGTGCACCAGAAGAACTAAAAGCATACTGTAAATAGTGATTTTTAAAAAAGAAGTAAAATGATCTTTATTTCTAGATAACATGATTGCCTATCCATAAAATCTGAAGAAATTTACTCCAAAAAGCTAGTCAAATGAGTTTAGGGTGGCAGAATACAGGAGCAATACACAAAAAAACAATTTTATTTTTATATACCATCAAGTGAGAGAAGCCAGACCCATACACAGGAGAAACATAAATAGGAAAAGAAAAACCACTGCCCTCCCATAGGACGTCCCTGGTGGCCCAGTGTTTAGGACTATATGCTTTTACTGCCAAGGTCCTGGGTTCAACCCCTGGTCAGGGCACTAAGGTTCCCACATGCCGTGCAGTGCAGCTGAAAACAAACAAACAAACAAAAAAAACCCCACTACTCTCCCTCCAAAAAACATACTCCGTGATTCCAGTTTTATAATAGAAACTGTGGGAAGTGCAAGCTAATTTATGGTGGTGGCGGTGAAGTTGCCAAGTTGTGTCCGACTCTGGCAACCCCATGGACTGTAGCCTGCCGGCCTCCTCTGTCCATGGGATTCTCCAGGCAAGGATACTGGAGTGGGCTGCTATTTCCTTCTCCAAAACTAACTTATAGTTACAAAGAAATTAGAGGATGGAGAGGTAAAGTGGGGCAAGAGGAGGGTTTGCAAAGTTTGAGGTGCAATGAAAATGTTCACTGTTGTGATTGTGTTGTTGTGTAAACAATGATGGTAAACAAAAAAATGGGAAGAGGCATGGGCTGCAAAGCCAGGGAGACCTGGGGTGGGACCTTGGCTCTGGGTCCCACTGGTTGACTGTCTCTAGGCAGGTCAACCAGAGTCTCTGGACTTGCTTTTCTTCTCTGTAGGTGGGGAGCTTAGTACTTGCCTCTGGGATTAATGTGAAGATCAGATATGGTAAGAGGTTGGCACATTGCCTGGCACATAGTGGCCTGGCAATGGGTGTTAGCACCTCCTTATCGCCAAACAACAGTCCTTTGGACATGGGAATACATATGTGTCTATTGATTGCCTGGCTGATTTAATTACAGACCACACAAATAAAGGGATATAGGATGGATAGGTAGGTAGACGGGTGGATAGATGGATGGATGAGTGGACTGGTGGACAACTGTCTGACTGAATAAATGAATAAATAAATGAGTGGATGACCAAACGGATAGCTGAAAAAAATCAAGAAGCAAAGGAATGCCTGAATGAATGAATGAATGATGAATGGAGTGAGCACATCACTAAATGAGTGACAGGAGGGACCTGGCAGTAAACGACTGATCTCCTTCAGGCCAGAAGCCCACCCTCCCCCTGGCCTTCGTGGTATGAGTAAAGCACCAGTTGCCTTGAAGGCTCTCTTAGCGGCGGCCAGGTGCCCCTGCCAGGTAACCAGGGTAACCAGGTTCCTGAAGAGAGGCAGCTGTTGGCTCCTTGGCAGTCCCATCGAGGCCTATCTTGGCAACAAGGACAAATGTTCTGGGGCTGCACGGACTAGAGGCGGGCCCTCTCTGAGCTGCCAGTGGGCAAGCTCGGACCAGGTGCTCTCGCAGCTCGGACTGGGGCTGCGTCCTTGGTGGTCATCAACTTCCTGCTGAGGAAGTGGGCATCGCTTGTCCCACGAGAGAAGAGGCAACTGGCCTGAGCAAGCTAGGGAGGCAGGTTAGATTCCTAGGAAAGGAGGACCTGCAGAGAGGCCCCCATCCTGCTGATTGTGAGCTCGTGGGTCAGGAGATGGCTCCGTCAGTCACAGCAGCCTCTTGGGGCAAAGAACAAAGACCCATGTGCAACAGCGCCCTGACTGAGGAGCCATTCACAGCACGGGCCCCATACTTACAACATCTGTGGGAGGCAGCCTGGCAGTGCTTGCCTCTCTGTCAACCCGTTTATAGATAAAGAGGCCCTGATAGGAAAAAAAGGCTTGCCCAAGGTATGAGAGTGCAACAGCAGAGAATGAAACCCCCCGCCAGGCTCTCCATACCTCCACCCTTCTTGGCTGACTTCCTGCGTGTGTGCTTAATCGCTCAATCATGTTCGACTCCTTACAGTCCTATGGTCTGTAGCCCACCAGGCTCCTCGGTCCATGGAATTCTCCAGGCAAGAATACTGGCGTGGGTAAGCATTCCCTTCTCCAGGGAGATCTCACCGACCCAGGGATCGAACCCAAGTCTCCTGCCTTGCAGGCAGATTCCTGACCATCTGAGCCACCAGGGAAGCCCATCTCTACAGGCCACAGGGGATTCAGTGACACAGCAGGAGGAGGACACCCTCTGGCCATCCCAAAGAAGTGGCTTTTTGTTGCTACTCCTCTAAAATTGTGCTGAACTCGTTGCCTGGGTCACTCCCCAACTGGCTAGCTGAGAAGAATCTGTCTCTGAAGCCTCAGGTCACTTTGTTCAAGTCCTTCTTTCCTCCTCCCTGAGTTGCAGGTAAGTCTAGTCTTCTCTCTGCTGCTGGGCCTGAGCACTTCAGTGGAGAGCATGGCCCTTCTCTCACCACCCTTCACCCCTGCCTCCCTCCACACCTGTCATGTCTAACAAGTCCCCAAAGTGGCCACTGAAGTTCCCATGCAAGTTAGTGAAAGAACTGAGTGGCCCGAGGATGAACAGCCAAATAAGACACAGGAGATGAAAGCAGAAGACTTCTAGAAACAACCGTGTGTTACCCCAAAAGCACAGATTTCTAAAGGTGGGATTCTAGGCAGCAGGACTTGTCTGTGGACAGATAATCAGGCCACGGGCTCTTTTCAGAGGTTTAATCACACAGCCATCACCAATTCCGTCCAAGCAGAATTCTCAAGTGTATCACCTTTCATTTTTCTTAGGACAAACGTGCCCTTTTGTCTGCTCTGTTGGCTTTTCATTCAGGAAGAGTGGGCAAAAATACCCTTTAATTTACCAAAAATGGTTTTGTTTTTTTTTTTTTTAATATTTATTTATTTTATTTATTTATTTGGCTGTTCCCGGCCTTAGCTGCAGCATGTGGGATCAAGTTCCCTGACCAGGGATTGAACCCTGGCCCCCTGCATTGGGAGCACAGAGTCTTAGCCACTAGACCACCAGGGAAGTCCCCCAAAAATGGTTTTTAAATGCATCAGCCAACTCAGGACTATCAGGGAAGGTAATGGTTCTTTCCCTTCATAATGATGGAGTAAATTTCAGCCAAGATGAATTTAAATGATGTTCATGGGCTGTAGGGGTTTTTTTTGTTAATTTCATCCATCATGACTAAGTCACTGAACTTTCACAGCTCCAGACCATTCTTAGAGTATCTCTTGCCTTGTTCAAAGCCAGCCTCAAACAATTTTCAGCTGGATAACAAGAGGTGGGTCTTTTTTTCCAGCAGGGCAGTGGCTGAGAGCTCTGGAATCTGACAGTCCTGGGCTCAGGTCTTGGCTCTGCTGGTGCTTGGCTGTATGGCTTAGAAACTGCCCCTTAACCTCTCTGTGCCTGTCTCCCTCACTTATTTCTCAAGGGCAGATAAAGGTGTTATCTGGAACTTTGCAGGATTATTTAAAGATTAAATGAAATGATGTATGTGAGGGATCTGTCACAGTAAACTCAATGAATCTTAGTTATTGCTGTTATTCTAATACGAAGGCAGCATTATCTTTATTTTGTTGTCAGTATTTGTTGCTGTTCAGTTGCCCAGTCGTGTCCGACACTTTGCGACCCCAAGGACTGCAGCACGCCAGGCCTCCCTGTCCCTCACCATCTCCAGAGTTTGCCCAAGTTCATGTCCGTTGCTTCAGTGATGCCATCCAGCCATCTCAGCCTTTGACGCCCTCTTCTCTTTCTGCCCTCAATCTTTCCCAGCATTAGGGTCTTTTCCAACGAGTCGGCTCTTTGCATCAGATGACCAAAATACTGAAGCTTCGGCTTCGGCATCAATTCTTCCAACAAGTATTCAGGGTTGATTTCCCTTAAGATTGACTGGTTGATACACAAAAATAAACTCAAAATGGATTAAAGATCTAAATGTAAGACCAGAAACTATAAAACTCCTAGAGGAGAACATAGGCAAAACCCTCTCCGACATAAATCACAGCAAGATCCTCTATGACCCACCTCCCAGAATATTGGAAATAAAAGCAAAACTAAACAAATGGGACACTACAAAGGAAACTATAAGTAAGGTGAAAAGACAGCCCTCAGATTGGGAGAAAATAATAGCAAATGAAGAAACAGACAAAGGATTAATCTCAAAAATATACAAGCAACTCCTGCAGCTCAATTCCAGAAAAATAAATGACCCAATCAAAAAATGGGCCAAAGAACTAAACAGACATTTCTCCAAAGAAGACATATAGATGGCTAACAAACACATGAAAAGATGCTCAACATCACTCATTATTAGAGAAATGCAAATCAAAACCACAATGAGGTACCATTACACGCCAGTCAGGATGGCTGCTATCCAAAAGTCTACAAGCAATAAATGCTGGAGAGGGTGTGGAGAAAAGGGAACCCTCTTACACTGTTGGTGGGAATGCAAACTAGTACAGCCACTATGGAAAACAGTGTGGAGATTTCTTAAAAAACTGGAAATAGAACTGCCATATGACCCAGCAATCCCACTTCTGGGCATACACACTGAGGAAACCAGATCTGAAAGAGACACGTGCACCCCAATGTTCATCGCAGCACTGTTTATAATAGCCAGGACATGGAAGCAACCTAGATGCCCATCAGCAGATGAATGGATAAGGAAGCTGTGGTACATATACACCATGGAATATTACTCAGCCATTAAAAAGAATTCATTTGAATCAGTCCTAATGAGATGGATGAAACTGGAGCCCATTATACAGAGTGAAGTAAGCCAGAAAGATAAAGAACATTACAGCATACTAACACATATATATGGAATTTAGAAAGATGGTAACGATAACCCTATATGCAAAACAGAAAAAGAGACACAGAAATACAGAACAGACTTTTGAACTCTGTGGGAGAAGGTGAGGGTGGGATATTTCAAAAGAACAGCATGTATACTATCTATGGTGAAACAGATCTCCAGCCCAGGTGGGATGCATGAGACAAGTGCTCGGGCCTGGTGCACTGGGAAGACCCAGAGGAATCGGGTGGAGAGGGAGGTGGGAGGGGGGATCGGGATGGGGAATACGTGTAAATCTATGGCTGATTCATATCAATGTATGACAAAACCCACTGAAATGTTGTGAAGTAATTAGCCTCCAACTAATAAAAAAATTAAAAAAAAAAAAAAAGATTGACTGGTTGGATCTCCTTGCTGTCCAAAGGACTTTCAGGAGTCTTCTCCAGCAGCACAGTTCAAAGGCATCAATTCTTTGGCGCTCTGCCTTCTTTACTGTCCAGCTCTCACAACAATATGTGACCACTGGGAAGACCATAGCCTTGAGTATACAGACCTTTGTCGGCAGAGTAATGTCTCTGCTTTTCAACAGACTGTCTTAAATTTGTAATCACTTTCCTGCCGAGAAGCAATTGCCTTCTGATTTGATGGCTACAGTCACCATCTGCAGTGATTTTAGAGCCCAAGAAGAAATCTGTCACTATATCACTCTATCCTTTATCTTTTTACCAAGCCGTTTTCCTTTATGATTTGGCTACTCCCTCCCCACAGGGCTTCTCAGGTGGCACAGCTGATAAAGAGTCTGCCTGCCAATGCAGAGGATGCTAGTTTGATTCCTGGGTTGGGAAGATCCCCTGGAAAAGGAAATGGCAACTCACTCCAGTATTCTTGCCTGGGAAATCCTATGGACAGAGGAGCCTAGAGGACTAGAGTCCATGGGGTCACAGAGGGTCAGACACAACTGAGCAATTAAATAACAACAACTATCCTAGGTACTCGGGATATACCAGTGAAAAACACAAAGATTCCCATTCCCATTCCCATTTCTCTGGTTCTCCAGTTCTGTCTGGATGCGGTTAGTGGGCACGGGGAGAGAGGGACAGATAAACAAAAAGAATGAGTAAATTATATGGTACATTTAAGGTGAAATAGTCGAGCCAAGTAAAGGAGACTAGGGACGCCAAGGAGGGGCGGGTGCGGTCAGGCTTGGTCTCAAGGAGAAGGTGATACTTACGCACACACCTCAAGGAGGTAAAAGAATGAACCACACCGCTGTTCTCAGGAGAGGCGCCCAGGTGGGGCTGTTTGTGCGAAGAGCATCCCAAGCGCCTATGTGATGGAATATTTTAAACTTCAGGCATTAAAAAGACACTCCCTGGACCCATGAGCCTTTGAAAGTGATTAGGACCAGAAGAAAAGAATCTATTAGCTTCAAAATTAAAAATGACGATATTGAAATTAATAAACATTGAATTGTATGTCCACCTGTAATGTAACATTTTGTCAACTTCCCTAATTGCTGAGTTTCCCAATTGCGTGTTTGAATGTCTTAACATTTAATAACAGAGATTAGATTTCTTTTACTTCACAAAAAGCTCCCAAACATATATGACTGTTAAGAAATCATAGACCATTTACAGTAAATTATTTATTAAATAATTTATATAATTATAAATTACAGTAAATAAATGATTTATTATAAATTACATTATCATTTGTTATTATTAATGATTTATTTGTAAACATTTATTAAAAGCATATTTATGAAAGCCCTTGTAAAATTGGTAGCAAAATAGACTTGCTTTGATGTGTAATGGGCTAAGTTTTAATATATTTGATGTAATAAGGAGCGGAACCTGTGAAAGTAAGATTAGGTCCAAGATGATTTTAAAACAGTCCTGCATCCAGTGTTGGCATCACCCCACAAGAATGGGTCACATTTCAGCAAACAAACGAAGAAATGCAAATTGTCCAGTCTCAGCCTGGATACTCTGAGTCTCCCTGGGTGGGGGCTCAGCAGTCTGCATTAGCAGCCTTCCAAGTGATCCTGATACGTGCATGCACACTCAGGTTAGAGAACCAGTGCTCATAGCAAGGTTATTTGTGTGACCGGCTTCTTGCTCTAACATCACAGTTTCAAGGCACAGAGGTTACCTTCGAGGTTGGCAAGTCCTCAGCCAGGGATCACTTCTTGAAGGTCTCTGAGAGGCTCACGTCAAGAACATTTGAGATTTTTGAGGACTGGCTCCCGATTTCCAGAGGAGCTGACCTTGCTTGAACAAAAGGATTCTCCAGCTCGCTCCCCTCCCCCTGCCCCCTCTTGGCACCACAGATTTTGAAATTCTAGAATCACTCAGGATGCCCAGTTCTGAAAAAGTCTTTCAGAGGAAAACTCATAGGGAGAGTTGTTTTTTGTTTTTTGTTTTTTTTAGATCTTTTGTGAGATCTGCGTAGACACCCAGTGACCAGGAGAAACCTTCCAGAGTTTTCATAACTTTTTTAAAAATAAATTTATTTTCTGACATGTACACACTGCTAGATTTGTTTATTTAATTTTGCCTGTGCTGGGTCTTCTTTCCTGCATGCGGGCTTTCAGAGCAAGGACTACTCTCCAGTTTGGTGCTCTAGCTTCTTCGCACTGCGGTGACTTCTCTTGTTGCAGATCACGGGCCCTAGGCCCACAGCCTTCAGCAGTTGTGGCAAATGGGCTCAGTTGCTCTGTGGCACGTGGAATCTTCCCGGACCGGGGATCGAACCCGTGTCCCCTGCATTGGCTGCCGGATTCTTATCCACAGTGCCACCAGGGAAAGCCTTCCTTAATGTGTGACTAGAGGAGCCAAACTTGAGAATAAAGAAGGCAAGGCAGTGGCGAGGACAGAGAGATGCCATGGGGGATGATGTTACAAAACAAGGCCAAGGAGGAGGTGGGGAGAGAAAGACCCCAAAAGAGACGCACGTCCCTCTCCCGCTCCATCTCTCCAGCCCCTCAGGGAAGAGTAAGCTGTAATGTGGCAGGAGAACCAGGACAACACTTCCAGAGCTTTCCACTGACCCCAGCTCAGGCCATCCCGATGGAAAATCACTTCACTGGCTTCCTGTGCCTTTTCCACTCGGCTGGTTCCTGAGATTTTCCAGCCCAGTGAGCAGTGGATTTAGATGAGCAGCAGGAAGAAAACAGGAGAGAGGGATGGGGCAGAAAGAGCCTGGAGGACTTCAGGGAAGCCACCCTGGGGGGTAACCAGGAGCTGAGACCTGGGACCTAAGAGGCCAGCGGTGTTAGAATCTGGAGAGGAATGTTCCAGGGAGAGAACAAAAAGCCCAAGGGCTCAGAGCAGGCAAGGACTCAATGCTCAAGCAGCAGGAAGAAGCTCGGAGTGGTGGGAGGTATGGGGAGCAGGTAAAGAGTTAAGGTGAATTCACCAGGGGGCCGGCGGGGGGTGGGGGGGGGAAGGTGGGCTCTGCAGGATCGCTGTGCCAAGGTGAGGAATTGAGATGGCATCCATCATATTCAGTTGGGGTTGCCAGATAAAATAGAGGGCACCCAGTTAAATCTGAATTTCAGATAAGTTTTATACTAAAAAATCATTCATGTGTTACCTGGAATTCAAATTTAACTGGCATTCTGTGTTTTTATTTGTGAAATATATTTTCCAAGTCCTATTTGAAAGGTAGTAGAGGGTTGGCGGAGCCTGGCGGGCTGCCGTCTGTGGGGTCGCACAGAGTCGGACACGACTGAAGTGACTTAGCAGCAGCAGCAGCAGAGGGTTTTAGGGCTTCCCTGGTGGCTCAGAGATTAAAGCGTCTGCCTCCAATGCAGGAGACTGGGGTTCGATCCCTGGGTCAGGAAGATCCCCTGGAGAAGGAAATGGCAACCCACTCCAGTATTCTTGCTGTGCTTAGTCACTCGGTCGTGTCCAACTCTTTGCGACCCCCTGGACTGTAGCCCGCCAGGCTCCTCTGTCCAAGGGGATTCTACAGGCAAGAATAATGCAGTGGGTTGCCATGCCCTCCTCCCATGGGTCTTCCCAATCCAGGGATCCAACCCAGGTCTCCCACATTGCAAGCGATTCTTTTACTGTCTGAGCCACATGGCAAGCCCCAGAATGCTGGAGTGGGTAGTCTATCCCTTCTCCAGGGGAACTTTCTGACCTAGGAATCGAACTGGTGTCTCCAGCATTGTAGGCGGATTCTTTACCAGCTGAGCTACCAGGGAAGCCCAGTGATACCTGTGAGGGCAAGGCAACCCACTCCAGTATTCTTGCCTGGAGAATCCCATGGACAGAGGAGCCTGGTGGGCTACAGTCCATAAGGGCACAAAGAGTCGGACACAAGACTTAGCATGCACAGAGGGTTTTAAAACAATGGAATGACAATTTGATCTAATTTGTAGCCTAATTGGGTCGTTGGGTCTGCTCTGTGGGCTGTGGGCTGGGGAGTGGGGAGGCAGGAGGAGAAGTGGGAATTGCAGATCAGGAGGGCAAAGAGGCTGCTCAACCATGCCGGTAGCCGAGGAGCACAGCTGGGCAGGTGAGTGTCTGCTCACAAGGACAGGCCACCCACTCAGGGTTTGTTGACTAATTGAGCAGAAGGGACCCCAATCCTAGGGCTACCCCCAGTGGGCAGGGCACCCTTGCCATCAGCTGCAGTGCTGATGGGTTAACAAAACTCTCTAAGATACCCGGTGCTTGAGAAGTCTTGGGACACCCAGCATCTTGCTGGGCCACTGGGGTTGACAGCTCTCTGGGTGGACCCAGAAAGAGAGTGGCCAGGAGGAGGAGGAACTCTCAGAGATTCGTACATGAGAGCCAGGGAAAAAGCCGCAATATGAAATGTTAGGTGTGGTCACCTCTGTGCAGGGAGTGGAGTGGTGGCTGTGAACCGGGTCAGTGGACCTTCAGGGAGTAGATGTCCCGGAGGGAAAACCTGACGAGTGACAGGAAGGGCAGACAGGGGCCAAGGCTTCATCAGTGACACCGTCATATGATGTCCACATTCCTGTAGCTTGAGTTCGCCTCCCCGAGTGCTCACTGCATTACTTCTTTGAGGAAGGTGCAGGGGAACTTTGTGTCTTCGGCTCAAACCTCTTAGTGATGCCTGTGCCGTGCTGTGCTATCCTTAGCTGCTCAGTCATGTCTGACTGTTTGCGACCCCCTGGACTGCAGCCCGCCAGGCTCCTCTGTCCAAGGGGATTCTCCAGGCAAGAATAATGCAGTGGGTTGCCATGCCCTCCTCCAAGGGGTCTTTACAATCCAGGGATTGAATCCAGGTCTCCCACATTGCAGGCGGATTCTTTTACTGTCTGAGCCACGTGGCAAGCCCCAGAATCCTGGAGTGGGTAGCCTATCCCTTCTCCAGGGGAACTTCCTGACTTAGGAATCGAACGGGTGTCTCCGGCATTGTAGGCGGATTCTTTACCAGCTGAGCTACCAGGGAAGCCCAGTGATACCTGTGAGGGCAAGGCAACCCACTCCAGTATTCTTGTCTGGAGAATCCCCATGGACAGAGGAGCCCAGTGGGCTACGGTCCACAGGGTTGCAAAGAGACGGACACCAATGAAGCGACTGAGCACGCACGCATGCTGCTGCATGCAAGGCTCCGAGGGGGCTGTTTCTCCACTGGCCACCTGGACAGTGACCAGGCCAAGGCTGAGGTCAGCCAGCAGTCTTGAGACACAGGCTTCAGGGTGCCAGGACATGCCCGGCCATGTCTCCTGGGCCGCAGCCAGGCTGTGGTGTGTCTAGAAATGGGACAAATGCTGCCTACGCCCTCTGTGTCCTGCCTCATCACTGGGCCCCAGAGCAGGACAGCTTGTCCCTATGAGGCTCTCTCCAGAGCCTCTCCCCACTGCCCTGGCGTGCAAATCTGGTGACCAGGCAGGGTCCGGGAGCAGGCGTGCTCCAGTCAGATAGCCGCTTGCCTCGGAGGCACCATCCCTTGGGCAAATAAGCTCATGCAAAGAGACACCTGCGGTCGGCCTCCTTGCCAGCTTATCAGGCACGCCCACCGCCTTTGGCCTCACCTGCTCTGATGACATTACAGCAAATCCTTCTCCTTGTGGAGGACTGTATATTTTCACATCATCCTGTATTTATTTCCTGTGGCCACTATGATGAATTACCACGATCTCAGTGACCTAAAACAACATCCATGTATCCCCCTATGGGTGTGGCGGCCATTGTCACTGGGATAAAGTCAAGGTGTCGGCAAGGCTGGTTCTTCCTGAGGACTCTAGGGAAGAAGCTGATCCTCACCGCCTCTGGCTTCTAGAGTCTGCTAGGATTCCCTGGCTTGTGGCCACATCACTCCAGTGTCTGCTTCCACGGTCTCCTCACCTTTCACCTTTCCAATCTGCTGCCAACCCCGCCCCCCTTAAAGACTCCAATGCCTGCTTCAGGCCCACCTGAATAATCCAGAATAATCTCCCCAGTTCAAAATCCTTAATGTAATCACTCCTGCCATGTCAGGTAACATTCAGAGGCTCTGTGGATGAGGACATGGATATCTTATTGCCAGTATTCTGCCTACCACACACGCCCATCCATCACAGCATCTCGTCTTCACAGTGGCTCTGGGAGGCTGGAAAACTGAGGCTAAGGAAGGTTATGTGATTTTCTGAAAGTCACACAGCTAGAAGGTTGAAGGAAAGGGGAAGTGGACTCCAGGCCTGCGTGATCCTAACTGAACTTAACAGATGACATAGTCATTTAAGAGGCGAACAAGGCACCTGCATCATCAAAGAGGTCTTTGGTGTTTTCCTTCTGAGATTTCTGCTCCTCAACGTGCCCGGACTGGCCTTTGGCCCTCCTTCTTTTCTCGGGGGTTAAGATTTGAGTATCTGTCTGAGCACAAAGGGAACACCTGCAGCCTGTCCTAGTTCGAGGAGTGACCCACATTCGGAGAAGGCACTCAGCAAGCCACGCTGGGTCTCCTGTCTGCACAGCAGTTCAAGGGCTGCTCACACGCACGTTCACATGTGGTTTGGTAAATGATTTTCTCAGTTAACCCATGAGTTAATAAGCTTCCTGTTACTTAAGGAAATGCCCCAGACCCCAGGGACCTTCAGCCTTGATTCAACAGCCAGGAGAAGAGGGGGGAAATGGGGACTCATCTCTTGGGTGCTGAAACCAGCAGGAAAAAAAGACTCTGGGGCAAAGTTTTGTTGTGTTAAGGAAGGCATTACAGATTCAATATTTAGGTGGTGTTAGAGGGGGACAGAAAGTGTTATTCACTCCCTGGGTATCTCAAGGGCACGTAAAGGAACAGCTGCACCTGCCTACCAGGAAACGTGCTCAGGCCACAGTAAGACAGCGGTGACTCATGCAGAGCTTGCCGGGGAAGCCAAGCAGTTGGCCGGGCTGCTCAGTGATGCGGAGATAAAGAGGAGTTAATCACTGTGTTCGAGACTCGCCTAGCCCTCACTGAGGCTCTGGGTGGACACGTGACAGCCCCCTGACGCCGGCTGCCCTCCCACCCCATGCCCACAGAGTCTGGCTTCCTGCTTGGTTTTGTGCGGTGCTGGGCTCGAAAGGTCTCTCCTTCAGGGGGTCCAGGAGTCAATCCGGCCCCTTTTTTGAGGTGAGAAATGGGTCAGGGGAAGATAGCTCTGGCTGGCTGAGAAACCAGGAAATCCTGTTCAGTGAAATAAAAGTTGAAGCTATCTTTGCTTCAAGTCACATCAGCTCTGAGAATGGATTGACCTGCCTCTCAAATGTGACTGGTGGGAAGTGACTGGGACCCAGAGAAGCAGGAAGGCTCAATGCTGGTGGAAAGAAAAAGTGGACCATCCACATTACAGAGCAATTTTACAATTTGCCCTTGGACCCACCAACTTCATATAAAGTGAAAGTGAAAGTCGCTCAGTTGTGTCTGACTCTTTGCAACCCCATGGACTATACAGTCCATGGAATTCTCCAGGCCAGAATACTGGAGTGGGTAGCCTTCCCCTTTTCCAGGGGGATCTTCCCAACTCAGGGATCGAACCCAGAGTATCCCATGTTGGAGGCGGATTCTTTACCAGCTGAGCCACAAGGGAAGCCCAAGAATACTGGAGTGGGTAGCCTATCCCTTCTCCAGCAGATCCAGACCCAGAAATCAAACTGGGATCTCCTGCATTGCAGGCGGATTCTTTACCAACTGAGCTATCAGGGAAGCCCAACTTCATATAAAAGTGTACTTAAAATATGCATATTTGAATGAGATCACATAGGTTTTTAGAATTTGTTCTGGTTTTCCAATTAATAGTATATCCTGGAGATCTTGCTACTAAAATGCTTCAACAATAACTTTTCAATGATTGCCTAGTGAACAGTATTCTAATTCCTACTGTTGGACAGCTGAGATCATGCTGACGTGTTGCACTGTAAATAATGCTGCAAGGAACAACCTGTAACTAAGTCATTGGCTCTTTTCTGGATTTTGTTTTCATCCATATAAACGCCTAATGTGGATTTCTTTAATCAAAAGGCTGCGTTTTTCAGTACTCTATTATTGCTGGGTGATAAGCCACCCCAAAACTTAGTGGCTTAAAACAGCCTTAACTATTTCTCATGATTCTGAGAAATAGGGCTTTCCTGGTGGCTCAGAAGGTAAAGCGTCTGTCTGCAATGCAGGAGACCCGGGCCCGATTCCTGGGTCGGGACGATCCCCTGGAGAAGGAAATGGCAACTCACTCCAGTACTCTTGCCTGGAAAATTCTATGGATGGAGGAGCCTGGTAGGCTACAGTCCATAGGGTCACAAAGAGTCAAACATGGCTGAGCGACTTCACTTTCTTTCTTGTTACTTTCATGATTCTGAGGGTTACTTAGAGAAATCCTTCTCAAGGGAATACCCTTCTGGGGTCATTCACACAACTGTAATCCCCTGGAGGGTGCGATGGGCTGGAGGGTTCCGGGTGGCCTTATTCACAGGTCTGGCAATTGATGCTGACAGTTGGCTGAAGCCTCAGTTCTCCATGTGGCCTCTCAGCCTCCAGTAGCCTAGCCTGGACTGCGGCACAGTGTGGTCCTGGGGCTCCCGGAGGACCAGGGTGGAGGCTCCAAGCCCCTGTGGTCCCAACTCTTGAACTCACACAATGTTACTTCTGCCACCTTGGCCAAAGCAAGGCTCAGGGCCAACCCACATTCAGGAGGGTGGAGAAAGAGACTCCGTCTCTTGATGAGTGGAGAAGCAAGGCCAAGAGGCACAGACACAGGAGGTGGGATTCACTGAGGACCTTATTATAAGCTCAGTGGCAAAGAATTCGCCTGCAATGCAGCCGACACAGGTTTGATCCCTGCGTTGGGTGGATCCCCTGGAGAAGGAAATGGCAACCCACCCCAGTATTCTTGCCTGGAAAATCCCATGGACAGAGGAGCCTGGTGGGCTGCAGTCCATGGGGCTGCAAGAGTCAGACACGACCTAGCAACTAAACCATCCCCATAGTAATTTACATCCTAAGACATTTTCTAAAATGTTTCATATTACCCTCAGAAAGGCAGTGCCGATTGACACTGCCACCAGCCAGCGTCCCTTGGGAATATTTATTTTTAAACAAACTGGGGCAAGCACTTCTGGAAGAATGCACACAGTGTGTGACAGCAGGGGAGGTTTCTGTCTCCGGAGTGGCCACAGTCACACCCTGGGGTGGCCCCGCGGGGACCTGTCAGCACAGCCAGCATCTGGAAGGGCGGTGAAGGGATAGTCATTCCCTTCGGGCAGAGCAGGCCTGAGCTCTGTCCCTCCTCGTCTGTCTGGCAGTCACCCCTGCCCAAGCCCCTCAGCTCTCCCCAGACCATCACAAAATCCTCTTAAGTGTTAAGCTTCCTTCCCGCTCTGCGCCACCCAGGTCTCCACCTCTGTGCCATATATCATTCAGAATGATCTTTCAAGGCACACATTTTGTTTGTAAATCCCTCTGATGTCCAGCCCATCACAGCTCCAACCACATCTGCCTGCTGCCCTGGCTCTGGTCACGTGGCCTTCTGCCTCGTCCTCTAATGGAGCTGGCTCCTCTGCTCATGTCCTTGTCTGGACTGAATTTCCTGAGCCCCCAACTTTTCCTTTTTTAAAAAAAATACAGCTTCAGTGAGATATAATTCATGTATCATACAATTTACCCACTGAAATGTCCAGCAATGGTTTTTAGTATATTTACAGTTTTGCAACCATCACTATCAATTTTAGAACCTTTTCATCATCTCAAACAGAAACGCTGTACCCCTTAGCTGTCACTCCTCTTCTCTCTCCAGCCTTGTCCTCCCTTCACTTCTAAGCAACCACTAAACTACTCTGTGTCTATTTTCCTGTTCCGGCATTTCATATTCGAGAAATCATATAAGGCTTTTTTTGTGTGTGGACTTGGCTTCTTTCACTTAGCATCATGTTTTCAAGGTTCATTCACCTTATAGCATGTATTAGTAGGTACTTCATTCTTATCTACAGCTGAATAATATTCCATCGTAGGCATCACCGATTCAGCAAACATGAATTTGAGCAAATCTGGGAGGTAATGGAGACAGAGGGCCTGGCTAGATGCAATCCACGGGGTCGTAAAGAATCAAACACAACTTAGTGATTGAATAACAACAATGGGTCTACTACATTTATTTATCCATTCATCAGCTGATAGACATATGAGTTCTTTTCACCTTTTGGCTACTATGAATAATGAATATCTTTTAAAAGTAGGAAAATGGATGGCTTTTTAAAATTTTAAAATATTTTCCTGTGTTTTCCACAAAGAAAATACATTTATAAAAGAGGAAATATGATCAAACAGCAGGGATAAAGGAAATGAATAACGAACACTTGTGCACAAGTTTCTGTGTGGACATATGTTTTCGTGTCTTTTGGGTATATACTTGGTGGAATTGCTGGATCATATGGCAACTCTATGTTTAATCATTTGAGGGACTGCCAGATTGTTTCCCAAAGTGTCTGCACCATTTCACATTCATTTTCCTCATCATCATTTCACCACCACCAGCAGCATGTGAGGGTTCCAATTTTTCCACCCAAACCCATTTTAATTCCACTCCTACTCAAATCTCAGCCCAGGTGTTACTTCCGCGTGGCGGGCTCTCACTGGGCCGTGCACACCCTCCTGGGACCGAGGTCAGCTTCTTTGCTTTAAGCTTTCAAAGAAGTGGCTTCCTCTCTCCAGGGCACTCAGGCATCAGTTAGTACAAGGATTCCATCAACACCCATCTCTCCCCACACTGTGGGCTCCATGAGGGTAGAAACTGTGTTGTTCCCTTTTGAAGCCCTGACCCATGCCTGGTCCACAGTGGCCGCCCACGGGAGCTCTGGCACGAACGAATGAGTCAGGGTTGAAAGTACAAAAGGTACGTGACTCATTCAGAGTCACCAAGTAGAGCCCTGGGAGCCTTTCATCCTCTTCCACCCTGTTCAACATAGTCAAGTGTTAGTCGCTCAGTCGTGTCTGATTCTTTGCAAACCCATGGACTGTAGCCCACCAGGTTCCTCTGTCCATGGGATTCTCTAGGCAAGAATACTGGAGTGGATAGCCATTCCCTTCTCCAGGGGATCTTCCCCACCCAGGGATTGAACCCGGGTCTCCGGCATTACAGGCAGAGTCTCTACTGTCTGAGCCAGCAGGGAAGTCCAATATGGTAACCACCAGCCAAATATGGCCACTGAGCACTTGAAATGTGGCCAGTGCCACTGAGAAATTAAGTTGTTGATTTTATTTCACTTTGAATGAAATTTAAATAATTGTCAGTGCAGGTAAAACTGGGGTATCACTGGAACCTTCGACACAAGAGCTGAGTCCTGCATCCTGGACATCAGAACCCTCCTCTCCCCCAACATGCTTCTCCCTGCCCCTGAGGAGGCGGCCCAGCAGACCAGGCAAATGTGTGGGTTGGCCGAAGGGTGAGCCTAGGCATGGCTGGCCACTGTGCTCCCTCCTTCAGGGCCTGGGGAGAGACCAAAATGCTCAGTACTCTGGGGGGAGGGGGATCTCGAGAAACTGGAAGGACCCGATCCTGTTCCTTCTACTTGCACTTATGGCTATTTAAATTTAACTACATTAAGATTTAAAGTTAACTACATTAACTTCTCGGTCACACTAGCCACGTTTCAGCACAGTGGCTACAAGAGGCTACCATATAGGCCAGGGTGGATATAGGGCCTGTCCATCACTGCAGAAGGTCTTGTTGGATAGCCCTGCCCCAGAGGTTTCCCTGCAGAGGGTTTTCTCCTGTCTCTGAGTCCGTCCTCCCTGCCTCCCAGATGTCAAGGCCTCAGAGCCTGAGGGCCAGACTCCCACACATCCCAGGCCATCCCCCTGTGTGCAAATGGGGCCGGGACTTCTCCCAGCGCCCAGTTCCTGGAGAGCCCACCCTCCCCGACCAGCAGCTCTGCAGGCCCCAGCATGCCCCCTTCTCATCCCAGGCTTACAAGCCAAATTTTCCTCTCTCATCTGATACACTCATCTCCAGGACAAAAAACTCTGAAAAGAAGAAAGAGAAAAAAAAGCACCTCTGCTCTAATTCACTCTCATCCTGATGAGCTCATGGGAAAAGACAGTTCATTTCTTCCCCAGGTCCTCTTTTTCCTGGTCATAGGCACAGCCATTCACTTCCATTCTTCTCCTCTCATGGAATCAGAGGACTCAGCGAATGATTGTAACTGGGAAGGTCTACCAAGAGTGCCTGGCTTGACTTTTTCATTTTGCATAATGGGAAGCACGCCCAGAGGAGGAAAGTTATTTGACCAATATCATGGAGCATCCATCTTGACCTAATAAATACTGTGCTGTGCTTAGTCGTTTAGCCGTGTCCGACTCTTTGCAACCCCATGGACTGCAGCCCGCCAGACTCCTCTGTCCATGGGGATTCTCCAGGCAAGAATACTGGAGTGGGTTGCAATAAATACTAAACGACTCCAAACAATAAGGAGGAACATATAAATGTATCAAGGTCCTTCTATGTGTTGGGTGCTTTACCAATCACATCAACTTATTTAATACCACAGGTCTTATGGCCCACTTCAGATTAGACTCTGAGGTTCAAGAAGTTAGGTGACTTATCTAAAGCGACACAGCTAGTAAGGGGGCAGAGCTAGGACTCAAACCCTTGTCTTGCTACTTCAGGACCCAAAGGAGTTGCTATGCAGAGAGTGAATCCTAGGCTAGCTCTGTTGGAGGGGAAGGTCTGGGGAGGTGAGCCAGACGGTGGGTGACGGGAGAACATATAGAGAAGGTCATGGATGTGGCATTTAACGTGTTATGTTGACCAACACTCACGGTCACTGCTTTTGGCATTGTGACTGTGGGTTTCTTAAATCCCAGTCTAAGAAGTTCTCATGTGTAAGATAATCTTAAGAATTTTTTGTCTCGATTGCTACTTCCCAGGTCCAGAGATTCTGTGATGTGAACACTGCTGATGTTTGCATGACCAGAGCCTCACTTGGGATGTAAAAAAGTTCACTTTGAACCACTTAAGCAAGGAGGACCTGCAAGATGGGTTTTTAGGTTGCAAATTTCTGCCACTGAAATTCCGTTTCCCACTTTTGAGGCAGACCTCGCCCCCTAGTGGAAAGGGGTGGACTCTGCATCACAACAAATAGTCCACCCATAGAAGCGGAAATGAAAGTCGCTCAGTCCTGTCTTGACTCTTTGCAACCCCATGGACTATACAACCCATGGAATTCTCCAGGCCAGAATACTGAAGATTCCCTTCTCCAGGGGATCTTCCCAAGCCAGGGATCAAACCCAAGTCTCCTGCCCTGCAGGCAGATTCTTTACCAGCTGAGCCACAAGGGAAGCCCAAGAAAACTGGAGGGGGTAGCCTATTCCTTCTCCAGCGGATCTTCCTGACGCAGGAACCGAACCGGGGTCTCCCGCATTGCAGGCGGATTCTGTACCAGCTGAGCTACCATGCTCAACCCACAGGGGAGTGCCTCATTAATGTTCTCTATTTCATATTACAGGAAGTTTAGTTTTGAAAATAAAATTGGCCAGTGTGGTGAAACAGATTCACAGGTTTGTTGCTGTTGAATTTTTTCACTGGTGGAGGAAGACAGTTGGGTATATGGGGTTCAGTGGGGAGCCCTGCTGGGGAACTGACATGTTCAGATCAGAGTTGTTTCTGGGTGTGACCCCAGACCTCCTGCATCCAAGACCTCCTGGGAGCCTGGGAGTTAAAGTGCAGGTTCTTCCCAATGAATAGCCCTGTCGGGGCAAGTAGCAAGTGTTCAAGAAATACCTGAATGAAGCACCTTAAAAACTTTTTTGGGTTTCCCAGGTGCTGCTAATGGTAAAGAACCTGCCTGCCAGTGCGGGAGACATGAGACAAGGATTCAGTCCTTGGGCTGGGAAGATCCCCTGGAGAAGGGCATGGTAACCCACTCCAGTATTTTTGCCTATAGGATATCCGTAGGAAAATCCTATGGACAGAGGAGCCTGGTGGGTTTTGGTCCACAGGGCCACAAAGAGTCGGACACAACTGTAGCGACTTAGCACGCAGCACAAAACCTTCCGCTTTTTCTCTCTGGGCTGTGGAGGGAAGTGGAAACAGGTGGGCTCTCTGGCCAGACCTGAGGGGAGGCGCCTCCCCCAGCTCTGCCACTCCGAGGAAACTGGGATGCACAAATTTCGAACTCGCTGAAGCTCAGCTGCCACTCTCCCCGAGGTGGAAAACATGCCTACCTTACGGGGAGTTGGGAGGATTCAGGGTGGGCATCAAGTGTAGCATCTTTGGAATTTTATTTATTTATTGGCTGTTCTGGGTCTTCGCTGCTGCGTGGGCTTTTCTCTAGTGGTGATGTATGAGCTTCTTATTGTGAAAGCTTCTCTTACTGTGGAGCACGGGCTCTAGGGCCTGAGGGCTCAGTAGCTGTGGTTCCCGGGCTCTAGATTACAGGCGCAGTAGTTCTGGCACAAGCACTTAGCTGTTCCGCAGCATCTTCCCAGACCAAGGGACAAACGCATGTCTCTGCTCTGGCAGGCAGATTATTTACCACTGAGCCACCGGGGAAGCCCAAGTGTAGCTTCTTTGAACCAGAACTGTCACTCTGGGCCTGGGCCCTCCCCACCCCATATGGAAATGACGTCATCCCCTGTTCCTGACACCCCAGGTCGGGGTGTCTCCAACTGCTGGCCCTGGAGGCAAGGGATAAAGCCCCAGCCCTTTAGGCCGTTCCCCATCCTTTCCAGGGATACCTTTCTCCTACATCCCTGGCTTTTGGGCTCTCACAGTTCAACTGGTCACCCTAGGGAGGCCTTTTTTGGAATTGCTGTTCTGCAAGTTATTCCCAGTCCTGCGGACTCCGGGAAAATCTGACATTGCATATTCCAAACAGCTGAGCCAGGACAGGGGTTTCCCTCAGCAAGTGGGCAGTCGTTCATGTCTCAGCAGCACTTCCTCACAGCCTCTTCCCTCTTGGACATCTGCAGACTTGCTTTTCAGAAGCCTTTAGTTCTTATCGTCCCTGTTATCCCCTGGGACCTGGTAAAATGCCAGCAGGCTGCTCTGTCTGCAGAGCCAGTGATGTCGAGCCCCACCCCCACGTCTGCCTGGAGGCTGCTCCGGGGGAGCTGTTACCTGCCGCGGTGGCTCACAGCACCTGGGGAGATGGAGGCGGAGGCGCTGCCTTTTTCCCCTTTTATAGACAAGGAAGCACCATTCAGAGACAGGAAGCGATGAGAGACTTTTCTGACTTGGCACAATTATTTTGGAGGCAAGGCAAATTTATCATCGCTTCTCCTCCCAAGGCTGTGCTTCTCTGTTTAAAAAAAAAAAAAAAAAAAAAAACCCATCCTATTTAAGAACCATCAGGTTCTAAGAAAAAACTGATTGCATAATTCCATTTTGAATGGGAAGAAAACTCTAAGTGCATCTAAAAATAATTCGGGAAGGTCACCTGCCTAATGTCTGAATGATGGGAGTCCCACTGGATTTTATTCTCTTTGAATTTTCTCATTTTTTCAGACAAGCCTGTATTATTATTATATAGAAGTAGCATTTCAGGTAAAAAAGGAAACGATCCTGTTTATTTTAAAATAAACTGCAGCTCCCTGTGAAGACTCGGATGAATCTCTTAAACATGACATTGAACAAAAGGATGCAGGCATGTAAGAGGGCACGCTGCACAATCCTGTTCATTAAATATTCAAACTAAATGGCCAACGTAATGAATGTGAGAGTCTCAGGATGGTGTTTACCTTCGAGGAGCAGCAGTGCCTGGGAAGGGGTTCAAGGTTGGGGGGCACTTGGGGTCCTGATCATGCTCTGGTTTTTGATCAGGTGGCTGGGATGGGGGTGTGTTCACCTGCGGTGATTCATCAGCCTACATCATAGATTTTTAGCACTGGTTTTGAGTTTTTATGATAATTCACTAAATTCTTATTTATCTGAATGATGGTGTATTTTGACACAAGGAGACTGCCTCACTTGCCTGGCCTTGTCCCAGCCCTGCAGGGGTGGGAGGAATAATTGAAGTCATGTTTTCCAACAGGCTACCCCACTGGGTCACACCTATCAGTTCATCAAAACACCTCATATCAGGGACAGTCTGGAAAGCATAAAGTATCCCAGGGTTTTCGAACAAAATAAATATAATAGAGAGAACAGGGTATCGGTCCTCTGCTGCGAAGGAGGCTCTTTTAGCCCATCTGCTTCTAAGGTGATCATTAGACTAAATTTACCCACCTTGCTGTCCATACAGCATCAGCAATGCTCCATCACGTTCCCAAAGACACCGGATAACACTCTGTCATGGACACACTCTAAAGTGATCCCTTGTATAAGCCTCTCCCCTTGAGTAGAGGTACAACATGTGACCCTCTTGTAGCCCAGAGAACATGGCGAAGTTGATGGGTAATCACTAAGATGACCTTACATTATGCAAGGCTCTGTCTTAGCAGACCTTGTGAGAGAGACTCTCCTGCTGGCCTTGAAGGACAAACACCCATGCTCTGAAATGTCTCTAGAGAGCCCCATGTAGCAGGGAAGTGCAGGGGGATGCTAGAACCTAGGTGGCTTCTTCCCAATAACCAGCAGTCAGGCCCTCAGTCATACAGCTGCAAGGAAATGAATCTGCCAGCAACTTCACGAGTGTGCATATGGATTCTCCTCACTCATCTCTTCAGATAAGAACACAGCCCAGCTGCCACTGGATTGTAGACCTGACCCTGAGCAGGTGAGGCAGCAAAGCCACCTGGACCTTTGAGCCACCACAAGTGCATAATAATAAATATATGTTGTTTTAAGCCAGGAAACTTGTGGTGCTTGACTGCACTGAGATAGAAAACTAATCCACAGAGTGGGAAGAGAAACTCTCTTCCCTTGCTTTCTCCAAACCACAGAGGTTCATTTTAAAAGGTGGGACAGTCAGTAAGTCACTCCATATCTTATAATTCCTGGCTTCCCTTCCTACCTCTTCTCCTGCCAGGGTCAGCGGTCAGTTACGTTGTTCTGTGTAGCAGGCAGAGAATGCATCATGAAAGGGGGAGCCCTGCAGCTCCCCGCTGGACTATGTTGTTACTGCTGGTGCTCCCATCAGAGTGCTCCCAAATGTAATCAAGTCAGGGCTGGACTCAGGGTGTTTTGGGGTCAATGACGGCAACAGGCTCATGGCTCTGGTACTTTCCATCCTCAAACAACACAAATGGGAGTGCTATAGTTTGAATGTGTCTCCCTAGAATTCATGTGTTGAATTCTAACCTCCCAAGGTAATCTCATTAGGAAGTGGGGCCTCTGGGAGGTGAATAGGTCATGAGGGCAAGGCCCTCTCTCTGGGATCAGTGCCCTCATTAAAAGAGGCTCCAGAAAAAAAAAAAAAAAAAAAAAAGAGGCTCCAGAGAGCTCCCTACCCCCTCCACCACGTGAGGACATGGGGAGAAGACAGCCGTCTATGAACCAGAAAGCAAGTTCTCACCAGACAGCATGTAGAATCTGCAGGATTCTTGGACTTGATCTTGGACTTCCAGCCTCCAGACTGAGTAATCAAGTTCTGTTGTTTATAAGCCCCCCGCCCTCACAGTCTGCGGTGGTTTGTTATAGCAGCCCAACAGACCAAGACAGCGAACAAAAGTGCTAACGCAATCATTGCTAACTAGGAGAGTCAGCTGAATATTTGAGCAGTCCCTTTAATGTTATTTTATTTCTTCTTATGTGGACCAATGGAAGAAATTCTTCTGAAAACTGTTAAGATAATGAGAAGACGAATGAAAAACTTGCATAGATAGGGATGCCCACAGTCTGGATTTTCAAGGCCTAAAAGATGAAACAAAACAAAGCAAATGAAACTTTTAGGACAAATGCAATCACCCTCTAGAAGGGTTGAAAAGAGGAAGGCCTAGCAACTGTGTAAGGTGCCTGCTTCTCAACCCCGGCTGCATACCAAGAATGACGTAGGGAAAGTTTTTAAAACAAACCTGAAAAAATTAAGTCTAACTTGAATACAAAGGAGTGCAACAAACTTAAGGATACATCTTGATGGATTTTCCCAGGTGAGCACTCCTGTGTGGTCACCATCCTGATCATAATAAAGAACATTTCAGCTACTTCTGAAATCTCTCTCATATTCCCTCCTGGTCAACATTCCAGCTTCCCCTGCTCCCGCCTCACAGTTCAGTTCAGTTGTTCAGTCATGTCTGACTCTTTGCGACCCCATGGATGGCAGCATGCCAGGCCTCCCTGTCCATCACCAACTCCCGGAGTTTACTCATACTCATGCCCATCGAGTCGGTTGATGCCACCCAACCATCTCATCCTCTGTCATCCCCTTCTCCTCCTGCCTTCTGCCTGCACAAGGAAATTGCTATTCTGATTTCTAACATCATAGAGAATAACTTGAGAAGCTTTGAAAAATACTAATACCTGGGTCCCTCCCCCCGCACAGGAGAAGTGGTCAAGTCTGGGAGGCACTCAGACCTGGGGACTTTGCAAAGGACCAGGTGATTCTGATTGCAGCCAGGACTGGTGTGCACGTACACACCCATTCTCTGCATGGCAGTGAGGGCTTGGATTCACAGCCTCCCAGCACTGCAGACAGGCTCTCCGGCAGTTTCTGGACTGCAGTCGTCAGGAGTAAAGCCAGGTACTGAATCAACCTGGATGCCGGGGCAGCCCATTGAGGCAGATGACCTCAGTTCTCCTCGGATGAGCAATGGGCAGCTGGGCTGGGCCGTGGATTTCGGTGGAAGTGACAGGTGAAGTTCAGGCAAGAGTGGAGGTGCTGGCAGCAAGTACCCTCCACCAAACATCCCTCCTCCCCCTAAAAGTATCCTTCCATATTTATAAAAAGGACCTGCATGCGCGCATGCTCAGCTGCTTCAGTCGTGTCTGACTCTTTTTGACCCTGTGGACTGTAGCCCACCAGGCTCCTCTGTCCATGGGGTTCTCCAGGCAAAAATACTGGAGTGGGTTGCTATGCCCACCTCCAGGAGATCTTCCTGACCCAGGGATCAAACACACGCCTCCTGCATCTTCTGCACTGCTAGCAGATTCTTTACCACTGAGCCACTGGGGAAGCTGGAGAAAGGACCTGGTGTGACCCAAATCAAGCAGTCTGGTTTGACTTATAAAGTTTTCAGTATGCCCAGATTACATTCTAGGAGGTTTCTCTTTAGTGTTATTTGGAGCTGTGATAATCCTTTAAAAACCTAACAAACTTCACCCGCAGATCACTGGAGATGTAAAGTCAGTGATCCCAAAAAATGTGCAGAGGAGAGAAAGAGCAAAAAGAGAAACCAGAGAGAAAAGACAAGCACTCACATGGCTTTTGCAGGATGGCTTGACCAACCCGAACTTCTGCGTGATCTGGTTCGTCCTGAACTCTTGCCACTTGCCGTCCACCAGGGTCTGGGCTCTGATCTCGTACGTCACCAGGCGTTCTGCTCTCAGGCTGATGGGAGTGTTCTCATAGACCGCGGAGGCACATTCCAAGTCAGTGTGCCTTATTCTCTGCAAGAAGGGGGACCCGCCTTAGGTGGGACTGAAACCGGTGACCCAGAGTCAGCGAAACCTGGTTCCTGGCACCTCAGCCCTCCTGTCTGATGTGTGCAGGGAGCAAGCACTTCCCCATGGCCCCATTTCCTGAGCACACTTGCTGTTGAGTCAGTTGGCATTTGAACCCTCACCATGAGTAATGGCCGATGGACTGGGGTTTGGACAACTCAGGAAAATGCCAGGAAGTCAATCCGTATTGAATTGGAAGGTCTTCACATGGCTTTGCCAGAATTTAAAAACCGACATAGTATTCATATGAGCACTTCGACTACTGTTAAATAATTCATCTCTTCCATCCAGTAAAATCCATTATGGACGGAAATGCCTGAGTCACTGAAGACCAAGGACTGGCCCAAGGAAGAGATGTGACCCATTCAAGGACACATAAAGAGGTGTGGCTAAGCTGGAAGCAAACCCAGGATTCTCATTCATGTATCCATTCATGATCCAAATGTACCATCCCTACCTTCTTGATACTGTGATTGGCAGTGGTAATAGATATGGTAGAGCTTCCCTGGTGGGCCACTGGTTAAGAATCTGCCTGCCAATGAAGGGGACAAGGGTTTGATTCCTGGTCTGGGACAATCCCTCATGCCACGGGGCAACTAAGCCCATGCGCCACCACTACTGAAGCCTGAACACCCTAGAACCCGCGCTCCACAACCAAAGAAGCCACTCACTGAGAAACCCGCACGCTGCAACCAGAGAAGGCTCTCTCACAGCAATGAAGACTCAGTGCAGCTGAGAATAAATACATTTTAAAGAGATATGGTAAAATTAAAGATATGGTTTCTCAAGGAGCTTAAAGTTTACAAGACTTCTAATCAAATCCTAAGTGAAGCATAAGGGTCCACCATCAGAGTTGTCACCATCATCATCGGGGCCCTGTTCCAAGTTGTTTGCACAATTTAACACATTTAATACTCACAACAACCTAGGGAGGTAGGTCATATTACCTTCTCTGTCTTAAAGTTCGGGGGAGCGTAACTTAGGAGTTTCCTGGGCTCACCAGGACCATACAGCTCACCAGGCAGTTTGAATTCAGTCTCGACTCTGAAAGCCAGCACACCTGCCTCTCCTCAAAGTCCAGCAGGAGCTTGGAAGTGAAGGCCTTCACCCTCCTGACTCCTCCAGGGTCCTGCCCACAGCTCTGCTTTGCCACCCTAAACAAGACCATTCCCTCTGTCTTTATAGGCACTACGCGCTACCTCCATGAAAGAAGGGCCACCTGTAAAACATCACCCAGCATGTACAAATTGAAAGCAAGTTGAAAGATCTTCCTGGCAGTCCAGTGGTTAAGACTTTGCCTTCCAATGCAGGGGATATGGGTTCGATCCCTGGTTGGGAAGCTAAGATCCTGCATGCCTCATGGCCAAAAAACCAAAACATAAACAGAAATAATATTGTAACAAATTTAATAAAGAATTTTTAAATGGTCCATATAAAAAATCCTTAAAAAAAGAAAGCAAATGAACTGAGCTCCAGATGTGGTTTCAGAGGACTAGCATTTAACCCTGGCCTTAGCAGTGGAAGCCATACAAACATGAAGACATTCAGTTTTGAGATCCTCATCCGTTAAATGGGCTAATAACAGCAACCTCACAACGTTGTTGCAAAAATCAAATGACATCACACCTATCAGCCTGATTAACACCAGGCCTACAACACATTCCAAATGGATTAGCAATTCATGTTTAATCAATTATTATTAATTCAATATGAACCGACTGAATCTCAAAGGCTGTTTCAGAGACATACCTCTCCTATGCTCTGTCCTCCTTACCTGCATATGAAAACTATAGGAGGTACTGTCATGCTTGACTCCTTTTATCTCAAAGAAGAATCCATATATGGTAATCACTTTTGAATGTGTCGTATACTCCTAAATGAGGAAAGGTAAGCAACAAAGTGACATGGAAAAAAATCTTCAGTATTCAAAGGGAAGAGGATATAGCAAAACCAATTCTAGATACAAAAACTAAAGGGATTAATTTGTGATTTAAAACATGACAACAATTTTAGCCTAGGAAGGAGAAGAAAAGACAAACTGTAGTGACTTTACAAATCTTTACAGGTTGGCACTCAGGGGCTATGCTTTTCACTCTGCATGCCCCTTAGTGGGGAGAAGAATGAGTTAAGCATGTTCTTAGATGACCCTCGGTCTGCAGACCTTTAAAACAGAGTGTTTCGCTACAATTCAGTGGCCCTAAGAGACCCTCCATGCCCACATGCATTGCAGGGTGTCCTGGCCACTGCTGTCTGCAGTCTGTCCACTTGGACAGATCTCTGCAAGCAAGGGGCTGGACCCAGCCCATCCAGGCTTGACCCAGGGGGCAGTATCTGAAGATAGATTCAGGGCCCCAACCCCCTAAAATATGAACACTGTTGGGAGCACTTCTTGGGTGGCTTTAGTGAAGATGGAGGGTTGCAGCCATTTCTTGGAGAATCATGCCTGTCAAGGGATCCCAAGACAGTGCAGCTCCCAGCCCCTCGGACTCGTCTGGTGGCTGAGTCCCCAGGTGCTCTGCACCCAAGCTCCCAACTCACAGCTGGTTTGAGTCTGGGCTCCATCAAAATAGCTGCCCAGAATAGCCACCCTGGCAACCTTAAGCACGGGCTCAGAGTGGAATCTCTTCTTGAGCGGTTGGCAGCTCACCATATTTGTGGGGAAGAGGATGACCAACTCATCCCAGGTTGTCCAGGTCTTTCCTGGCTTTAGAACAGAAAGTTCTACATCCCCAGGGAAATGCCTCCAACCCTGAAAACTGAGTCAGCTGGTCAACCTCATGGGGCAACATAGCTGTGTGTATCAAGTTACTGAATGGCCTACGCCAGGGCCCCGTTTTGTGAATTTTACCCCTGAGGGGGTGGCGAGTGTTTAAGAGTTACACCTACAATTTCCTTTTCTGCCTTGGCCATCTTGCCACAGGTAAGACTTGACCACAGCCATTGTACAAAGGTCTCTAACCAAGCACGAGGTGGGATGGTCCTTCCCCTTGCTCAGCCCGGTGGTCAGTACCTGGTTAAAAAGCAGCCCGAATCTCACCGCCTGGGTGCTTAGGTCTTTCACGTGGGCCATGTCGCCCCCATTCTCCAGCTGAAAGGAAAACACACACCACTTACCAGCAACCTGATTCCCCAACATCTTCACTGCATTGATCCCAACGTCCCTCACTGTGTTCAGAAGAGTTCTGTCTCTGGAGCCTATATTCACCCATGAATCCAGTCCACAATACTTACTGAAAACCTGCTAACCAGGTACCATGCTCAAGGATTTCACAGGATGCAAAGATGAAGACACAAAAAATGCCCCAGCATGTTTTTTCTTAGCTGAGAAATAAAATGTGTTTATTGGGAGCCCAATCACAAGGCAGAGCATACTCTTGGCTACAAAGTCAAGAGCAGGTACTGCCCCATATGGCAGGCTCCACATGAGGGCTGGGGTCAGGAGGGAGCAAATTTCAGGAGGATGACATTGGTGGTTGACGGCAAAAGGGAGGAGGTGTGTGGGTCAGAGGGATATGAAGAGGGAGGTGGGGGATTCCCTGAGGAGTCCAGCCCCAGCCCCGAGACTGTCCCCTCTTTCTCTGTCACCCCTCTCCTTCTCTGCTCCATCAGAGCACAGTTCTGAGCTATGTCCCCAAAGAGCACAGCTCCATGGAGGCCTTATCTACTGTGCAGGGGCCACTGAGCCCTGTGGTTTGCACATTACAATAGGTATTTGTTGAGCTGAATTGAATTTTAACTAGTGACTCATAAACCTTCAGAACTCAAACACTGCCCCATTTCATCTCTGAAAACGCACGATTGGAAGCACATAAGAAGCACAATAGTTTGCATGGACAATTCACAAAGAGGGAAACACCACATGGAAAAATACTCACATTTACTAGGAATAAAGGGGATGTATATTAAAAAATGAAATGCCACTGTTCACTTCACAATTGACACAAGTGATGGAAAAGGAAAATGTTGCTGAGCTCAAAGGAAGGCACCTCATTTATCACTGGGGAAGGAGTAATTTGGTCCCAAATTTGCTAATATATATCAAGAACAAAAGTGCACATTCCTTTTGGGGCCAGTATTTTTTACTCTTCAAATTATCCTATAAGAAAATAATTCTTAGTCAAAATAAACCATCATGTGCAAATGCATTCACCATACAGTCTATTTATAATAGTTAACAATCAGAAACACCATGACTTTTCTGCAACAAAGGAGAGGCCAAGTAGCACTGGCCAGTCACCAAGTGGTAGGGTTAGGGTTAGGTTTTGTAGCACATCCTTTTGGTGAAAGAGTTTGCAGCCATTAAAAGTGGTGATAAAAGAACATTTCATTAAAAGATAAAAGAACAATGTATTTTTTTTTTTTTAAGACTGGAAGGTCATGTGCAATGAGACGTTAGTAGTAGTTGTTTTGGGTGATGGGTCTGATGGTATGCGTTTGCTTTCTTTCAATTTCTCTGCATTTTGAAAATGTCAATAACAAGTACCATGACATTTGCATCTGTGAGGGGACTCAGTGTGGAGGGCCGTGTGGCCAAAGGCCCCTGACTTTTCAGGTCAACAGGGCTGATGCTCTAAACACCTGGGCTTCAAGGCAGGGCCACCTCCCTCCTCCCCTCAAGGCTTGGCTCTGTCCACTTCCCCTGGGGAAGGATCCAGATACTTCCCGACCTCAGAAGCCCAGAGGTTTCAAATGCAAAACACATCCCCAGAAAAAGCAAAGGCAATAAATTTCGATAACTGTTTCCTTGCTGAGTTGGCGACTCACCGCATGGTAGTGGTTGGAGGTAATCCGGACCAGCCAGGATTCAGGGAAGAAGTTTATGTGCCTAAGCTCTTCCAGATCCTTGCCTGGGAAGAAGCACAAAGGGAACATTCTTATGGATTTATTCCTAACAGAACCGCAGGAGTCTTGTTTACGGAGGGGAAGAGGAGGAAATTGGGATGCTGAGGATGGGAGAGCATTCCTATCCCATCCTTAGACATACGGGACCCAAGTGAGACATTTCAAGGCACTTTCCCCCAATGTGTTCACAGCCAGCCTCCCCCTGCCCCCCGCCCACAATCCTGCCCTGGAGGGAGGATTGAGATCTGATAAACAAGTGTTTTTGGAGTATCTAGAAGCCGTTTGGACAAATCTATCTGGGCTCCATCAACCATTTGTTGGGTTTAGAGCGACTCATTCAATCTGGATGACTAGAAATGGCTTTGAAAAAGTTCTCCAATGTCCTTCCAGATGCAAAAACCTCACCGATTGGCCATCTGGGCTGCCCCAAACACACTCCCCAAGAGTGCCCACTTTTTTCAAGTCATGCCTTGGGCCCAGAGCATAAGGATGAGGAAACTCTAGCCTGGAGCACAGGCCCACAGTTTTCTGCCAACCCACCGAGCAAGGGAATGACCCAGAGGGGCTGCCGCACTAAGAGGCCAGGCCCTTGGTTAGTTGGCAACAACCCAGTCCTGGGTGCCGAGTGCACTTTCACAACCACTGAGGCCCTTCCATCCATCGTCATGTTTCATAGAAGCTTTGATTATCCCCATTTTACAGACAAGGAAACTGAGACCGGGCGGCTAAGTGACTTTCCCCAAATCACACACCTTGGAAGTGATAGAGCCAGATCTTGACCTCGGCTGATTCTTTTGGAAATGGCTGGTGGGCTTCTCTGGGAGTGCTGAGGGGCGAGGCAGCCAACGGCCTCCCCTGGACACCCTCCCACGGGCAGGGCTTACCTCTGGTGATGCTGTGCAGACGCAGGCAAAGGAAGAGAGGGATCAAGTTCTGTCCCACGTCCCGGTCCAGAAAGGAACAGTTCTTGGGGAAGCTTAGCAGAGAGGCAAAGAGGATAAAAGGCTTTCAGAACCCTCCTTTCTGGAATAGGCTGGAGCTCGTGAAAGTCACATCAGAGGCCAGTGATTCCACCCACCAGAGGCAGATGGTGCCTGGTTCTCTCTTGGGTGGATGGGGAGTGCAGAAGCAGAGGGCGGCTGCCACTGAGGTCGTAACGAGACATAAGGCTACATATCCCTCTGGGCACCACATAGTGGGTGCCTGACAAATACTTATTAAATGATGATGGAACACATGGGACTGTACAGAGGGTTTGAAGATACATGTTCTCACTTGAGTCTCACAAGCTTCTCAAGGGGGCAGACAGGACTAAAACCATCGGCTCCATTTTACAGAGGAAAAAACAACGACTCAGCCAGGACTTGAACCCATAGCTGCTGATTCTTCCTGTACCTTGAGTAACTGGCCAAAGGGCAGTTGAGGCATTTCAGGAGCATTTTCTGGGACTTCCCTGGTGGCTCGGTGGTAAAGAACCCGCCTGTTAATGCAGGAGACACCAGAGACACGGGTTCTGTCCCTGATTCTGGAGGATCTCACGTGCCACGGAGCAACTAAGCCCATGTGCCATGAAGGCTGAGCTGCTCTAGAGTCACAACTACTGAAGTCTGAATGCCCCAGAGCCCGTGCTCTGCAACAAGAGAAACCACTGCAGTGAGAAGCCCCCAAGTGAAAAGCCCATGCAGCAACAAAGACCCAGCACAGTCAAAACTAAATAAAATTGTTTTTAAAGAAGCACTTTCTGGTAGAATTAAAAGGCAAGGTCAGATGAGTGGGTAACTCATTTTAGCAGCTGGTTCCGGGATCAGCTCTCTGCGACACTGTTAATACTAAACTTGGTTAATTTCCACACGTGGCTGACGTCAGGGCCGGGCTGAGATCACACTCACCTTGAGAAGACACGTACACACATCCACTCCTGTTTTGAAACAACTTGCTTTGTAAAATAGTCACTTTTGACCAATGGGGACAACAAGGGATAATTTTCCAAGTCCCTTTGGAAACGTAGCTGTTCCCTCAAGTCAGTTCCTGTATGAGACCAGCCAAGGGCACTTTTAGGATATTTTTCCATGAATCAGGAGTGGTGTCCAAATCACACCCTGTCCCAGCCAGACTGAACGCTTCATTGGCTCTGTGTCCCGCCTCTGCTGGGGGTGCGCACCGCCCTGACTGGGGACCATTTGTTTTCACAAGATCTGGGAATTCCTGGGGCTCTCCAACTCCCCTTCATGGCAGTGATCCCAGGAGAAAAGATCAGGGATGCTGAGGCATTGGGAAAGGGGCTGGAGCACAAAGACAAATGAGTGAATGCAAATTCAATGATTATTTATTAGAATCCACTGGGGACCTGGGCTTACCAGGTGGTGCTAGTGGTAAAGAACCTGCCCGCCAATGCAGGGGATGTAAGGGACATAGGGTTCGATCCCTGGGTTGGGAAGATCTCCTGCAGGAGGGCATGGCAACCCACTTCACGGTATTCTTGCCTGGAGAATCCCATGGACAGAGGAACCTGGCAGGCTACAGTCTGTAGGGTCACACAGAGCTGGACACAACTGAAGCAACTTAGCATGCAATCACTGGGGACCTATCTCTGGGGTGGACGGACCAGGCATAAATAAAGGAAGGCTGATACTTCCAGGAGCGAAGGGCTATTGATCCTGAAACAAGCCCTCCATTACCCAGGGCAGTAAGAGCTGGGCTAGTGGGGGCCATGCCAGTACCCCAAGAAACACGCACCTCTTAGCTGAACAAAAACTCTTGCTTGCCTCCTTTTTCTGACTTAAATGCCACTTCCTTCTCTGCCTCTCTCTTACCATTTAATGGAAGAAGAAGCTGGGCGGCATCATGATGGGTGCAAGTGTCAAGGAGGGAAGAAGGGGCTGATGGCACAACCCCCCAGTCCAGCTTCGTGCTCTGAGGAATAAACCTGTACTCTCGTCAAGGGCTCCCACAGCCCAGAGCAGCCCCAGAGGAGACCGAACTTGCTGGAGCTGCAGGTTAATGTGGTCTCAGCCCAGATGGGAAAGGACTACCTAGAAGACAGATGTCCCCTCCAGCTCAGAAGCCCCCAGGCGCCAACTCCACAGCTTGTGGGAAGGATGCTGGGAGGGTAAGGAGGGACCCGAGGCTCCCTGTGAGAGGCACTCAGACCTAACAACCGTCAGCCAGGACCTGTATGGACAGACCTCCTCCCCGAGAGGATTCTGGAAGGGTTTTGTTGAGACAGGCCCCTTTGGGTCACAGGAAGTGGTGCTGAGGGCGGCTGACTTGGCCAGGTCACGAGTCAGCTCATCCATCGCCCAGCCATGCTTGGGGACCCTGAGCCAGACAGGCCAGGCTCCAGTCCTGGGGCAGCCGGCCGTCAGCCACGGGGTCTCGCCTCCCCAGGCTTCCATCTCCTTCTCCGTCGGGGGGACAGTGGTCACATGTACTTTCCCTGGGAGAAGTAGAGGTGACAGTTCTTGTGAAGCGCTGGGCACAGCTGCTGGTTCCACCAGAGTACTCTGGTCCTCACCATCACCACCATCGTCTCCTCCTCCCAGGGAAAGAGACCTGGACTGGAGCCGGTCAAATGCAGGATCAGGTTCTTGGTGGCATTCGTTATCGCTTGTTGTTGCTCAGTCCCTAAGATGTGTCTGACTCTTTGTGACCCCATGAACTGCAGCACGCCAGGCTTCCCTGTCCTTCATTATCTCCCAGAGTATGCTTAAACTCATATCCATTGAGTCAACGATGCCATCCAACCATCTTGTCCTCTGACGTTCCCTTCTCTTCCTGCTTTCAATCTTTCCCAGCATCAGGGTCTTTTCCAATGAGTCAGCTCTTCGAATCAGGTGGCCAAAGTATTGGAGCTTCAGCTTCAGCATCAGTCCTTCCAATGAACATTCAGGGTTGATATCTTTTAAGACTGACTGGTTTGGTCTCCTTGCTGTCCAAGGCTGCCACCCTCTAACTCGACGGAGCTCCAGGCCACCTCAAAGGAAGAAAACAGTGGCGTCCGCCAGTGGCCTCCGCTGCTAATTCTCTAAATTCCCCAAACATCTGAGTGGTGTGGTCCAACCCCTTCGAATCAATGGGCGTAATCTTGCCCCTAGAGCTGAGGGGGCGGACCACGGCAGAGCCAGGACTCTGTCGAGACTTCTGGAGACAGCCCGAGCATATCAATCTAATTCAGTTCTGCTGGTCAAGGTTGGAGGGGTTGGCGGCATCTGGATTTCCTGGGCCAAGGATGATCACACTCATCAGTCTCTTTATGTCACATAAAGTGGGGAAGCTGGCTGTGCAGTTGGAGCCCCTTCACAGGCTGTTCGGTGGAATCAAAGGCTGGCCTGGCTTCCCCCCAGTGCTGAGCTGTGTCTGTACAGACACTTTGGGGTTAGCAAGGGCATGGCAGCCCCTCCAGTGTTCTTGCCTGGAGAATTCCATGGACAGAGGAGCCTGGTGGGCTACAGTCCATGGGGTCGCAAAGAGTCAGACACGACTGAGTGACTGAGCACACACTAACGTTTCTGAGAAAAGCTTCAGGCTATGGTGTCTGACTCTTAAAAGTCGTTGGAAACCCTTGGAGCATGAGCCTCTTAGGGAGGATGATTCATAGATCCTTGATACTGAAAGATACACTCAGGTCAGCTCTGGGATCTGCTCACAAGGCACTGGGGACAAATCCCTCCTTCTGACCTCCTGAAAGACAGTGCCGGGGACAAGTCTCCATCAGACCAGCGCAGGCTGTCACTTTAGAGCTGTGGTCAGCCATGACCTTCTCACTTCCTCCATCCTGTCATCAGTTAGAATCATTTACCCTTCAGACACAGAGCCCCATTAGCCCAGCACTTCAAATTTTAGCCTTTTAAATGCACACTCTAAAATTCTGACTCATGCTACAGCACAGATGAAACTTGAAGACATTATGCTAAGTGAAATAAGCCAGACACAAAAGGGCAAAAATACTGTATGACTCCACTTCTATGAGGTTCCTGCTGCTGTTTAAAAGCTAAGTTGTGTCAGACTCTTTGAGACCCCATAGACTGTAGCCCGCCAGGCTCCTCTGTCCGTAGGATTCTCTAGGCAAGAATACTGGAGTGGGTTGCCATTTCCTTTTCCAGGGGATCTTCTTGGCGCGGGGTTTGAACCCGTGTCTCCTGCTTGGCAGGCGGATTCTTTACCACTGAGTCAACCTGGGAAGCAGATGAGGTTCCTAAACAGTAAAATTCACAAAGACAGAGGTAGAGTGCTGGTTGCCAGGGGCGGAGGGAGAGAGGAATGGGGATTTATTGCTTTATGTGTATGGAGTTTCAGTTTAGGCAGAACAAGTTCAGGAGAAGGATGATGGGAACCCTTGTATGACAGTGTGAATGTACGTAATGCCCCTGAGATGTACACATAAAAATGGGTAAAATGGTCATTTTTATGTTGTTATGTACTTTTTACCTCAGTAAAAAACTGGTGTTAAAAATTACTTTGTCTCTATGAGAAATGTTTGAATATTTCATATTTTAATGTGAAGTTTGAAACACATGACCGACTTGGGGGCGATAATACGAGATGAGAAGGGGAAAGGGCTTTTTTCCAAAAGGTAACCCGGTGCAGAAGACCAGGACGCCTTCTGAAACCCAAGAAGCAGGAAATGGTCCCCTCAGCTCCTGACACCAGAGTGTGGTAAAGAAACAACAGTTCTGAATGTCACCAGCACCACCATCACCCACCAAATGTCACTGCGATTCAGGGCGTCCTGCCAAGCGCTGTGCTGGGCCTCTGCTTTGAGTCAGAATGAACCTGCGTCAGATGGAGGAGGGAGTATTGTTAACCTGCAGTCAGTAAACAGCAGTAGTGGGACTCAGACTCATGGCTGACACCTTTCAACACACACCTCATTTATGGAATACGTTTGGCTCTGCTGCCTGGATTGTCAACTCTGTGAAGATGGGGGTTTTCATCGGTTCTATTTACTCATATTCACGGTACCCTTTGCAGTATCTGGCTGTCTGCCAGCTTGCAATAATGTTAAGTGAATTAACTGGATGAATGAACTGGTCCTTGCTGACCCACCAGCCTCAGTCCTACTATCCTACCCCTCCGCTTACTTCTAGGAATGCAGTTCCAGCCCAGTGCATGTGCGCGTGGGCACACACACACACACACACGCACGCACTCACAGACCAAGCTAGTCTATGCCAATTTTCCTAAATGCTCATGGGGTTCCGTCTGCTTATTTGTCAGGCCAAGTCCTACTGGTCATATATCGAGACCAGTCAATGTCATCTTGACTAGGAAGATGAAGACGGTCCTGACCTTTGCCCAAAGGCAAAACTGAGACTAGAAATGTTATCTAATAATGACTCTAACTGCCCTTTGCAAGGGCCTCCTGCGTTCAGACACGTATTCCTTGTGTTCTCCAAAGTCTCCACTCTTATGGTTGAAGAGGACGTTTCGGGTTCACCCCGTTTGGGTGCAAGGGCTTCCCAGGTAGCTTCCCTTCCCACTTCCCAGGCGTAGTGGTGAAAAATCTTTCTGGTAATGCAAGAGAGGCAGGTTTGATCCCTGGGCTGGGAAGATCCCTTGCAGTACAAAAGAGTAACCCACTCCAATATTCTTTCTTGCCTGAGAAATCCCATGGACAGAGAAGCCTGTCAGCTACAGTCCATTGGGTTGCAAAGAGTCAGACACGACTGAGTGACTGAGCAGGCACGCACAGTTTGGGTGGAGAGCCAAGAAGCCAGGTGAAGGAAGTGCAAAGGCAGTAGGGAATAGGAATCAATGATATGTAGGCACCTTGAAAAGAACGGAGACTCAGTTTCCTGGAAGCCAAGCTAAGGGGGACGGGAGCCATGTGGTCAGTCAGAGAAGAAATCAAACAGGTAAGAAACGCAAAAGTCAGGACATGAGAAACTCTAACTTGAAATATATGAACCTCCCTGCATAGGGCTTAATGGAGAGACTCTGAGAGAGAACAGCTTAACCACCTTCATGTCCATGACTCATGGAATACTTCCAAACGAATGTTCCAGTATAGAGATCTGAGTTTCACACCAGGGTTGCCCAGTTTTATGGACACTTCATGGTTACATGTGCAAACACCATCCATTAATCACAGGAGATGCATGGCTTCTGCCTGACCTGGCACCCAGCATTATGGTGTATTTCATTCCAGATGCCTGAGGGCTGGGCCACTAGGGATACAGGCTGGGTGGCTCTCCTTGGAGGCTCCTCTCGAGAGGTATATGTGAGAAGGTGGTGCTGGGTTTGTCAGACCAGGGTGCACACACACAGCCAGCATGTGCTCTTGTTCTCTCTGCAAGAAACTGAGAGAAGGAATCTGCCCAGTGTGCAGGTGAGACCCAGGAAGACTTCCAGGAGGAGTCCTTAAGCTCTGTAAAAATTGGGTCAGATTTGGACAGGACATGGGAAGGAGGAGGAGCTTCCCTGGTGGCTCAGACGGTAAAGAATCTGCCTGCAACACAGGAGACCTGGGTTGGGAAGATCCCCTGGAGAGATCTATGGACAGAGGCTACAGTCCATGGGGTCACAAAGAGTTGGACATAACTGAGTGACTCGCACTTTTACTTTCACTAGGAAGGAGAAGACTTAACTGCAGAGGTCAGGGAAATCTAATATTTGGGGCTGGGTGGAAACTGACTTCACTGACTGTTTTCAATGACCTCCTTCTGGTGAGGTTGCTGGAATCCACCCTTGCAGTGTCTGCGAGGGATCCATTTAGGGATTAATAAAGCAGCTAAAGACAAGAATAACAGGTCTGTTCATGACTTGCCCTTAACTCTAAGATCTCAAAGTCAAAGGATGTATCTGAAGAACTAGGCGCCCCAGGTCCACCCAGCTCCACCACCAATTTGCAAATGTAAGCACCTATCCTCCCTGGCCATTCATCCCTGAATAAATTTTACAGACATACTGTTGAGTAAAAGAAGCCAGACATGAAAAGTCTATGCTCTAAGATTCTATTTATATAAAATTCAAAAGCAGCCAAGACAATCTCCTAGTCAAAGAAAGCAGGATATTGTTTACCTTGGTGTGAGAGAGGTGGTGACTGAGATAAGACACATTAGGGGGCTGGTCAAGTTCTGTTTCTTGGTCTGGGTGCTGGTTATGGGCTTCCCTGGCGGCTTAGACAGTAAAGAATCGCCTGCAATGGAGGAGACACGGGTTCAATCCCTGGGTCGGGAAGATCCCATGGAGGAGGACATGGCAACCCACTCCAGTATCCTTGCTTGGAGAATCCCATGGACAGAGGAGCCTGGTGGGTTACAGTTCGTGGGATTGCAAAAGTGGGAATGAGTGAGTAACTAATCAGGTGTGTGCACTTTGCAGAAATTAATTGAGCTATTCACTTAAGGTCTGTGAACTTCACTGTATGTTTTCTATTTTGATGAAAAATGTACTTTAAAAAAAGTGGAAAATTTGCCTCTGGCCCTTCTCCCATGGATGAGTCTTTACAGCTCCCCTGGACTCCTCAGATTGCTAAGTGGAATGAAATGATGACTTTTCCTTCATGGACCAATGAAGGCAACGGTTTTGATTACGCTTTTTGTTTTTCTTACAAGGAAATGTTAAATTTAATTCTGGACAGCCTATTTGTTTTTCTAAATTAACTACTGCCAGGAAAACAGGCTGTGGGTGCTGAGCTGTATGCCTGTGCGTGTGTGTGTGTGTGTGTGTGTGCATACAAGTGTATACACGCGTATGTTCCCTTTCTATATTGATGTATTTAGACAAAAATGAAAATAAGCTTGAAGATGTTCTTAAACATGGTGATGGGCAAATAAATTGCCCCTTTAACTTTCCACTGGTGTCCGCATTAGCGTTAGTTGCTCAGTCATGTCCAACTCTGTGACCACATGGACTGTAGCCCGCCAGGCTCCTCTGTCCATGGAATTCTCCAGGCAAGAATACTGGAGCGGGTAACCATTCCCTTCTCCAGCATCTTACGGATCCAGAAATCAAACCCAGGTCTCCTGCATTGCAGGTAGATTCTTTACCCTCTGAGCCGCCATTGGTGCCCCTGGCATAGAGAAAATGTCCAATAATTATGTTGAATGAATGAAAAAAAATAGATGAATAAAACAACACAAGTGAGTGAAAAAGACTTGGACATACGTCTTTATTTGCAGGTACAGTGGTGCCGAAGGAGTTAACTACTCAAATACCTTCCCTCCTAGCTCAAGACGTTGCCAAGACAGATGAGCAAAGCACTGTCTGGTCCGTTTGGCTCAGTTGCTGCTCCAAACCCTCCTTTCTGGACGCTGGGCCACCGCTGGCCCAGCTGGAACCCGGAGGTGCAGCTCAGCCTCACGCTTGGCTGGTCAGACATTCAGGCAGCTAGTCCTGCCGCTGTCACGTTATGAAAGTCCCATTGCGGAGGTCCCCGTGCTGTGACGGTCCACTCTGACCGCTCTTTTAAACCACTCTGTCATGTAAATAATTTCAACAACAGATGCAACTTTAAACATGGGGCCAAACAGCCAGCTTCCTTGGTTCTCATTCCCAGGCCTGTACTGTCTCCCGAGGCCTGGTCCTCTGCCCCACCTTTCAATGCTCCTGGCATGTCCCCATCTGGGGCGATGGAAACTTCCCGGCCTAGCTGCTCCCTCTGTCTTCCCTGGACTGTGGCGCTCAGCTCTCCTGGTGACTCAATTCTGGCCCCGGGTGACCATGGCTTCCCGCAGGCTCCCTCCTCCACCCTGGGAGCAGAGGTGCCTTCTGACAGCCCGAGCCCTCAGGCCAGCTGCTCCGAGGCTCAGCCCTGAAGATCTTCAGGCCAACACAGAGCCTGGGCACCACCAGCGCCTGATCACATCCTGCTTTGGCATCACCAGCCTGGTGAGACATTATTTCTCGCTGAGCCTCATGAAAACCTTAGAACTCATCCTAGTCTAGTCCACCAAACAGGCCCTACTCGTCAATAAAGATGGAGGGACTTCCCTAGCGTTCCGGGGTTAAGACTCTGCTCTTATCCACTGCAAGGGGCACGGGCTCCATCCCTGGTCAGGGAACTAAGTTCCCACATGCAGCAGGGTGTGGCCTAAATACATAAATAAATAAATAAGGAGATTTATCAGCCACCCCTCCGATTTTGAGTTGTAGCAGACATGCTGTTCTCTGAGTCTGGCATCGGCATAGAAAGACCCACTTCTCTGATGCATGTTTGATGGAATCTCATCATTCCCTAAGCTGTTACATGCTCAGCATGGTGCCCCGTAAACTGGGGTCACAATAAAGGATTACAAAGCCTCCCTTTCAAGCTGCTGATGACGTGATCGGGGAGGCAGAACGCATGTGCCCACCAAGCCGTTCATAAGGAACCAGTGGGTGAAGCTCCCACGGGGTCCCCTCCACGGATGGACAGAGAAAAGGAGGCACAGTTGGCTGGAGTCAGGGTGCTGGGGAGGGCGACTGCTGACCCCTTGGCTAAGGAGTCTGGGGACTCAGTTCAGTTCAGTTCAGTTCAGTAGCTCAGTCGTGTCCAACTCTTTGCGACCCCAGGGACTGCAGCACGCCAGGCCTCCCTGTCCATCAACAACTCCCAGAGTTTACTCAAACCCATGTCCATCGAGTCGGTGATGCCATCCAACCATCTCACCCTCTGTCATGCCCTTCTCCTCCTGCCCTCAATCTTTCCCATCATCAGGGTCTTTTCAAATGAGTCAGCTCTTCACACCAGTTGGCCAAAGTATTGGAGTTTCAGCTTCAACATCAGTCCTTCCAATGAACACCCAGGACACGCATTTGGGAGGTGACACCACTGACCAGGGAGCACCCTTGGTGCTCCCATAGGTGCTCCACCCATAGGTGGGGAGTGAGCTGGGATGGGAGGTGAGCCACCGATAGTCCTAAAAACGGGCCACGGGCCTCCAAGGTGGGAGTGAGCCTGGGTGACCAGCAGGGGGAAGAGCATCTGAGGTCCAGACTGTCTCGTCTTTTCTCCCAAGCTTGCCGGAGGGAAGGGGAGGGACTGAGGGAAGAAGGGATGCAGGGCAGGTGGGCAGGCTGGTAGGACTCTCTCCCACCCTGCAGTCAGAGATACAGCGCCAGGTAGAGGATACCATCCCGACTGCTCAGGTTGGGCAGGGAGGCCATTTGGAAACACGTGAACAGTTTCCAACAGGGAATCCCTGCAGGCTCAGGGGCCTCGGAGAAATGCACACGGAGGACTGAGGTCTGGGACCAAAATGGAATCACTGTGGATTCGGGAGGAATGGAGAAGCTATGACGGTGAGACCCACCCCCAGGCAGGAGGAAGCTTCGAGACCCCAGCTCAGGCAGGACCAGGAATCCTCAGCTCCTTCACTTCCACTTGTTCCTCTCCCAGTAAAAAACAGTTGAAATGAATCACCCACATTCTAGCTCATTTCCTATCTCCTGGTTCTAGACGTTTCCAGTAGGAGAGCTAACCTGGTGCCAAGTAGTGACTTTTCCTGGTGTGCATGACTCACTGGAAAAAGTGCCTCTTGGGCTATTAAAAGAGTTGGGGGGGGGTGTGGATTTAAGACATTCGAGTTCAAAGCAAATTATATAGAAGCTAAGCAAGGACATATCATTCTGGCAATGAATACTGCTTTCTCCCAATAACGAGACAGGAAAAAATGGGCTCTTTAGTTGACGTGGTGCACTGATGTTCTAGGAAAGGATTAACTACTTCGGAACAAGGCCAACGAAACTTGGCTTAAGCAGGTCAACGTGCTGATGAATATGCGGAAGGTGTGTTTGTCTGCTAAATGCACTCGTGCAAAAGGAAAGGAATCTCCTGACTTCCTGAATGCACCTTATCCTGCTTGGAAAACCCCATCCCTGCTGATGTGGGGAACAGAAGGTAAGCCTGCCCATGAAGGTAAGATAGTCCATCTAGGGTAGATCCTCCCGGCGCTCTCTTTGCCCATAGGACCACCACACTCAGCAACCAGCTTAGACGATATGAGAGTATTTACAAGGTTTTAATAGAGGCTAAAAAGACACAGTGGGGTCCCCAGGTGGCTCAGCAGTAAAGAATCTGCCTGCCAAGGCAGGAGACATGGGTTTGATCCCTGATCCAGGAAGATCTCCTGGAGAAGGAAATGGAAGCCCACTCCAGTATTCTTGCCTGGGAAATCCCATGGACAGAGGAGCCTGGTGGGCTACAGTCCACAGGGCACAAAGGCGTGGACATGCCTGAGGGACTAAACAACAACAACGAGATGCAATATAGGTTACTGTTTTCACCTTCACCCCCAGCCCGTTCCTGAGCCCCATACTACCCAAGCTGACATTGCTAATGGGCTGAACAGATGGAAAACATGGGCAGAGGAGGACACGGCAGGGGAAGAAGATGCACTGCAAGGCAGTTTTTCAAGTAACTGGCTAATAGCAACACTGAACCTAGCATTAGCCTCAGGATTGTTCTAAACACCAAACCCAGGGGTTCACTACTGAACCAACTGCAGCATGCACAAGAGAGGAACCCTCTCATTCCAGGAATGGGAAGCGAGGCTTCTTGGTATTTGGCAAGTCTGGGTTCAAGTCAGGCTCTATCCCTTATCACATGTATGATCTCTGACAAGATAGTCATCTCCACCTCAGTTTCCTCATCTGTAAAATGGGAATAATAAAACCAGCTCCAAGTGCGATGTAGATTAAATGAGATTACAAATAGAAAGTACTGATCAGAATTGCTGCATTTAGTAAGCATAATTAAATGGTGGCCATCCTAATCTGTAATAGTTATTTATTTTTAAAGTTAATTGGGGTACAGTAAAATTATCAGAGTATAGTAAAATTATTAGAGTATAGTTGTTTACAATTTTATGTTAGTTTCTGCAGTATAGCAAAGAGAATCATTTATATGTATACCTATATCCCCTCTTTCTGTAATTGTCATTTTTCACTGAAATGTTGAGATTTAGAATTTATAAGCTTAGAGAGTCCAAGAGACTAGATGAATGCTATGAAGTCTTTTCAAGTTCAAATGCTTTTTCATCTGCCCAGAATATTCGGAATGCTACTACCTAGTGAAACACAAGCCAGCATGCTCTGGTCTGATTTAGGTACATTTTAAGTATGAAAAACTCAAGGCCAATACAGAATGGTAATTTTCCTGAGGGAAAAAAGTACCTTTTGTATCACGTCTTTCACTGGACACACAGCACGTGACTGTCACAGTCCTGGCACAGACGCACATGACTGTCTCATCACCGCTGTGATACAGTTTTTAAAGTTACCTAGTGGTGCAGAGTTATCCCATGATCTTAGATCCCATAAGAAAACTTCATTGTAAGCCCTCTGAACGATACTATGAAAAACAGTATCTAATGCTTCCTCCATGGTATTCCAAGCAAAGAAACAGTGTACGTACAATCTGTCAATCAACACTAAGGTACATTACCTGCTGAAAAACATCAACACGGTTTCGTACATCGGAAACGTCTCAGTCTTGCTGTTGAGCTGCAGGTAGACCCACAAAAGGAGTGTTTTCAGAAGGTGAAACTCACTGAAAGTGAACAACCTGGCCAAAACAAAAGATTGAGAAGTCCACTGAGTCGCAAAAACCATGCTGTGCATGTGAAAATGAAAAGTTGAAAGTGAGTTCAGGAAGGAGGCGATACCACCTTGAGTCTGTAGGTGGACTCACAGAGAGGAACCAAGTCTCCGGTCACTCAGCTGGCATGGCTGGGACTTGATCTTCAGCCAGCCTGAGCCTTCACCCACCTGCTGTGCGCTGTAAAATCATGACCATCATTGAATGAGCTCCAATTAGGAGACAGGGTTCTTAAGGTGGTTCCATAAGTCCTTTTATTAAATTCCACCCAGTAGCCCTGCAAAGTTGGGATACGCTCCTTACTTTTAGAGATATGGCTTCCCTAGTGGCTCAGACAGTAAAGAATCTGCCTGCAGTGCAGGAGACCCAGGTTCAATCTCTGGGTCAGGAAGATCCCCTGGAGAAGGGCATGACCACCCACTCCAGTATTCCTGCCTGGAGAATTCCATGGACAGAGGAGTCTGGTGGGCTACAGTCCATGGGGTCGCAAAGAGTCGGACATGACTGAATGACTAACACTTTCACTTTCACACTTTAGAGACGTGGATATTATTGAGACTGACCCTGTTTATTTAAAATTTAATGTTTTGTTCATCATGTTAATTTTCACTGTAAAATATTGCACTAAGATATACTTTATCTCAATGGCTGAGGTTTTTGGTGTCCCTTAAACTTTGCACCCAAGGTGAATGCCTCACTGGTCATATTCCAATCCCAGGCCCAACTGAGGAATAACTTGTCCAGAGTCACACAGTTCTGAGGTCAGACCTGGGCAGGGGTCAGTTCTGCCCCAAATTGGCTGTGGAATCTCTTGCAGGCTTCTTTCCGGCCCTGCAGCTGCAACTCACTCATCTGTAATGTAGCGATTACAGGCATTGCTAAGAGGATACAGTAAGTCCCCTACATACACAAAGCTCTTTCTGAGAGCAAGCTCGGAAGTCCAGTTTGTTCCTAAGTCCAACAAACTTTCGATCCCTGGGTCGGGAAGACCCTCTGGAGAAGGGAATGGCAATCCACTCCAGTATTCTTGCCAAGAAAATTCCATGGGCCGAGGAGCCTAGCAGGTGGGCTACAGTCTGTGGGGTCGGAAAGAGTCGGACGTGACTGAGCGACTAAGACTTTCACACTTTCCTACAAACTTAGCCTAGGTACCCAACAAACACAATTAGCTATTTACCACTGCTTCTATGCTTGTTTCCAGACATCCTAGACTTGAAGTAAAGAGACTGTACCATATACAGTACTGTACAGAATAGTACACAAAAACACGATTCCTTATGGAGGGTGCACACATGTGACAACGTAGGCCAGGCATGTGAACTAACTTATATGACTGGACATGCATGAATGCACATTCACATCTTTGAAAGCTCGAAACCTGAAGTGTGTAGGAGACTGACTATACTATGAAGGCTGTGTGAGGTGAGTCTATGAGTTGTATGAGCTTCCTGTCACTGCTGTAATAAGCTGCCACAAACCAAGTGGCTTAAAACAACACAAATTTGTTGTTGTTGTTCACTAATTCATTTCTGACTCTGTGACCTCATGGACCGCAGCATGCCAGCCTCCCCTGTTCTTCAGTATCTCCTGGAGTTTGCTCAAATTCATGTCCATTGAGTCGGTCATGCCATCTAACCACCTCATCCTCTGCTGCCCCCGTCTCCTTTTGCCTTCAGTCTTTCGTTCCAGGATCCCTAAGTACAAAATGAACCTCACTGGGTTTAGATCAAGGTGTGGGCATGGCCATGCTCCTTCCTGAGGTTCTAGGGGAGAATCGTTTCTTTGTCTTTTCCAGCTCCTAGAGGCCACCGGCATGCCTTGGCTTGTGGCCCCTTCCTTCATCTTCCAGCCAGCAGCATAGTATCTTCAAAGCTCCCTCTAGTTCTGACTCTTCCTCCTCCCTCACCCACACTGAAGAGTCTGGTGAGTCCATTAGGGCCACCCGGGAAATGCAGGGTGACCTCTCCATCCCAAGGTCATCCTACTGCCACTTTAGTCTCATCTGCAAGCTTTATCCCCCTTTGCCGTGCAACCCAACGTTTTCACAGGTTCCAGGGGCTGGGATGTCGACATCTTTGAGGGACCAATATTGAGCTGACTGGGCTTCCCTGGTGGCTCAGATGGTAGAGAATTTGCCTGCAAGGCAAAAGACTAGGGTTTGATCCCTGGGTCAGGAAGATCGTCTGTAGAAGGGAATGGCAACCCACTCCAGTATCCTTGCCTGGAAAATCCCATGGACAGAGGAGCCTGGCGGGCTACAGTCTACGGGGCTGCAAAGAATCAGACACGACTGAGCAACTAACACACACACACAGACATACTGAGCTGACCACACATACCGCTTGCCTAGCACAGGGCCTGGACACAGTAATGGGCTCAGAGGACAGCAGCTCAAACTCCTAGGTGGTGGGGCTGGATCCTGGCTCCAGAGCCCACACTGTGCCTGCAGCCGCACACGGCACCTCAACAAGAAACAAGGGAGACTCTCCTGGCGGTCCAGTGGTTAAGACTCTGTGCTTCCAATGCAGGGGGTGTGGGTTTGATCCCTGGTTGGGGAACTAAGATCCCACATATTGTGCAACACAAAAAAAAAAAGAGAGAGAGAGAATAAATCATGAAATAAGGGATGAGGAGAGGATGCTGCTGCCCATGAAGTCAGCTCTGTAAAGGATGCTTCCCAAACAGCTCCTCTCACAGCCTCTGACTTAGTTCTCCAAAGAGTCATTGCAACGTTTCTTAAACCCATTGATGTTTTCTGTCTCTGACCATGGAGATGTACCCTGGCTTCAAAATGTATCACAGCCTCTTCACCCACCACTTCAGCGGTCATGGTGGGTGGAAGCCAAGCTCAATCGTGACTCCAAGGGCAGCAGGAATGTCACCTTCCCACCTCTCCCACTATTTCTGGATGCAGTAGAACGGTCTCTTTCCTATTCTTTATTTTTAGGCACCTACAGATGCATGGGCTTTGACTATGGCCAGACAGGACCGAATCTGTCAATGTCTGGGCGATAACGGTGAGGCAGGAGTGGAGAGCTCACAGAACCTCCTGGAGCGAGGTTCCCAGAAAGAACTCTGCAAGGACTCCAACCACTGCTGGGCTGGGGAGCCCGTCTTCTATTGCAGAACCCATGCTTGAGGTCCCCACGCCCAGAAAGTTATTTGAGATCTTACTAAAGAGGGGTTTACCAACACAAGGGGAGTAATCAAGAACTCCACAGATAAGTACCCTGGTTACAATTTATGATGATGGATAATTGTTGAAATAAACTCCTCAGTTTTTAAGCCAAGTATCAGTTGCTGTTTAGTCACCGAGTTGTACCCAACTCTTTAGCGACTCTATGGACTATAGCCTACCAGGTTCCTCTGTTCACGGGATTTCCCAGGCAAGAATACTGAAGTGGGTTGCCATTTCCTCCTCCAGGGGATCTTCCTGACCCAAGGATCAGACCTGTGTCTCCTGCACTAGCAAGCAGATTCTTTACCGCTGAATCACCTGGGAAACCCAAGTATCAGTTGGGTTTACACTAGGATGAAATCCAAGCATCACCCTAAAATATAAGTTCCTACAGGAAATAATCAACCAAGGACATTCAAACATATTTTCATTTACCTAAGAGTTCTGATGATCTGAATCAAGATGGAACTCACAGAGATCCTAAACTTCCCTCCAATATAGGTGAACATCTGAGTTGCTCTATATGTGTTTATAGGGGCTCACAAATGGCCACTGGGATGTAATGGGTGTAAAAGTGCCTTTAACAAGACATTGTCCTCTATTTTGTGTGTGTGAGAAAACTATACATAAACAATAAATGTCTCCTTCCAAATATAGGCCAGAAGGAAAGCCGTGCCCAAGTGAACAAGAAGATATGAACAAGGTTACCCATTGCAGCACTGACTGTCCTAGAAAAAAAAGGAAGCCAAACCAAACAAAAAGACATTAGGAAGGGAATGAAAAAAAATTGCTGTCTGTTCATCCACTGGAGCCTCATACAACTAAAATTAAAAACGCTGATTAAGTACAAATATATCAACATGGAAACAGATCGCCAGTCCAGGTTGGATGCATGAGACAAGTGCTCGGGGCTGGTGCACTGGGATGACCCAGAGGGATGGGATGGGGAGGGAGGTGGGAGGGGAGATCAGAATGGGGAACATGTGTAAATCCATGGCTGATTCATGTAAATGTATGGCAAAAACCACTACAATATTGTAAAGTAATTAGCCTCCAACTAATAAAAATAAATGGAAAAAAAAATATCAACATGGAGAGAATAAGTCACATGATGTTCGTGAATAGTAGCAGAATGTCACAATCACTATGAGAAATTTAAACCTTTGCAAAACCGTATTGTGCATAATTTTTGCATGTACATATATGTAGCAAGCATGTAATCTCATGGGTTGGATGCACACAAATCCACAACAGTGGTTTGGTTGACTTTAGGGAAGGGAGGAAGACAAGAGGAACAATGAAAAATAGGGCTGTGAGGTGGGGGGGGGGAGGGCTGGGGAAGGTGACTACTGCTTTGTTGGATGTTTTATTTCTCAATTTATGACAAAATTTTACCATGTGTTCATTTGAGGAGATGGACTCAATTGTATTCTGTATTATTCTCCTACCTTTGTAACTTTTTTTTATAACAAAAAATATGACCATCCATGTGCCTGACCATCAATAAGGAATAAGAAGGTTTGGAGCAGAGCACATCAGTGGACTGATAATAACCATGGGTGTTGAGGCCACTCAGACCTGAGTTCAAATTTCAACTCTCTTTTTGCATGGGGGGAGCAATCCTTTTCTGTGATCTCCATTCTGCAGGGGAAAACCACAAGGAACACCCCCTAAAGGGGTTGCTGTAGGAATGAGACCTGATTGCCCACTCAGAGTATTCCACACACCCCAGTGCTTCATAACTGGTAGGTGGTGGTATTATTAGCCAGAGAAGCGTTGCTGTTCAGTCGCTCAGTTGTGTCCAACTTCTTGCGACCTCATGAACTGCAGCATGCCAGGCTTCCCTGTCCCTCACTATCTCCTGGAGCTTGCTCAAACTCATGTCCGTTGAGTCGGTGATGCCATCCAGCCATCTCATCCTCTGCCATCCCCTTCTCCTCCTGCCCTCAGTCTTTCCCAGCATCAGGGTCTTTTCTAATGAGTCGGGTTTTCGCATCAGGTGCTGAGCTTCAGCTTCAGCATCAGTCCTTCCAATGAATAGCTTTAGGAAATTCTACATTTGAGAGGGAAGCCCATCGGTGCTGCAGATGCCGTAGAGGACGCGGTGGCTGTTCTCAGGAATTCCTGAGCCCTGGAGACTCCTTGTATCACAGACGGAAGTCAGGGAGGGAGACATGTCCCCCCTGGTTGCAGGGCAGGCTTTCGTGCAGAACTAGAGAGATAACCCTCTGAATTCTCCACCCTCCTAAGTCAACACGGACACTGGCTTCCAGAAAAACAGAACTTGGAATGAAGCTTCCATAATATTAGAGTGAGTGAAACAGGGTCACTGAGTGATGACCTCTAAGGAGGAAATTAACTGAAAACCAGAGGCCCAGGAGGTCAGGAAAACCATGTGTGTTTTACTGAAGGCCATTTACAAGATGGAAAGAAAACCCAAAGGAAGATGAAGTCAAAGGGACTTTGGGGAAGGTGAATAGCCTCGAAATTGAAACATCTGCTGAGATGGACGTCGTTTCCAACCCAAACACCACGACCACAAGCCTGGGATGGGCCACAGTCTATGCTAAGTGGGGCCAAGAGACTCTCCACCCCTGACCCCGGGCTGACCTTTCCACAGCTGCTGTGGGGCCATGTGACTTCCCAGGACTGTGCAGATCTTGCTGAGCTCCGGCTGTTGGGAAACCTGGCTTCTGCTACACACGAGGAGATGGTGCAGTCACGAAGCTGGAGGCCTGGACCTTGGAGCCTGGAGCCCCAAGCTCCAGCCCTGTCTTTTATTATCCCTCCTATCTTAGCTAAAATAATTGGACCTCCTGCATAGGGTTGTGGGGATTAAAAGGGCCACCGCATACACCACAGCACACACCCAGAAGCGCTCAGTGAAAGTTAACTCGCCCAAAGGTCTCTTCTTAACCAGTCGTGGTCTGTGGTGCCAAGCCCACCAGACACTCAGATGAGAAGCCCGAGCCTGGTAAATTTCTAACCATGACCCCAGGCACTGGGTGTGGCCTGGGCCCCTCTTTCTGGCCCTCTGTTCCCCACCTCCCTCCTCCAGTTTTAAGGCAGGACATCAGCTTTAAGGACAGCAACCAGGCGGGGAGAGTTCACTTAGGAAGATAAGATGTGGGCACGAGGTCTGGGAGCTGAGAGTGTGGGCCTTCCAGGGCACACGAGCTGATGACATGCCCGAGGTCATGCAGGCTGCCCCCCACCCCGCCTCTGCCCGGAGAGCCTGGCACCGTCGGTGCTGACAGCCACCTCCTGGGGAGGGGCCGAGGAGCAGGACCCAGTTTCCACATCAGTCATGTCTCCCCAAGCCTGTGAGTCTAGACGCTCGACATGTAATGTTCTTGACCTCTTTTCCTGCCCAGCCAGCGTTTTCTAGGGCCTATGCCATTGCTACCATGCTGGCTGTGGTCAGACATTTTTTTCCCCTTTCTTGGTTAAATGCTACCAGTGGGGGAGGGACAGCTCAGACTTTCCAAGGGACTGACAGTGTTACGAAAAGTCTGAAGGCTGCCCTGTTTATCTTTTCTTCAAGGGTTGCACAACCTTTGCTCCATGGAGGGTGGAGAGCACACGCTTCTGGACAGGCCATGGACAGCCAGGGAAAAATGATCATGGGAACCCACCCAGGGCCTGGGGATGCCATTAGGACCCAAGTTCCCGAGGTAATGTTATTTAATATGTGGTCCTAATCAGATCCTGCACTGGAGGAAAAAGGATACTATGAAGGTTAGTGTTGAGTAAAAGATCTTAAGGTATTACATCAGTGTCAAATTTCCTCAAGTTGTTAACTGCCTCGTGATTATATTAGAAAAATTCTCTTTATTGTGAAACATTGACGTATTCAGGGACTAGGGAACATGATGTATGTAACTTGTCCTCCAAGGATTAAAAAATGCATGCTAATAAACACACAGAGATGCAAGTGATAAAGCAAACAGGGCAGAGACTGGATCAAACAGGGTAAAAGGTGCTGAGATAGCCTTTGCACTATTCTTGTTATCTAATTTGTTTGAAACTATTTTCAAGTAAAATATATTTTTAAACACTAATAAAAACTAAAGCACCTTTGGCTTAGGAACTTCACTTCTAGGAATTCAATGTGGGAAAATAATCTGAGATGAAAATAAATATATATCAAAGAATGTCACCAAAGTGCTATTTATATCAGTGAAACATTGGAAATAACCTAAAAGGCAAAGCATTGGCTGGAGTCTAAGGAAAGCCTTGTGGTGGTCACGTGGATAAGACAGAAGCCGAACTGGCAGAGCTAAAGACCTTTGGGTTAGAGATTCGATTGGAAGAGGGTTAAGAGCAGGCACGAGCCTGGGTTAGCGGGCCCTGCGCTGATCCGGGTGGGAGGTATGGAGCTTTGGCCTCTGGCTGGTGCCCACACAGAAGCCCACAGAGATGTGTTGCTCTTGGGGGGAGGATGAAGTGGTGTCCAGAAGGATTCCCAAGGGCATGACAGCTGGCTGAGGAACACTGGGTAAGGGGTGCAATAAAGGACAAGGGCACCAAACGTTAGGTCTTAGCCTTAACTGTCAGAGAGGTCATACAGGCAGTGGAACGCCTGGGTCTAGAGCTGTTAATGCTCCCTTTGTGGCTCAGCTGGTAAAGAATCCACCTGCAATGTGGGAGATCTGGGTTCGATCCCTGGGTTGGGAAGACCCTTGGGGAAGGGAAAGGCTACCTACTCCAGTATTCTGGCTGGGAAATTCCATCGACTGTGACTTTCACTCACTCACTCAGAGCTGTTAAGGGGAGGGGCCAGGGTGGGAGACAGAAACTGATTTAGGGCTAAGAGCTTTTTTTCTTTTCCCCTTTTCCCTAGTTTCCAAATTTCCCATGATGCATGTGTCTTAATATTGACAGAATTTTAAAAATTATTTATGCAATCACTTAATTCATTACCTGGTGGGTGAGACAGACAGAATCTGCCTGCAATGCAGGAGACTCAGGTTCCATCCCTGGGTCGGGAAGATCCCCTGCAGAAGGGAAAGGCTACCCACTCCAGTATTCATGTCTGGAAAATCCCATGGACAGAGGAGCCTGGCAGGCTGTGGTCCATGGGGTCACAAAGAGCTGGACACGACTGAGTGACTAACACTTTGACTTTCACAGGGAAACAGCAGGCACCCCAAGGATCCCTACTCTACCCTTCCCCGTTTTGACCCCTCCAGAGGCCAGGCTGTCCAGGAGGCTGGCACATTTGAGATGGAGGGAGCGCTGCACATTGGGCATGTCCAGCAGCGGTGTGAGTTCGGCACTCCCCACCCCATCCACCCACCCTACCCATCCCCTCCTCCCATCCCCAGCCCCCACCCCAGAGGCACCTCCCTGAGAGCCCGCTCTGACCTGGGGGACTTCAGCACCTTGTGGAGCAGCTCCTTTGGGATCTTCCGGAGGTGGATCTGTGTCCCCAGAAGAGGGACCAAGTTCATCTCCATCCATTTCTCACAGGCGGTGGTGAGGGGCTCTTCCTTGTACTGAGAAGACAGGAAAACCCCATTGAGAAAGGAATCTCTGGGACTTATCCTGGTGGTCCAATGGTTGGGAGTCTGCATTTCCACTGCAGAGGGTGCGGGTTCGATCCCTGGCCAGGGAACTAAGATTCCACCCACCCTAGTAAGGGTGCAGGCAAAAAAAAAAAAAATTTTTAAGGTAGAAAGGAGTCCCTGGTGTTTCGGCGCCCTCTGCTGGAGCGTGACGGTGCAACAAGCGTGCTCTTAGAAGGGCCGCGCTGCAGCCCTGCTCAAACCTCTTCAAAACACATGCACTGATAACATTTTCTGAGTGTTTGCGATGCTCAAGAGGCTGCACTAGCTTGAGTCAAATTCATCCTGCTACCCTATGAGGTTGGTTCATCATTATTCCTATTTCGCCAATGGAAAATCTGAGGCTCCAACATCCCTGCTCTTGCCTGAGGTCATACAACTAGTTAAGCGGTCTGACCTACTTAAGTGGGCTTGCATGCTGAAATGCAACTAGTTACATGGGCTTGTATGCCAAAATCTCTGGACTGAGGTCTGTGACTGATCACGGAAGCTCCACCGGCCTTGGGTCTCACTTTTCTCCTCTTATAATGAGTTAGAATACATCATTCCTTGCCAACCCTGACACACTGCCTGGGCCCAGAGGAGATGCATTTCCCTCAGCTCCATCAAGAATGTCCTGGAACGTTGTCTGCTGTTTTGGTGAGAAAGGCTGTCCTTTTTCCCGCCCTCTTCCCCAGTTAAAGCTTTTCTGTTTGGGGGGATGTTAAAATATTCTTTTAAAGATAAAATGGTTTGTTTAAGTTTTTCACTTGGCAAAATAAAAGGTGGGCACTGTTAGGTTGGTACCATTGGACAGATTTCTTGGAGCTGAAATCCCAGAGTCTGGGTACTCTTAAGGGTCCCCAAGATGCTGTGTGCCCGCCCAGGTTGTTCTCACCTTGCAGCCGGCCAGGTAGAAGTTTTTGATGGTGCTTGGCGTGAGTCCGCTCATCATGATGGTCACACACCTGCAGAGAGAGAACACTGTTCCTGGAGGCCCCAGGCTGCTTTCAGGAAAGTGAGCAGCCCCAGAGGTTTTACTCAACTCCCATGCCGGCGGCTGAGTCCTTTCATGGAAGGGAAGGGAAGGAGCCTTATTTTAAGGTTGTGGACATAGGGCTGGAGGGCAAGACCAGCAAGGCTTGTTGCAAAGAGCTCTGGGCTGAGGGAGGTGAGCTCTGAGATCAAATCTTTCCAAAGAAAAGAGAGTAGCTTTGGCTCTAATGAAAACTATTACTATTTAGAGATTAAGCACCTAAAACCGCCTTATTGTTGTTGTTTGGTTGCTAAGTCATGTCCGACTCTTTGCATCCCCATAGACTGTAGCCCACCAGCTCCTCTGTCCATGGGATTTCCCAGGTAAGAATACTGGAGTGGGTTGCCATTTCCTTCTCCAGGGGATCTTCCCAACCAAGGGATCAAACCCTCGGCTCCTGCATTGACAGAAGAATTTTTTACCGCTGAGCCAAAGGGAAGCTGAAAAGTGCCTTGCTAGGTTTTAATTTCAGCCAGGATGACATGTGGTTGCCTCCTGCTGAAGGCAAGTTTCTCCTGTACAGACCGTCGCCGAGCTTCTTAGAGGTGCCTCCAGTCCTATTTCCTCTCAAAAAGCAACTTTCTGATGAAAATCTCTGTCCTTTTCACACCTAGGCCTCATTTACTTGCTGTTGTTCAGCCGCTCAGTCAAGTCCGACTCCTTTCAACCCCATGGACTGTAGCATGCCAGGCTTCCCTGTCCTTCAGCATCTCCCTGGAGTTTGCTCAAACTCATGTCCCTTGAGTCGACAATGCTATCACAACCATCTCATCCTCTGTTGTCCCCTTCTCCTCCTTCCCTCCATCAATCCCAGCATCAGGGTCTTTTCCAGTGAGTCGACTCTTCGCATCAGGTGGCCAAAGTCTGATTTACTTGGTACATTTATTTATCAAGGATCTGTTTACTGAGCACTTACGAGGTGCCAGGGTGCCAGGCACCCTTCGAGGCACTTGGGTTACGAAGAACAAAGCCAGTGGGCCCAGCACACGAGTAAACATACAGACAGGCGACCACATTATGACAGCTGCATCCCAAAGCCGAGAACGAGCAGAGGCTCTGGTCACTCTCCCCTCCCAAGCCTCAGGCTCTCCTCTGCTGGCAAAACCAGATAGAACCTGCTCCTATGGCCTTCAAGGTCTGCACGACCTGCAGTCACCCTAACCGCCCCACCCACCTTTCCCATCATCTTTCCACGCCCCTCCCCGACTCCAGCCACATTGATTCTCAGTGACCAAGCAGTTTCAGTTTCTACGCTCTCATCGGCACGAAGCCCCCCTTTCTCACACCCTTGACAGCTGGACTCCTGCCGGGCTCAGCTCAAGTACCACCTCCTTTGGAAGTCTCCCTGATTGCTTCTCCCCGCGTTCCCTTTGCTCTGATTGCCACGCCCTCGTTCGGCCTGGGGCTTCTGCCTCATTGAAGCTACAGACTGCCAGGCAGCAGCCCTCCCAGCATACATCCATCCCAAGGGTCTCCTCTGCAGCAGCCTCTGTGGCAGGTTCTGGAAATACCTGTCATGTGCAAGGCTCCTCCCCTCCTGGGGCTCCTGGGCTCGCCATGAGCTGATCTCACAAATCAGCGAGGGGAAACCAGGTGTGAGAGGGGCCCCATCCCTCACCACGCGTGGTGTTCTTCAGGTGCTGGCTTTGCCAGGGGAGATGCGCAGACAGAATTAGCTGGGTTTGAAGCTGGGATGCAGAAATCAGTGCTCCTCATGCCTTCCCCCATGGTCCCCCTCCTCACCATGAGACTCCCTGGCTGGGTGGGCTCGGAATGGTCAGACTTCCCAGATCGGAGGACAGAGCAAGTTCTGGGGCCACGCAGGCCAGCTTCCTCCAGACTCAGAGAGGCTGGGGATTTCCACTTCCAGAAGGTCTAGCGGCACGAGGTAGGTGCTCAAAGATGGGACTTCAGCCTTTCATGCAGGCATGGAAATGTCCTTCCAGCCCTGTGAGCCTGGAGGGACCCAAGTGACCCTTTGGGAGGGTGTGTGTGTGTGTGTGTGTGTGTGTGTGTGTGTGTGTGCAGGTAACAACCAGTAACTATGATCCTAGCTGTGTCAAAGCAGACACTGGTGCACACTTATGTGTGCATCTAAGAAGCAGTGCCCTGTATAATCCACACACACACACACACACACACTTTATCCCCCGAAGATGGGCAGCCTCGGGTGTGGGTGATTCAGACAGCGGCCATCCAGTGGTTTCACACTGGCAGGGATCTCAGCCAAGATGACCTCTGAGAGCCCATCCAGCGCACCTGGGGTGGTGATGCTATCAGAGTGACCTGGGGGATTTCTGCTCACCCACAGACACACACTCACTTGTGCATGCACACTGAGGCTTGCACTGCCACATCCCTGCCAGCCGCACCGTCAGCCTCTCGAAGGCAGGCGAGACCCACCCCAGCTGGGAGTCAGGCCCTCCTGGCCCTGAGCTGGGATCCCAGCCCCACCACAGTTATCTGCAGCATCTCGGGGCAGGCCTGTGAGCCCCAGGCCGGCCCAGGTTTGTCTATCAGCGGGATGATAGTCTTGGCTCAGTATCCGGAGCCCTCCCTGCTCAGGCATTCAAGACAAGGCATGTGGAGGAGGAAGGAAAGGATGAACCTTTTATTCTTTACTCCGCCCCAGATAAGCCAGTGCCAGGGCTCCAGAAGGACCACAGGGTTTGATTCTGGCTCCTGGTATGGCAGCCGAGGCTCACAGACAGGAGGTGGCCGGAGGGAAGCTGGCCTTCCAGGTTTGGGGTCACAGATATCTTCCTGCATGGCACCAGTCACTCAGAAATGCCTGTGTACAGAAGCTGTGATTTTGTAGTGATCTGACATGTCACTAGGCCATGCGCAGCTGAAGTCATGTGATTCACAACAGCAGGGGAGCGGGGATTCTCAGGAAAACCCAGACTTTCCCCCATCACCCGCAGGGTCAAGGTCAGACGCCTTGGTTCTCCTTGAGACTCTCCACACCTGTCCCTGACTAAGACGGCTGACCTCCCATCTCCCAGCTGCCCGCCAGTCTGGCCAGGCCGACATGCTGGAGTCCCTTGTCTGCGTGTCCTCGGCGGCCACAACCAGACCTCTGACAGCCTGCATCCCTGGGTTCAAGCGGCACTGCATCGCCAACGAGGCTTCAAGATGCTCTAGACTGAGGATCTGGCCAGTTATTTCAGGTGACCCCAGAAATGAGGCATTGACTCAAAAAAAAAAAAAAAAGAAAATCTGTGGGATTGAATCTGGCTAGGTGAATTCTATTAAAAGTGAGTTGAAGGTCTTGGGAAAAGACCCTGACCCTGCCTTTTACAGAGCTGCTGATGTCCTCTGTAGGCTAGGATGGGAAGTCCATTCATTCATTCCCTCAAATGAAGAAATGAAGAAACGGAAGCTTACGGTGGTGAAACAAGCCAGGCAAAGCACCCCTGCCCTAGATCTCCTGTCTACTGAACTGCATCAGGAAGTGAGAAATCGAAGAGCTATAAGAAACCACCCCTGTGTTCAGGATGTGAGAGCAGTAAGCACACATCCTTGGAAAATCCCCAGAGAAGGGATAGAATAGTCGAGAAAAATTAATCCCATCAATGCTTTTCCATTTGGGTCACCTACCTTTCATAAGCATTGACGGAATGTAGGATTATTAGACAATACAAAAAAAAAAAGTGTGAAGAGCCAATTCGTTGGAAAAGACCCTGATGCTAGGAAAGATTGAGGACAAAAGGAGAAAGAGGCAGCAGAGGATGAGATGGTTGGATGGCGTCACTGACTCAATGGACATGAGCTTGAGCAAACCCCAGGAGATAGTGAAGGACAGGGAAGCCTGGCGTGCTGCAGCCCATGCGGTTGCAGAGTCTGACACGATTGAGTGATTGAACAACAACAAAAAAAGCGGGGGAGTTCTAAGAAATGCTCCTCCAAACTGCAGGTGCCAATTTCACTTGAAATTAATTTTATATAAACAGAATTTTCCATTTGAGAATCCCCCACCTTTCACACCACCCCACTTCACTCCTTCCCGATGTCCCAGAGACAGTTGGACGGGAGCTTCAGAGGAAGGGACCCTGCCCATCAGATACCCACTGCCTCTCTGGTGTCCTGGAGAAGCCCATGAAGTCGTTCTTAAAGGAACACACTCGTGAATGAAGGTGTGGTTGAATCAACGGCTGAGCCAAGTCCATCTGGCCCAGGGCCATTGAGGCGAGGGGGAGCAGGAAGGGTCGGGACCACAAATGAGAGAGTGACGTCACCACCTCTTCTGAGCAAACCAGAACAGGAAATGTTAGGGGGGCAGGTTCTGGGTCCCTTCGGGCCCTCAGGGTCCTGGCTGCTCTACCAGGAGGCTGGGCGGCCTTACCTTTGAAACAGGCTGCTGAACTGGAGGATGTGAGCGGCGGCCAGCACACCCAGCACGTCATCCAGGCACATCTTCACCTCGCGCATGTAGAGGTTCTTCAGGGCCGTGGCGAAGGCTGGGGAGGCAGCGTCCGAGGGCCAGCCATCAGCCTGGGGGCTCTGCAGCCCCGTGTCCCCCACGTCCAGGTGCCCCACCCCCCCGCCCTTCACCACCAGTGTGCTGGAAGAGTGTCCCGAGCTGGGGACAGGCGAGATGCAGCAGGCAAAATGCACCCACGCTGACCTGGGTGCAGACGCTGCCCAGGCTCCCGGCCCCCAAAGCAGCTGAGGATGAAGCTAAAGAAAACAGGGCTCTTATGAAAAATCTTCTGTGAGTCTGGGCCTCGGGGCTTCTGTCCTAACCTGGGGTCCACGGCCTGGGCAGGGAGGTGGTCACCCCCCAACATGTGACCAAGAAGGCATGCTTTGTTTTCTTTGGAGATGACATACTTAACAGCAGGTTGTCCTCAGATTGTCCGACTCTTTGCGACCCTGTGGACTGTAGCCTACCAGGCTCCTCCGTCCATGGGATGTTCCAGGCAAGAGTACTGGAGTGAGTTGCCATTTCCTTCTCCAGACGATCTTCCTGACCTAGGGATCGAACCCCGGTCTCCCGCATTGCAGTCAGACACTTTACTGTCTGAGCCACCAGGAAGCCTTCCTCAGATTCTGGGGTCTTCAAAAAGGCTAAGGACCCCTGGGCAGAGCCAGGATAATGTGCTAGTCCCCGGCTAGGGGCAGATGGACCCAGCTTATTCGAAGTCCTGCCTGATCCCAAATAGCGCTGGAGTGCGTTCCGGGCACTCCAAAGACAACCAGCCCCATCGAGGCTGGATGATTTCCTGAGGGCACGTGACGGGACTGTTGTATTAACGCCTGTTAATAGGGGTGTTTCTAGGTGGCCAGGATGGGAGGGGGAGGGGCTGAGCCCAAGGAAGCCCTCTGGGCTGCTGGCAGGCAGCCAGGAAGGGGCCCTGGGGAGAAGGGGGGGGCGGGTGGGCGATGCCTAGGGCAAGGTGGGGGCGGCTGGGTGATGACTAGGGCAAGGTGGGGGCGGCTGGGTGATGACTAGGGCAAGGGTGGGCCTGAGAGCGTTGCCTGGGAACCTGGGCCCAGATGGGCAGTGACGTCGTCCCTCCCGGGTGCATCTGGGAAGCCTGCTTCCGCCTCTTTACAAGGATAAGCACCTCTCTTTAGCAGAATTCCCCGCTTCCTTCATTTCCCCAGGTTGTCCCAGCCTCCTTCCCGCCTCCCTGCGCCTCTGAGCTGTGTTTCCTAAGGAAGCACTGCGCACTGTGTGTGGCATTTTGTTCGCTTTTCAAATCTGAGAGGGCTGCTTGTTCAACGACCTTCTCAGAACGCGGGGACAGGGGCACGTTACCAGCTTTGGTGACCAGAGGGTCATTGATCTTCAAGGAGAGGATCACCTTCTTCACGGGGCGCTGTTCTCGGCTCCTCCCGGGCCGTTGGGCTAGGGAGGGAAACGGGACCAGGGTGCACAGGTGTGCCAGCCGCAGCGCCGGGCACGGCGTGAGGTTGCAGGGCCCTGAGCACGACCCTGACCTTGGCGTGGGTCACGTGCTTCGCTTATCTTTGCTTGCTTGTTTGTGTCAGTGCATGAGTGGTTGAAATGATTATTTACTTTGAAATAGTTGAAGACTCGTAAGAAGTTGCAAAAACAGTACAGTTATCATGTCCCCGGGGGCCACCTTTTCCCAATGATCGGACACAGCTACTGTGACTGTCAAGACTGGGACATTCACGGTCACACTGACACCGGCCCTTCCTCTTCCCTCCTTCTTTCTCTCATTAGGCTGTGAGCAGCCTGAGGGCTTCCCAGGTGGCTCAGTGGTAAAGATTCCCCTTCAATACAGGAGGCACAGAGACACAGGTTTGATCCCTGGGTCAGGAAGATTCTCTGGAGGAGGAAATGGCAACCCACTCCAGTATTCTTGCCTGGAGAATTCCATGGGCTACAGTCCATAGGGTTGCAAAGAGTCAGACATGACTGAAGCGACTTAGCATGCATGAATGCACTAAAAATCTTGGAGACATGAGTCCCAGGGCCTGACGCAGCTGGTGGCACTTGCGGGGGAGACATTGGGAAGTTGTGACAGTTCGACCACTGAAGTCTCATTCCTGCACCTGCCCTGATGTCCCCTAGTCGGGCCCAGCCTCTAGCAGGAGGCTGCAATTAGAACAGCTGTCTTAGGAGGGCCACATCTTTCAAGTGAGCCTATTCTATGTCTTGTGTGTGTGTGTGTGTTTGGGCCACACCATGTGGCAATGTGGGATCCTTAGTTCCCCAACCAGGGATTGAACCTGTGCCCCTGCAATGGAAACTTGGAGTCTTAACCACTGGACTGCCAGGGAAGTCCCAACTGAGACCATTCTAGACTTACTAAAGACATTAAAGATAGCTCTGTTTCTCCCTTCCAAATTCTCTTGATTTTCCAAAACTATAATGAGATATACCTCATACCAGCCAGAATGGTTATAACAAAACAATACATGCTGGAAGGAGTGTGGAGAGAAGGGAACTCTCCTATGCTGTTGGTGGGACTGTAAATTGGTACAACCACTATGGAGAACACTATGGAGTTTCCGTAAAAACTAAAAATAGAGTTTTTTCTTATTTTTAGGGTTTTTTCAAATATCATATGACCCTACAGTCCCACTGTTGGGCATACATCCAGAGGAAAACATGAGCTGAAACAACATGTGCAGGCCGATGTTCACTGCAGCACTGTTCACAATAGCTAAGACACTGAAGCAACCTAAATGTCCATCGGCAGAGGAACGGACAAAGATGTGGTACATATATACGGTGGAATATTACTCAGCCCTTAAAAAGAATGAAATAATGCCATGTGAAGCACCATGGATGGAGCTAGAGAGTGTCACACTGAGTGAATGAAGTAAGTCAAAGAAGAAGAAATATCTTAAGACATCCCTTATAATGTGGAATCTAAAAAGAAGTGATACCAATGAATACAAAGCGGAAAGATTCACAGACTCACGGTTGCTGGAGGGAAGGGGTAGTTAGGGAGTTTGGGACAGACATGTACACACTGCTATATTCAAAATGGAAAACCAGGAAGGACCCACTGCATGGCAAAGGGAACTCTGCTCAATGTTACGTGGCAGCCTGGTTGGGAGGGGAAGTCTGGGGGAGAGTGGGAAAAAAACACACACATTCTCTTCATTTTCAACGTACCCACTGTCTGGACCTCCACAACCTTTCACTGGTTGCCCAGGGAGAGCTGTGACCTGGGCGCAGGGGCCACGGGAGAAAGAGCTCGGTGTCACTTTGAAGCCAGTGGGACAAACGGGCAAGAAGGGCAAAGAAGATCCTGAGGACGTGTGACACTCACTACCGTTCTGCGGGAATGCCGCGGCCTGCTCTGGGCTCCCAGCTCCGCCGGGAAGGGCTGACTCAGAGGCTCTGTGGCCGGGAAGATTCCGGCAGGCGGCCAGGTTCCTCCCCCTGGCTCAGAGCAGGGCCATGACGGGGGGCTCCGGCAGCCTGTCTGGCTCTGGAACATCAGCCCTTTACTGCCACGTCCTGGAAATGCGATTCCATCCTGGCTGGCATGCCGGCTGCCCCGGAGGCCTCGAATTTTCCATGGCACCTACTTATGAAGTGTCTGGAGGAGACGCCAATCTATTATTACCTGAGAAGAAGCTGGCAAGGCTGCAGGAGAGGAAAGTGTGGGGCAGATAAGGGGCGACTGGGGATTACTAGGATCAAAAATCAATAGAAAAAAGAAAGAAAGAAGTGACCTAAATAGATTTGGGTATGAGGTGGAATTAAGAAAAGAAAAACAAAAGGAAAAGAACCAAGGAAATTGATGGACACTTGTAAACCTCCAGCCAGCACGCTGAGGGCCAAACAAGCCAAAGATGTGAAAACCATGCCTTCTTTCTAGAAAACCCATCTGCAGACAACACCCACCCATATTCTCAAAGAAGTAGGGACAGCCTCCACCGTAGCTGGTGGAAAAGAATGTGTTCTTGTGAGAATATAACTGATGCTTACTGAGTACTCACTCTGTGCCAGGCACTGTTCTAGAACTTTACATCTGTTCCTCCTCCACACTGAAACACAACAGAACCATCATCTCTTTTTACAGCCGAGGAGACTGAGGTTAAGTCCAGTGATGAGGTCAAACCACGAGCCTTGCTCTTAATTGTCAGGATGACCGTGGTCCCCCAACAGGTACCCAAACACCCAACTGGGGCCTCTCTAACCAGAGGGTCCTTGGGGGGCCCGCCCTGGGTGAGATCCTACCTTGCAGAATCTTCATTGGCTCCTTCTCAGGGTTTGCATTGCCCCGGGCCAGGCCCATCAGGTAGAGCTTGGCCAAGGTCTCAGACTGAAAAAGCTGGGGCTGGTGGAGTTCCCATTTGAAGCCAAGGCATTCGAGAATCACATCTGAGGAGGGGGAAAGAGGCTGAGCCAAGGGTGTCACAACACCCTGACCTGAACACGCGGTCACTCTTTCTCCCGCGTCCTCTCTGCCCGTCCCGTTACTGAGCAGACGAGTGGGCAGGCGGCCTCGCTGGCCTTTCAGGACCCAAGCTCCAACCCCATGGAGCTTCCTGACAGCCAGGCGGATCTGATGAGCAGACTCACAGGGTAACTTAGAAAGCGATAAATGCCCACCAGAGCTGCCAACCAAGAGGGGCACATAGGCTGCCCTCCAACTCGGGGACTGGAAATAAAGCTCCATGGGGCAGGGACGCTGGCTGCCACGCCCTTGGAGGGGGGCTCACATTGTCTCCCCCATTACGGTGTTTCTGAGCCTCAGCGCTGTTTACTTCTTTTTTATTTTAAATATTTATTTATTTGGCTGCTCCGGGTCTTAGTTGCAGCATACGGGATCTTTAGTTGTGGCCTGTTGGGATCTAGGTTCCCGACCAGGGATCAAACCTGGGCCCCCTGCATTGGAAGTGTGGAACCTTAGCCACTGAACCACCAGGAAAGTCCCGCTATTCATATTTAGAGCTAGATGATTCTCTGTGGGGGCTTTCCTGGTGGCTCAGACGGTAAAGCATCCGCCTGCAATGCAGGAGACCTGGGTTCGATCCCTGCGTCGGAAAGATCCCCTGGAGAAGGGAATGGCAATTCACTCCAGTAATCTTGCCTGGAGAATTCCACAGCCAGAGGAGCCTGGTGGACTATAGTCCATGGGGTCGCAGAGTCGGACACAACTGAGCGACTAACACTTTCACTTTCAATTCTGTTTGGAGGGGACGGGCTGGGGCTGTCCCGAGCACCGGGGGGTGTTCAGCAGCACCTCTGGCCTCTACCCAATGGATGTCAGTAGCCAGCCCCCCCACTCCAGAGTTGTGACAACCCCAGACATCTCCAGACATTGCCGAGTGTCCTCTGGGGAGCAAAATTGCTACCTGGTCCCCTGTTGAAAAAGTACTGGGCTTTCATTGTTTATTCGCTAAGTTGTGTCTGACTCTTGTGTGACCCCATGGATTGCAGCCCGCCAGGCTCCTCTGTCCATAGAGATTCTCCAGGCAAGAATACTGGGGTGGGTTCCCATCTCCTCCTCCAGGGGATCTTCCCAACCCAAGGATCAGACTCTTGGCTTCTGCAATGACAGGCAGATTCTTTACCTCTGAGCCACCAGGGAAGCTGGGCTGTTAGTGCCTAATTATTACCCACCAGAAAGGCAACAGCATCAGAGAGAAAAGCCCATATCCCCAGGGAGCAGAGTTCTCATCAGCACTGCTTTCCTCAAGGGAATGGAGGTCATCAGAAAGCCCAAGTTTGTAGGCATGGGCTTACAGTGTGAAGAGGGTTCTCTGCGGTGGCATAAATGATAAAAAAAAAAAAGAAAGAAAGAAAGAAAAGAAGAGACTTGGATGGAAGGCAGATGGAGGATCCAGGGATACCCGGCCAGGTGAGACAGGATGGCTATGGGTAAAGGGGGCTTAGAGGCTGCACTCCTGCATTAGCACAGAGCTGAGAGGAAGGGAGCCACGCTTGGGGTGATCCCTCCAAACCCTAAATCCCAGTGCCGGACAGGACCGGGGGTTCACCAGCCCCACCTCCGTATACTTCTTGGCTTTGTTATTATTTTGACTGTGTGACCTTGGGCACCTGTTTCCTCTTCTGTTACTATTATTGTTATTCACCAGCCTTACGATGTTGTTCGTGGCTGGGAGTCGAGGACCTGGCTTTTCATCTCAAATCTTGGGTCACCCTAGGTGACAGTCTGGCTCTGCTGGATTAGAAGGAATGTTCCCCCAGGACAAGATTGCAGAGAAAGGGCAGAAGTGCAGATAAAGCATGTCCCCCCCCACCCCCCCCCACCCCACTTCTGCTTTCAGGCTGGCAACGCAGGGCTGACAACACAACCCATCGGAACTCTTTCTCCTGAGTCTGGAGACAGCCTCACAGCACTTCTCACCCACCTCCCACCCCACCATCAACCAGAATTGAAAGGTAAAAAGAAATCGATGAGCCTCCACTGGAGAGGGAGGCTGGCTCTGGCCTCAGACGGCCATGCCGTGGGGTGGGGCTTATCCATAAAAGCTTCACCAAGGAGTTGACTGTCCAGGCCCCTCATGGAGCTCAGTGGGACTTTCCCGGCTGGACAGACCCAGTCTGACTTCTCATCCTACTGCAGATAAGTCCTCTTGGACGAATCCTACTACAGATAAGTCGCTTCTGCAGATAAGCAGATGTGGACATCCAAGTCATGACTGCTTAGAGCCCAGAGGGACCCAGAACAGCTGCCCCAGGCTGGATGTGCCTCTGCTTCGTCTTCCAATCCAAAGTCTACTTATTAAACTCGGCAGGTCTATATTCATCACGGCCATTAGCATATGAAAATGTGTTTGCCAAGCTTGATTTCATTCACTGTGCATTTGGGAAATAATTTTTATGGCACCTATTTACATGTTGGGAATTCCCAGGTGAAATAGTGAAGTGAAAGTCGCTCAGTCATGTCCAACTCTTTGATACCGCATGGACTATACAGTCCATGGGATTCTCCAGGCCAGAATACTGGATTGGGTAGCCTTTCCCTTCTCTAAGGGATGCTAGTGGTAAAGAACCCGCCTGCCAATGCAGGAGTCATAAGAGATGTGGGTTCCGTCCTTGGGTCAGGAAGATCCCCTGGAGCAGGAAATGGCAACCCACTCCAGGATTCTTGCCTGGAACATTCCACGGACAGAGGAGCCTGGCAGGCTGCAATCCATGGGGTTGGAAAGAGTCGGACACGACTGAAGCGACTTAGCACACATTACACATGGGACACTGTGCAGTCGGCAAGAACAGAAACTTCCAGATGAGTGACCTGGCCACTGGTTTTCTTCCACAGAGACCACAAGATGCCCCTGAGGTTAGCAACATTCTGGGGCATCCACTGGTGACAGGAACTTACCTGCCTCTCCGCTTTGGATGGTCTTCTTCTTCAAATTCTCGGGGAATATTTTCTGAATTTGTGAAATGCATAACCTCAAGAGAAAAAATACAAACAAACAAACAAAAAAACCCAGGAGTTAACACTGACATTTTTCTTGATCTGCAACAAGTTATCATTCCAATGTAAGCATCCCTAAAGCATTCCTGAACCAAACTTATCATATCTCTCCCATTGGGACAGTTTCCTCAGGTCCCCAGGGGTCTGCCAGTCTAAGAAACTGTAAGCTCTGTCTGATGACCAGCTCAAATCACTCATTTCTGTTATCAGCTTGTGAGCAGCTCTTACCACGGAGGTATGTGAGGTTGCATCTGGCTGCTGAATGACACCTCTTTGGGTGAGTGTCTAAAACAAAGCCTAGCATATAGTAGGTGCTCAATAAATAGCCACTGGAGAAAGGAAGAAAGGGTTCTGGGAATCCTCACATGTCTGGGAAATTAACTCAGCAATACTTCTGGTTAGGGTCATGCATGCCCCAAAGTGTCCACCATCAAACTCAAAATCTACCCAAGGGAGTTCCTCGGGAGCCTAGCGACTAAGATTCTGGGCTTTTGTCATGGAACAGATCCTGTAAGCAAAGCAGCATGGCCAAAAAATAAAGAAGGATCCACTCTGAGCCAAACCCCGATCCTCTGCCAGGACATGGCACCACCAGCCTCCAGTTGCCCAAGTCAGTATCCTGAATGTTGTCTCACCTGATCATCTGCCCAGATCTAATGGGATGTCTTTTGAATTCATCCATCTCTCCTTAGATGAATCCTTGCCCTTGTTGCTATGACCTTCATCCAAGCCACCAGTATCTCCCCCTAGTCGCTGCCAGGCGCCAGGCATCCATGTGGTCCCCTCTGATGCACACCCCACACTTCAGCCTGAGAAACCATCTGAAACACCAATCTGATCTTGCCTCTCTCCTGCTGAGAATCCTTTGCTGTCTCTCCCATTGCTCCCAGGGGCAAGCCAGCCTCCTTAGTGTGGCTAACCAGCTTCTGCCTGTCTCTGTAGCCTCATTTCCCTACACTGCCTGCTCCAGCCCTTCTCAAGAGCCAGAACCCACCACCTCTTGCTTCCCATCTTGTGGACGCATAGCCCCCTCACCTTTTCAGTGGATGAACATCCACTCATCCTCCAGATAAGCGTAGTGGTGTTTCCTCTGGGGAGGCTGGGTGGGAAGCCCTCCCCACCGCCCGTCCCGGGATTTCCCCCTGTTAAAACTCCTTCTGCAGGGTCTTCTAGTCACCTATTTCCCCATGCGCCCTCTGGGTTAGGCTCTGCAGCCTTTAGAGACAAAGTTGGCGTTTATTTCCTGCTGCAGCCCAGGCATAGCCATCATGGATGTGCTTGATAATGTCAAGGACTGGGTGATGACAAAGATAAGATGCTTTCCCCTCAACACTATATTCGTCCCACTGAGCAAAGAAAGACAACAAAGCTGGAGTCACACATTCACAGCTTGAAGACAGTCATTCCAAGAAATCCAACCAGCCAAGGGATACTTGACCACAGTCCAGCCAGGGTCACCTTTGCCATGCTGTTTTCCAATGATGCCAGAAATCTTTGTGGACCAGGGTGTTTGCAGGAGGGCTTGGGTGGGGAAGCCTGTGTCCAGAATAATATTGACCACATGCTGCCATTTCCAAGCAGAAATGATGATTACAAGTGACTCAGTTTCAGGAAGGCAGTGGGAGATGGAGTTGTTTATCCCACAGGAGCAGGGGGACTGACCCAAGCCAGACTCCAAGCCCCTAGTGGCTAGGGTCACACATCTGGCAATAGCTGGCTAAGGTCAGGAGTTCAGGCTGTGATCTCAAAATGGAGCAACAGATTTTGGAAATGATGGGGCAATGGCCATGAACTCAACTATCCTCAACAAACATCCTAGTCATCGGTTGAGCCAGGAGACGCCAGGTAACAGAAGTAATCCCACTGCCTTTTCCTGGTGTCTTGGCTGCTTGCCAAAATAGATCGTTTATCCCGCAGGCTCTGCAGCTCCCAAAGTTGAGGCTCATTTCAGGGTCATTGGAAAAGTTGATGGAATAGATGGCATCTGTGAGTTGTCCTCTTTGCTCTGTGGGACTAAGTGGCCTGGGATGAAGCAGGATGTTGGGAACTTGCTGTAAGTCTGGGGCTCACTCCCAAGATGGAGAAACAAGAGAAGAACAGCAGGGGACACATTTGCAGTCCAGTGGTTAAGACTGTGATTTCCAGTACCGGGGGTGTGGGTTCGATCCCTGGTCGGGGAGCTGTGATCCTACATGCCTTGGGGCCAAAAAGCCAAAACATAAAACAGAAGCAATATTGTAACATTCAATGAAGTGAAGTGAAAGTCACTAAGTTGTGTCCAATTCCTTTGCTACCCCATGGACTGTAGCCTGCCAGGCTCCTCTGTCCACCGGGATTCTCCAGGCAAGGATATTGGAGTGGGTTCCCATGCCCTCTTCCAGGGGATCTTCCCAATCCAGGGATCAAACCCAGGTCTCCCGCATTGCAGGCAGATTCTTTACCAACTGAGCTACCAGAGAAGCTCTAACAAATTCAATAAAAGACTAAGAAGAGAGAAGAAAAGAGGAAAGTCTGTTAAGTTTCTCAAGGACAAAAAGACTTCCTGCAGCAGACCACCCAAAGGGCTTTTGACCTGATACCTTCGAAATGCAAAAATGAAAGGGAGTGAATGTTAGTCGCCCAGTCATGTTCGACTCTCTGCAACCCCATGGACTGTGGCCTGCCAGGCTCCTCTGTCCTTGGAATTCTCCAGGCATGAATATTGGAGTGGGTTGCCATTTCCTTCTCCAGGGGATCATCAACATGCGAAACTCCAACTTAATTTACTGGGAAAAGTCATGCAGACCTTGGACCCGCCTCCGGGTCTCAGTGCTTTCCTTCCTAAGAGGGAAATGAGGACCACGTGGTGGTTGCTAGGGGCATAAAAAGGCTGATTCTTGGTACACCTGGTGCTGAGCAGACACTCAGCTCTCCGATCAGCGTTACCTCATGGATCATGGTCTCTGGTCCACCTCTCCCAGAACTGCTCTCTGATAAAAACCAACGGGTCCCTTTATATCCTTGGCACTTAGAGTGACCTCTTCCCACTCTCAGAGTGGGCTTGGCACTGAGATCAGAACGGGAGGAAACATGAGGCAGGATCACCTTTTCCTAGTGTCCAAGCCCTCAGCCTCCGAGGAGAGGTCCTTCCCCAGCCGTACTCCTTCATCCGGGCCCTCTGGGTTCAGATGTTAGTTGTGCCCATACATACCAAAGAACCCCAGGGACACCGCAGGACACGTGTTAATTGGGTGTTTATCCCCTAGACTCCATTCTAAGCTCTCAGTGAATTATGTCACATAAATTCCCATGGCAACTCCGTAAGAGAACATCCCCAACTTGCAGATAAAGAAACAAAGGCACAAAAAGGTTAGGTTGTTGGCAAGGAGGCGAGCATTTCCTCATCTCTCAGGCTCCTTCTCCCCACAGTCCACACCCCAGTCCCAGTGGAAGGAAGCATGACGAAGACCCGGAAGAGACAGAGAGACGGAGTCGTTGGCATCTCTGAGTGATGGAGCCAAAGGCTCACTGCGTCACAGAAACCCACAGACACGACCACAAGTACTGGCCAGCTGGGCAGAACCCAGGGCACTGACCTACGGGAGGCACAATTACATATCCGAAATAAACGAGAAGCTGGCAGCTAGTTAACTCAGCTTTCCACTGCCAGTGACCCGCTTTACAGAACTAGTGAAATACGGAATGGTCCAGCGCCTGTCAAAGTCAACAGCGCTCCCAAGTGGGAGAAGCAAGAATAACAGCATCGGCACCGAGAACAGGCTTGCTGGTGGGGGTGGCCCGAGGGCTTGGGGGCAAGCTCCCAAGTATGTGTTTGTCCTGAGTACAGTTCAGGACTCCACCTTCCCCGTATCGATCTTGTTAGCTGACAAGTCTGAACATGCAGAAGGGTTACCAGAATAAGTCCTTTATTTTATTACCGAAATTAAACAAAACCTTTGTTAGGCTCTCCAAGTTTATGTTTCCCATGACCACATGGAATAAATCCCCACTGTGAAAATAAAGAAGATGAAATTTCGTGTTTGTTAAAGAAAAGCAGTTCCTCCCACACTGTAGTGGACTGCATCCCTGATCCCAATTACACAGCCTTTTCCTGCTCCAAAGTTTCTTTCCTGCCCCTTGACTTTGATTTTGATCGTGTGACTTGCTTTGGCTGGTGGGATGTTAGCGGACATGAGGTGGTTGAAGGTTTGAGCAGCACAGGTGCCACTGGGCTTGCCCTCTTACCCTCAGCTGTCACCACGACAAGGACATTTCCAGGCTACCCCACTGTCTCAGGAGGACGACCCGGGGCAAATGGAGCAGATGAAATTCACAGTTGAGCTGAGCCTACTTGGACTGACCGCCTGGGTGGTCTGGGCCTAGGTGATCACTTAGGTGGGATGCCAGTCATTGGCTAGGGCTGATATTCCCCCAAGTGGAACGGCCAGGATTAGTACCTAAAACTGCTGCTCAGGCTATAAAGATACATCTCTGTTCATTTGCCAGGAACAACACTGATCCCTGATTTAATCCTCCAGGTTGCTCTTCAAGTGTGTGTATGTGCTGGTCATTCAGTTGTATCTGACTCTTTGCAACCCCATGGACTGTAGCCCTCCAGGCTCCTCTGTCCATGGAACTCTCCAGGCAAGAATACTGGAGTGGGTTGCCATTCCCTTCTCCGGGGGATCTTCCCGACCCAGGGATCGAACTCACATCTCCTGCATTGCAGGCGGATTCTTTACCGTCTGAGCCACCAGGGAAGCCTTAAATCTACAACTCTTCAAGGGAGATGAAATTATCACCGTTTCACAGATGAGGAAACTGAAGCTCAAGGAGGTTAAGCCACTGGCTGAAGGTCACAGAAACAGTGAATGGAGGAGAAGTGATTTCAACCCTGTTAAATAAGACTACTTTGGTGATGCTAGTGATAAAGAACCTGCCTGCCAATGCAGGAGACATAAGAGATGTGGGTTCGATCCCTGGGTTGGGAACATCCCCTGGAGGAGAGCTTGGCAATCCACTCCATATTCTTGTCCTGGAGAATCCTATAGACAGGGGAGCCTGGTGGGCTGCAGTCCATAGGGTTGCAGAGTTGGACACCACTGAACCAACTTAGCCTAGCACAACAGTCCTAAATCCTGGCACCAACGGCCATCACCCCCCAGGCCACCACCCCCAGCTTAGCTTAGCGATTTCACAAACCAAGTCCTAAAGACCTCTGCCGCTGCGGCCCGGTCACCCTCCTCGGGTTTCTGGATCCGTTTGCCTATATTCCCAGGCCCAGCTCCAGCTCCTGGCCCTGGCGCTAAGGAACACAACGGACTTTGGCAAAAAAAACCCTAAGATTTCTTCGGGGCTCTAACCAAACAAAATATAAAATAAATTCAAAATTGTTTAAGGCCATGAGTAGCCAGTGCCAAAAATAGCAACTCATAGCACTCAACTTTTTTTTTTTTTTTTTAAGCTGGGATTATCCGAGAATTTGGAGACCAAATCCAGATGGGTTTTGGTTTATTCACATGTGCAGCACCATCATCTGTGGGGTGGGGGGCAACAGAGACAGGCTGGCTGGTGGGTCTAGACAAGGGAAGACGTGGCTACTCGCTCAATAAATGTGGAACCAGGAGCTCTTCTGGGCCAGACACAGCCCACGCTCAGGTAGATCAGACAGCACTCACAAGGCAGATGCCGCCGGTCCAAGGAGACAGAGGCAGCCAGGCAGGTCCAAAGAGCCAAGGAAATGAAGTGTTCCTTCGGCAAAGGGGTCCAGCTCTGCTTCCCCAGGAGAAGCAGCAAAGAACTTGTAACCTGGAGAAGTGATGCTCCAAGCCATCTGCTTAGAACACTCTGGGAGGGACCAGGGAGCCTGCTTCTCCCCCGGCTGGACATGCATGTTCCTGGGGGTGGGGGCGGGGGGGTTCAAACTCTGAGCTGGGCCATCTTACTGTGTTTGTCAACAAACCAATTGATAAACTGAGAATCCTCTTAGGGTCCCAAGTTCCCAGTACAAAGGAAAATCTAGGGGAAAAAAATTCCCCGTTTCTCTGGACTTGTTATCACCACCCACAGACATTGTCAGAGGAAGTTGTCACCCTGACCCTGTCCATCCTTAAGGGATGCTCCCAAAGGCAGCCTTTTTGCAAATACCCAGGACAGCCTACCTGCCCAACCAGTGGGACCCAAGTGCTGGGCCCTTCCCAGAAAGGCAGTTCACCCTGCCGTGGGCCTTTGAGCTCCCTACCTGTCTGGGTTCTTCAGAACTTCATCAAAGTCTATGTTGGCAGCCTTGCACATCTGGGAGAGCCCCAGCAAGTCCCCCGAGAAAGGCTGTCTGGGGTAACGCCACCGGTTGGTTGAGCCAACGATTCGGCGTTCCAGCCGGGGTTTCTGCTGCTGGAAAAGCAAAGAAAGAGAGAACGTCTTTTTTTTTTTAAACCTCTCATAAATACCAGATTTTCAAACTGCACAGCAGAAAGGAAATTTAAGACAAATTTTAAAGAGCTGGTTAATTTTCAAAGCTGGCCAATATTTCTCCAGAGTCACTTTCTCAAGGCAAATCTATTGCGTTTAGGAAACAGAAGACTTTAAGTCACAAAGTTATCTGGAATTTAGCATCTGGAAAGGAGGTGCCAGGGAGAAAGATACCAAATTTAGGAGACCTGGGGCAGGGATTATTATTATTTTTTTAATCACACTAAAATACACAAAATGTGTACTTCTTTTTTTTTTAATGCTGAAGCTGAAGCTCCAATACTTTGGCCACTTGATGCAAAGAACTGACTCATTGGAAAAGACCCTGACGCTGGGAAAGATTGAAGGCAGGAGGAGAAGGGAACGACAGAGGATGAGATGCTTGGATGGGATCACTGACTCAACGGTTATGAGTTTGAGCTAACTCCAGGAGTTGGTGGTGGACAGGGAAGCCTGGCGTGCGGCAGCCCATAGCGTCGCAGAGAGTTAGACACGACTGAGCGACTGAACTGAACTGAATGAACTGTGGCTCACCTGGTAAACAATCTGCCTGCAATGCCGGAGACCTGGGTTCGATCCCTGGGTTGGGAAGATCACCTGGAGAAGGGAAAGGCTACCCACTCCTGTATTCTGGCCTGGAGGATTCTATGAATGTCCATGGGTTCGCAAAGAGTTGGACATGACTGAGTGACTTTCACTCACCACTATGACAACTATCTAGTTCAGAACATTGTCATTACTCCAAAAGGAGGCTTTCTACTTATCAAGCCATCACTCCTACTCCCCACCCACCCCCACACACACACTCCCTGGAAACCACTCATCTGCGTTCTGTCTCTATGGATTTCTCGACATTTTATATAAATGGAATCCTATAATAGTGGCCTTTTGTGTCTGGTTTCTTTCCCTCTGCATGTTTCAAGGTTCATCCATGTGCCAGAATTTCACTCCTTTTGATGGCTGAATGACATTCCATTGTGTGGACAGACCACAGTTGGTTTATCCGTTCATTAGCTGATAGAATGATACTTGGGCTGTTACAACCTTCTGGCTACTGGCAATAGTGCTGTAAACATTCATGTATGTGTTTCTGTTTGAACACCTGTTTTCAGTTCTTCGGGTATCAACCCGGGATTGGAACAGCTGTGTCACTGGGCAGTGACTTTTCCTTAGACATCTTCTTGAGGTCCTAGGATTCAGCAGTTTCCTTAAGGAAGCAGTCCAATACCGCATGGATGTGAAACCTCAGATGTGCTGGCTCAAGGAAACTTACCCAGGACAAGTGCACCATAAGAGACCCATAGGAATGGGTGAAACTGATTCTAAGCCACCCCAGGGACCAGCAAGGTGGTGGGGAGGCAATGGACCACGGAATGGAGGATCTGAGTTCAAGTCTTGTTTTTGCCATGGACTAGTTGTGTGACCTTGGGCAAAGTATTTACTCTTTTCAGCCTCTTGGGCCTCATAGGTTAAATGGGAATAAGGCCAATGATAATGAGACTGAAGGTGAGGATGGACCATGAGGATGAAGACGCTGTTGAAATGATAAAAGTTTGGGAACTCTGCTTTAGTATAGTGCTGGAAATATGGTGGGTGATTGTGGACTCTGAATCTAGATACAGCCCTGCTGACGTGTGAACAGTGGTCTCTGACAGTGGGGCTCCAAACACACGCCCCCCACCCCCTGCCACCAGCAGTCAGCCAATAAAGCCTGAGGTCCCTGGGGGCGTGGGACCCCCCTGGGGGAACCCGGCGGTACGCCTGTCACCAGGTGCTTCTGTTCCTCACCGTTGCCTGCCCTCCCGTGAAACTGAGCTGCTTACCGGATTCAGCATCTTCATGAAGGATCCTGGAGACTGCACAAAAGAGAAGCACCTGGAAAGTGAAAGAGGTGAATTTTAAATTTTCAAAAAACTTCCAAAGGGTCTCTTCAAAACATTATGGAGGAGATTGGCCCAAAGAATCTTTATTTTGACACAAAAGGAATGAGCAAGCCTCAAATGTGGGTGAATGATCAAATCAAGTGAAAATCTGATTTTTGAAGGCACATCAGTAGAAAGATGATTCTCTGCTATTATGCTGGGAAAGTGGCTCAGATAAAGCAAAACAGCAGCTAATCCACAGTTTTCCACTCTTTACCCAGGTGATGGGAACCAGTGGAGTCCTATATGTGGACTGATCATGTAATTTGTCATTCAGATCAGGGCACTAAAAGGGGTGATATTAACAGTTACATCTGGACAGTGTATGTTGACTAGCACTGTCCTGGAGCATTAGATTGGAAATAAAGTGCAGATCGGGGGGAAGGATAGCAGGGAAGAGATGGGGAGTTTGGGAAAGTTACATACACACTGCTGTATTTAAAATGGATAACCAACAAGGCCCTACTGTTTAACCCAGGCAACTCTATTCAATGTTATTTGGCAGCCTGGATGGGGAGTAGAGTTGGGAAAGAATGGATACAGGTATCTGTACGGCTGAGTGCCTTCGCTGTTTACCTGAAACTATCACAACACTGTCTGTTAATCAGCAATACAAAATAAAACATCTTTTTAAAAAAGAAATTAAGTGCACAGTGAGTGTAATGTGCTTGAATCATCCCCAAACCACCGCCCCCTCCACCCCAGTCCATGGAAAAACTGTCTTCCACGAAACTGGTCCTTAATGCCCAAAATGCTGGGGACCACCGCCTTAAAGGGTTTTGAGGGTCAGTTCCTGGGTCACTCTAATCGGCAGGAGCTACCTGCAAGGGTGCCTCAGCTCTCAGACCCCTCCTGCCTCCCAGCCCAGACACCCCAAAGCCCTCCTCAGCCAGCTGACCACATGGAACCGCATCCAAGTAGTGCCCGCCACTCGGGATGTCCTGTGTCTCCAACACGGATGGAAGTGCCAGCGATACCTGCTGTCCTGAGGCTCCTTGTCCGCCGCGGGTGTGCTGACGGGGGAGCTAGCGGAGCGGAGGCACTCTTGTTACGTCGGGCTCTGAGCGACAGGACAGCTGATGGCCCTTCACCTTCTGGGGCTGAATGCTCGCAGTGCTCATGACACTCGGGGCGCACTGTTTTCTTCCTGAGGGCAAGGAGCTTTAGCAGGGGAGCCGGCCTTTGGTTTCCTCGGGTCTTTGTGGGCACCATGGCAACCTCAAGGAAGGTTCTGAGCACTTCCTGTTCTAGGCTCAGTCCCCTTGCAGGCTGGGGACTGTGGGAGGGATGCAGTCTTACAGACACCAACTGGGGTGCCACCGACCTCCACCTCAATCGCCCTCCTTAGGCATGCAATGTCATTACTGTTTCTATGTGGTGCCAGGCTTCTTACAGCGCCTGGGGGAACGCAATACTTTCAAAGGGGCCACAGTGAGAACCAACCCCGACATCCTCAGGCCTCATCAGTAACATAAGATTAGACTAGATGGTAACAATGACCCTGTAAGCCAGACAGCAAAAGAGACACAGATGTAAAGAACAGACTTTTGGACTCTGTGGGAGAAGGCAAGGGTGGGATGATTTGAGAGAATAGCATTGAAACATGTATATTGCTACATGTGAAACAGATCGCCAATCCACATTCGATGCATGAGACAGGGTGCTCGGGGCTGGTGCACTGGGATGACCCTGAGGGATGGGATGGGGAGGGAGGTGGGAGGGGGGTTCAATATGGGGAACACATGTACACCCATGGCTGATTCATGTCAATGTTTGGCAAAACCACTACAATATTGTAAAGTAATTAGCCTCCAATTAAAATAAATTAATGCAAAAAAAAAAAGATTAGACTAAAAGGTTCTCATATCGCTCCCAGCCTTGACACTCTGGGGAGCTCCTTTCCTAGCTCTAGTATCTAGAAATCCTTAGACAGAAATATTTAAATAAAAATATTTAAACAAAATTTGGAGCTTTTTATATTATTCAAAGCTATGCCTATGACTTACTTTGTTGGTAGATAATGTTTAACCTGCTCTCTCTGAGAACTGTCTAAAAGTCGGGGACAAGGCTGAGACCCTTCATTCCGGGGGTCAAGGTGGAATCTCACAGTGTTCTCAGTACCTTGGTCTGTGAAGCCTGTGAGGCGGGGAGGTGGGACCCTGCCCTATCACACCCATTGAAGTCCTGGACCTCCACCCCAGGGCTCATGGAAATGCCAACAGTAAAAGGGACCTGGAGTCAGGGCAGCTCGTTAAGGCCTGAGGGTCTTCAAGTACAGCCTCTTCTAAGTCACACAAATTATAAAGCAGCAGAGCAGAGTAGCTACTCTAATCTACTGGTAACTGTCCTAGAAACTATAACACACTCGATAAAGGAGAGGCATCTCAAACGTACCTCCCTCCTCACCCGCAGATCTATGGTTCTACCCCCCTGACACAGACTTCCTGTTGTGCAGTCGGTGACAGAGGAGTGTCCGCTGGGGGCGTACCCACCCCTGTGTCCCCCCAGAGCCCAGCACCAAACTCGACCACTGGGACGTGCTCAACAAACATCTTAGCTTGGATAACTGGAGGTACCAGTCCCTACCCACCACTCTGCCTTTGCACATGGATGAGCTCTGTGTGTGTGTGTGTGTGTCTGTGTCTGTGTCTGTGTCTGCGTGTGTATGTGTGCATTTCTTTGTGGGTCAAGGTTCCATCTCGGCAGAAGTTTGTGTGCAAATAAGCAGATTCGCTCCTTCATTGTGGCTCCCTTTTATCCACCCCAAATTTCCCCAGTCACCTGTCCCTGGAGTGCAGGTCCCCATGTAAGATTTCAGTTTAAGTCTGAAAGATCTAGCAATCACACCAGCTCCACTATGGGCCACACCCCCCCATGCTCTTAGGTACCACTTCTTAGGGCACAGCAAACAGGCCCTTGGGCGCCCTCTGGTGTCCACTCTAAGAAAGCATCCCAGGGTGGCACACTCTTCTCTGTCCATGAACAGGACCCTTGGCCTTGGCTGTGTACATCATTTCCTCCAGTTCTAAGCTCGAGCACCCAGGGCCTTCAGCCTACCTGAAAGTCTTCCTCTTTACACTCATCTCTCCACAAATCTTGGGAGCTGAGTTACTAGCCAAAGTCAACAACAAATACAAATTAATGGAAATGGCCCCCAGCATGTTTCCCTAAGGGCTTCCCTGGTTGCTCAGAGGGTGACTGAACAACAAATGCTTCCCTAAAGCTCTTTTCTGGTGGTGTCCAGTTGCTGGGATGTGGAGTGACCCAGCCCCATGGGCTCAGACAAGTCAGAAATCCCAAGACTTCAGTGGTTCCAAGACTTCACTTCAGGGGCTCAGACACCAAACCTCACTGAGCACAGCTCTCAGCTACAACCACATTGTACCGAAATCTCCCATGCCACAGTCACAGGATTCCAGTGTGATGTCCATTTTATTCTAGAACACTCCAGGGATGAGGAGCTCACTACCTTCCCAGAGGATCCCAGATGGTCCATTTCAGCCACTCCATCTGGTGACCCATGTGGACAGGTGGTGGAACACATGGGAAGGAACACCTGATTTGGCTCTGGTTCTAGCACTGTCTTCCCCGATGGCTCAGATGATAAACAAACTGCCTGCTATGTGGGAGACCTGAGTTTGATCACTGGGTCAGGAAGATCCCCTGAAGAAGGGAATGGCAATCCACTCCAGTATTCTTGCTTAGAGAATTCCATGGACAGAGGAGCCTGGTGGGCTACAGTCTGTGGGATCACAAAGAGTCAGACACGACTGCGCGACTAACACACAGGCTAGCACTGACTAGTTGTGTGACCCTGGCCATGACTTTATCCTCCCTCAGTGGAAAGCGTTGACGCAGAGCCTCTGGGGCCAGGCAGTTTGGAGCATCTAGGTCTCAGAGCCTGAGCGCTGGCTCTAAAGTCTCTGGTTCTAAAAGAATCAGGGCCCTGACACTGTGTGTGTGCAGTGGAAGGCCCCAAGGGTATCGGGATCAGCTGGCTCCCGAGGTATGGGGAGCTGTCTGTGCTCCCGGGTCCAGGCCACTGCTGGAGTCCTAAGCTAGCCAGCCCTAAGCCTGCTTACCCTGCTCACTTGGTCCTTCCCTCGGGAACCACAAAGAAGGCTCTTGTTCACGTTTACCCCTTTCTCCCTCTGCCTCCTGATTGACCGGAGTACTTCTCCACCTGGTCCTGCTCCCCTCCTCCTGGGAACTGTAACAAACTATGTTTTCGGTGGCAACTGTCTCCTGATCTGTTGGCCTCATCATCCCTGAATAATAATAAAAGCTACATTTTAAAACATCGACCCAGTCCTGGGGCTTCAGGGAGGGCTCCTTGGAGGAAGTGACATTAAGGATGAGCCTTAAGAGGGTAGGAATTAGCTGAGAGATACAATGATGAGGCAGGGGTGTCGCAGGTGGAGGGAACAGCACCTGCTGGGCTGGAGTGGAGGAGAATGTCCATGTAGTCTGACTGCAGGAAAGGGTGGGAACAGGGACTGGGACGTCAGAAAGGGAGCAGGGTCCAGGTCTCCCAGGGCTTGGAGGGGCCGAAGAATCTGGGTTTTGTTTAGTCCTATCACTTTTGATCTCCAGGTTGCTTTTTCCAGCTCCTAATAAACCCAAGGGCTTCCCAGTGGCTCAGCCATAAAGAATTCACCTGCAATGCAGGAGACGTGAGTGCAAACCCTGGGTGGGGAAGATCCCCTGGAGAAGGGGATGGTTACTCACTCCAGTATTCTGTCCCATGGACAGAGAAGCCTGGTGAGCTACAGTCTATGGGGTCACTAAAGATCGGATACGACTTAGGGACTAAACAACAAACTGCCCAAAAGACTGACTTGTGAACTCTCCAGATTCTGCCATTGCTGTTCCAGGGAACCTAGAAGCCTGGTTGGGGGCCACCAGCCTGGGGAGGCGCCACGGGTCCACCGACTGCAGAGGGAAACACACAAGAGGCCAGAAGAGCAAGGCCACTCAGGTCAGCCCAACAGCACGCACGGGGGCAGCCCCACTGCCTTCCCACCCGTTGAAATAAACGAGCAGGCTTTTCATCGTCTGTAAAAAACAATAGTGGAGCCAGCCCAGACTCAAGGCAGAGCCACCAATCAGACGAATTAAAGAATGGACATGAGGACCACGGTAAGCATCAGAGAGCATCCCCTATCCCTACTTCTCTTCCCGCCACTTCCTGCCCTACCTCCCGGGGAAGGACTCTGTTACCCTGGGAAAAAGCAAAGGACTTTGCAGTCACTGAGGATCCGGAATTCAGTCTCCTGGCTGAGTGATTCAGTCAAGTGCCTGGGGTTTTTAACCTCTCTGAGCCTCTGTTTCCTTCTTGTAAAATGGAAATAAAAATAGTTTTCACACACCAGAATATTTCGAGGGTGAAATAAGCTAGAGAATGCTTATTTCGAGGGTGCCCCCGTGCGTGCGTAGGCGTCAACATCCTTCCACCTGCCCGGAGCCCTGCACATGCGCACACCTCCATCCCGGCCGCGCAGGGACACCGGCCTTGTCCTGCTCAATCTTTCGAATGCAACGTCCTGGAAAGCAGAGGCTTTGCTGAGAAACCTCGGCATCCCACAAGGGCCAAGGAGTTCGTTAAAGGAGCTGGTCGGGCAGTCGGGCCGCCCTGTCTGGGTCAGTCACCTCCAATGCGGAGCAAAGTCCTGCTTCCCCGAGCCTTCCCCCAGATTCACCCGTTCCTACCTGCCGCTTCTTTCTTCTCGACTCAGAAGCCTGGAGTGGGAGGGGCGTCGGCAGGGGGTGCTCCCTGGTATGGCCTCGGGCCCCTCAGATCTCACATCTAAGAGGCAAGTCCCCAGAAACATGCCCCCTCCATTGCCAGTGACCCCTCCCTCTTTTCTCTACACCACCCCCCCCCATGCCCCATCCTCAGAAGGTAATTTTAGTATCTCCCTAAAGTCACCCATGAGAGCCCCAAAATGAGCTCTCAGAAAAGAAAAATGATGCGAGCTCAAGCCGTCAACTGACTTGGCAAATTAAAGTTCTAAAAGATGCTGAGATCTCAAAGGTTGCAAAGCCAGGAGGTCAGGTGCTGGCTTCTCCTGTTCCTCCAGCAAAGCCAAGTAACTTAAATGGTGCTCAGTGGCCAGCACCTGGGTGAACATTTGCAAGCATAGGTGGCATTATATGAGGCTTCTCAGGTGGTGCTAATGGTAGAGAACCCGCCTGCCAATGCAAGAAATGCAGGTTCAATCCCTGGGCCCGGAAGATCCCCTGGAGGAGGGCATGGCAGCCCACTCCAGTCTTCTTGCCTGAAGAATCCCATGGACAGAGGAGCCTGGCAGGCCACAGTCCATAGGGTTGCAAAGAGCTGGACACGACTAAAGCAACTTGGCACATGCATGTGGCATTATATACACTGAGTGTAGGAAAAAAGTGGCTGATCCCAATCCACAGGGGTCCCTGAGGCCAGGCACTGCCCACGGTGGCCCTGTGGGCAGGTATAGGGAGGTGGCTGAGCTGGAGGGTAGCCTTGGACTTCTGGCCTCCAGAACTGTGAGAGGATAAACTTCTGTTATTTAAGCTGTGAAGTGATTTGTGTCGGCCATCCTGGGAAACTGGGCACCTCCCCCACCCCTCTACTCCCCGTATATACCAACCCTCCAACCTGGGGTCCCTGGGAAGGTCAGGAGAAATTAGAGAATCTAACTGCCAATATCCCTCGTTTAATCTCCAAAGTGGCCTAATTATCTGTCACCCATGGTGAATTGCCCACCTTTTCCTATCCCCTTGGACAGGAATGGACATTTCAGGGTTGATCTGCAGAGACTAAAGGAATGAGCAGGAAGAGTGACAGCCTGCTGCTTCTTTGAGCCAATAAAGGGAAATAGATTTTGCCCCCTAAAGTCAAAGAGAATTTGTAAAAACAGAGTCCAAGCTAATTTAATACACCCACTTAATTATTTAAGTAGCAAGTCAATATTTCTCAATTGCTCCATCTTAAAAACACAGCCATGAAAACAAAGGAAACGTTATTTAAATCTGTGGCCAAAAAAGTGAGCCCAGATAGAGAAGAAAGTGAAAGGCTACATCTGATATGACTTAACAAAGGTGAGGAAAGATCCAACCTTTTCCAGAAAATAAATCATAGCCACACTTATTGCCAAGATCCAAAGAAAAAAATTTATTTACAATAGAGAATTTTATTTGAAACATGCATTTTTCTTTTTTTTTTTTTTAAACAAATCAGCAAATGCAGATCAAGTTTACACTCCTTAAGGCAAGAGTCCCTTTGCAAGCTGTACACGATCATATTAAATCCAAAAGCCGCTCACCCTGGAAACTCATGTACAAAGGGCAAGGCCAAGGTCAGCGATTTGTCTTTTATTAGAGAATCAGACAATCTCCCTGATACAGGAACTCTGAGGTCAACTTGCTATGAATTATACTAGGAAAATGCAAACCAATAGCAAGAAATTCTGATAGTCTCCTTAGTACTGCATACAATCAAATCAACTTTATTTAGAAAGGAAGTACAGTAGTGCATACGAAAAAGTGAAAACAGAACCTGTCCACACAACCGGAGGGACAGCAGTGTGCCGACGGTCATATTGCACGCAACGGTCAAGTCCAAACTTTTGGTTCTGAGTTAGCTTTTCCCCATTTTGGCAATCAGTTCATCACAAATCTTGGTGAGTTCTTCTATCTCTTTATTCTGCAAGTGAAGACAAAAAAAAAGAGGTTGCTGAAATGTCCTGGTTGTTGGAAATCAAGCCAATCAGAATGGTCACTGGGCTTTTTTGTGTCCTCCGGGCTGATTGGTCCCCCTGAGGATATCTAAAGCAGCATGAGAAATGACCTGGAGCCAAGTCATCTGTGCATCCCAGCTCTAGCTGTGTGACCTTGGGCACGTTACACAACCTCTCTGAGCCTCGAGTTTCCTTATCTCAAAAGGGTAGATGATAACATCCTTCACTCTCAGAATTAAGTGAGGTAAGAAATGTCAAGCTCCCTAGCACAGTGACCAGCTCAGAGTAATGGCTTAACCAGCATTCATCGTCTTCTGCTTATTTGCCTCCAAGGATGTGGGCACAAAAGGGTGGTCTGCGGTGAGCTCTTTGGTGGGTTTTTTTGAGAAATGCCTCCAGAGGGGTTAAGCAATTCTACTTGGATGGGACCCCTAGCATTATTCAGAGGATGTCAAGTGAGGTGGTGCTGTGGATACAGGGCGTGTGGAGAAGAGTGAGGGCAGATACAGGACATCTTCAGGGGCTTCTCGGGCCACAGCTTGCCCATCCTCTGAAGCCCCATCACGAGGAGCCAACCACGTGTTCATCTCACACCAGAGATCTTCAACACTGTTCTCCAGCAACGGGCATCCAACGGGGTGGCACCTCCATCCAGACGGTGGTGGCTTTGCTCAGATGGACTAAATGCCACGCCTGATGCCGCTCTGGCTCAGCAGCCAGTCTTGATGGGTCCTCTCCTATGGGGCGAGACCTTTCTGTATCCCCAGAATATGTTGCGGCCAGCTTTCCCTTGAGGTCCCCGTGGAAGGCGAGTCTTAAGTCACAAGGCTGTGCTCTGAGACTGCATGGAGGCCCTTCTCTAGAAAGCTCCGGGCCTCCTAAGACACGGTCCAGCCGGGAGCCACGTGCCCTGGGTACCGGGGCTGGGCTCCAGGTGCGGCTCATCGCTGAGCCGGTGCTCTGGAGGAATCCGGCCTCCTTAGCAGAGGAGGTTCAGTCCCGGTTGCAGCTGCAGATTCAGTCCTGCCTCCAGTCCCCACGGGGAGACAGCTCTGCCAGGAATATCACCTCGGCCCACCTCCTGCCTAAGGTCCTGGGAAGCACTGAAATGCCTGTTGGGGGATGGGTTCTGCATGCGATGCAGAACGAGCCACTGATCCTGGAATTCCTGTTATCACCGCTCGGGCTGCTCGCAGTGATGTTTCATCTTCCTGGAGCACTTTTAGCACATGCCTGTCACCGTGCAAACCCAGCGCAGGCCCTGGATTGCGCCCCGTTCTCACCATAATCTCTTAACAGAAACCATTATTATCCCGCTGCTTTTCAGTGAGGAGACAGGCTAAGAGAGGTTAAGCGTTGTGCATGAGGTCACACAGTTGCTCAGACATAGCAAACCTGAAACACAAATTCTGGTCGGCCTGCTTCCCATACAGCTTGGCTATTTCACCTGTTAGGCACAATGCCTAGTGACGGATGGTGCAGGGGCACAAGCAGACCCACTAGCTGTGGATTCTTGGAGGTTCTCCAAGCTCTATCCTGGCACCGTCAGCCACCAGCCAGGAACCTGCCCTATCACGGAGCTCAGCTCACCAGGCAGAAGTCCCAGGTCCTTTATCAAGTCCCAACTGGGCAAAATGCCCAGTGCCTTCACCTAAGAGCTGCCTGGGGTGGGAGATGGGGGGCATAATAGTTCTGAATCTCTTGAAAACAGAGACCACCCCCTCCGTATCACTTGGAGCCCTTTAGGGAAGAACTCATGTGGTTGACCCACTCCTCCTGAGTTTTAGTTTAAGACAAAATTATGTTTGCAGATACATTTATTTTCCTGTTATTCAAATCAGTGCAAAGCTTACTTGCTTTCTTCCTTATCTTCTAGTTGGCCAGAAAAACCTAATATCCATCACCTTCACTTTGCAACTATAATCATCTGAACAGGCCAGGTGCCTTGAAAGCATCCCTCCTGAGGCTGGTTTTAGCTCTGTTGTTCTAGCTAACATCATGATGCGATTTAAACACCATCATACCCTGATGGAAACAGGAGGGAATAACTTTACACCTTCAAGATCTGGTTTAGTTCCCCAGCATTACAAACCCAGAAACCATAGTGAAGTGCCAGGCCTGCCAAGGAGCAGGATGGACGGCAGGGAAGTGTGGGGACCTGAATCTCCTGAGTTCCGAGCTCTTTCCCCAAGACCATGTAGGGGATGTGAGAGGTAGTAGATACCCTGCCCACCTCTGCCCACTGCAGAGGTTAGTACTGCTTGGCCCAGAACCCCTGGGGCCCAGCCAGTCACACTGGAAGCCGGGTGGGTGCTTTGAGAGGAGCAGAAATCATTGGGAGACAAACTGGACTCCTGATGCCACCTGCCTTTAAAGCACCCCCACCAATGCCCATCAAGACCCCAGTGCATGAGAAGCGCTGTTACCCCTGGTCACTGGGCCCTCGATGACCATCCTGAGGCTCAGTAAATCAACCAGAATGGGGGTTCATGTCTGGAAACCCAGGGAGGGAGCCTGCCTGGCTCACACTCACTCAGAATCAGCCTCACGGCTCTCCTGGGGGGGAGAGACTTCTCTGTAGGACAATCAGGGAGTTAGTGTGTAAGGGGAACCAAGTCCTCAACTGGAAATCAGGAAATCTGGGCACAAGCTGAGAAACCTCAAGAGGATCCTCCTCCAATCCACGGAAGTAGGAGGACACCTGGGGGGCCTTTCTGACCCTGGCACTGCCCATGTTCTGCAGGTGTCTCTGCCCAGGGTGTTGCCTGGTGGGCACCATCCTGCTCGCTGGGTGCAGGGGTTAAAGCACTATGCCTGGCACACCATAGTTGCTGAGCAAACGTTTGACAAACGAACGAATGTTGAAAAGGAATGGAAGATGACAGTTTCAGGGAAGGCAGAAAGGGAGCCAGTCTCAGGGCTGGGTTAACCTGGATTTTCCTGGGGGAGGGCAAGGCCGCGCCCGTGAAGCATGAACCTGCCCCAGCAGTGCCTGGCATGTGGCCCAGAGTGAGAAGCCCGGCTATGTGCGTCTGAGCCTCTGGCCAGCCCCGCCCGCTTGGAGGCAGCGACCTCAGCCTGTTACCTTCTGCTCCAGCGTTCTCTCCAGAGCGTCCACTCGCAGCTGCTCCTTCCGTAGGCTGGCCTGGTAGGCAGCCTGCTCCTGCTGGGCCTTGCCCCGGACTTGGGCGATCTCGGCATTGGCCCTGCAGGAACGGGTTGAGGACGGGGTTCGGAGATGATCACTCTTCCCTGGAGGTGCCTCCCACCCTCTTCCTCCCCAGTCTGGAAACGTGTGCTTGCTCAGTCGCTTCAGTCGTATCTGACTCTGCGACCCCATGGACTGTAGCCCGCCAGGCTCCTCTGTCCATGGGGATTCTCCAGGCAAGAATACTGGAGTGGGTTGCCATGCCCTCCTCCAGGGGACCTTCCCGACCCAGGGAGCAAATGCACATCTCTTATGTCTCCTTCATTGGGCAGGCAGGTTCTTTATCACTAGCGTCACCCGGGAAGCCCTTCAAATCTGGGCAGGGGAACCAACCATCTGGCCCCAGCTCCCTCCAACGGGGCCTGAGCACAGGAGCCGATGAGAACCCCCAATCCCTGTGATGCCGAGGTGCTTCCAGTGGGTACCCTGGGAATTGCAACACGCATCCCTCACTTAGCAAGATGGATACTGATGGAGAGTGCGTTATCTTAAACCGTATTGAAAAGTGCAGCTGGATTATCCACTCAGCTGTGGGATTGGGAATTATCCATTATCCCAAGGTGATGGCAGGGGTGCCAGGGAGCTCCCAGCCAGCCTCGGCCAGGGCTGGCTACTGAGGGGCCCTTGGGAGCAGACTCCGGCGGCCTTACCTGTCTAGCTTCTCCTCCGCATGGACCTTCAGCGCCTGGTACCTCTGTTCCTCCTTCTTTACTCGAGACAGGTACTCTTGTGCACACTTCTTCAGCACCTCTTCATTCTGACGACGACAGAGCACGGGGGTCAAGCCCACAGAAGGAAATCCAAGGAGGGCTGGGGACCCCGAGGGCTCACAGATGTGGGTGTAACCCCTGAATGCCGAGTCCTACCCCCCATCCGGCGAGGATGGCCTTCCAGAGCGCCCCCACGGTGCTCCCAACCCGCCCCACCTCCCCTACCACGCGGATCTCGCCGTCCCCCCACCGCGAACACCAACACACCTTGCGGAAGCCCTCCAGGACCTCCTTCATCTTCTCGTATCTCCTGAAGAGATCAGCCAGAGATTTCTCCACGGAGTTCAGGTCGGCCAAGGCTTGCTCCTTCTCCAGGACCAGCTGCTGGACGGTCTGGTGGGAGACCGACTTCTCCCTCTGTTCATCCTCTGGTGGGAGACACAGGGAACAAAATGATGGAGCCCACAGCTTCTGGACCGGGTCTCCGGGGCCTCGGGTGCAGCTCAAGTCTGACCTGTGGGCCATCTTGGGTCTCAGCTTTCAGCTGAGACAGACCCGCTCCCTCGAGCCCCCCCAGACTCCGCCTCTAAAGGAAAAACATCCACAGCTCCAGCATCCCAGACCTGGGCCTGGGCCACATTAGATGGGCTGGAAATGAACCAGTATCCTTTAACCTGATCACTGCAGTCCCTTAAACTATCCTGGAGACCCTGCTGATACTATCTGGTTGTTGACAGCATAAGGACCGATCCATACTGAATTTGGTGTTGACCCAGAATAAAATGTGCTGTAGACTGAGCTGTGAGGGAAGCTCATCCCCCTTCTTAAGCATGATGAAGCTATAGAGATGGTCATAGGAAAAGAAAAAGGCTTCTTCATCCTTAAAACATCCCATGAACCCCAAGCCCACATAACTGTGGCCCTGAATCCTGCTCCACACAAAAAGGGCCATTTCTTTTGATACGGCGGGTGTCTTCTTTAACTCCCAGGAAAATGGAGCTATTTCTGTCGGACTGACTTTCTCAGTTATGCACAAAACAATTAAATTCTGGCCCGGTCTGGAGCAGCTGATCCTGGTGGCAGGCTCTGCACGCCAGCCTGTCATTGGTCTGTGTGGGCAAGGAGCCGCTTGCTCTGATCAGTCCGGAACTTTGCTGGCAGCAGAGTCAGTCGAGGGGAGTACCCCTGCTTGGAGCTCCTGCCCGTCCTCAGGTCCCCTGGGAGGGGCCCCTGGGCCAGAGGATGGACAGCAGCTGTCAATGATGACACCGCCACGGCAGAGCAGCGGCCCGTGTGTACTGGGCTCATGCACATGTCAGGCACTGGGCTGACCGTCCTCTCGATTCAGAGCCCTCAGCCAGCACCTGGCAGTTGGGCTGAGCTCTCAGAAGTCCAAACCGGGTCAACCCCTCCTTCCAGGGGCCCCCCTCTGCACTGGAATAAACCCCCACCCCACATGCTCTCTGCTCTCAGCACCGCTACGCCTCCGCTGGGAAAGCTGGCCTGGAGCCCCCTGTGGCCCCACCTCACTCAGAGACACCTTTTATGAACCCACGTGGGAAACACCTCGTCTCCATGCCCAGAATGGGCTTCCCTGGTGGGTCCATGATAAAAGAATCCGCCTGCCAATGTAGAAGCCACAGGTTCAATCCGTGGGTCAGGAAGATCCTCTGGAGTAGGAAATGGCAACCCACTCCAGTATTCTTTTCTGGGAAACCCTAGGGACAGAGGAGCCTGGCATGGGGCTCCAGAGGGTCGCAAAAGAGTGGGGCATGGCTGAGCAACTGAGCACCCAGCACCACGTCCGGCAGTGACCACTCCTTATTGTCATACCAGACATGTGGGTGTGCACGTGTCTGTATAGAGAATGCATGCTCCACGAGAGCAGGGTCCTGTGAGTCTGTTCTGTCCACGGCTCTGTCCCAGGCCCAGAACAGGGCCTGTGAGAACAGGCCTGCAGGACACAGGACACCGCAACACACGCCTGTTGTCGTGCAGTGAATGAATGAGCAGGGCGGCCCTGAGGCTGAACTCCAATCTCCCGCACAGGAGAAGCTTAGTCCCTTGTTCACTGAAGATGCAACAGAGCCAGAACCAGACCCAAGGCTGTGCTCGCAACTGGGTCTCTACATGGGCCTCTTACTAATGCAACTGGAAGGATCAGTTCAGTTCAGTTCAGTCGCTCAGTCGTGTCCGACTCTTCGAGACCCCATGGACCACAGCATGCCAGGCCTCCCTGTCCATCACCAGCTCCCAGGGTCTACTCAAACTCCTCTCCATTGAGTCGGTGATGCCATCCAACCATCTCATCCTCTCTGTCCCCTTATCCTCCTGCCTTCAATCTTTCCCAGAATCAGGGTCTTTTCAAATGAGTCAGCTCTTCGCATCAGGTGGCCAAAGTATTGGAGTTTCGGCTTCAACATCAGTCCTTGCAATGGAAGGATGGAGCTCCCTTAAAAGTGGGGCGATGTTGCTTTGGGTTCTTTCCCCTTAGATTCTCGATAGATGGGCACCTTTCTGTATCTCGACGTCAGGCGTTTTCCTGTCTGTGTGTGGACAGGAGTGAAGAGCACAGAACAGGGACCACATTGTGGTTTCGGCTCCAGCCCTGACCGTAAACTTGCTCAAAGTCCTCACTTGAGGTCCCAGGGCCTCAGTTCCAAAATGAGGGGCTTTGCACATGTCAGCATGCACCCTGATCAGCTGGGAGCTTGTTCAAATGCAGGCGACTGAGGTCACCCAGCGGGGTCTGATTTGGTTATTCTGCAGTGGGACTGAGGATCTGCACCTGTGACAAGGTCCCCAGCGATGCTGAGATGGCTGGTCCAGGGACCATGTCTGGAGAACCACAGGCCAGGAAGATGCCTGAGGTCCTGCCTCTTGAGAGTTTCTCCTCCCAGGGCAGAGCTGAAGAACCAGGAGCCAGAGTCTGACAGCCCACGTCCCAGTCCTAGCGCTGATAATTCCTGGCAGTGTGACCTTGGGCAGAGTTTTTCAGCTCTGTCCTCCACATCTGAAAACACGGGATGAGAGGATATATCTATGGCATTTGGGGAAGATTAAATATAAAGCCCTCAACATGTAGTAAGAAGTCAGTATCAGTGCTCTGTTATCAACAGCATCACCATCTCACGGAACTGCTATGATATCAAGTTGCAGGGACCCACGAAAAGGGAGCTTTTGAACATATAGTGAGACCAGAACCACCGACAATCTGCTTGCTACATCTAGACTCCTAAAAGAAAGGGCACTTCAAAGTTCCACCAGTAACCAAATGCTTGTTTTTATTCTTTGAATTTTAGCTGCTTCCTTAGTTCTCAGCAAGCTGTATAATACACATTCTGGGCTGGTTTCGGGCCATGTATACATTTCACTTGGCTTGGTAAAGGAGTCATTTATCAAACGGAATCCATCTGATTTCCTGGATCTGAGATTAGACTGCCTCAGGCTTCCTTTCCTCCCCCCCATAACCCTTGTAAAAACAGAATTTCCCTGTTCCCAGGAGACTGAAAAGGAGAGAATGCTTCACACGTCTTTTTTTGTAAATGACAAATGCTGCTAGGTTCTTCAAATCAGGAAATCAGCTCAAAACCCAAGATGTTCTAGACACAACAGTAAAACAATGGCCCTGGAGATTTTTTGGCTTTTTCAGGCAAAACACTGTAAAACCATGTGGGGAATGCAGCCAAAACACAAAAGCAAAAGTAACAAAAATAGAAAAACAAACAAATAAGGGTTGCAATGGGCGGGTGTCAAATTAGGTGAAAAAGCATTTACTTACCAGGCTTGCCTGTTTGTTTTGCAAGCAAAGGGCAAGAAGCAACAGAAAATGGAAGCAAAACAGATAATCAGGGCAGTTGTTAGGAAAGCAGAAAAAAAAAAAAAATCAATTGCAACAACCTGGAATGCAGAAAGCACAGAAATCCTTTTTTGTTCTGAATTCTGAACAGTCGATATTTGAACTTAATGAAATATAGTCTCTCTAGTATCATACGATGAGAATGAACAGTGATAGCAGGACAGATGTTACACTGACATAGAGCATTTGTAAAGGTTAAATGGAAGCCAGGGGGGCCAGGCGGGAACCAGGAAAGGCTAGTGGAGGTGGAGTGGAAGCTGGTTTTAACCTCAGATTGCTGTTACATTTATTCTGGGCCCTGAACTGCCCAGCTCTCTGGGTCTGAGTTTGCCCTTCCGCAAGGAATGCTGGGTGGGTGAGTGGGAACCAGAAGAAAGAGACAGGATCCAGATAAGAAACACGGGTGGGTTTCCTGCTCAGAAAGAAGGCAGGTCCTGCCCACAGCTACAGTGAGTCCCAGCGGTGCTGCAGCCCCACGCTGTCCTCAGCAAGGACGAGGACCCTGAAATCGACCCAGTCGGCGACCTGCAGTAATGACTAATGAGTGACACGCACAGACGGGCCACGGTGCTCCGATGAGACCCGCTCTGGGAACGTGGATGATGAAGAGGACAGTGAGTGGCGATGGGGACACATAAAGGGGCGCCACCAGAGAGACAAAGCTGCTTCCAGCCAGGGATGTTGGGGGGCTGGCAGAGCCACTGGGAGAGTGCTCAAGCACCCCCAAACAGGAAATCGCTCAAAGCAGGTGATCTTAGAGCTCTGGAAGAGATGGACCCTCAGGCCAAACACACCAGGTCTCTTGGGAAGGGAGCGGGTTGGGCATGTGTGGCCTTAATCCCTGGAGTCAGGGTTCCACACGCTCCTCAGATTGTCTAGAACTGAAAACTGTTCTAACGACTGTCACCTGCAGATATGCGGCAAGAAAAGCGTCAGAGGGGAATAAGCTTTCTGTCCCCACTTACGGTGACCACATGAGGATGGGCCACTTACGTCAACTAGAGATTCTGACTCTTGTCAGTTTTCAAGAGGGAAATGTCAGCTTCTATCAAATTGCCAGTCGAGCAAGTAAGTTGGGTTGCTGTGGGCAGCCTGCTGTCAGGGCAAAGGCTCACGTTCTCTTCAACATTGGCCTAACCATCATCATCAAGAATAAAAATAAAAATGTACAACTCCCAGGTGTGGAAGGATGTTTCTAGATGAGCCAGGTAGGTCTGAGTGATGCTTTCACATCCCAAGACTCCGGGAGGTGGAAAGGTCTCACTGAGCTCGCCAAACAGTGTATATTGGAAGATATAAATGCTTCCTTCTGACCATGTTCAGCAGCAGTTTCAGTTCCAAGAGTTTTTTTTTTAATCTCATCCATATGTATCCATAAATTCTTATGCCCATTCAACAAAGAGGTTTCATTTAATAGAAAGCATACACCATGAGGTGGATTCTTAAAAAAAGACCCCAATGGGCTTTCCCCTAAGCTCTAGGAGAAATGGCTGTTATTATAATAAACCAAAATGAAAGCTTTTTTGAAAAGAAAGCACTCAATAGGCAGCTTCTTCAGTGTTCCCAAGGCTCTTGTCATGTTTATCTTGGGACAAAAGCTAGAGGTATGGTATGACTCATATGATGAGAAGTCATCAGCTGAAACAAGCATCAAGTTGGAACACAGAAACTGTGGTCTGCAGTGAGAACATGTCCTTAGGAGTAAAAAAAAAATTTAAATCCAGTATCATGGACGTAAGCAAATGAATAAATAAGCAAAAATTCCACACCTGAAAACCCCCAGAGTCTTAACAGCATTTCTAAATAGTGATCATTAGTGAAAAATCTTGGGCTTGGCACTTCTGCAAGTCTTTTCTTGATTTTTCTTCAAGAGCAGAAGAGCCAGTTACTTGAGGCCTTCTTTTATTGCAGGCCAAAGTAATCTGTCAGCACTGGCTGCCAGGGATGCTGTGTTAAGACAGATTCTGAGGCAGTATCCAACCTCAGGAAGAAACAGCAGTGATCAGTTAATCGGGGCAGGCAGCTGGGCTGTCACATGTTCTAATATTCCTTGTCCTGGACCCTGTGTAAAGGCCATTGGTTTTTTTTTTTTTTTTTTTTTTCTTGCATCTGATCTATATTAGGGTTTAACAATTTGATGTTAGAGATCTAATTCTTTCCCATGAGCAAAAAAGCCTCCAAACATCCTAGGAACAAACCCCAATCTTTTCATTAGGGCTGGGCCCCCATGAGGTGGGCTATCCTGGCTGGGTCAAATGGTGACCATCAAGGTGATGGCCATGGCTCCCCACTGCATACTAAGAGATGTGCGGGCGGGTGCTTCCAGGAGGTCCCCAGACTCACTTGCCTGCGGCAGAGCCTCGTTCTGGGAGGCTCTGGTCCCTCCCTAAAAGGCTTCATGCGCTAAGAGAAGCCTGAGTGAACACACTCTGGGTCTCTACCTTCAAAGCCCTCCCTACAGTTCAGAAACCTCAGGGCGGGCCTGAGCCCCTGCCAGTGAAGACACTCACCTATCATCTGGGCAATGGTCTTCTCATACTCGGCCACGATTTTCCTGTAAGAGAAGTCGAAACAGGTTGGTACTAGGACCACACAATGGTTTTTACTTTCACGCAGGTGCCTGTGCACTAGACATCAACAGCCTGTCCAAGAGGACAAATCTCATGGGTCCCAGTGGCTCAGAGGTTGAGGGTCCCCTCCAACCTCAGCTCTCTCCTTGCAGACCCAGGTAGGTTCATGCTCCTTGTGCATAACTCTGAACACATCATTCCCTTGTATAATACAAAACACTCTGTGTCTCTCCACTGCCCACTGAGAAAAAAATAAGGCTAAAACTTCAGCCTGATAGTCGAAGCCTTCTGTAACCTAGGCCTGATCTTCTTCATCAACTGTACCTCCTTCCATGCCATCCTGTGAACACAGTGGTTCAATAACAGTAAATGATTTCTTATCTGCTCTGAGCTTTCTTACCTCCATGGCCTTGAACATGGTTGTTCACTTGCCCTCTATCTCTACCTGTCAGAATCTATCTGTTTCTCAAGGTCCAATTCAAATGCTCTCTCCTCCAAGAAGTCTTCCCTGATTCTCTTTAGAACCCAAGAACATTTTCTTCTTTTTTTCTTTGGTTTTGGTCAAGTCACTTAACCTAATCTCTGAGGCTTCAAACGGGGCTGGACCATCCCCTTAAAGGCTGTGGGGAGAAACAGATTGTATGCCTCTAGCCAAAAGCACAGTGCCTGGCACATAGCAGGTGCTTCCCATGTGGTAGACATCATACTTCTATGACTATATGCAGAAAATGAAAATAAATCACTCAAGTGAAATTTGGAAGACACCCTAAATGTTTATCCATTGAGACTGGTGATTGCATTAGACCCTCACAAGGACTGTCAAGCAACTGAATAATAAGATTGAGATGTATAAAAATCTGTCTAAGCTATGGTAAGTTAAAAAAGAATGTAGGGTCACATATACTTCTATACTACACTGAAGAAAAAGGAGGTTATACTGATACCTTAACATATTTGGGATCAGAAATGCCAAAGTCTAAGAAGGATACACCTGTGAAAGGATACACCTATGAAATGGTACATAGCAGTTACCTGGCTGTGGCACCAGAGGCTGAGTGGAAGGAGATTTGTTTTTCATTGTAGGTATATTTTGTTGTTGTTCAGTCGCCAAGTCATGCCTGACTCCCTGCAACCCTGCAGGCTGCAATGTGCTGGGCTTCTCTGTCTTTCACTATCTCCTGGAGTTTACTCAAATTCATGTCGACTGAGTCGATGATGCCATCCAGCCACTCTCATCCCCTGCTGCCCCTTCTCCTCTGGCCCTCAGTCTTTCCCAGCATCAGAGTCTTTTCCAATGAGTGCATTATTTAACTCGTGCTCATGGTATTTTAATACTAGTAATATACTAAGAAGCCTTGTGGAATAAAGAGTAACTTCTATAGAGGACACCATTCATGGGGCCACACCAGTTCTAGCTGTTATCAAATCACAGGTAAGTATTCCCCAGGTAACCAGGAAGCCCGGGTATCACAACTGACCTCATTTCCACCACTTCCCGCCTGCTTTCTTCATATTTATCTTTCCACTCTGAGACCTCTCTCTCCTTGGTTATGATCTAGTATCAGGGCGAAGAAGAGGCAAGGTTAGTCCCAGATGAGTCCATTTGGATGTGAGCAATTCATAGACCAAGACAAGGAGACATGAACAAACATGGGATTAAAACCTGCTACACCAAACAATTACTGTACTGAGAGAATTTCCCCAAGCGTGACAGAAATAAGCCATACACCGGACTTTCACAGTGCCCTTGGAGAGCAACAAAAATGTGTGGGCTTTTTTTGTTGTTGTTATAAATTAAACGAGGCCAACAAAGGCTTATTAAACAATAGTGTCCAATATCAAAACCCACAGTTTGCCACCTGTCTCTGCCGGCAGTGGTCAGAGGAGAAGGTCTGTGTCCAGAGACGCTGGCTTTGTGGGCCATGGGGACGTGTGTTTATTTACAACTTTTCGCAGGCACCCAGAGCTGGCCCTGCCTTCTCGGAGGTACTTGCATGCCACAGTACCTCTGCCCTGGCGATCTGGAGCGCAGAGTCCAGGTCGGGCTGCTGGAACAGAAGGCCTGCGGGTTTCTCCACCTCGGCCGTCCCGATGCGGGAATACAAGGCTGTTTTGGAGATGGAGACATCCGGTGGGTGAGCAGCTTCTCTCTGTGGAACGGTTTTTAATTTTAAAAAGTGAACATCATCATGCTTCTGACAAAGAGAACAGCATTCATCCTCTCATGAATGGGTCAGTTGTATGGTTTTGAAACAAAGAACACCGAAAGTATGAGAAAATGCTAAGACTAATGAACGGGGGAATGCCGGATACAATCTATGGCAGCCTATCGTTTTGCACCCGCGCAGGCTGACAAAGAGGCTGGTGGCGGAGGCCTCCCCGGCTCCCGGCCCCTGGAGTCAAGCATGTCTAGTGCCTGTTTATCACTGCTGTTTATCAGACACACAGGCTTTTAGCCACAGCGAGTATTTACCAAGGCCACCTTCCAGCAGGCACCACTTCCAAAACAAAAGCCTGACGGTGAACAATGCTGAATTCTACTCTATGTTTGCCTCGTTCTGAGTAACCACAGATCTGATGGTTTCTGTGAGACCATCCACATTTCAATTTAGGGGGGCATCGGTTAGCTCTCTTTGAAAGTATATAAATAAGTCATACAAAGTTTTTAAGACCTACTATAGTCAACAAGCAATGTCACCTTCAGTGAACTAGTTTCTGGATGCCAAAAGGTAAGCGTTACACTGGAGTTCAACGGTGTCAATGGGAAAATAGAAAACTGGATTACTGACAACATCCATGTGCATGAATGTGTGCGAATAAGACCCTCGAGAAGCACTGTGATTCCCCACTGCCCGCAACTGACACTGGCCGGTCACCAGGGAGGAGAGGTCTATACTGACTGTTCTTCTTTTTGCACAAACGCTCAGCCGTTTCCAACACACTTGAAACGCAGTGTTAGCAACACCACCAAATAGCGCAGCAGGGTTGTCAATCTAGCTCTACTGAAAAGAAACGGCAAACCAATCACACTCCCAGTCCCATTCATTAACCTCCTGGCCCGTCGTGGTTGCCAAGGCAAACCTCCACCCTGGTTACTAGAGTCTGATTCGATGCAAAGCAATGGTGGTCCAATGGTAGGAGGGCAACTGCTTCTTCCTTGGGAAACATGTAGAAGAAACGAAGCCATGAACAGAACAGTGATGTAGAAGAAAGAGATGTGAGGATGGAACAGTGAGGACTGATCATGTAGGTGGAAGCAGAGACTAAAGAACCAATAGTAAGTGGGAAGGCAGTGACCTGAAGGTGCTTGAGCACAATCTCTCTCTTCAGTCACGGGAACAGGTATGCTTACCCTACTGTGGCCTCAGAGACAAGGAACCTGAGACAGCTCGGAAGACGCAGGTGGAAGCTTAATGAATAGGACTGGAGGTCACAGGGTTAGTTAGGACCAGTTAGTTGTACACATGCACGATGAACGAAGCAGTTCACGCTGTCCTGGAAGCAAGCGTCTGCTGCGTGGCTGTCACACCCCAGCCTGATCTTGGCTATCTGGGTTAACTCTCACGTGCAGCCAGAACGACTGCTGCTCAGAGAGGAGAACACAGTTTTGTTTAACCAGACATCAGGGATGCCCACCCATCAGATGGAATGCAGGGATCCTTTAGCCTCAGGTCCTAAAGGTATTCCGTGGCAGGACATTTGAGCAGAACAGCCAACAGCCAGAGCTAACAGCTCTCGGGAGCAGGCAGACTGACCTCTTAGAAGAAAGAGGGCCACCAGACTGGAGGGCAGAGCCTCTCCCGTGTAGGGGTTAATCTGTGATGTTTGCGACATTTTCAACATTCTGCTTGTCAAAAGGGAAACTTCTCAGGAAGTACATGGAAAATTATAATGGCATCAAGACTCAGTACTTACATTTATCATAAAAGTTCAAAAACATAAAATTCTGAAGAGGATTTTTTTAAAAAATTGTGCCTATCAGTTAAATAAAATAATGTGTTCTTTGAAAAAAAAATCATAGTAAAATTTCATAATGGAAAGAACATCCCGGTCCCTCTGATGATGAAAAAAATGAGAATCTAAATAAGATTTGGCCAAATCGTTTCCCAGAATGAGATTCAATTCTGACTCCAAATAAACCAGCTCTCTGAAGTGGAAAAGAAAAATGAATGAAAACTAATTTTACTATACTGGGCAGAAATGAAATAAGATCAATGCAGGAATTAATGACCTTTAAGCTGCCTCATGTCCTTTGTAAAACAAGGACGGGGATGAAAAACAAAAGGATGAGCTCTCTAAGTAAATGCAAATGGTTACTACCAACACAGTGATTCACCATCACTGGTCATCCTGGCCACCTGAGTTTTCAATAAAGAAATACGATGACTTCAGAGTCCATCTAAATTATCATCCAGGTATCTGCAGGTCAATGAAATTCAAGATACACACCCTGGTTTTCTCTTACAACCAAGGATTGTTTTAAACTGAAATTAATAGCTCTGTCTCTTCCTGATATTTTAAGATCAGACTTAGATTAAGCTTTATTTCTCTCACATAATCTCCCATTTGCTACTTTAGAGGAGCCAGGAAGCCCCTAGCATTGCAAATTAAAATGTGAAATGGTATGACTCAGACCACATGGGACCACATGGGACTATGACCTCAATCCTCTTCCCTAAACTTTGATCCCTGTGGGGACCCCTGGAGCACTGTCACCCCAGTGAGACCTACAGATACGCCCAAGGTCCTTCTGGCCCTGCAGCCAGGGGCTGCGGGCCCTGCCCCTCACCCGGACTCACAGTCCTCCTCGTGGCCAATTAATCCCCTGTTGCCAGGCTTACGGGAAGCTGCCATGTCCGGGACCAAGGCAGGATCGCCGTCTCGGGGAACCGGGTGGCACAGCCGTGAGAGAGCACGGGGGTGGGGCCCAGGAGACGAGATCGGGCCACGGGTCAAGGTCACGGAGCTGGGCCAAGGTCATGGAGCATGGACACAGACTGGACGCTTGGGGGTGTCTGGGCCACACGGTGCCGGGTCAGACAGAGAGCAGCCTCACCCTGCTACTGTGCTACCCAAGTCTGACAACAGGCGGTCTCGAGCTCAGGATGACAAACAAGAGGAAGGCGCTTGATACGTGCCCTTAACCCACTCACACAGGGGGCACCGCCAACACCCACTGGCCACTCCATCCCCGTGGGTCAAGACATGGCCTCGGAAAAGAGGGTGGAACAAACACAGAGTGGCTGACATATATCACTGCCATGTATAAAACAGACAGACAGTGGGAAGCTGTAGAGCAGAGCTCAGTGCTCTGACCTAGAGGGGTGGGATGGGGGGTGAGGAGGGGAGGGAGGCTCAAGAAGGAGGGAATATACGCATACTTATAGCTGATTCACGCTGTCGTAGAGCAGACAACGACACAACGTTGTAAAGCAATTATCCTCCAATTAAAACACAGATTAAAAAAGCATGCATCTAAAAAAAAATAAATTAAAAAATATAAAATATAATGTATTCTCCCTTTAAAAAAATAATAAAATTTCTGGGAGGAAAAAAAAGGCATGGCCTCAACCCTCAACATAGGCTGCAGGTGATGACCACAAATTCTTGCAGCTGGGCAGTAAGCTGAAACCCACGTGCGAGCCCTTTGTCACTGCTCTTCGGATGGTCGCTGTGGGTTTGGGGCATCATGTGGTTGCCTGGGGTGGGGGGGGGGCCTGGACACAGCAGGAGAAAAGGCACCTAGGATATCAGGCTGCTCAGCAAACACGCAACTGCCCCAGACCTGACTCCTCCTCCTCCTGCTGCGACAAGCCAGGTCTCTGCCTTTATCAGCTAGGACTCCTGCAGGAACCATACACTAGGAGTAATGCCCTTTCCTGCCCAGAGGAGCCTGTTTCTAGGACTTCCTCTGGCCCCAAAGCTTGCCATTTGTATGATCCTTGATCCTAAGTTACCCAGATACAGCCTTCATTCTTTGTATTGGGTCCCCCTCTTCCCAAAAGGCCAACAGCTTAGGGACCACAACCAGCGTCTGTTACACACACAAATGCAATCCGTCCCTGAGTCCTGCAGCCCTTGGAAAGCCATGCAGATGGAACTCCGAGGTTCTATCCATCCTGGTTCAGTGGTGAATTCAGGGCCATGGCACCGCAGAGCCAGGGACCGGTCAGACCTACCCCCAGGAGGATACCACACTGCCAGAAGCTTGTGGAAGGAAAACAAGTTGGAGTCTGACACGCCAGCCCCTGGCGTTTCCCTCATTTCTAACCTTTTCTGACTAATGAGGAGGAGGAAGCCCCACTGTAGTCCCTGGAAGGCTGGCTTTGCTGACCCTCAGTCTAAAGGGAAACGCGAGTGAAGCTGCTCCAAGGAGCGAATGGAAATCACCCCCGTCATATTTCATAATGCTTTTCATCCCCTCGGTGTGAGTTTTTTTTTTTTTTTAAATCTCTCTTCTGAGAGATTTCATTTTATGTGAAACACAGTTTAAGACCACGCTGCCAAGAAGATGGGGGCTGTGTCATTTGCAGCTGAAATATACAGGCAGCAAAAAGAGTCAATTGGATATACAGCTGCTGTTTTCCCTTCCTATATATCAACAGTTTCCAATGCACTAAGGGACTATCAAGCATCTCACGAACAAGAAACCCAGAGGGACCTAATTGGGTCCAGGCAAATGGATCACCCTAGGGCTAATTAACTATAGGAAAGAGCATCTATTTTCCATGGGCCAAGGTCCCTAGATAATAGACTTCTTACAAAAGCGGTACAGGTTCCTAGGGTGGAGGAAAACACTCATACTCCAGGACCCTATGGAATCATTCTTTTAACACGCCCTTCTGGAATACATAAGGAGGGAGCAGGCGCTGTCTCTCCAAACTACACTCAGGAGATTCACGTGACAGTATTTTCTAAATCAGAATCAGGACACATGGTCTGAGAACAGGCTGTAACTGCCTGGGAGTCAACTGCTGGCCATCTCTGAGAAAGCAGGCAAGGGTACCACGCAGCTCCAAACACTTCATACTCAATAAGAACTACTTAGAACATGATTCTGCCCCAAACTTCTGGACAAGAATAAACTGTATTCATAGTGACCAAACCTCAAGCAATTCATTCTGTGTTTAAGCCACTAACCAAGAATATCAAGAAATAAACCTAAGGGGGAAAAATTCCTTACTGCATAATGTATTCTAAAAATCTCATTTTATGGAAATTTAACCCAGGTTTATGGGTTGGCTACAAAAACAAGAACACGAACAACTAGACTTTACATTCTTGTCTCAACTCTGGGTACCAATGTTCCTGGTATGGACACGCCCATGGGGAGACATCTCAGAGATGTATCTGGAAGGTGGGGGTGGGGGGGTTCCTGTTTGGCTCCAGGGGGACCACATGCAGGGGGCCCTCAAGGCAGGAGCAGCATGAATTCCTGATCCTGTATCAAGGATGAGAGATGGCCCTGCTGCTAGGCGAGCTGTCACTTGAGATGGACGGGCAACAGGCTCCCATCTGGAGATGTAAGCACTAGCTCCCAGAATGCCAGTGAATCACCAATAGGCTTTGGGCTGGCTCCCAGGCTCCGTTTTCCCCATCTGTAAAACGGGATCTGGACTTGCCGTATGAGAACAGATGCTGGGAGCGTCTCACCAGGAAACAGAGGCACCAGTGAAGGTCAGCGCCCATTCACTGATTGCACACCTACTGTGTGCCACGCACGGTGCTGCTCTCTGCACATCACCTACTGTCCTCACAGCAGCCTGCAAGCTTGCCATTAGCCTCTCGACATGGATGGAAAACCCGAGGCTCACCCACTGGTTCAAGGCCACAGAGTGCACTGGGGCCCAGTTCTTGTCTAACAGCCCAGGTTTTTACAGGGCGGCTATCTGGCGGTTGGGTGTGGGGGAGGGAATGAGGCAGCTTCTCAAACTCCAGGGGCACCCGTCAGCCCTGGGGGTGGGCTGAACCTCTGTAGACCACGTGCTGATTGCACGGCAACAGTCACTCATCCCAACTGTTGAGCAAAATGACTCCAAATTTGGAAGCCAGCAAAACAATCTCTGCAGGGACTGTCAACATCATATTCTCCTCTAGAGAAAGGCTGGCCACATTCTCCTCTAGAGAAAGGCTGGCAAACTATAACGAGAAAGCAAAAGTGTGAGTCGCTCAGTAGTGTAGGACTCTTTGCTACCCCATGGACTGTAGCCCACCAGGTTTCTCTGTCCATGGGGACTCTCCAGGCAAGAAGAGTGGAGTAGGTTGCCATTCCCTTCTCCAGGGGATCTTCCCAATTCAGGGATCAAACCTGGGTCTCCTGCACTGCAGGCAGATTCTTTACCATCTGAGCCAAACTATAGGGTGTGGGCCTAATGGCCTAATGCCATTTCCTGTAAAAGGTTTTTACTGGGCCCCACCAGACCCATTCATCCAGTGCTGTCCACTGCTGCTTTGGCAGAGCCGCAGAGCTGAGTAGCTGTCAGAGATCAGACAGATACCCACAAAGCCTCAAATATTTACGCTCTCTACTTGCAGGAAAGGATAGCTTTTTTGTAATCCTCTTGACCCTGGCCTAAGGGTCATCTGACACGTCAAGATCTTGTTTTCGCCTATTTACTACTAAGTAGGATGTAGTCTCAGTATAATCATTATTATTATTCTATAATAATTGTAGAAAACAGAAAAGCTGCACATTACTTTTCATCAACAGAGAAGCAAATGGTTTCTGTAGGAAGAAAAAAGAACTTCAAAGGTTAGGATTTATCTGTGCTGTTTAACTATGAATAGAGTTAACCAGTTTTATATCTGACTTTGCAATCTCATTCCAGGTTCCTCACTCCTCTGACTGTACATGGGTTTCTCGTATTTTCCTCCATTCAAGCAGCTTTCCCACCCATCCTTCTTGGTTCCTTCCTAACCGAGTGGACGAGACCTCAGACATGCTCTCAGTGTATACTTATGCACGAGTTACACCTTTAGCTTTTTTGGAGATATCATCCTTTGTCGAACACCTGCTTGGCCGTGGTTAGCAAAGAAGCTTCTGGACCACACAACATTCTCAAGAGGCAGCACACAGCAGCAGCAAACCAGTACCTTGGTGTCCTGGCGGCTACGGGCAGCCAGGGCGATCTGCCTGGCCAGCTTCAGGGCTTCTATCCGCATGATGGCAAACTCTAACTCCTCCTGCCGGAGGGGTGGGAAATGAGCAGACCGCAGGGAAAATGCAGCGAGACAGGACGGAAATGTTTGTCCACATCCAAGAAACAAATGGGCCACGTGAATGTGTCGTGACAGGTACTCGGGAAAACACACGCGCTGGCTTTCTTTCACAATTAACACCTCAGCAGATCATGAAATAGGTGCTTAATTTCCTTTTTTTTTTTTTTTTCATTAAATCACCCTTTGGAATGTCTGTCAGAAGTATTATGCCATCAAATATGAAATGATTTTTAAAATCGGATCAGAATTTTTAGTGCACTGTTTCCTTCCATTTCTCTCCTTGTGTTCATTTCATGTAAGGTTGGCCAACAATCTCCATGAGTGGATCTGCATCTCTCAAAGGACTATAAGCCATCTCTCTAGGTTTGCTCTGCACGTCCCAGTCTAGGGGAATATCAAATTAAGTGGTCAAATTTAAAGCGCAGGGTAGAGAGAATGGTTTTGGTTCCAGATGCAAGACCTGAGTCCAGATGTTATCTCAATGGGGGTCTGAGATAACCTCATATATATAAACAGCCTGGCTCGCTGGTGAGCTAATACCCTTGGTTCCATGAATAAATCACAGAAAGCTGCTTTTGGGGCTATCAAGACATCTGAAAAATGACTGTTTGGGTCCAATTTCCAAATTGAAATACAAATGGTTTGTTCCATATGGAACAACATGATTTATATCACTCTGGCGTCCCGGGTAGGGAACGCCACATACATCAGTCTTGGAGGGGAAGCGATTCCATCTGGAACGTTCACGGCAATGCTCCATGAACTCCTGCATTGCGGCTTTTGGAGTTTGGAGATTCATTCTCTACTGAGGTTTTTGACAAACTCCCCCAAAGTCACACATGGGCTACAAACCTGAAGTTTCTGAGCAAAGACTGGGGGGTTCTTTTCTGCTAAGTCGGGCTCCAGATAGTCAAGCGCACCACAGAGAGAGGCTGGATGAGCTAGCCTGCTGAGGAGGGCGTCAGCAGAGGCAAAGGAGCCCTCGGGAGCTGTCTGAAGGCCGGCAGAGGAGGACACAGAGGAAAAATAGAGGAGACAGAGTGATAGCTTCTGAGCAAGGCCCACCCATCTGTCGGCTGAACGTTTCTGCCTTAAGGCTAAAGAGAGTATCAGTTAGGTGCCAATACTTCCCTCTTCATCTGGACTGATCTCCACCGGCTGATGACGGGCATCTCGAGACTGGCAGGCCCAACCCCCTCCCCCAAAGCACCGTCTTAGGGTCCTTCCCCACCCCCGCACCACCCTCACTCCATAACCAGCTGCTGGGAGGAGAGCTGTCCTTAGTTACTTGAAAACCTCTGCAGGTGGGAGACAAGCTAGCCGATGGGGATTCCAAACGTAACATGACTCATCAGGAAAATACTTTCCAGTGTAAATATCCAAAGTAAGGTTTTGGGAAAGGTCATTTTCTAAATAATGGAAAGATGTTTTCAAATGAAAAAGATCAGAAAGACTTCAAAATCAGAAGCCAACTTGGCAGAAAGTTGAATTATGCATGAGTCCTTCATGATGTCTATTTGAAAGATGCTCTGAGTCCTGTCTGGACCATGTTTTTGCTCACAATTATCTTTCCAGTGTCCAACAGCCAGACACACAGTAGGTGCTAAATTAAGTACTTGATGCATGAAATAAATGAATGTCTACTCATCCGGAACAACAAAGTAACATGCTAAGTCAATGGCCTCAAACCGTCTTAGGAATTGTGAGGAGGGAGGTAAAAAAACCAAAAGAAAATTCATCTAGAAGGATGATCCATTTTAGATGTGTGGAGGTTGGGGGTGGGGCCTTGAGCTCAGGTTTTTTCGCTCTGCGAAGCCCCACAGGGCTGGGGAAGGAAGAGGTGTTAAGTCCTGGTCTATAAGCAGAAGGCACTTCCCATCACCAAGGCCCAGGAGAACCAACTGTCTCTCAAAAGGAGAGCGTCTACCTGCTCTACCATTCTCTGCCCTCTGCCAGAGGAGACAGAGAGGTAGGGTATAGACAGACGACAGCTCCAAAGCCACAGTCTAGCTGGAAGGGGCTGGAAGTGGAAAACTAATAACCGTGACAGCAAATAATGCACTTAGGTGAGAACTGCAAAACCACCTTGGTCAGGACGGGGAGCCTTCCTCTGATCATTATGGGGTGGGATGACCTAGGCTAGCTTCCAGCCCCATGCCTGGTACCAGGCAAGTGGTGCTTTAAAGACCTGGCCCACGCAGTGATGGAAGCCCACTGGTCCCCGGTTCACCCACAGTGATCTCGGGTCCCTCCGACCCCACTTACAATTTCCATCACTTCTGATGCGGTGCCCAAGGCCATGGCCTCCAGCTCCTTCTGGGAGGACTTCTCTGGCACCTGCAAGTGTGGCTCCTGGTTGGGGGCCAGCCCTCGCGCAACGGGATGTTGGATCTTTGCCCCAGTATTCACAAGGGCTTCGGTCTCCTCGAAACTTGAGCTGAAGAAGCAAAGGGCATCTTTAGAGTCTGCACCGGAAATCCCACCAAAATCAGCCAGGATGCCTCAACTAATATGCCAAGGGATGCTGGACTTCCAGGGTTATAATCCCCGAGGAAAATGGACAGGTCTTAGGCAGCCAAGGGGCCTATTGGCCGGGTGGAGGGAGGTCCAGTCCCACCCCAGAACCTGCTGACCAGATAGAGCCAGAAGTACAGATGGCATCTAGCTAAGGACTCAAAGTGTGAAAGTATTAATTGCTCAGTTGTGTCTGACTGTTTGCAACCCCAGGGACTGTAGCCCACCAGGCTCCTCTGTCCTTGAGTTTCTCCAGGCAAGAACACTGGAGTGGGTTGCCATTCCCTCCTCCAGGGGATCTTCCCAACCCAGGGACTGAACCCAGGTCTCCTACATTACAGGCAGATTCTTCACTGTCTGAGCCACCAGGAAAACCCAAGGACACAAGCTTTGGAGTTAAGCAGACCACTAGGCCCCTGGCTGTGCACCTCAGGAGGGGAGATTAGGGGCTGCAACTTAGTGAAGATCAAGGGAGATGCTGCCTACATGGAACGCACGTGACGCTGTGCGGTCCCAAGGCACCATGACTGCTCTTGTAATAATGCCATCATTTCATTCTCTGGCCCCGGGCAGGTTTTGGAGGAAGTGTGGGAAGTCAAAGTAAGTCCTTTCACTCCTGCTCAGTGACTGGGCCAGCACGGGAGGGCAGGAAGGTCCCAGTCTCAGCGTGAAACCCCACCTGCACCCAACCCAGCATCACACAGCTCAGAACCAGACCCTGAGAAAGGCTTACCTTCACATCTTATTAACAATCAACATTTATCAGGCACTTTATTTGTGCCAGGCCTCATGACCAGTGCTCTCCATACAGCATCTCCGTTCACTCCCCCCTGATGGCTTTTTGGACAGGGACTTCTGGCCCCATCCCCACTGGGGGGTGCCTGTAAGACTGAGCACCCCAATTCATCTTCATAAAATCCCTACAAGGTCAACTGTATCCCTAACTCTCACTTTACACATAAGGGAAGTGCAGCCCAGGAGGGCTCAAGTGACCAGAGAGGGCCAGGAGTGGGATTCCAGCTCGGAATGTTCCAGCATGTTACCTCCTCACGGGATGAATCACAAAATCAAGCGGTGTGTGCGCTGGGAGGTGATGGATGTGAGGGGTGCACACATTCAGTTGGTTAAAGGATCCCAGCTTAGTCCAAAGGGCAGCCAGGGACAAATCCACTGCATCTGCGTCAGAGTGGACGCTGAGATAGAGACGTGGGCTGTGTGTGTGCAAATGAATCTAGGTCAGTAGAGAAGTGCAGGGGCTCAGAGGCCGGGGGACCTCCACGTCTAGCTCCATGCCTAGGCCCTCCAGGGCATCGCTCTCTCATCACGGCAGTCATACCCTGAACACGGCGTTGGAGACTCGGACATCCGGACAGGGGGAGACTTGACCGGGCTCTCCTGAGACGTGTCGAACATAAGGTACAAGGCCTGCTTCTTCGGGGCATCGTTGTCCTGCTGCAGGGATCAAAGTCACATGTCAGCTCAGCCACAGTGGCCTGAGCGCACTACCAAAACAAAAACCAGAGCACACTTTGATGGGGACAGGTAACTGGTCAGGAAGGAGCCTTCCTTGCTCTCCAGCCACCCGGAAGAGAGGAGACAGTGGTACCGGCTAGGAGAGGAGCGGAGGATGGCAGGAAGGGGAAGGTGGAAAGAGAAAGTGCGACTCCACCCAGGGGGGAATGTTTCCGGGGAGAATTGACTGTGTTGGGGCTGGTGTGCAACACACTCACTGCTGCTCAGCCACTGCCTTTAGTGGCCATCCTCTCTGGGTGCACAAGCACGCTGGTCACCCAGGATAAACAGAGGGGTCGGAGAGAGCCCGCCCAGGTGCTGCCCACAGTTGAATGGGGGCATGATGGACTAGAATGATCAGCGTCACCATCGAGGTTCACTGATTTACAGCAACTGTGGTTTAGAAGCAGCAACCCCACGTCTACGAACGACTCAGAGAAAGAAATACAAGAGCAACAAGTCTGGGACCCTGGGTGTCGCACAAGCGCCACCCCCCACCCCCGGGCATCACCACGCCTCTGTGAGTGTTGCCGGACAACAGCACAGCACAAGAGGTCGTGTTCAAGACCAAACGCCCCGGCGGCAGCACATATTAAGCCAGGGGAGACAGCCACCCATCATAATGACTTAAAATGAAAAAGGAAAGGGGGATAGACTTACTGCTCAAAGGGATAATCTTCAATTACAGAAAGCAATTAGTCTGAAGAAACCAGATCATGGTGCACCTTAAAAACAGCCACTCCTTCTACCTTTTCAAAAGGACTAGCTCTTTCTCAGTCAAAGGAAGTAATTCTGCAGGAAGTCTAAGAGCATCCTATCATTTTCTCCCTGAAAATGGCATCTGAAGTGGGCTGAGACAAACCTCAACCCCATCCCCCACTCCAGCCCCGGTTCATTAAAGTGACTCCAAAACAGGGTGGAAAGCAAGTCCCCTGCTGGCTGGAGGCAGAAGAACTTACAGGTAAGGAGGAACCGATTTTCTCCATGTATTCGATTTCATAGGAGTTTCTGTAATCCAACTCTGCAAAAGAAACAAAAGGAGAGGTGAGCACCGGAGGGGGGTGGGGCGGAAACAAAAGATTTATCTGGCTAGGCAAGGTGGGGCCTGGAACAAGGCTTTAAGCTTTCTGAGAATGTCCACTGGCTGAGATTCCCGATACAGTCAAAAGGGGGGGCTCGCCTTAGCTATTTTCAGACAAGTGGTAAACCTCTTGCCATAAAGGAGCTTCGGCCACTTGGGAGTCTGAGAGAGTCCCACGAGAATTAAGTGTCAAGACCAAGCACGGATTTGACTGGGAAAAGATCTGAGCATCCTGCACCGAGTTTTCAGATCAGAGAGTGCGTAAGCCCTGGGTGTTGCTTTCTCTGAAAGTCTCATGTTCAGGGAATCTTCCCAAGTTCTGGTGACATTTTGGAACTGGACCTGAGCTGCCCGTCTGGTTGATGGAAGCAAGGGGGAAGAACAGGGCTGCTATAAGAGAAACTCTGCAAGTTGCTTAGAACATTCCCAATTCTGCCAGTACCAAGAGGCTGGTCTGAATCAAATGTTCAGACACGAAGACTACTAAAGTCCAATTTGGTGGAGTAATGGCCTATTTCAAAGTTGACAGGAGACTTTAAGCTACAAGGAAAACTTCAGATACTCTCACTGGAGACTAGAAATCCCATTGCCTGCCTCGGCTCCCAGGCAGTTACAGGTGGAGACCCAGCTCTGCCACTCCAGCCAAGTCCCTGTCTGGTGAGTGGACTCTGAGCACCCACTAAGTGCCTCAGACTGTGCAGGGCACGGTGGATACAGTAGTGAACAAGACAGAAGAGGACCCTATCTTTGCAAAAACCCCAATCCACAGCTACCTGAGGGCTCTTTTACACTTAAGAAGAAAAGCAAGACGTGACATGACCCACTCAGAAAGCAGGAGTGTCAATGGCAATCCCTAAAGCCCAATGCCTTAATTTTTTTAAATAAAAAATAAACAGAAATAGCAGCAGTTCTTCTGGTTTAAAGTCCCTCATTCCTACATATTCATAAGCATATTCAATAGAAGGGATCCTTTTAAAATGATCCTTTAAATATGAGCTTTAAAATTATATATATCCAGGACTTCCTGGTGGTCCGTCGGTTAAGACTGCAGGAGGTATGGGTTCAATCCCCGGCCAGGGAACTAAGAGCCTGCATGCCGAGAGGCAAGGCCAAAAAAATAATGAGGGACTTCCTCAAAGACTTTCTCAAAACCTGCAAGTGTGTGTGGTTTTGGCTGAATAAACTCCAGTACTTAACCCCGTGGATGACTTTTCAGGAATCTCTGGGATGAAGCAAATGCATCTTTCTGGCAGGCGTGACCTGCTCATGGGAATGGAGATGGTTTTGTGGATTAATGGCCAGAAGGACCTCACACATCCTGAAGGCGCTGACTTGTGCGTCCCTGGGGAGGAACACAGACTAAGCTGAACTGCAGGCTGGGCAGGAGCTGTGTCTGTAACCGTGCTGTGAACCTGTCCCCGGGGTCTGCCTCGACCAAAGACACAGAAGCGTTCATTTATTAAGACTTAGTATCTGCCAAAGGCAGGGGACAGTGAAGGACAGAGGGCCTCCTAGGGCCTCTTCTGGAGGATGCCAGCGCTCATTTTTATTGTTCTGCTAAAGACTAAGTGGAGAAGATACTACGCATCAGTTCTTTCGTCCTCCAAGGTATCACTGCTATGGCCAAGGCATGATTTTATCCTGACTGAATTAACAGAAAGCCTCCCCCTCCGCCACACAAACATGCTCTACAATGGCACAGAGCACCCGGGATGCACCAAGTAAGCTGGGGGCCACCGTGGAGATCCTCCGGGCCCTGGGACCCCGGGTCAGCACTAGCTCTGGTTACCAGCTCGCCTCAGTGTCCCACCTGGAATCTGTACTCATTTTCCTGGAGGCAGATCTGGGTGAGTTTCAGGTCACTGAGCTCATTTATCTGCTTCTTTCCTACCTGCCAAGAGCATCTCAGATATATTCTTTTTTGTTTTTTGGCCACACCACGTGGCATGTGGGGATCTAACTTTTCCGACCAGCGATCAAACTCACACTGCCCCCCTGCAGTGGAAGCGTGGAGTTTTAACCACTGACCACCAGGGAAGTCCCAGGTTCTCAGATATTTTGAGAAAACATCTTACTCAACTCGCTTTTCAAAATCTCACTCATCTGCCTTAAATTCTAAGCCTCAGAGGGTAGGTTCAGAGAGGGAAGCCACATGCAATTTTAGCGCCATTTTTACATCATGCTACACAGAGCTGGCAGACCAGCAAAGGTAAGAGCAATCATACCAAGCGGCTCAATGTCTTTACATCTAAGAGGCAGCTCGCTAAAGCACGTGCTGCGTTGAGCTGAAGAGGCCTGACGTTATTGTTGATGGGTCCTGTCATTCTGAAGGCAGTGCGCCATGAGAGGGCTGGACTGCTGTTCCCACTGGACTCTCCTTGTTGGGGCTTTGCAAGAGGACCAGAAGGAGCCTAAGCAGAAGCCAGAAGGATGCAGCTGAGTCCAGATTGTCATTCCCAGGATCAAGGAAGCCACCTCACCGACTTCTCCAGGCCTACTGACTCATTCATAAAATGGAGTTCAAAGTGCACACATCTTACAGGATAAAATGAATTGATGTAAAGCCCCACAGCTGGTCATGCAAAAGGTAATGGATTGCAACAAGGTCTATTATTGCTCACTGCTAATATTTCTGAAACTTTTAACATACGTGATGAGTGAAGAAGAGGCTTTCAGAAAGGGACAAGGACACTGCTCAGATTTTCCTGGGTGGCCCTTCTCTATGTCTGTTGATCTCAATGGCAACGGTGCCCACCACTGAAGCTGAATCTCCAAAATTTTGACCACCTGATGTAAAGAACTGACACATTGGAAAAGACCCTGATGCTGGGAAAGATTGAAGATGGGAGGAGAAGGTGATGACAAAGGATGAGATGGTTGGATGCCATCATGGACTCGATGGACATGAGTTTGAGCAAGCTCCGGGAGCTGGTGATAGATTGGAAAGCCTGGAGTGCTACAACCCATGGGTTCAAAAAGAGTTGGACAGGACTGAGCGACTGAACTGAACTGAAGAATAGGTTAGGCTTCCTCCTGAGGACACCTTCCCCTCTAATGGATGTAGAAGGGAGAGGCTGATGCCCTAGAAATGGGCCATCCAGATCTGTGAATCTAAAGCCACTACTCCCTTAGGGTCTTAGACCAGAGACAGGGGAGATCTCGGAGGCTCTGTCGCCCAGTGGTTCCTAAACTTTTCATCCCTGGGAACCACACGGACTAAGTTTCTTTTCAAGGCATCACTTTTCAAAAGACCGCCCTAGAAAATGGCATTTGCTAAGCAAGGGTTCAAAGAAAAATGTTTGATCATCAAGCTCCGGTTTTAAGCAATTGGAGACTATCGGTGTCACCACAGAGAGTTGATGTGCTTATAGACCCCAAACTTGCAATTTTAACTAGCTAGGCATCCATCTAAACTAGGTCTATTCAGGTTTTTTGGAATATTAAGACAATTTGAATCTCCTGTGGACCCAGGTAAGGAAGTTCAACACCCTCATTCTACACTTGACGAAAGGAAGCCTGAAAGACGGTCACATAAAGACTGTGGTGGGGAAGAAGAGGCCCTTCGAGTCGGGCAAACCTGGTCCTTCATGGATGAACCCTTCATCACTGAGCAAATCTTTAACAGCTCAGATCCTCCGCTCTCAGGTTCTGTCTGGGGAACAAAACAGGTTCTGTCTGCTCCCCCCGCCACCAGGTACACGTCTGGTGTGGCCAGATGTGATCTCATGAACAGGAAGGACAATTCGAGAACAGGTCTCCATCAGTTTCTACGTCCAGTTGCTGGAGGGAACGGGTACACCCGAGAGATGGACACAGACCACACCTCCTGAAACTGCAGCTCTTCTGGATTCCATGTCCAGTGGATTTCCCATCGCCCACCAGTTACAACTACGGGCAGGGCTTCCCCAATCTTCACAGTCCTTTTCTAAGAAGGCAGATTTACTAGAGTTTTGTTCCAAACTTACACATTTACCTATCTGTAAAATTTTTTGCAGAAAACAATTCTCGAATATGTCAGTGAGCTAGTGAGTGGTCTTCGTTCCAAGTTGAAGATGAAGCAATGGATGTCACCACTGATGGAAGCACCTATTAGCTTAAAATGTATTATTAGGATCTTTCTATTTTCTTGCGTGCTTAGTCACTCAATCATGTCTAAGTCTTTGCAATCCTCTGGACTGTAGCCTGTCAGGCTCCCCTATCCACAGGTTGCCATTTCCTTCTCATACAGATCGTCCCGACCCAGAGATTTTCTATTTTCTATTAAAATAATGCACGTATTTATTTGATTCCTGGTAATACAACCACATACACATACCACAAAACACATATACCTTTTGATTCCTGTCTACAATGGCAAGCTCAGGTTGGCTTCTGTACATTTCTATAACATTTAACAGATTAAACCTCAAGAGATGTGAACCAGTAGGAGCTATCAAAATGGCCAGGTCCCCGCTGGTCCTCACCTACCCCTGCTGCTTCTGGGATGTCCATACACTCCACCCATCTCCCTCACACAGGAGGTGAGTGATGCAAAAATCAGACTATGTGGACACTACACTGTATAGTGCCTAGCCTTCTATCTTCTTCCCACAAAGCTGTCTTCAGCTCCTACTGTGTTCATGGTGCTATGGGAAAAGCTGACTCAGATAGGGTTCTTGTTGTCAAGAAACACACAATCTAGTGGAGAAGTAAGGGATGCACTCGAATCATTGTTACCGCATCAAGCAACCTCAAAGTAGGTTCAGACCAGGCACTGAGGACAGGCAGCGAGGGGGCCACGTCCAGGGAAAGGCTGGGAGTGGGCAGGACAAGCCCGAGAGACAAGGAGGTGGGGGGCATCCTGCAGCAGCCACCGCAGAGGGGCTGGATGGGGGTCCCGTCCAGTGGGACCAGTGGGGTTCCCGGCCCAGGGGTCTGTGCGCAGAGGAAGAGGAGGGCTGAAGTAGAGCTGAGGCCAGATCCCAGGCCCCCAGGGTCACGGTGGAGTAAGATGGTCACTGTTAAGCCTCCCAAGCCCCCGGCCACAGGGCTAACCCGACAGCCAAACAAAGCCTCCATTGTTCAGAAAATATAATGCCCTGAAGTCCAAGTCTTTCATCATCAAAATACAGAAAGGCTTGTCATAAGATAAGCATCCACAGTCTCCCCCAGACTTGAAATGGCTCTCACAGTACCACTCAGAAACCTCAGGGCACACAGCAGGCCACCCAGGCCCCGGGTCAAGAAGAGCCTCCAGAGGAAGCTTTCCAAGTTACAAGGGCGGCAGTGGAGACAAAAGCATGGAGTGCAGACTATGGACACAGTGCGGGACGGAGAGGGTGGGATGAACTGAGAGAGCAGCATGGAAACGTGTAAATTACCAGATAAAACGGCCAGTAGGAATCTGCTGTATGATGCAGGGAGCTCAGATCAGACACCCTGTGAAAAGCTAGAGGGGTGGCTCCGACGGTAAAGAATCTGCCTGCCATGTGGGAGACCTGGGTTCGATCCCTGGGTTGGGAAGATCCCCTGGAGGAAGGCATGGCAACCCACTCCAGTATTCCTGCCCGGAGAATCCCAGGGACAGAGAAGCCTGGCGGGCTACAGTCCATGGGGTTGAAAAGAGACAGACATGACTAAGTGACTACACTTTCACTTTTCACTTTCAGAAGGAGGTGGGAGGGAGGATCAAGAGGGAGGGGACATACGTACACCAACGGCAGATTCATGCCGATGTATGGCAGACACCAACGCAATATTGTAAAGCGATTTTCCTCCAATTAAAAATCAATAAACTTTAAAAATCTCCTTGGTTACACCCCTGCTCCACCCAGGTGGGGGGCAGGAAGTGGCCTGATAGAGATCACGGTTCCTTATTAGCAGCAAAAAAGTGGAGACAGGGTTTCCTTGTATGATTGTCCTCATACTGAATGCTACTCAGTTTTTAAGACTTGCTAGAAATTAAGATCTCAGAAAGGGAAACTTAGATCCATCAACGACAGCCCGGAGTACTGGAATGACGGCTCAAGACTAGGCTCACAAGCCCCACATGAGGTGGGTGGAGGACAGGCCCCGTGAGGACTAGGAATTCAGGGTACCATCATATCCCTCCCTGGAAGGTTCTAGTTGCCGACTTAAGATATATGGATTTTTCAAGCCAAAGAACCAGGCAGACAGCTGCAAGTCGGTACATGTTAAGGGGGAAGAAGATATGAATGATGTAAGTGACACGCCTAGGGCCTGTGAGAAGGACCCAGGGTTCTCATTGGCAAGTCGAGGGGGAGCCTCTGGTTTAGGGCTTGAGCAGAAGGTGCTGGTCACATGGTGGGAGGTCCCTAGGGGCCAATGAACTGTGGGGACCCCGAGAGGCCCCCGGGCCAGTTTACCCAGCTGAGCATTCGACACAAAATCCTCAAGGAACAGAAGCCAGACAGCTGAGAAGGTACAAAGCTCGGGGGAGCCCAGGGCCAGGTGTTAGAGGGCGCTCTGCTAGCTCTTAGCAGGTGCCTACAGCTCAAGGCACAGCTGGGTTCAAGCCTCAGGCTGTGTTAACAGGCAGCCTAGCTCGGGGAGCCCCGGGAGGCAGCGATCCACAGAACAGTTACCTGGCTTGGCGGTTTCCTTCCTGGCCTTTTGCTCTCTAGGGGCAGTGGTCTCCAAGGCAGGGTGGGAGTCCAGCTGGCCACCAAGTTGCTTACCCTCCGTGGGTGAATTGAATTTGGTCTCGTTCACGAAGGTGGACAGGTCCGAGGGCTGGGGGTAGTCCTGTTTGTCAGCCTCCAGATCCACCGTCATGCACGTCCACTTCTGATTGGTGACCGCCAGCTTCTCCTCGTCGGTCGCGTGGACCACTGCCGAGATCACGGGCGGCGTTTCCGGCGTGGCCGCGGGGGTAGGGTCCTACCGGGAGAAGGGAAGCCGTCTCTTCTCTCGTCCCATCTCTGCGCCCACCCCCAGGGTTTGGACCCCTCTACCCAGGACGGGACCCTGTCACATTCCTCTGCTCAAAACAGTTCCAAGGAAACAAATTCTTTCCTCTATGAATTTCCTTTTCTGATGGCTTGTTTCAGGGGGTGATGGCCATGGGTTTAAAAAGGAATCAGGATTTTGTGTTTTGATTATTTGAGACATTCCTGCTCATTCACTTTGAGAAAAACAAAGAAAAATTTTACAACTGGCACTTTTATTAGGACAACTATAGTGTTATGCCCACAAAGGGCTGGACATCAACACCACCGGCACCGCCCAACAACTGTCATGCCTGACACCAGAGGTAGAGAAAGTGAGTTTCAGCCCCATCTCCACAGAGGTGTGCAGCTAAGCAGGGCAGGGTGGAACCCAAAAATGTTACAGCAGACGTGGTACTGGACCCAAGACCCCTCTGGTGGGGCTGGGCGCCTCTCTGCAGCCCCGCCCTGGCCAGGGTTGGCCTGGCTGGGGTCTCACTGGCTTGGATGAGGGCGACAGAGGAGATCTGCTTGTTTTATGACCTTGAATGGCCTGACACACATTCCTGGTCTGTAAAGAAGGTGAGAGGAACTGGTAAGAGACAGACAGGGAGCTGTATGAAGAAAGAGCCCAGCCCCCATTTCTTTAGGGGATGGAGTCCCTTTTCCGCCCCAGTGCGGTGCTGGTTACACAATCCAGTGCTCCTCACGCACGTTCGTTCTTTCTCACTGTACATGCTTTTATCTCCACAGACTTCCTCAACTTGACATTTAAGGATGTTCTCAGCAGATTAACTGGCCAGAACGGACCAGCACGATTCCCAGAGAACTAACATTTTTCCTGGGCATCTGCCAATTCTGCGGACATTCTCTGACATTTCCCCAAGGGAAGTGATCAAAACCAAGTCTTGCAAACACTGAGGGACCCTCCATGAAGGAGACAAGGACAGGGTGTTGGAAACATGGCCGTGATGAGCAACTGACTAGTAGGGGATAAACACCCATCAGTCTTGACTCCCCCCCACCCCCGGGCGAGTGATAAAATGATAAATATCAAGGGATATTTATACCTGAGAAGGTGGATCAGAGAGAGGAGACCGTTTTGGCGACTTTTTCACCCTAAACGTGTCACTGGAAACAAAATGAGAAATGTAAACACAACGGACAGAGGCACGGAACATTCCAGAGCCGACCGAGGCCCACAGTGTGACTGCTGAGTATCTGGCCCAGACCACCCTCCCGTCCACACCACCCCCACACCGACTGAAAGACGTCCACACTGACAATCCATTCTGATTTTTTAACAGATACTGTTGCCCTCGAGGGAAGGATTCATCAAGCCTGAAGTCTTTTGAAGACATGCCATTGTGGAGAGCTGACCCAGAAAGTGAAGCTAACTTTGCCCAGATGTTCTTACTTTAAAAAAGCAGAATCTAGTGAGCAGATTAACACATCTGCATTCATCCAGGAGGGTCTAAACCAACTCAGGTGGGGAGGGGATGTGAGTTCATGACACCCATGAACAGGAGCCAACTCTGGAACAGGAGTTCCAGAACACCCAGCCGACACAGCACTCAAACAGCTGAAGGAGCCGTGCGGAAATAGGAAGGGAAGGTCTGGGTCTTCGGAGGGAACTGGAAGATTCCCTCCTACATGCAGGAACTCTGAGCTTAATGGGTTCCCGCACCTCTGACCTTCTGGGTGGGATTCTGACTAAAGGCAGGGCTAGGGGTGACATCATTTTTTTTTTCCATTTATGGTAGAATACACATAAAATTTACCATCTCAAAGACTCTTAAGTGTACAGTTCAGTGAAGCACATACACACTGCTGTGCAACCAAACTCCAGAACTCTTTTTTCAGAGACGAGATCATAAAAAAAAAAAAAGAAAAAAAAAAAGCCTTTCCTAATCACCATTAACGACTCTGGTCGCTTTTTTCTCCTTCATATAAATAACTGGGGGTGAGGGTGAGGGAGAGGAGGACCTAAGCAAAAGAGACATCCGCTCAGATTCCTGAAAGAGTCAGAAGGAAGGGATTTTTTAGCATAGATGGTTCCATTATGTCCACTGGGTGATCAGGGGGGTCATTTCCACAATCAGAATGGAGACTTCTCCACCTGTAGACCGGCCTCTGCCCCCTGGTCTCGGGCCCCTCAGTGGCCTGGTCTGGCCCCCAGCAAGGCAAGGGCTTGGGGGGGGGGTCCCCTCATCTTACACTCCCCCTCCCCCTCTCCTGCTCTAGACAGTAACTACATGGACAGAGCAATTGGACACCAAGTTCCTCCTTGTGTTTGCTCAGATAAAACCCTCCAACAATGGCATTCAGTTATGAAAGAAATACTATAAATGGTTATTTAGAGCATTTGTGGCATCTGTCATGCGAACAGTGCAATTACAGCTTGAAGCATATATTTATTCATGCATATAAATATGCAACTGTGTATTTTACAGTTGCTAAGTGGCTCTAAAATACTGGAGAAATCCCTGGGGCAGAAGAGACCCTGAGAGACTTCACTCTATCCCAAGGCTGCTGGGAGCCTGGGACCAGGCCAGCTTCTCTTGGAAAGACGTTGAGGCAAAGAAGATGCCTGTCCGTGGGCCCTTGGGAGCGGCCTGCAAGATCTCCCACGGCCCAGAACGCACAGCAGTACAGGCACAGAGGTGGTCCGAGCTGTTGCTCTGTTTCCCTCAACAAGGCAACCCCCAGATGGCATGGCCCGGCGATGGCCCTCACAGCCGTGTGCTCCACCCTGAGCTCACCCTGCATTTCAGGGGGCTCCCATCAGTCTCAATTTGAAACAGCCCAAATGTTTCCGCTTCACATGTAGCCAGAACAAGCAACAGCAGTTCCTGCCTGTGGTCCGACTGGATGGTTATTTTAAGGTGAAGCCACAATACTTTGAAAGCAATCGCCTACTTGTCCCATTTAAAATGGAAGCATGGAATGAGAGTTTAAAAAAAAAAAAAATGTATGGGTTTCAGATGAAGACATTCAATATGCAAGGGGGAAAAAAAAAGGTTCCATTCCTGACAAGCAGGCAGATGTTGGATAATCACGTTTTCACAGCCAAGCAGTTCTACTTATGCTAATCACTATGAAACAGACAAATAACCTCTGCTACTGGGAAGCCCCATGCCCCGTCATTCCCAGGCCCGCCACAGAAATATGTAAGCAGCAGCCACAGAAAGGAAATAAAAAAGAGCTTGGAAGCAAAAGCAAAGGCAGGAAAAAGCACATTTGGCATAAGAGGCAGATTCCGTTAAATTTACTTACAACAGAGAACATACAGACATCACATCTTCAACCATCCTAAGACAAGAAGACAAAGAAAAAGAGAGACAGACAGAAGGAACTGACAAAAAAGATAAATCTGCAGATGACTGGTTATTAAGGGGTTAGGATACAACAGCCATCCAGTGTGCGGCTTGGGCGTGGGGGCTACATCCCAGCTTTCTGGAGAGGAGCTGTCAGAGAACACCTTCCTCCCTTGGTTCCAATTATCCCCTAAAGTGTTGGTGGCTCCGAGCCTTGCCACCCCAGTGAAGGACTCCTACCCATCTGCACCAGAGGTGAGACCTGGGGACAGGCAGGCTTCCCTGACCACAGTCAGCTCTGGTGACAGAACAGAATAGAATAAAACCAAGCTGTCTCGTGGGGAAGGAGAAGGTGGTGGCTTCAAGTTGACTCATCCCCCAAAATGAGAGAAATGGCTTTGTGGTGTGGGCATTTCCATTTTCTCCTGTTTGTGCCTTAAAATAAAGCTTCCAACACAGATTCTAGGGAATCTTTAAGAAAGGCCTGGTTTAGCCGCTGATCTGAAAAAAAAAAAACCAAGTCCACATTTTCGGCCAGGACTGTCTCCCATCCACCACCACCCAAAGTCAAAGTCTGCTTAGAGACCATCTTCTCAGAAAGCCTCGGGTTCTTCTCAAATGTCATATGCTTGGGGGCGGGGGCAGGGGGTGCAGAAGGAGAGGTAAACAGGTTACCCTATCTTGATCTGTACAGGCAGACTCAGAGGGGCCGGCAGTCATGGTCTGTTCTGCTGAGATGCCACCAGAAGCTGGGTTTTCTGGTCAAATTATTGATGATACTTCAGTTGAGAGCAAGGAGAAAGGCTCCAAGCATCAAACCACACTACACTTGGACCAAAGCCCCGAGGATGGACCTGCAGCCATCTAGTTTGGAACCTGGGCTGAACTCCAGAGGCATGGACACGTGTATCAAGAGCAATCCACTTGGCCAGGGTCTGGACAGCACAGCTGATCACTCACGGCTTCCTGGAGACTATGGGGACCACTTGGGGACCACTTCTCCCTTTCAGGTTCCACTGATCTTTTTTGGATCCACAGGGCCTGTGGACTCTCATCTATGAAGATGACTAGATAAAGGGGCAGAAACAACATGGGTGCTTCCTACAGGGTAGATGGGGTACAGGAAGGGGCCCAGACCAGGCCTCTCACTCGGGGGCTTCTTGAGTCTATTGCGTTTGCCTCTTGGGCTTCTTGCTATTGTTCATTCACTAAGTCGTGTCCAGCTCTTTGAGACCCCGTGAACTGCGGCACACCAGGCTTCCCCATCCCTCACTATCTCCCTGAGTTTACTCAAACTTATGTCCATTGAGTCAGTGATGCCATTCAACCATCTCATCCTCTGTCATCCCCTCTCCTCCTACCCGCAATTTTCCCCAGCATCAGGGTCTTTCCAATGGGCTAATGTCTCATTAAAGGGCAGAAACAAATACAGAAACAAATTTTAACAATATTTTAAAGGGTGGATCCCTTAATTTCCAGGCCACTTCAAAAAGCAATTCATGTGTTAAACAGAAAATGCTAAATCACCAACAGGGAGACTGACCAGGCCACCACTGGGCTGCTCCATTTCCATGGATTCCCCCACTCTCTCCTGAAGTTCAAGGTCAGGTCTTCAGCAACAAGTAAAGCTTTAGACCACTAACTGATTGAGGCAAGAGGTCAAGGACTCTAGACCCAAAGGGATGGGAGGATGGGACACGCCACCACCATGGGTGCAGAGCGGAATGACAACAGGTACCCTGATGCAAACACGGTGGCACTGTGGCAAATGGGGGGGGTGCCAGGGCAGCCCAGGTTTCCAGCCGAGTGAGCAACAATCACAGCCAGTGCCCAGCCCCGCCTCTGCCCATACCACCTGCACCCCTGAACTTACGTCTTGAGGGGCGTCTTCTTCTTCTTGGCGGGCTTGTTCAGCCCATCCCCGTCCACTCCATTGGCTTCGATGGCACTGGCTGGGATCTCAAAGGAGGCTGGGGATTTAGAAGGTGAGCTGGGGGCCTTAGAGCACGTCTTAAAGGGATCAGTGGACTCATCACAGGCGTCCGGGTCAAAGTTGTAGGATTGTTGGGGCAGTTTGGGAGACTCCTGCATTTTTGAGGTGGAAGAAAAAGGGTTAAAATTGGGGTCATCCCACTTGTCAATATCAAAGGTGTAGGTACCTTTCGCAATAGGGATGTCATTGGGTTCAGCGGGGGACCTGGTAGGCGAGGCAGGGGTGTTGTCGAGTTTTTCGGGTGTTTTTTTCATCTTTGGCCTCCTTAGGGGCATTTTGGCAACCGGCTTTTTGCCTATCTTTTTGGTGGGAGGCGGGGTTTCCTGCTGGGTGTCCCAACTACCCTTGTCCTCAGAATAGTCAAACTCCAGCCTCACTGAGAGGCCTTTGGCTGGGGAGTCCTCTTGCCCCCCACTATCTGATGGGGTCACCTCCACTGCCTCTGGGACCGTGGCCGGAGGCAGGGTTCTCCTTCCAATGGGAGGTGAGTTCTGCACTCTGCCACCCCCAGAAGTTGGGGGGACAGCCCCTTCTGCACCCTCGGAGTCCAGAGGGCAGGCCGCCTTGGGGGCAGCAGCAGGTTCTAGGGGTGCCTCCTCCGATAAGGCTGATCTAGAACCTTCCGCCCTGGCCGGTTCTGTTTTCGTGTCGGCTATTTGATTCTCTTCGCTGGGGTCAGGGCTCTCTCCGGTGGGCTCGTGTTGCGTCTCTTTCACTGGGGGGGTTTCGGGGGGTTTCTTAGTGGTCTGTTTCTTTTTTAAGGAAGGTGGCCTCGGTTTCTTAGTTCGCTTAAGGGTACTGGAAGCACTGCTCGAACCCGCGCTGTATGCATCCGCGGCCGGGGCCGTGGCCTCGGGGCTGCCTGAGCAGGAAGCACCATCAAAGTCACTGGCTTGCAGGCTGAGCGAGCGGGACAACGTCGACTTAGCGGTGGGGACGGAGTCCGTGGACTTCCTCCGTGAGTTCACCTTGCAGTCCTGATTCTTAGGGTCTGAGGGGCGAGGCTCCAAGGTCTGAAGGTTATCCACCAGCTCGATGTTGTCAAAGTCCAAGTTGTAAGTCCCGCTGCTGGCTATCGGCTTGTCTTCATCGAAGACGGCGGAGAAGGAGTGTGACGGGGGATGGAAAGGACTGCCTTCCACGGAGCTGCCGCGGGGGCCATCGGGGACGGAGACGGGCTCAGAGCCGCATCCTGAGGGAGCGGAGACAAAGCCGTCAGTGAGGGATACGGGACAGTCATCTCGTGCCAGACCACCACCCTCCAACAGCAGAGCCCCAGGCCAGCCCGCCCACCCCTCAAGGCGCACGCTGCTTGGGTACGGATCCTGCTCTCACCAGGCAGCTCCAGGCCCTGGACAAACAGACCCTCAGCTTTCTCATCTGTAAAATGAGAGCAATAAGAGCTGTTTAAAGGATACCTTTAAACACTGTCATCTGAAACACATTACCCGGACTTCCCCAGTGGTCCAGTGGCCAACACTCTGCACTCCCAGTGCAGGCAGCCCAGGGTTCCGAACCCTGGCTGGGGAACTAGATCCCACATGCTGCAACTAAGGAGCCCTCCTGCTGCAACTTTAAAAAAAGAAGAAGAAAAAAAAAAACCTGTATGCCAAAACTAAAATTCAATGAACATCGATGCTCCTGTGTGCCACAACTAAGGCCTGACACAGCCAAAAAACAAATATTAAAAAAATTTAAAACACATTTACCAAGTGCTAGATCAAAGCAAGGCACCCTTCTGGGCATTGGGGCCTCCATAACGAACAAATTCCTTGCCCTCCTGCAAGTTAGGTTCTTTAGCGAGAAGACAGTCAAGAAGCAATAAACAAGTAACATGTATGGGCTGTCAGATGGTGGTAAGTGCTAAGGAAAAAAAGAAAGTCAGGGTAGGAGTGCTGCAATTTTAAAATAAGGTAGTTTGGCAAAGCCCTTCAAGGAGAAAACATTTAATCCAAGATGAGAAACATAGTAAAGGTGTGACCCGTGGGCATATCTGGGGGTAAGCATCTAAGGCAAAGCAAACAGCAAGTGCAAAGGCCCTGGGGTTGGTCCACACATGGGGTGCTGCAGAAATACCACAGGCCAGTGCGGCTAACGTAAAGGAGAGGAGCAGGAAAGGAAGACAGAGAAATAATGCAGGTAAAACATTGTGAGCCTTCAGTAAATATTAGCTGCCATCATCATCCAGCCTGCTCTAGAGTATGCACCGCCTTTAAGGGCAGGCCCCAGGCAACTGCAGAACTAAGCTTATGCATCTGCCACCTGTCCCGACTCTAGGCACCCACTGAAATCTCTCCCTCCAACCCTACCTGCCACGCCTCTCTTCTCAACCTCCCTCTCATCCATTCTCTCTCCATGTTTTGCAGCTTCCTCCCAGCTTCTCGGCCCCCTCAGCCAATGCCAGCCAAGGATGCTGCTTCTTATTTTAAAACATGCTGTGGATGCTCTGGGGTTCCCAGGTGGCGCTAGGGGTAAAGAATCCACCTGCCAAGGCAGGAGACAGAAGAGATGCGGGTTCCATCCCTGGGTTGGGAACATCCCCTGGAGGAGGGCACAGCAACCCACTCCAGTATTCTTGCCTGGAGAATCCCAGGGACAAAGATGCCTGGCGGGCTACAGTCCATGGGGTCGCAAAGAACTGGACACAACTGAGCACACAGGCATGTGGATGCTCCAAATGCTGGTCAAGAGATAGTCCATCACCTCATGGCCCCGCTGCTCCACAGGGATGCAACCAGCCTGGCCTTGTCTCGGCTGCCCTGGGTTCTGCCTGCACCCTGTGATGCCCCACATGCACTTCTGGCTTCACAGAGACCCTGGGCAGTCTAGATGCCAGAAGACGATTGGCCAGAAAACTAAACATGTGTAAATAGATAAAGGGGAGCAAACATTGCAAAGTGGTCTGCAGAAGAAGGAATTAAAGAGCTGGCACAGGGACTTTGGTCCAGTGGTTTGGACACCACACTTCCACTGCGAGGGGTGGGGCATGGGTTTGATCCCTGGTCAGGGAACTATTAATAAGATCCTGCATGCTGCACAGTGAAGCCAAAGAGGAAAAAAAGAGAGAGCTAGCGTATATATGACTTGGGCCAGCATTCCCAAAGTGTGTTTCACTGACAACAGTTATATCCTGCAGTACCCAACCCATCCCCTGCTGGAACAGTTGCCAGATAAAACATAGGATGTTCAGTTAAATTTGGATTTTGGATAAACGAATATGTTTTTTACATAAACATGTCACAATCACTCATTATTTATCTAAGATTCTAAATCAACTGGATGCGCCGTACATTTGTTTGCTAAATCTGGCTGCCCTAATGCCTCATTCCAACAAATGAACAAGGTTTGGGAGATGCTTGCTTCCCTGAGAGCTCAGTTGGTAAAGAATCTGCCCGCAATGCAGGAGACCTGGGTTCAATCCCTGGGTTGGGAAGATCCTCTGGAGAAGGGAAAGGCTACCCCCTCTAGTATTCTGGCCTAGAGGGATCACAAAGAGTTGTACATGACTGAGCGACTTTCACTTTCTTTTTCACTTAACACCCGAACTGGCTTCTTACTGTAGATTTTCTCAGGGCCGCTCACACTCATGGCTGCAACTCCAAGGCGGTGAGCACTTGGCAGAGAACCCCAGGAGATGAAGGGCTGCCCGGGAGATGACAACACAAGGAAACGTCTAGCCTCTTGAGTTCAGGAGCTGGTCTGATTTATCTTTTATCTTCCCCAGACCTGTCACACTTTCTCTTGCCAGCTGAATAAATGCCTCTTGCATTGAGATGACCTTCTGGAAGCAGGTCTGTTCGTCAATCATGGTTTCAACCCTTCCCTTCTTTTCGGCATCCAAAGCCACCCCAGGCCCTACTTGGAGCAGATGTCCTAGAAGATGGAACCTTTCAACCTTTTCCGCCAAAAGATTCGCCATGTCTCAAAAACACTCCTGATTCATGCTCATCTCAAAAGAAGATGTCCCCTCCCTCCTCCTTTCTAAAATCAGTTTCCTCCAGAGACTTGCATCCTCCTTCCATCAGCAGTTGTCTCCTCTTCCTGCCCTGGCCACACAGTACAGAGGGCACAGAAGAACCAGGGAACGAAGAGGACCTGCTGTTTCAAGTGGGCCTTGTGGGAGGAGAAAGAACCTCAGTGCCTCCCATCATTTCCAAAGCAAGGGCCAAAACTGCCGGCCTGCTTTCTCTCAGGCTACTAGGCACACCCCAGCAGCCTTATGAGGCCCTTCAGATGTCAGGAGTTCTCCCCAAACCACGGAACATGCAGCAGATACTCAGCTTAACCATCTGCTCACTCTTTTCCCCAGAAGAAAAGCTCTCTGACTGCCTAACGTGGCTTTCCTCTTTAGACGTGACATACCATAATTAAATCATCATGGGCCAGGAGATCGAATCTTGGTGCAGGGTTTCTAAGCCTCTGCCCTGTGCCCATGTCATGATGGTAAGTATTTTGTCTCAGTGTGTGTGTGGGGCGGGAGGAATATTGTTCATTGCAGGATATCTAGAAGAATCTTTGGCTTCTGCTACAAGATGCCTTCACCCTCCCCAACCCTGAACTGTGACAACCAAAAATGTGTCTGAAAGCTTTAGTTGATCAGTCATGTCCAACTCTTTGCAACCCCATGGACTGTAGCCCACCAAGCTCCTCTGTCCATGGGGATTCTCCAGGCAAGAATACTGGACTGAGTAACCTGTCCCTTCTCCAGGGGATCCTTCCGACCCAGGGATTGAATCTGGGTCTCCTGCATTGCGGGTGGATTCTTTTTACTGCCTGAACCACCAGGGAAGCCCAAAACTGTGTCTCAGTTCAGTTCAGTCACTCAGTCGTGTCCGACTCTGCAACTCCATAGACTGCAGCACGCCAGGCCGCCCTGTCCATCACTGACTCCTGGAGCTTACTCAAACTCATGTCCATCTAGCTGGTGATGCCATCCAACCATCTCATCCTCTGTCGTCCTTGTCTAGAAATTGCCAAATGTCCCCTGGGGTGGGGCACAATAACCCCTGGTTGAGAAGGCCCTTCGGCTCTCTTCAGAAGAAGCCCCGGACCAGAGCAATGGGCCACTGCCACGTTCAGGCCTTGATTTCCCACAGCAAGTGTGGGCCAGCTGGATTCCCAGTTACCCTCACTGGACTTCTAAATGCTCACACACCATATCAGCACGAAGACAATGTATTCATTCATTCCTATATATTGGGGCTTCCCTAGTGGCTCAGTGGTAAAAAATCCTCCTGCCAACTCAGGAGATGCAGGTTTGATCCCTGGGTTGGGAAGGTCCCCTGGAGAAGAAAATGGCAACTCACTCCAGTATTCTTGCCTGGGAAATCCTATGGACAGAGGAGTCTGGCAGGCTACAGTCTACGGGATCGGACTGAGCACACACACACACGCATTCCTATACATCAAATAACCTGGGTGCCTACTATATGTCAGCCACTGGGAGGCATGCTGTGGACACAGAGGTAAGGAAGGTCAGGACCCCAGAGGGATCCACCCCACCAGGGCAGACCTGGACAACGCTTGCCCTGGCTCCAGATTCTGGCTCAGTCTGAGGACAAAGTCAGCATCCTTGTTTCACGACGTTCAAAGGCTCGCTAGGTGGCTCCCAGCTGCAGCAGTCCAGCTCAGGTCACCAAAACAAATCCACAGGCTGAATGAAGAGCTCTGGAGGCCGGAAGCCCAAGGTCAGGATGTCCCCAGTCCTCCTTGACTTGCCAACGGGCATCTTCTGTCTGTATCGCACATGACTTTTGCTCAATATGAACTCACCCCCGACGTCTCCTTCTCTCCCCCGACTGTCTTCAAAGGTCACATCACTTAGCCTCACTGACCGCTTCTAATTGGAGCATTTCCGCCAGCTGCTCTGCACTTCTCTCCCCTCCCCCCACCCCCTGTGAGCTCACCCTGGGCAGGAATCCACGGGCCCAGAGGCACAAAGGTGCTAACACAAGGCACCCTTGCCCTCAGACGCTTAGCTTCATCCAATAGTTCAAAAGGGAAATGGTCCTGTAAAGAGGGAGCACAGCTCTACATCCTCCAAGCATATGAATAATGAGGCTTCCCTGGTGGCTCTGATGGTAAAGCGTCTGCCTGCAATGCGGGAGACCCAGGTTCGATCCCTGGGTCAGGAAGATCCCCTGGAGAAGGAAATGGCAACCCACTCCAGTACTCTTGCCTGGAAAATTCCATGGACAGAGGAGCCTGGTAGGCTACAGTCCATGGGGTTGCAAAGAGTCAGACACAACTGAGTGACTTAACTTACACATATGAATAATAATCAATTGTAGTTAATAAGGGCTTCCCTGGTGGCTCAGTGGTAAAGATCTGCCTGCAACGCAGGAGCCCCGAAACATGTGGGTTCAATCCCTGGTTTGGGAAGATCCCCAGGAGGAGGAAATGGCAACCCACTCCAGTATTCTTGCCTGGAGAATCCCATGGACAGAGGAACCAGTGGGCTACGGTTTATAGGGTTTATTCCCACATCTTACTGGGAAGCAGGTGGTGAGATGCCCCACACATAGATGCTTGGAGCCCTGGGGAATCCTTCCCTAATCCGAGCTGGGATGAAACATGCAAATGACTTAGCACAGGTCTGGTACATGGCGGACGCTAAATGGAGCTATTGTTTAATTATGGGACATATCATTATGTCCTTCCATGGCCAGTCCTGAGTTCTAATAATGCAGCCACCCTACAGCAACCAAGTGTCCTGATTGCCGAAGCATGAGAAGTCGGAGTGGAAAGGATCTTAGAGGACTAATGGGTCACTCTTTTCATTTTACAGATGAGAAAACTGGACTCAGGTAAGCCACATCCCGGCACAGCCCAGAAGAGCCGCAGAGGCAAGGTGGCCACCAGGGTCTCCGCCATCCTCCTGTCCCATGGCGCACAATCATGCAAAGCCCAAAATAAAGTGATGGATTACTTTGCAAAATATAAGTTTCCAGGAGGAAAAATCATGTCCTTGTTCACAGCCAAAGGTCTCATCTATTATTTCCTGAGGTTCTCTTGATACCTTTAGCAACACCCCAGGCCCTTCGCAGAGGCAAACCAAACAACAGATGTTCCCCTCTTGCCCTTTCTCTCCTGTGGTTCCCAGAAGGATGCTTTCTTCTCCTCCACAGGCATGCACGGCCACCTCCCCACTCTGGATAATGTCCCATGATGTCCACAGAAGGGACAAGCAGATCTTTCAAATGAATGCAACAAATCAAACAGACTTCTGTGCAGCTCAAGCCAGGGGACTTTAGGCAGACACAATCCTGACCTTCAGCGTCCTCACTGTATAATCCACATTTAGCCTCACTGTAGTTTTCCAAGGAGGAGAAGCATAAAGTCAGACTCCAACCGGTGCAATCAAAAGGTCTGTGAGGCTGTGACTCATGGCCATGCATGGCTCCAACCCCTTCTGGCGGGGGGTCTCTCTTAATCCTCCATAATATTCAATCTTTCAGAAACTGCCATCTAAGCCAGGGGCGGGTATTGTGCTTGAGTGTGTGTGTGTATGTTAGAATGGAGATTGTTCATTGCTTTACTGAAAACGAAGTATGCAGGAGGAACAAAGACAGGCTGAAGAATGGGGGTGGCAAACCATCCCCAGAAGTGATCGGGACATGAAAAACTGGAAATCCCAGAGGACACACACATGCTGGCAGCAGTGACCACCCTTGGGACGCCGTGTGATGCTCAAGGATGGACCACACTTTGTCTTAGGCCTTCGTTCTCCTTCTAACATCCTTTCTAAGGTATCCCACACATGCAGAATATGAACTTATTACACCCATAAAAAAGGATCACTTGTTCTTAATTGGATGTTTGATGTAAGGATTAAAATGTATTTGTCATTCAGCCACTTTCCACTAAAACCTCAGGGTGAAATTTCTACGATATTGTAGGAAATGGAATTTTTACATACTTTACTATATGCAAGAGAGAACCCAGGGGTGCAAAAGACTCTCTGAGAACTATAAGCAGCCCTTCCTGCTCCTTCCCCACCTTTTTTTTTTTTCATTTATTTTTATTAGTTGGAGGCTAATTACTTTACAGTATTGTAGTGGTTTTTGCCATACCTTGACATGAATCAGCCATAGATTTACATGTGTCTTCCCCACCTTAAAATCAAATAAATTTCCATCATCACCCTCTTAGAGCTTAGCACCTAGACTAACGGCGCCGAATCCGGTACTACTAACTGATAGCTGTCAGAAAAGGGAGACTATGAAAACTGTATTCATAGGATCCCAGCAAAGGTGTCTCCTCCTCTCCCCCCAGCACCAGGGAGCACATGTGCTTAGGAACAAAGTCCCTGGAGTGTCTGCCTTTAGTCAACGGCCAGGCTGAAGCCAGAGCGGGTGGAATGGATCCCACCCATTTCTTTCTAAGACCAACATCAAGGTCAAAATGGCCTTTTATTTTGCCATTCACCTGGCTCCTGGTTAGGGCAGGAGTCTGAACGGACACTGGCCCCCTCCTCCATTCCCCAGCCTCCATCCCTCACCAGGGGCAGCCTCCAAACACAGGTGTGTGGACACCCACTCGTATGTCCCAGCCCCAGACTTGGTTCCTTCTCAGTTAAAGGGTTCAAACATGGGCACAGTCAGCTTCGGGAAGATAAGACAGAAGAAGGGGACTGGGTGGGCCCAGGAAGCGGCTGCTCCCAGGTATCCAGGACATGGTTTGGGGAATCTCAGCTCTACAGACATTACTGTCAGGGCTGCAGCCAAGGAAGGCCAGAGTGGGGCTGTCTGAAGTTCAGGGTCCAGAGGAGGCAGTCCAGCTCTGGAGACGGCACCACCTGGCCCCTCAACTGGCCTGGGGGGGGGCCATTTCTGAGACCATGTGGTCCCTTGGCCAGCCTGCGTGGACATTTCTGGGACCACCTGGCCCCAAACCAGCTCATGGGGTTCTTTCTGGCAATCTCCATCTCTCTCCAGGCCTCATGTTAAACTCTGATGCCCAAGGTGGTCCCACTCCTGCTGGTGTCACTGGAGGCTGCCCACAGATGACACCAGTCAGGTGGGGCCCGAGATCTGTCCTGTCCTCCCCCATCCCCCACCCCCAGCAATCACTGCATCTGAAAGGTACATAAAATTCTTTAAGTCACACCAGGGAAGAAAGGATGTGCGGAAGTGATAGGAAATTTGGATAGTTTGAAGTTAATGAGGAATAAAGGAGTCACCCCTGTATAGATTCAACCACCCATCACTTTCTCTTCTTGCCCATTTACTAATTATCATCCCCAAGCCAATGTGGGCTTTTGTTGTTCACTCAGTCGTGTCCAACTCTTTGTGATCCCGTGGACTGCAACAGGCCAGGCTTCCCTGTCCATCACCATCTCCCAGAGTTTGCTCTAACTCATGTCCACTGAGTCAGATGTCATCCAACCATCTTATCCTCTGTCGTCCCCTTCTCCTCTTGCCTGTGTCCTTCAATAAAAAGGCAGGCCAGATGGGTGACCAGAACCAGTGCTCTTAAGGAGCCAGATATTAGAATCCAAGATTGCACCAGAAAATTCCAAGACCCCACTGTCCCATACAAACCCAGCTCTGGGGGTTGGTTGAAAGGCACCCAGAGGTAAATGCACTATTTCTTCAGAGGCCACCCCTAAACTTCTGCAAAGCAAACACAAAATAAGCCACCGTATTCCTGCATCCTCTGTTTTCACCTCATAAGACAAAGCCCAGCGCTGAGAGGCCCAGAGGCTGGGGATGACCTAAAGAGCTCCAGCGACAGTCCCTGGGGGTGGGTGCCCCCCCTCCAGCCGGGTCCCCAGAGGAGCTGCTGTGAGTGTCCCCCAGGGCTCAGCGGTAGGGCTGCTCCCACACCGCCCCAGGGGCGCCGGGCCCTTGGTTACCTGGTTCTTCCGGGGGAGGCTGCACGCTGACCTCAGGTTCTGCAATGACTTCGGCGGGTGGCGGGGGTGGGGCTGGTGGAGCTTTGACGGGGGTCGTGGACTCCGGAGTCTCAAATGCTTCTTCAGAGTCAGAACTCCTGATGGAGAGAGATGGGGAGAAGCACAGGTTAGACAGGGGCCGGGGCTGAGGAGCAGTGCACGGCCTAATGACCCCTCCCGGGACCACCACAACCAGGCCCGCGGCCCAATTAAATGGTCCGGGGCCAGCCTCGAAGCAGCAGTCTTCCCAGGACTGAATCTCATTATCACCAGCTTTGGGCCCAAATGACAGAGTCTTTGAACTCAGCTCTACTCGAAATACACATTTCTGACCTCAGTGGCAAATACAACAGTAGAATCCTTTGATCAACTTTGGCACGTGTTGCTTGGCATCAATTCAGTCAAACTGATAGGGAAGCATTCCCAGGGACACTTGGCGAAACTGTGGTTCCAACACATTCAAAGGACCCTCACTCCATGAAGCGGAATCTCATTCAGCCTCTTCCCCTCACCCCACCACTCTCTCCCACTGCTGTTCCTTCCCCAGCGCATCACATAACTTGTTATTACAGATGTTCACTTTCTAATCATGTTAATTATATTTCTCCTCTACTGAGCTGAAAAGGCCAAGAGGGCAGCCTTTTTTGTCTTGTGTTTCTTCATCACTGCATGCCCAAGTCCAAACCAGGAGGCAGTGAATAAACATCTGTTAAGTCAGTGAAGGAAGGCATGAAAGCTGGCAAGTCAGTGGAGGATGTGTCAGAATAAAGCTCAAAGCACAGCCTGCTGATCCTAGCAGTATGAAAATCGCCGTTGCTGGTCTGCAGAGACAACTGTTCTCAAGGATTCTTCACCCAGAGAAAGGAACCAAAACCCCACCCAGAGGAACGCCCGCCACGCCACCCTGTAACAGGGGGAAGGTGCTCACACAGCTAAAAAAGCCTTATCCTGGCTCGAGAAAATCAAGGGCAGCCAGCCCTTCTCATCACCCAGCATCCACTAGGGACTCAATTTCGAGCCAGAAAGGATGAGGCGTCCCCAAAGCATTGAGCCAGGCATGTGTCCTCAGGCTGGAGGGCAGCTCCTTACCGGCTCAGGAGGCGGGGGAGGGGGGGGGGTCCGTGGGCCTGGCTTCACCTCACTTTGAGGATCAGCAGCATCACCTGAGCTCACTCCCATCTCAGGATATTTTAAGTTGACCAAAATGCCATTTATTTATTTGCAACAAGGAAGGTAATTAACCAGACGGTGGATACTTAGGATTGCTGCTGGTACAAGCGAACCAGCAGGCAATTTGGCAGAAGATATATAAATCAGAGAGCAATGCATCAGGTACGTGTGAAAGCTGAAACGCTCATAGAGCCGAACATCCACAAGGATCAAAGGACCAGTGTCCTCCGCAGAAGTCAGCATCTTCTAAAGACCGTCTGCCAGCCAGCAGAGAGCACCACGACCAACCAATCCCTCTGCAGTCAGCCAGGACAGGAGAAAAAGAGCCATTTGGTGAGTCTCCTTCAGAAAATCTCCACTGATGTTTTTACAACTTCTTTGTCAGAGACTCACTTTATCGGAGCCAAAGATTCCCCCACTCCCATCCTTCCAAGGACCCTGACTCCTGCAACCAGCCACAGAGCTCTCCAGGGACACAAAGAGGTGAACAGAAACATCAGAGCTGCATTTGAGGGAATCCAATGAACTGAAGCCTGTTTACTATCAAACTTCACAAGACTTAATTTATACAAATGCAACAGGGGCCATGCCAACTTTTACAAACACACATTAATATTAAAAGACTTAGCTTTCATTGGGGGCGGGGGTGGGGGCGGCACGGGAATTTAAGATCCATGTTTGGACAAATACAGATCTAGGTAGCTGAACTTTTGCAGAATCTTTACTGGCGTGAAAAACACAAAGAAGTCATGCAACCAAACATCAAAGAGGAACAGTAGTTTAGATCTGCCTGGTGGGCTCTGGGTATAGACCTGGCCCCCGGTTTTGCATGCATCGGGGGCAATGTTGAAGATATGCACGCAGACAACTTGCCTCTTTCCTGGGTTTCCGTGAAGGACCCGCAGACTGGAATCCCCACTGCCGGTTACCGTCGTCCACATCCACCGGGCCCATTCCACCGGGGCCCATGTCCACCAGGAGGCAAAAGCCATTTCCGCTGAAGAACAGCTTCTGTCCCCAAACTTTCACCCCTAATTCCTTTGCCGATACGTCTGGGTTCTGAATCTCTTTACAATCTCACGAGAAACTTAGCCGTACCACCAGCCAGGGATAGGGATGCTCTGAGCTTCCCCAGCGCCCAGCAGAGATGCAGAGGGAGCTCTTCCCACGGCTTCTGCATCCCCGGGCTCCGGAGACGTGTGGCTTGAGAGCACAAAGGGCCCCTGATCTTTCCCAGCAGCATAAGCAAGCGACAGGGAGGGCCGAACGCTTGTGCATTCAAGCTGCTGAATTCCAATGAGGTCTCCCCAGCTCGCAGCTGCCCAGCGTGCACACCTGCTCAGAGGGGACCACTATTCACCAGGGCCCCGTGTGGGAGGCAGTGTCAGGGGAGGGCAAGGGTACACCAGGCTCCTTGTGAGGCTCCTCACCTTGTTTACTACGAACCTTTTCTGCATCAAAACACCAGAGGCTACCAGGGACCCCTAGAATGGCATTCACTTCCAGCACCGCCTGTGCGCTCTTTTCATATTTTCACACCCTCCCCCAGGAGTGGAGAGCAAGTTAATTAGAGGAGGCGGACGGGAGCTTTTTTAATTAGCTCTTTTCTCCCTATTCGGTTTCTCAGGGGGGGCTCAGAAACATTCCCAAGAGCAGGGATTTCTGCAGTCCACCCACAAAGAGCCTGGACATAAACATAAAGCAGCATTCCAGAGTCCCAGTGCATGAAAGCAGCTCTCCTTGGCTGCACAATTATTTTTTCCTACAAGAAGAACTGAAAGTATGGGAAATTATTCTGCAAAGGCACCACACGTTTTTAAAATGAAAAAGCAAGTAATTTAATTTGCCAAGAAGCTGTGTCAGAAAGAAATGTGCCATTACAGTCTGCTAAAATGACTCTAAATTACAGGAAAATGTATTTACCAGGATATGCAAATACTAGGTTCTCCATAAGTAAATATGTAAATAAATGCAAATATAATAAGGTATATGCACTTCCATAGTGTAAAGGTGTACCTCTTAATGGCCAGGCATGAAATATAATGACTTTAATTTCCAGCATAAAGAGCATTCTAATAGTTATCATATGTTGAACTTTTTTGTTACATATCAAGCACCGAACTAGGCCATTTGCACATTTCTCTATAATCTACAAAAATATCCCGCTACTGGAGAGCAGGCCCATTTTGCAGATGACACAGCTATGGCTTAGAGAGGCACACTCCTTAGCCCAAGGCCACCCAGTTAGTAAACTAGGGAAGTGCAGGACTCAAATCTAGAACTATCTGCCTCTACAATCTGTGCTGTCTTACACTATCATCAGTGGCTTCTAAAGCTTTCCAGCAACAAAACTATTTTTCTAAATGCATCTTATGTGAATTTCCTATGCACAGAGAAAAGTAGTATTTCACTCACTTTATAAGGTCACTGTGTGATATATTCTTATAAAGTCTATAGCCTTTCCTTTCCCTTCTCCAGGGGATCTTTCCAACACAGGGATCAAACCTAGGTCCCCCCGACTGCAGGCAGAGTCTTTACCAGTTGAGCCACCGGGGAAGCCCAAGAACACTGGAGTGGGTGTCCAATCCCTTCTCCAGCAGATCTTCCCAACCCAGGAATCAAACCAGGGTCTCCTATGCAGGAGTGCATAGCAGGCGGATTCTTTACCAGCTGAGCTACCAGGGAAGCTCAACATTGAGAACAATTAAGCTATTTTTATGAACTTAAAAAATATGACCCTGAGGGTTGAGGATGCCAACTGCAGCCCTGGGTCTGTTGATTTCTCTCCTGGTTGCACGTTATTAAGAGAAGTCCTGATGAGTAACCACGAACAGCACCTGTTTTGAACAGCCTGTACTGTGATCATGGGAGATTCTTTAATAAGGCAGTCAGGGCAAGAGAGCTACCTAACCAGGCAAGATCAAATTAATCTATCAGCACAGAAGGCCATATACTGGTGGCAGGCGATACACACAGCGTGTGTGCACAGAGAAGGGAAGATGGAAATGCCTAACTATGGGCGCATAGACTGCTGCCTGCTGAAATCCGAGTCTGCCAGGCTCCCTGAGGTGCTTGTAAAGTTTAAAAATATTTTCTCAAACATTTTTCTCAGCTTTTGGAAAGTCTCTATAGGACCTAAAGTCCCACGGAGCACACTTTGGAAACCTCCTCCACACAACGAGGAACCCAGACCCTTCATAGCTGGCACCGTGCATCGAAACAGAGTATTTTATATTTGTTTTGTTTTTTTTGCGGGGGGGGGGGGGTTGCCTTTATTAACTTTCACTTTGTATTGGGGTATAGCTGGTTAAGAATGTTGTGATAGTTTCAGGTGAGCAGTGAAGGGACTCAGCCATACATACACATGTATCCACTCTCCCCCAAACTTCCCTTTCATCCAGGCAAAAGAGAGTATTTTATGGCAGCTGTCCCCAAACCGTGAGGCCTATTAACCCATAGTTTTGCTTTGGTTTAAACATACTACGTTTTATTTCTGTAAACGACAAGAGTGAAGGAGCATAAGACCAACATCCACATAATAATAATATAACATAATATAATAAAGTTATATAATATAGACATAGTTAGTACAATACAATACTGGGCTTCCCTGGTGGCTCAGATGGTAAAGAATCTGCCTGCAATGTAGGAGACCCAGGTTCGATCCCTGGGTTGGGAAAATCCCTGGAGAAGGGAATGGCATACACATGCATACAATATACACAAATATATGTGTGAATATGTGTATCTACAAATAAAATATTGGAACCTTTTAATAAAGAACTATAAATGCCATCTTCCAGCATATCATTAACTGGCTTGTTGTTCACGCTCAGTCGTGCCCACCAACTCTTTGCAACCCCATGGACTGCAGCACGCCAGGCTTCCCTGTCCTTCACCATCTCCCGGAGTTTGCTCAAACTCACACCCATTGAGTCAATGATGCCATCCAACCATCATATCCTCTGTTGTCCCCTTCCCCTCTTGCTCTCAATCTTTCACATTTTGCTTAAGCTTTACTACAGATCATTCAAGGGAGAACAAATTTCAGAGAACATAGACTCTTTCACCTTCAAAGCGGAAAGAAAATTTAGAGACTATTTCCTACTTCAATACACTTATCACATTTTTTTATGCAGGTGAGGAAACTTAGGCCTGGAGAGCTGAAGTGCTTCCCAAGGCCCATTCCTGGCAGAAGTCCCACAGAACTGGGCCTGCCTGCATGAAACTGCTGCCAAATAAGAGCTTTAGTTCTAAATATAACTAATATAATTAATATAATATAATTAATGCCCCTCCTATTCTGGAAATCTAAAATTACTCATACTTACAGGATATCAGACAGTGATTATCAAAATACAGTTTGAGCTTAAAGACGGCTAAAGGAAAGGGGGGGGGTCCCACATGAGGATCAATTTCTAGAGCAACTCCTCAGAACTCCAGTTTGCACTTCTCACCGTGAAAGCAATTCAGGGGCTGTTAGTTCTTGCCACCACCCACCAAGAGGAAAAGGACACAGTGCAGACACTTGAGAGGTGGGGGGGTCGTCCCAGGACACAACCCCAGCCTCTGAGCTCCTGGGGGAACCACCTGAGCAAGAAGTGTGAGCGCCCCTTCTGGTGGTCCTCCCCGTCGAAGACAAACCCAGGGAAAGGCAGAGTGTGGGCCCAAAGCCTGGCCAGGGAAGAGGGCTTTCATCCTCCGGGCCAGAAGACCAACTGCCATCCCAGAGACAGAGGGAGACCTTCCAGGAAGGAACCCAGGCTCTTGGCGCATCAGACCACTTCATTCATCTCTGCACCTCGTGTAAGAATCTGATGCATTTGTGAGTGAGCGGATATCTTAGAAACTGCTGTGCCCTAAATTCTATTCATCAGAATATTCCGCTGTGACAGCCTTGTCAAGAAAATCTGTCTCTGCCCCAGTGTACACGCACACACACACACACACACACACACACACACACACACACTCTTCCCTCCTGCTTAAAACAACTTGGCCACACTGGTCATTTTTTTCAGGCTGACAGAAAAGCATCTTTCGCTTTAATTTCCCCATCCTGGATATAGAAACAGGCTTTTGCTCAGCAACATGACTCCTCAGTAAATCAGTAAAGGGAGACTATGATTTCGACACAGTCAAAGGCTGAGATGTTTCCTGGTCTGTCAGGTGACCGAGGAGCCCACAGTCAGGTGCCGTCTTCTGTGAGCACAGCTCCCAGGCATCCTAGCCAGGCAGCTAGGATATTCTAGCCTGATACTCTAGGGAAAGTCCCACTGATGCTGACACCTGCATCCTAAGATTCCCAGTACCTAGCATGTGTTGGGTTATAAGGCAGATGCATTTTCAGATTCAAGTAGCTTTCGCCTGGTGGTTACGATGAGAGGTCAGCAAGGCTCCCACGGGTATCAACACACTGGCTGCCTCTGGGACAGGCTGCGGCCCCGACAAGGGAAATGCAATCACAAAGGGGAAGAGAATCCTCAGAGACAGAGGGGTCCCGTAGACATGGTGATGGTCAGTTGTGAACTGACTAAAGTAAGAAACAGGAACCAACTAGATAACTAAAGCAACAGTGGAATTTATTAAAAGGCTATGGTGGCTGAGGAGTCAGACTTGAAGAGACAGGGATATGCATCCAATTGGCCCACCTTGGGTCGTATGTTCATCATTTAGCTAGAAGAAGGTGTGAGTGCTGAGTGCTCAGTCACTAAATTGTGTCCAACTCTTGTGACCCCATGGACTGTAGCCCGCCAGGCTCCTCCATCCATGGGATTATCCAGGCAAGAGTACTGGAATGGGTTGCCATTTCCTCCTCCAGGGGATCTTCCTAACCCAGGGATCAAACTCGCATCTCTTACATCTCCTGCATTGGTAGGCAGATTCTTTACCACTGAGCCACCCGGGAAGCCCAGAAAAGGGTGAGGAACCCTAATAAATAAGCAACCCATAACACCCCCTGGAGAAGGAAATGGGAACCCATTCCAGTATTCCTGCCTGGAGAATCCCATGGACAGAGGAGTCTGGTGGGCTACAGTCCCTGGGGTTGCAAAAGAGTCAGACATGAATTAGCACAATCCAGACTCAATGGAATGGGGGAGACAGACTGCCCCTCAAAGAAATCAGAAGTTGGGATGAATGGAACGCAGTCCACAGGCTCTCACTACACTATAACTATGTCACTTGCTGTAACTGTGTCAGCTTAGACAAGTCACTTGACCTTCCAGGCCCTTGGATTGTTGCCCAGTAAGTGGGGATAAAAACGGTGAGGATACCGCTTTCCCCTTATTACTGCAGCCCCGATTCTTTATTTTTAATCTTTATTTATTTATTTGGCTGCACCAGGTCTTAGTTGTGGCACGTGGGATCAAGTTCTCTGACCAGGAATCAAATCTGGGCCCCCCGTGCTGGGAGCTCGGATCCTTAGTCACTGTTACCAGCAGGGACGTCCCTGCAGCTCCGGTTCTGCCCTTGGCTTCCAAGCATTAGGAAGTCTGGGAAATGTGACTTGCTAGCTAGTTAAGACTCCATCTGGTCAGAGGTCCCGAGTTAGGCGTGAAGGAGAATCTGGAGGCCACATAGAGAGTGGGACGGCTGTCCTGCCAAGTGGTCCGTGGGCACAAGTGTGTCCAGGAGAATGTGGACCCTCCCGGAGCTGCCCCAAGCTGGACTCCACCCTTCCATTGAGGTGCACACAACCCACCTCGCCAGGGACGGGAAGAAGGCTTGCTGTGGCATTGTACACATGTGGCTGTGTACACAGGTGCCCAGTGAACCCTGCTACCCCCTCCACACACACACACACACACACACACACACACACACACACAACACAAGCTTTGAAACTGACTTAACTGCAATGACACCAAGCACTTAGCAAAGGGTAAGGGACTCACTAGTGGCCTCAGGCCCCACTGCACGTGGTAAAGAATCAACACTGAATGGGCTCTGGGCTCTTGATGCCACAGATTTGTAACTGGATCGTGCTGTGCCTTCCTGGAGAAAGGCCAGACTGACTCAAGTCTTGGGAAAAATAGAGAGAGAAGGGACTCAGGCAGCCCTTTTGTATTCTTGCTTTCATACACTGATAGCCCTGAAATCCCATCTTTGTAGCCTAACTCTTTGCTTGAGTAACCTAAATTGGCATCTGTAAACTCAGATTCTCAAAAAAATCTAACTGGAAATTAGACATTTATGGTGATGGAAGTCGCTGAGTCGTGTCCAACTCTCTGTGACCCCATGGACTGCAGCCCTCCAGGCTCCTCTGTCTGTGGAATTCTCCAGGCAAGAATACTGGAGTGGATTGCCATTCCCTCTCCAAAGACATTTATGGATGCTACTGAAAGAAAAAAAAAAACAAAACAGATTGTAAAAGACATAAGGCGGAGCTTCTGACGGACTGTCATTTAAAAGTCCTTCTCTTCTAACAAGAACTACAGAACACCCTACCCTAGTGAGAAGCCACTCAACATGCAGGCAGTATCTTGAGCTGGCCAAGAGATAGCTAGCTTCCAAGAAAATACAAAAATGTCTCTGCTCAACCAAGTCATATGACCCAGAGCTTGCACTAAAGCTCTGGCACTCAGGGAAACCTCTCCTGGTCTTGTTCGACAATATACTTAGCTTTCTTTCATATACTATCCCAACAGTTGGTGCTATGGACAGAATGTGTGTGTCTCTCCAAATTCACATCGAAACCTTATCCTCGAGGTTTCGGTATTAGGAGCTGGGTCCTTAGCAGGTGATCCAGACATGAAGGTGGAGCCCTTGGGAATGGGACTAGTGCCCTTATAAAAGACCCCAGAGAGCTCCCAGCCCCTTCTACCACGTGAGGACTCAGTGAGGAGACATTCAGACACCACATCTGTCTATGCTTTGAGCGTGGACTTTCCCGCTCCAGAACTGTAACATTTGCTGTTTAAGCCCACCGGCCTATAGTAATTTTTACAGCAGCCCAAAAAAAGACAATTCAATAATCTGGTTTCTGAAATCAAAACAAATTAGAAGACAAAGGGTGCTGTTAAAAACAGGCAGATAAATAACATCTATAAAGAATAAGTGAAAAAAAAGAGACAGAAAAACGACAGGAGAGGATGTAAAAACTCTAAAGGAGCAGTCAAGTCTGGTCAACCACTAGGACTTCCACCAGCAGCTGGCAAGTATTAATAACAGACCCCCCCTCAGAATCACATGCTGTTTACATGTACAGTCAGGAAAACTGCAAGCTAAATAACAAGTAGAAAAAGACAGCAGATTAAGGAAAGTACATACAGTATGAGCTTATTTTGGATACAATAATTATATATAAACATAAACAAATACACATAAACACATATGTATATTTAATACCTATCCACCAATCCATCAGGGCTTCCCTGGTGGCTAAGACGGTAAAGAGTCTGCCTGCAATGCAGGAGACCCGGCTTCAGTCCCTGGGTTGAGAAGATCCCTTGGAGAAGGAAATGGCAAACCACTCCAGTATTCTTGCCTGGAAAATCCCATGGACGGAGGAGCCTGGCAGGCTACAGCCCATGGGGTTGCAAAGAGTCAGACAAGACTGAGCAACTTCACTCACTCCATACCTATGCAGAGACAAATATATACATATACAGGCAACATATACACAGGAGTCCTGGGTTGGGAAGATCCCTGGGAGAAGTGAAAGGCTACCCCACTCCAGTATTCTGGCCTGGAGCATTCCATGGACAATACAGTCCATGGGGTCGCAAAGAGTCGGACAAAACTGAGTCAATTTCAAGGCTAGGCAACATATATATGTTGTGACTGTAATCAGAAAAAGATGTTTAAACAGGAGGACACATTTGGCTGGGTATAGGGGAAGATGCAGGCCGGAACAGGGCGGAGCCCGACCACGCTGCTGGGAACACCTGGGATCTTTCCAGATCTGTTTTGTTTGTTCTCCCAGATCTCATTCTGGTCCAGGTCACAAGGAATAGACCACAGATGGGGTCTGATTAGCTGGATTATGTGCAGGTGACACCGGTAGAAGGGAAGGAGCTGACAGGAGCCTGGAGAAAGCAGACGGGCAGCCAGAGTGCAGCACCACGCCCACCCCACCCCCACTGCACGGCTTGGGCCGACACGCCCACCTGGGGGCAAGCCCCCCGGGGCTCCACTGCAGGGGTGCCAGGCCACAGTCCAGTGCTCCCACAGCCTGCAAGAAGCTCCCATCCTTCCGCGCTCTTGCACTCAACAAGCATTCTTCTGGTAACAAGGATGGGGATGCCCCCACCAGGGACTCCGAGGCCTAGGCTGCTCATCTCAGCCGACACTGTGCAATTAGCACCTCGGAATGTCCTTATCCACCCTGTCACGTGATCCTCACAACAGGGCAGGCGTGTGGACTTCACTCCATGCCAATTTCAGCAGGACCTCTCAGGGGCTGGGCACCTGGGCAGCTGAGTCAGACCTGCTTCCCACTCCCAAGAAGCATGCTGCTTCTTCCCACTCTCAAGGCTCGGTGACTTGTCAAAGGCAAGACTCGAGCACGTGTCCTCCATCTCTCACCCTAACCCAGCAACCATCCTCCACATCCTAGAGGCTCCTGGGCATCGACAGGCTGTGCTCCTCACGTGCAAGTCAGTCCCTGGTACATTTGTATGCTGCCTGTTTCCCAGAGCATCCTCACTTCCAAGGTGACAAATGAAACGGAGTTTCTGCATCTGGATCCATAACCGGCCACTGGGGGCAGCCAGCAAGGGCCAGCCTGGGCCTCCTGCCTCTGCACACCCCTCCCCCTCCTTTCGTTTGTTGTTTAGTTGCTAAGTCATGCCTGACTCTTTTACAGTCCCATGTTCTGTCCGTAGGATTTTTCAAGCAAGAAGACTGGGATGGGTTGCCATTTCCTTCTTCACCCCTTCCTTTTGGCCATACCTTAATCCCCTCCCTCGTTCAACCAGCAGGTGTCTAAGCTTAAGGTTCTGGGAACCTACAGGGAGTGATGAGGGGAGGTCACGGGCCACCCAGACCTCCGGGGTCAGGAAAGTGGCCTCTGCCAGGGATCAGAACAGTGACCCTGAGTGAGGCACGTAGAGACCCTGAGGTTCTGACAACTGAGCACTTCCGAGTGCCTCCAGAAGTAGTTTGGGTTTTGCTGTATTTCTTTTATCTGAACAACATGTTCCACAGTCGCTTTCTGCTAAGCAGAAAGATGCATTCGCCAGAAAACCTCTTCTTCCCCAGCTCTGCGAAATGAATGATAACTTGTGGTCCTCTGTGGGTCTTGATGAGCCTTAGTCATGATGCTGCGCATAGAAACAGATGCACAAACCTGGACTCAGCATGGAGTGGCCAGAATACTTAGGTAAAAAGTCCGACATTTTAAAAGTTTTAAAAGCTCACTTTTTACCACAGTCTGCAAACAGTGCTTCTGTACAATAGAGAGGAGGACTTCAATCTTTTGTCCCTTTCTTTCCCATCTCTTTACACGATAAAAAGTAGAAAGAACAGCTTGTAAACAGCATGCCAGTTGCAGAGAATAAGTATTGTTCAACGCCTTGAAAATGTGCTTTTCCCTTGAGGCACTGCCTGTTTCAGTTTATCGTCACGCCCTTTCTACTCATACATAATGCAGCGACATCAATCCAGTCTTTGACCCACTTATTAAAAATTCTGAACTGATGAAATCTAAATGAAAGCACTTTCTTCACGTATAATATATGAATTTATGATTCTGATCATTTCGTAAACACAGCAGAACACGCACCAAATATACAAAATGAGATCAACAGATTTCGTTCCAAAATTCCTGCTCTGCCACCTGTTAAGCAAACTCAGGACAGTTTCCGTAACATCTCCGGGGCCTCGGTCTCCTTGTCTATGCAGTATGGGTAGTAGCGGGTAATAGGTGGTGTACCACCAGCCACATGGGGTGGCTTTGGGAAGTGAGTTTATAACTGGAAAGTGCCACGCACAAGGCCAGGAAGTTAGAAGATATTTACCCTTGCCAGTCCTCGAAGTGTTAAAATTCTACAACCAAGATCATTATATCCATCACCTAAATCAGAGAATTAGAATAAGTTAGAGAAACACTAAGCGTAGTCTTCTTTTCTTAAAAGCCCCCTGTAGTCAGGGAACAGCTGTACCAGTGATTTCTGAGTTTACAGAGTCATGAGAAAAGAGTGTGATTTTCTTGCTCTTCCCACACACCTAACACCAACCCCCACCCCCAGACAAGCACTGCTAAAATGGCTGTGGGCAAGGAATTGTAAAATGAAGCAAGAAACTCCCCTCGAGTATTTACTGAATTAATTCACAGCCACTGGGAGAGGATCTGTAATCTACAAAATAGAGGACGTGCTGACACTGGTTTGTTTCAGGCTCTGGGCCGCACTTGGAGCTTCTCTCTCTCGCGTTCCCTAGAAGGCAGGCTTCTCAGAGACAGACATGAAGAAGGAGGAAGGACCCAGTCCCCACAGAACCGGGGAAAGAAGGTTCCGGACAGAGGGAACCACCAGATGAAGTGCCCGGAGGTGAGGAGTTTGCCAAGGGCAAGGAACGGGGCTAAGGCCCCAGAAACGAGCACAGTGGGTGGGTGGGAGAAGAAGGTTGCCTTGAAGAGCTGGACACTGGTCGAGGGTTCTACTCAGGGCAAGGGCTCACCTTGACTCATGTGTTTATGTTTGTTTGCTTGTTTAAGTTATTTTTGTTGTTGTTGATGTAGATCATTCTTAAAGGCTTCCCTCATGGTTCCGAAGGTAAAGAATCTGCCTGCAATGCAGTAGACCCGGGTTTGATCCCTGGATGGGGAAGATCCTCTGGATTAGAAAATGGCAATCCACTCCAGTATTTTTGCCTGGAGAATCCCCATGGACAGAGGAGGCTGGGGGGCTACAGTTCACGGGGTCGCAGTCGGACATGACTAAGCAACGAACACATTTCTACTTTCACTTTCACTGGTAAAGTCTTTATTGAATCTGTTCTGTTTTGGGCCCCGAGGCATGTGGGATCTTAGTTCTCAGACCAGAGATGGAACCCGAATCCCCTTCATTGGAGGGCAAAGTCCCAACCGCTGGACAGCCAAGGAAGTCCCTGGTTTATATTTTTAAAAGGTCATTCTGAAGAGACTCATCAACTTAGAGAACAAACATATGGGTGTCAGTGTGGGAAGGGATAATTAGGAAGCTTGGGGTGGACATGTACACACTTGTATATTTAAAATGGATAACCAACAAGGACCTACTGTACCGCACGTGGACGCCAGTGTTCTGCGGCAGAGAGGGGAGTTTGGGGGAGAATGGATACATGTATCTGAACGGCCCAGTCCCTTCCCTGTTCACTTGAAACTATCACAACGTTGTTAAATAGGCTATGTTAGCTGCTCAGTCATGTCCAACTTTGTGACCTCATAGACTGTAGCCCGCCTGGCTCCTCTGTCCATGGATTTCTCCAGCCAAGAATACTGGAGTGGGTAGCCATCCCCTTCTCCTGGGGATCTTCCTGACCTAGGGATCGAACCCGAGTCTCCTGCACTGCAGCCAGATTCTTTACCACCAAGCCCACCTGGGAAGCTGCAATACAAGATAAAAAGATTTTTTAAAAAAGGTCATGTGGTTGTTCAGAGAACAGCAGCAGAGGCAGAAGTAAGGTGGGGGGAGGAGGAGATGATCAGATCATCAAAGAGATAGTAGAATCCAGAGAAGAAGGGCTCAGCCCAGCAGATGAGCAAGGACCACGGTGGTGGGCAATGGCCAGAGCTTCCCAGGTGCCTATGGGAAGTTCAGAGCCGGCTGTCAGGGATGGAGCAGAGAATGCTTTCAAAAACTCCTGGTTAAACCTGTCTTTTTAATTGCACCATAACAGATACAAGGAAAGAGTTTTTCTCGACTTCGAGAGACTCTGAATCATTTTTTACACCAGTTGATATAATAAGAAAAATAGCAGAGTCATATTACTAGTTTAAATATGACAAGGCTGGTAAGTAACCTCAGATTTCAATTATGTATAACAAAGCTCCAACGAACAACACAATCTCCCTCAGCAAACAGGCAAACTGTCTCAAAGTTAAGGTATTTGTGACAATAAGCCAATTGGGTTAAAATAGACTCTCAGGGCTGGCCTTCCTGCCACAAACAACTCAATTTCATGATAAAAGGACCAGAACATGGTGCAAATCTGACCATAGTCACCGGTTATTTCTGTTCATCTTGCCTTGAAGCCCAATCACTTACAAGCATGCTCCAGCCTCCTCCCTCTCTTATTTTTAGGGCAAGATGTTAAAGGCCAGCTTTGTGCTTTGTTTTTCAAATCACTTGCATCAAAGGCTCAGAGTTCTCCATTATCTCAAGGCTCCTGCTATGTAAAAGTCCTGTGCTTCTGGTTTCAGCTGAAAATCTTAAGGTAAGATGAATTAAATAATTAGGGGCTTATCTCTTCTTTGTCTCAGGATATGTGGATGGATGAAGCCACAGGACATATGAGTAGATTAAGTATTAGAAGAAAATCAAAGAATCAGGAATTTCCTTCATGCCAAGGCTGGGGGGAGCATGAATGGAGAAAATGATACATTTTGCCCAAAACTAAGATGGAAAAGCTCTGACTCTAGACATTTCCACACTCGCACTTCCTTCAAAAAACAGCAGAGGGGTCTCATTTGCTTGCCTTGGGTGATGAGGATCAGTGGGACCACTGAGAGAACTGGTCAGCTGAGATCACACTCCTGGATGAAAACCCACCAACCGAATCCTCATTCCACAGCCACTAACCTCAAGTAAACAGAAATCTTACAACAAAGACATCAGGGATGGAAAAAGAGCATTTCAGCCAAAGAATGAAAAGTACTCGGATATGGAAAAATAATCAGACGCTTCCTAAGCACCATTTCAAGTCGGAGGCCCCACTAACCCTCAATTTCCCCCTTAGACACTATTTTCATCCTAGGCCTTGGAAATCAGGAAATCAAGTCCTGAATATTCACTGGAAGGACTGATGCTAAAGCTCCAATACTTTGGCCAACTGACTCATTAGAAAAGACCCTGATGCTGGGAAAGATTGAAGGCAGGAGGAGAAGGGGATGGCAGAGGATGAGATGGTTGGATGGCATCATCAACTTGATGGACATGAGTTTGAGTAAACTCCAGGAGTTGGTGATGGACAGGGAAGCCTGGCGTGCTGCAGTCCATGGGGTCACAAAGAGTCAGACACGACTGAGCGACTGAACTGACTGAGGCCTTGGAAGCAATGCCTCAGAATGAGCCAAAAGGAGAGCGAGAAGGGGCGGGTATTTGTCACTCAGAACAAGGACTCCAGGGGCACAAACGCTTGCCTCTGAGCCCGTAATAGATGCTTGACTAAGGGATGCCTGGAGGTCCACTCATCCATCTTTTTTTTAAGACTTTTTTTTGATGTGAATCATTTTAAAGTCTTTATTGAATCTGTTACAATACTGTTTCTGTTGCGTGTTTTGGCATTTTGGTGATGAGGCACGTGAGATCTGACCAGGGATGGAATCCACACCCCCTACTGGAGGATAGAGTCCTAAACATTGGACCGCCAGGGAGGTCCCTCACCCATCTTATCATGGGATATCCAGTGCTCTCCACCTTAGATGTTCCAGGTCCCAGACAAGAGAAGATGAAGACTCACTCCTAACACATGGACACGCTGTCAACAGGGTCCGTGGAGATCTCGCAGACATGGAACGCTGCTCTGTCACGTCCCCAGCCCCACTGAAGGCTGAGGTCTCCATCCTGGTGTCTCGGACGCCCAGGTGCTTGGCTGGGGTGTGTGGCATCGTCCTCCCCAGCAGATATGGGCTCCCTGCAACCCCTGGCCCCCAATTCCTCATGTGTAGCCATCACTCTGTCACGTGGGTCTTTTCTATCTTACAACTTGACTGCTCCAATTTCATAGACTTTCATCCCCAGGTTCCTTTTCTTACCAATAAAAGGTTACATCTGGGTGTGGGGGAGATATTCCCCAGGGCCCCTGATATTTGGGCAATCCATAGCATCTCCAGGAAAGCCGGTACCCATTTACCCCTACATCTCTGGCCCAGTCCACCCACCACCGTAGACATTTAAGCCTCAAGGTTTAGAAGGGGTGGTCACATTTGGAGAAGTGGGAGAAAGCCAACATCCAGGAAATTACAAATATCATGTCACGTCAGAGTATGTTGTTATTGTTCAGTCCCTCAGTCGTGTCCGGTTCTTTGCGACTGTAGCAAAGTCAACCCCATAGACTGTAGCACTCCAGGCTTTCCTGTCCTTCACCGTCTCCCAGAGTTTGCTCAAACTCATGTCCATTGAGTCGATGATGCCACCCAGCCATCTCATTCTGTCATAGTGTACATTAATACTTTGAGCACAGACTGGGAAATATAACATGTAATATATAACATAACAGAGAAGTAAAGAGCAGTATTAAGGCTCCTCCTTCCCGGCAGGCTGGCTCTAAGATTTAGCATCTTCTTTTCCACTTCACAGGCACTAAGGGGTTTTCCTGTTGTTGTAAACCATTCAGACAAGTGATATTAATGTAGGGCGCTAGTGGTAAAGAACCCGTCTTAATGTCCCTTCCAATGCAGGAGACATAAGAGATTTCATGTTTGATCCTTGGGTCAGGAAGATCCTCTGGAGGAGAGCGTGGCAACCCACTCCAGTATTCTTGCCTGGAGAATTCAATGGACAGAGGAGCCTGGCGGGCTACAGTCCATTGGTTTGCAAAGACTCAGGCACAACTAAAGTGACTAAGGATGCACACACGTGCTACACAAGGTACTGGCATTTCAGGGCTTTATTCAGTAGACTTCAAAGGAACTATGAAGTGAAGTGAAGTGAAAGTCGCTCAGTCATGACCGACACTTTGCAACCCCATGGACTATACAGTCAATGGAATTCTCCAGACCAGAATACTGGAGTGGGTAGCCTTTCCCTTCTCCAGGGGATCTTCCTAACCCAGGGATCGAACCCAGGTCTTCTGCATTGCAGGCGGATTCTTTACCAGCTGAGCCACAAGGGAAGCCCCAAAGGACCTATGCTATATTCAAACCCACAAAAAGACAGGAATATTTCATATAATTTCTTCACATATATTCTCTTTCTTAAATGCAGAATTCTTTCGCAACAAGAAGGGGATAGGGTGTTAACCCCATTTCATGGATGTCATAACCAAGCTGGCAATGCTTTGCATCCAAGAACCGGGAACAGGTCTGCACTGCAGGCAGTGGTCCACTAACTGTTTCTTCAGGTGATATTTGTTACCATTGATGTATTTGTTACCCTGACCCCAGACAGTCCCCGGAGCCCAGGGGCAGGGCCAGGCGATATAGACAGACTCACACAGAGAGGGCAGACAGCAGAGAGGCTGCCCGCTGCAGCCTCTACCCACTGTCTTATTGGGACCAGCTGGCCAGTGACCTCAGGGCTATGACTCAATCCTCCGGTGGCCTTGGAGGCTGCGGGCAGCCCCAATTCCACGCAGTCTGGTGGGTGGTAAGAGCTATGCCCTGTAGTGGGGCCAGCGATCATGGTGTATGGTCCACAGGGTGAGCTCAGACCCGTTCTCCCTCATCTGTTATTGGAACAGTTGGGTGTGGGGGCCATGGAGAACAAGCACCTCTCCACTTCTGACGTCCAGCTTCTCCATCCTCAAGGCAGCACGCTGAGCACCACCTCTCCCCAGAGTCGGCCTTGCCCTTCTCACCTGGCGGTCCTTCCCACTGACCCCACCTCAGCGTATCCCCCAGAACCATCAGCAGCAAGTCTCTGGGGAAATCGCAGATAGAAGCTTCCGGCCACACATGACTACGCTCCTCCAGGTGCCTGGGGTCTTCTTCCAAGCCTGGCCCTGGGACCCCGAACATACTCACTCTAGGCACCAAAACACCCGGGAGTCGTCCCAAGAGCAGGCTCACCTCCCACGACACCCCTGTTAGGGCCCCAGACACAAGCTGAGCCACTGAAGGTCAGTTCATCAGTCAAGTGAGGACCAGCACAGAGGACTACCCCCCCCCCCGCCCCATCTCCCCACCTCCCAGCGGGGTCGGAACCCCAGCAGCTGATAGCCCATGAGGCATCCCGAGGCTAGAGGGGCAGCTCCAGGAGGAACTCAGCTGCTGTAGATCAAAGAAGGTGAGTCTAAGAGCTACAAACTCTGATGCTTTAAATTTTTTAGATTTTTGGCCAGTTTTTTTTTTTTTTTTTTGGGCAGGGGGTGGGGGCGGGGGGGGAGGAGATCCCTTTTTCTAAGCCATCCTGATAATGACCACCTGTCAATTACAGGAAACTTTTCCTCCTTTCTATTTATTTATTTATTTTTTTGCTCTGAACCTTTATCTTTTAAGCCATTTTTTAAAAATTAAAGTATAGTTATTATATGAATAATTTACAAAGTTGTATTAGTTTTAGGTATATAGCAAAGTGATTCGGTTACATACACATCTATATACATTCTTTTTCCCTTATAGGTTATTACAAGACAATGAATATAGTTTCCTGTGCTATGTACAGTGGGTCCTTGCTGGTTATTTATTTTATATATAGTAGTATGTACCTGTTAATCCCAAACTTCTAATTTATCTCTCCCTGCCCTCTTTCTTAAAGTCAGTTTGAAGTTTTGGTTTTCCTCGTGCCAGCAAACGTGCCTAGCTGAGGCCACAGGCAAAGCCCTTCTGAGAAAGAGACACACTCGGGCTGGGGTCCCAGTCTGACCTCTGCACCACCCACGCACCCCCACCAGCTGTCTCTTACACACTCTCTGGGCACCCCTGCCTCTTCCTTCTCCCCAGGAGCAGAGTTCCTTGGAGACGGATGCTATGAGTGTTGACCTCACTCCCCCAATAGCCCTGCCTGGCTTCAGGGTCAGTCTTTCTCCCCTCGGGCATTAAAGGAAATGAACACAGTCACAGGATCCTCTCTGAACAAAGTCGGGCTGGGAAATTCCACGCAAGACTACATGTATGCAGATGTTCCCAAAGTAAAGCCAGCCTCTCCTGCCTCCTTCCTGGAGGGAAAATACTTCCAGACCGCTCCCTTTAAAGCAGAACAATTAATAATTAGCGCATCCCACCAGAGCCCTGACAAAAGAGCAACTATCAGAAGCTGCAGCCCTCTTTGATCCAGATTGCTTCTGAAGTCCCCAATATCCAGAGCCAAACCCCATTAAAGATGGAGGCTGCATGCGAGTTAGGGGTGGGGAGTTGCAGAAAGGATGGCTCCTCCTGGGTGGGCAGCCGCTCATGGGCTGGCAAATATCAGCGTGATTTTCACCCCTGGCCTCGATTAACAGTGACTGGGTGTTTAATAACGTCAAATTCAACGTAGATGAACTTCAGCCACCTCCCACTTGAATAAACAGGGTAAACACCCACTTCCCTTAGAAACTGACCTCTGGAACATCCCTGAGATGATGCAAGGAATCAGGAAAAAAAAGACATCTGAGGGCAAAGACACAAGCCGAGACTGGCCTGGACCAAGGGCCCCGTCAGTCATTTTTATCCCCAAATAAACTATCCACTACATTTTCTCAGCGGGTAGAGAATTTGCACTCTTAAGAGATTTCACTGGGAACACACCTCTGATTTCAGTTCACCAAATGATATATCTAAATATATTGTTAGGGATTTCCTTGGTGGTCCAGTGGTTAAGAATCTGTCTTTCAATGCAGGGGATGTAGGTTTGATCCCTGGTCCAGGAACTAAGATCCCAAACGCCGTGGAGCAGCAAAGTCCAAGAAATGCAATTGGAGAGGAGTCTGCATGCCACAACAAAGAGCCCATATGCCGTAACTAAGACCTGAAGCAGCCTAAATAAATAAATAAATATATACTTTTTAGCAAATTGGAAGTTAAAGGGAAAAGATTAAAAGGATTACCTGACTGAGTCTGAATCATGACCAGCAGGAAAGGCCTGAGTGATATTTCATGAATGATATGTGCTCATGAGATAAACTTTCTGTTAGGACAAAGTCCCTGTTGATACCTAAGGTCCTGATGCTTCCAGCTCTAAAATTCTCAGGCTCTGGAACGCCAGCAGCACCTTGAAGGAAATGAAGCTGGGATGCTGACCGCAAACTGGGTCCAGCAGTTGGCCTGAGCAGTCAGTCCCAGAAGGACACAGAGCTGCTAGGATCCGCCTCAGAGCAGGGCTGGAACAAACCCTGGGCAGAAAGGCTACCCCCACCCCTGTTTCCACCCCACCCTCCCCGGCCCAGAGCCAGGAGCTGCTGCTGCTTCCATTTAAGGAGAAAGCAGGAAACACTGAAAGCAGTAAAGGGAACATTCCTTCTAAATCAGGAAGGTTGGCAAGTACAAAAAACCTGCGGGAAGTCCACCTCTCCAACAGGTAATTTATCGCACAGCCGTGGGATGCACTGTTGCAGAAGGCCCACCTTCCCAACCCCAGGAGGTGCTTACCTTTGCCAGGGCAAAGAGTGAGAGAACAAAGGCAATTTGCTGCTCGCAGCCCAAGCCCAGCTTCCCTGAAAGCCTCTGCTCTGCCTTATCTACCTGGCAAGCAGCAGCTTCCTCATGGACAAGGAGAGGAAAGCAAGGAAAAGAGACCAGCTGAAAGATGCACAGAGACACCCTTAGGTGCACAGAGGTTTGGGAGACAACAGACGTCTAAGAGAAACAAACCATCCAGGAGGGGAGAGGAAAAAGCTATGGTATGTGTCCAGCGGTGACCTGAGTAACCTGCAGGCTGCAGTGCATGCTGGGATAATCTGCAGGAGCACTGAGGCAGGGATGTGGGCTTTCCAGGTGGCTCAGGGGTCAAGAATCCGCCTGCCAATGCTGAAGACACAAGAGACTTGGGTTCGATCCCTGGTCCAGGAAGATCCCCTGGAGGAGGGTATGGCAACCCACTCCAGTATTCTTGCCTGGAGAATCCCATGGGCAGAGGAGACTGGCGGGCGACAGTCCAGAGTATCGCAGAGTTGGACATGACTGAGCGGCTATGCATGACGCATACATGTGCTTCCTTTAACCTGGTGCTCTGGCAGGACCCTGAGATGTCACACGGGGGCCACAGGAAGGTTGAGGGTTGAACCGGCTGTCTTCCTGGGTCCAGTCCCACAGGACTTCAATGCCTAGGGTCCCGCTGAGTCTCTCCCTGCCCCTGTAAGTCCCCCATTAGCACAGCTCAGCATGGAGCAGTTGTGCCTGGAATTCTTTTTGCTAGTGAGACCTTCATTCATTTGTTCATGCATTCATTTATTCAACAAATTACTTACTGAAAAAAGGTATGTGGGTACACAAGCATAAACAAGTAGAATTATAATAAACCATAATGGAAAAGGCCCTGATGCTGGGAAATATTACAGACAAGAGGAGAAGGGGGCAACAGAGGATGAGATGGTTGGATGGCATCACTGACTCAATGGACATGAGCTTGAGCAAATTCAGGGAGATAGTGAAGGACACAGAAGCCTGGCATGCTGCAGTTCATGGAGTCACAAAGAGTCAACAAGACTTAGTGACTGAACAACAACAATGGAATCAGGCTTCCCTGCTGGCTCAGCAGCGAAGAATCCACCTGCCAATGCAGAAGACTTGGGTTCAATCCCTGGGTTGGGAAGGTCCCCTGGAATAGGAAATGGCAACTCCCTCCAGTATTCTTGCCTGAGAAATCCCATGGACAGAGGAGCTTGGTGGGCTACAGTCCATGGAGTCAAAAAAGAGTCAGACACAACTTAGCAACTAAACAACAAACAACAATAATAATGGAAAAGAATATGAAAAAAGAACATATGTATATCTGAGTCACTTTGCTATACAGCAGAAATTAAATACATTGTAAACACATTATACTTCAATTAAATTCAAATAAGCTAAAAGCAGCAAGGAAAAAAAAAAATCAAGGAGGATGCCCTCACACTGCTCACATCCTGATAACAACAGTTCAAGACACAAATCAAGTAACTCCACCTTTCACTAAGTTTTACAAAGGCCTCAAACAAAAGGGTGATACCCTGAGCTGTGATGTCCGTCCACTACAACAGCCGCTTGCCATGTGTGGCTATTTTAATTTAAATTATACTAAATAAAATTAAAGATACAGTTTCTTGGATGAACTACCCACATTTCGAGTGCTCAAGAGTCATGTGTGGCTAGTGGCTACCATATGGGGCAATAAGAATATAGGATCTTTCCATGGTCACAGGTTCTTCTGGACAGCACCAGAGAGTGAGGGCAGAAAAATCTACCGAGAATGGAAGCTGAAGAAGGAGCCAGCCATCCCAGCATAGGGCAGAATGAAGGAGCCAGCCATCCCAGCGTAGGGCAGAACGAAGAAGGAGCCAGCCATCCCAGCATAGGGCAGAATGAAGAAGGAGCCAGCCATCCCAGCATAGGGCAGAACGAAGAAGGAGCCAGCCATCCCAGCGTAGGGCAGAATGAAGAAGGAGCCAGCCATCCCAGTGTAGGGCAGAATGAAGAAGGAGCCAGCCATCCCAGCACAGGGCAGAATGAAGGAGCCAGCCATCCCAGCATAGGGCAGAACGAAAAAGGAGCCAGCCATCCCAGCATAGGGCAAAATGAAGGAGCCAGCCATCCCAGCATAGGGCAGAATGAAAAAGGAGCCAGCCATCCCAGCATAGGGCAGAATGAAGAAGGAGCCAGCCATCCCAGCATAGGGCAGAATGCTTCCTAGGCAGCTTGCTGCATGTGCAAAAGCCCTGGGGCAGGTGACCAGAGAATTAACAGGTGACCAGTGCGTTAGCAGGCTCCGACATGGGGTTGGATTTTAGACTAAAAGCAACAGGAAGCAGATACAGGGAAGAACCATCATCTGAACTGTTTTAGGAAGCAGGGAGGTAAGGGAAAAGAGCAAGGCTTGACCACCAGGTTTCTGCTTAGAGCAGGTGGGAGGTGAGGTACCATGTGCTGAGATGGGGAACTGGGGTGAGGCTGGGTCACTTTATATACACTTTTTTTTGTTTTTGATACAAGGAAGATCATCCATTCTATTTTGGACAAATTAGGCCTGAGCACTCCATGAGAAACCCTAGAGGAGATACAAAGTAAGCATCTGGATAAGCAGGGGTGCTCAGACAACAGGGAGGATATAAACGGGGGCATTCTGAGTACATGGCAGTATTACATCCGTGAGTATGGAGGAGACGTCTTAAAGAAGCAAAGAAGGTGGCCCAGGCCGAAGACTTGAGGACTCTAGTGTTGATAAATGGCCATGAGGTCATGAGGGGTGAGGACACAGGACCAAGCCCTATACAATCAGGTGCCAGCAAAATACAACTCACTGTCTCTTTTTGTAACTAAAATGTAACTGGGACGTTTTGATTTACTAACTGTCCACAGCTGCTTTCACACTCTCAGGGCAGAGCTGAGTTGTTGCAACGGAGACCTCACACCCTGCAAAGCCAGTCTGGCCCTTCACAGAAAGCGCCTGTCAACCCCTTGATTTAAGCATGGAGGGCTCTCAGTCTCCTTATCTATAAAATGGGGGCGGAAGTCCCTGGGTCGAAGTAATGGACATGTTTCTGTAACGGGGAACACCTGAGTCTACTAGGCTAAGAGAGGAGCTCTTCATTCTTACAGCATCCAGCGTTGTTTCCACGTTTGGCAAAAGCACACAGCACCCACCTGCTCTCTAGAAACAAGTGCTAAAGTGAATTTGTAAATATAAATGGAACCAGTGTCATCCAAGCTACCACTTACAACGTAGAATAGATATATACTGAACAGTTCTAAGTCAGTTCTTTGTGGCCAGCCAGTCTCCCTCAGACTCCCATCCAACCTGAAACAAAAGCATGAGTCCATGAACAACCGGTTTTCATGGAAAAAAGTTGTTTACAAAGCCTGCGTCCTCATCACTAATCTTAGGGGAAGAGGATGGAATTGTTCACCATCCTCTGCTTACCCCAGAATGCTGCCCCAGCTCAGGCTATCCATCTGGCAAGAATAGCCAATCATACCGACTATTCAGACTACACTGGTTCCTGGGCAACCAAAACTATAGCCACAGAAATGGGCTATTGACGGTAGAAAGAAACATGAAGACAGGGACAGAGGGTCAATGGGGAGAGTGCCGTGAAGCCAATGACCTAGACGGAACACTTGCCCACAGTCGCTTAATCCATCTTCCAATCCTAGCTGCTCACCCTGCCATCAGCAGGTGCCCTGTCCCAGGGCCCTAGCAGAAGGGGGTGGCATGGCCCCTGAATCACTGGCAGCTACCTGGAAGGCCTCGGAATGTTCCTGCCTTCAGCCCACCTTAGAGAGAGTCAGCAGATGAGCAGAGAGAAGGTAGGAAGGGCCAAGATCCTTCTGGACACAGGGCCCATGATGGAGATATTCAGAAATGATAACCAAGGATAAGTACCTGCTACGGACTCACTGCTTGTGTCTCCCCAAAATTTGTTATATTGAAACTCTACCCCTCAATATGATGGTATTAGGAGGTGGGGCCTTTGGGGGGTGATTAGGTCATGAGGGGACTTCCCTCATAGTTCAGTTGGTAAAGAATCACCTCCAATGCAGGAGACCCTGGTCCGATTCCTGGGTCGGCAAGATCCAGAAGGAGAAGGGATAGGCTATCCACTCCAGTATTCTTGGGCTTCCCCTGTGGCTCAGCTGGTAAAGAAGCTCCTGTAATGTGAGAGACCCCGGTTCGATCCCTGGGTCAGGAAGATCCCCTGGAGAAGGGAACAGCTACCCACTCCAGTATTCTGGCCTGGAGAATTCCATGGACTGTATAGTCCATGGGGTCGTAAAGAGTCGGACATGACTGAGCAACCTTTACTTTCACTTTCTAGGTCATGAGGGCGGCGCCTTACACAGGCATCAGTGCCCATGTAAGAAGAGAACATGAGTGCTTGCTCTTCTCTGCTCACCTTCACTGCCTTGATGTCTGAGGACAAGATGAGGACAAGGAGACAGCCGTCCATAAACCAGGAAGCAGGCCCTCACTACACACTGACACTGGATTCTGCCGCCTCCAGAAATATGAGAAATATGTATCTGTTGTTTAAGCCGTGTCCTTTGTGGTATTTTATGTTAAAGCAACCTGAACTAAGATAGCACCTTTGGAACTCAGGCAACGCCCATTCTACAAACGACTTTACAGCCTATTCAGTTTCAGGGGGAAAACTGCTCATCCTTTCATCCAACAATAATATCCAAAATGAAGTATCTGCTTCTAAGAACTGACAGGCCCACAGTCAAGATGCTGCCATTGAAGCTAAATGACTTAGCCGAGGGTCATCTTAAGAAATAAGACTTTGAAAGAAATCCAATGAGACCTAAAGAAAGCTCCTGCCAGGAGCCCCAGTGGCCCTTTCTGGACTTCTGAGCAACGGACATGCTGGCAGTTTTCAGATACAGACGCATTCCTGCCTTTCCTGCTGCTTCTGTCTTCTCATGGTCTTCACAGACATGGAACCACACCCCTAAAAAGCCCGAAGAGGCAGGCTGGGCAAGCTCAGAGCCGCTAGACCCTCTCGACAGCCCCCAGATTGAGAGGGTGAGGAGCCACACGGGGATGGAAGAGACCAAAACTCCCCTTTCCCATCTGTGACCACAGTCGCCCAAAGAGCTCCAAGCCCATCCCAGAAGCACTCACCTGGTGCAACTGGTGCCCAGGGCCTCCCTGGTCCTGGGCACTCTCTCGGCTAGAATTCCGATACCACGTGTATCTCAAATCCCAGCCCAAACTCATCAACCTTCCCCCAGATGCGCTCCCAAATCCCACTTCCTTGTCTTGGCAAACGCCACATCCTCTCCTTGGACATCTAAGCATAAATCCTCCGCTTGTATTCCCCGCTGTCTTTATAACCTTCCCTCCCCTGCTCATCAATCACTGCAGCCTGTTGCTTCATTCTTCATCACTTCCCGCCATCCCTCCCAGCCCTTCTAGTTTGCTGCTCACGGGTCCACACAGGCAGCAGTTTCCCTATTTGTGATTTTGGGTGTTTTTTTTTCGGGTCATGAGCGGCGCCACAGCCGAAGTAGGTTGAACTTGCCCATACAACCACCACTTTTACCCTCAGATGCCGATGGCCCTTGGCTGTCCCTGGAGAGCCAGGGTGTGGGGATCTGCAGGAAGCGGAGGGAGCCCCCCGGGATGGGGGTCTCCGGCTACACAAAAGACAGAGCACTTAACGCTGCTTTTCTTAGCAGAAGCCGAGCCTCGAGGGGCTGCAGCGGAAGGAGGGCGCAGCGGCAGGGTCTAATTGATGGACTCAGATCACACTGACTCAAGTACTTCCCGTCCCTTTCCTGTGTGTGTCCCATCCGTCCGTGCTGAGAAGTGTTTTCTGCAGTGGAATTCTCCTCTCCCTGACCTCCTACCCTCTTCCCCCGCCCCCGTCTTTTATCTGGAAACAAAGGCTACTATTGCTACCAGGACTTCTTTTCCAGATAAGAAAGCGGCAGTTCGAGGAGTGTCCAGAGGTTTCTCAGGAACCCAGATGGAGGGACTCACCCGGATGGAGAAGCTCTGGGCTTCTCAAACTTTCCTGCCTAAAAGTCATCCCGGCGTCTTTACAAATCACTGGTTAAATGGAAATTCTGACTTCGAAGCAAAGGTGGGCCCTTTGATTCTGCCTTTCTAAGGAGCAAAGTGGGAGGGTGATGCTGCCCTCCCGGGAGGGGTGGACCATCCCATGAGTCACAGGGATTTCAACACGTGAACCTCCATGCCCGCCTCCCCTCCCGATCCCATGTGCCATGCTGCACCTCCGGTCTGCTGCTGCACCCCAAGGGGGAGACACAAGACTCCCCATCTCTCTCTCCCCATCCACTGCTCTCCGGGGACAGAATGAAGCTAGGAGGTGGGGCTGCAAAAGCTGCCCAAAGGCACCCCAAACCTGAACCCAGAAGCACAGAAATCCTGCAACTAAAAGAGAAAATATTCTGCAGGGACTTTCAAAACATCCCCGTCTTTTGGTTTCACTCTTACACCCAGGTCCTCCTTGATTTGATCTTTCACAGGGAACCATCACAGAAAAAGAGACACATGTTCCGTCTAGTTCCCAGCTCTCGACTGTACCCCGCCGAGGAAGGCTGTGCTCCCTGAGTTCCTCTCCACCCCTGCAGCCCTGACAGCATTATCCTGCAGTGGGAGCTTCTTTCCTGCCACGGACCACACATGGCTACCCTGTCTTCTTCATCTTCACAAGCATGTGACTTTAGGTGCACAGAAAGTTACTCTCTTAATACACTTTTTTAAATCTCTAGACTGGAAATAAGCAAACTGATAGTAGAAAAACTCCCAGTTATTCAGACAGCAGAGACACAATTTTAGAGAATAGTTGCCAGGTATGGAACCAGCCCCAATCATTTCCACTCTCTCCGTTTTTAAAAAACAAGTGTTAGAGGATGGAGGGTGGGATTCTGTGAAGGAGTAAATATACTATCTTAAAGATTTAAAGACATTTCAGAAATAGTTTCAAGGAGAGAAGACTCTGGCTAGTAGACATGACCAGTTCATCCAGGCAATATTTGAGAAGGAGCTTCCATTACAATGTGGACGTCTGGCCTGGAGTTTTATTTAAACACCCTGGTAGGTGGGCTTCCCAGGTGGCGCTAGTGGTGAAGAACCCGCCTGCCAATGCAGTGAGACATAAGAGATGTGTGTGGGTTTGATCCCTGGCATGGCAACCCACTCCAGCATGCTTGCCTGGAGAATCCCATGGACAGAGGAACCTGGTGGGCTCTAGTCCACCGAGTCGCAAAAGAGTCAGACATGACTGAAGCAACTTAGCACACACTTCCCTGGTGGCTCAGCGGTAAAGAATCCGTCTGCCAATCCAGGAGATGTGAGTTCGATCCTTGGGTTGGGAAGATTCCCTGGAGAAGGAAATGGCAACCCATTCCAGTATTCTTGCCTGGGAAATCCCATGGACAGAGGAGCCTGGAGGGCTACAGTCCATGGTGTCACGAAAGTCAGACACGACTTAAGTAACTAAAACAACAATAACATCCCCCTAGGATGGACTTGGGACACCTTATCCCAGCTTCTATCTAACAGAATCTCTCCCAACTCAGCCCTCAGCCAACAGAAGCCTGGTCATTTATTAACTCAACTGGGAAAGAGGGCGGGGATGCTGGGGACACGTGAGCTGAATCCCTGATGGCTGAGGAGCGGATTTTCCCAAACACATGGTCACAATATCTTTTTCGTGTCTCCTGAAGGCTTTTAGACAGATCTGAGCCCGGACAGCTAGCTAGCTCAGTAGCCAATTAGCGCCTACCACTCTTTAACTGATTTTCAGTTTAGAGACTTCTCAAAAATAGGTTGGAACTGTTCTTTTCGGCTTAGGCTCAAGTCCCGGGTGGTAGTACATATTTCCATGCATGGAACAATACTATACACAAACGAAAACCAGGGCAGGCAAAGCGCAGGGCTCGTGGCACTGAAAAGCCTCCAACACGACGCGCCTCCTTTGTAAGATGATGCTGTCTCGAGCTACAAGGAGGAAGACAAATGATCGGTGCACACCTGCTCCTTAGAATGGTTCGCTGCTAAAGAGCTGGAGCCTGGAAAAGCACGAGGCTCAGCCTAGCATTACATCACCGCGCTGAGCCAGGTCCTCATTGAAACCCCAGGCAGAGGGACGAGTAAAGAAGCCCCACATGGCACCCCGCGTCCCCACTACAACACGCAGGCCAATCCCCGGAGTCCTTTCATCTACACATCAATGGCTCCCATGACCACTTCACCGCCTCCCCACCCCCAAACCCCCACAAAACACTCTTCTCTGAAACACATTCTTCTCTTTGGGAAAGGAGAGCAGGTAAGGCGGGGGTGACCTGCAGCCAGATCTATTCAATAAGCCCCATCCTCCAGACAGGCCCAGGTAGGTAATGGAGATGACCATTTAAAAACAGGAATCCTAATAAACACCCATCCAGTATAAAGGCCCCATTGGCTCTTGGTTTACAGAAACTGGATGCACAGTCAAATGCTGCTTCCACCAATGGGCCAATGACAAGACTGGCTGGCTTTACTAATAATAGCGAGCAGCCTTGTCCTCCGATGTTCACCAGTGAGCGTGTGGACGCTTGGGTTAATCCGACTGAACGTCTAGCAACGATGCTCCACGCCATCCGTCTAGCTATGTGAGTGGCTGCCCCTAAACTGGTCTGTCTCCATGGGCACGGCACTGCCACCCTAAAGGATTCTTCCCATGAGGCCCTTGTTAATGCCCGGCTGTTCCCTTTGCAGGAAATACCACTGTGCCGAGGGGGGGGCGGTGTTATGATGCAGGGAGAAGCCCCCCAAGCACGCACTGGGCTGCTGAACCACCATCAAATTCCAGGGGCGTCATTTCTGCCCTCAATAATCTCCAGGGGCTGCCAGATGCTCATTCCAGAGGGGGGCGCGAAACGCTACAAGGGGAGCCACCAGGTAAAAACCACGCTAGGCTGCCCGAGAACGTCAGGGACAGCCCCAGCTCCAGGCTGCACGGGGCATCAGGGGAGAGAATACTAACAAAGCCCCAGCACCCTCTCCTCCTGGGAGGATTCCGGGGGCCCTCCGGGGCGACGGGCGGAGCACTTACATTGCCTCGGAAGCCTCCTGGTTCAGGTCGCTGGCTGGGACTGGCTGCAGAGACTGCGACCCTCCCATCCTCGCTGCGCCCTGGAGTGCAGGCTAGCCGCGAGCAGGGCCAGCGTCCTGGCACGGTACCTCCAGCGGGAGCCCGGGGTGGGCCGGCCGGCGGCCGGGGCTGCTGCACTGCAGATGGGAGCAGCTGTTGGCATCCGGGGCGGCGGCGGCGGGGAGCTGCGGCTTCGGGGCCCGAGCCGGAGCCCGGGGAGCGAGCGCCGCGGAGGTGTGCGCGCGAGGGTGGCCGGCGCGCGCCCCCACTGTGTGCGCGGGGGTGGCCGGCGCGCGCGACTCTGCCCGGGGCGCGCGAGTGTGAGCGTGAGCGCCGGCGGGGTCCGAAGGGATCTGCTCTTAAAGCCCCCGGCAGCTTGGCTCCCGCGTAGGACACGGTGATGTCATCATCAGCGATCAGCCCCCGACGCCTCCATCTCCACAAAGCTCCAGCACTGGCTCGGGAAACCGGGCCAGGCGGAGGGAGGGCGAAGACCCTCCCTCTACCCCCGAGTCGCCTCCCCCAGCCTCCCGCAGCCTCGCCCCGATCGCCGGCATTGTCTGGCTTGGAAATGCAAATACACTTCGGGCCCGGGAGTCGGGGGGCCCCAGGGGGGAGGGCCGCGGTGGTCCGGGCCAGGCGGACCATTGTGGGGGGCGGGGGAGGGTATCCTCTTCCCGGCCGGCTCACCCCTCCCGGAGGGAGGCAATGGACTCTCCCAGGGCTGGGCGGGCAGGTAAACAGGCTGCAGCGGAAAATGTGCTAGACGCTTGCAGTGTCCCGGTGGCTTCTGCCTCCTTCAGGCTGAGGCCTGTACCAGGGAGATGCGAGGGCCTGGCTCCCGGGTCCCCCCACCTCACCTGAGCCCAGGTCCGGCCTCCAAGGACACAGTTTGAGGGTAGGGCGGATTGGGGCAAGCCTGCTACTGAGTCTGCAGTACCCCCCTTCCCCCATCTTTGGCCACCACAGGAAGCTCCACGGAGATGCCCCTTGCAAAGGCTCACTCCCAACCATCAGAGGTCAGACCAGCTGAGAGGGCCCATCCGTGTCAGGCCCTTAAGACCACAAGAGTGTCCAGGGAGAAGGCAGCTCTCCATGACACACCATCTAACCATCCATCTCCATGACTGTGAGCCCAGACCGGGGCCTGCAGGAATGTCTGTGACACCCCATTCAGTACCCCCAGCCCTCACCCCCATTCCTCTGCTGAGGCAACCTGTGCCCCGCTAGCCAGGCCTCCTCTCCCAGCTCTGGCTGCTCCCAAACCCTCCAGACTTGCTTGGGCTCCTGGGCCTCCTCCTCTCAGGCTACTCAAGAAAGATTTCATCTCCTTTTGGTTCAGGAGGTTTGGAGGCCCACCTGGAAACTGACCATCCATCCCCATTCTGAGCTCCAATCAGACTTACAATGGAATTAAAGTGGAACCTCTGAGGAAATAGCAACCCACTCCAGGATTCTTACATAGGAAATCCCACCAGGAAAGCCCAGCCTGGTGGGCTACGGTCCACAGGGTCGCAAAAGAGTCAGATAAAACAGTACCTGAGCTACTGAGCACATCTGATGTGTAAGCTGAAAACTCATCTCCATTTTCCCAGCATATCTTTACCCCACAGCAGAGTCAGCCTAAAATGCATCTATATTGTGGCCAAAACAAAAATAAAATGGAAACAAAATTGCTCAAAACATTGTGAAATGTCCTCCATATACTGTTTCCTAAAACTGTGACTGAGGATGTTTGGACGGCTACTTTTGAAGTTGTAACTCAAATGTCAGGATGGTTCCAGAGCTATATCGTGGGCTGACTTTCCTCTGCTGATATTTAAAATTAGTGTCCAACAAGACCCAGAAAGTCAGAGTTGTTTCCTGGGCTGCAACAACATGAAACGTCCAGGCAACACTGAGAAGGTTGACTTTCTCGAATTTATATGAAAATAGCTAATGATCGTGTCAGTCACCCCTGAAGGTGACTGTCAGGGGGTGGCCAGGTGAGGCTTGCTCCTGAAAGCCTGTCCCATAGCCTGTCACTCATCGTCAGTGCCAGGAGTCATCTGGTGGCAGGAATTCTGAACTTTGCTCCTCCGGTCATTCTCAGCACCCCGAGGGTTTGTTTTTTTGTCAGAAAACAGACCTCTTGGGCCTCAGATGCAGCTGGAAATCCAAAGAACCTTACCAGGTGGAGCGGAAAACTTCATAAGTGCTAACCTAGGGAAAGCTATGACAAACCTAGACAGCATATTAAAAAGCAGAGACATCACTTTGCTGACAAAGGTCGGTATGTCAAAGCTATGGTTTTTCCAGTAGTCATGTACGGATGTGAGAGTTGGACCATAAAGAAGGCTGAGCAATGAAGAATTGATACTTTTGAATTGTAGTGCTGGAAGAGACTCTTGAGGGTCCCTCAGACAGCAAGGAAATCAAACCAGTCAATTCGAAAGGAAATCAACCCTGAGTATTCATTGAAAGGACTGATGCTGAAGCTGAAGCTCCAAAACTTTGGCCACCTGATGCGAACAGCCAACTCATTGGAAAAGACCCTGATGATGGGAAAGATGTGAAGGCAGGAGGAGAAGGGGGCGACGGAGGATGAGATGGTTGGATGGCATCACCAAATGGATATGAATTTGAGCAAACTCGGGGAGACAGTGGAGGACAGAGGAACCTGGTCTTCTGCAGTCCATGGGGTCCCAAAGAGTCAGACACAGCTTAGCAACTGAAGAACAACAAACGTAGACTTGACCTTTTGAGGAAAGTGACCACTTCCCTGAGCATTGATGGTATGTATGGCCTGCAGCCAAACCCAGCCCTAGGAAAATACACAGGGGAAAAAATGAGAAACAACAATTAGAACTCATCCACTAATTTTTTTTTCACAATACACAGAAGCACAGAACCTTCCAAGTGTCCTGATCCATAACAGGTAGGGGTCTGCTGCAATAACTAGAGAGGGCTTTGAAATGCGATGGGAGTTCAAATCCTGACTTCTCCCTCGTTTGCTGTGTGGCCTTGAGCCAACTGCTTGGCGGTACTGAACCACTGCTTCCTTAGCTGGCAAGAGGGAGAAAGCATCTATTTTGCAGAGTACTGAGAAAACTGAATTATATATATGAAAGCCCGGGACCAGGACTAACTGGTGCTTGAGCAATGTTACTCTTCCTTCCTTCTTGATTAGAAACTTTTTCCCCTAAGCACAGCACCACATAGAAAATGAGGGGGCATTACGGCGAAGGGCTTTTATTCAGAGTCTCAACAATCGTAAAGTTAGGACCTAACGACACTTCATTTATGTGTCACTGACACCGTCACAGTGATGTTAACAACATGGGCAAGAACCAGGGGGAAAACAAATACAATCTGGATGCCGTTGAGGTCAAGGCAATTGAAATCCGTGCATTCCTAGTTTGTGTAATAAACTTCTGGAAGAACTTTTCAGACTCTCATTTAAGACATTTGATGTTTACTTTACACACAGTTTAAAACAAGCCTGCGGACTTCCTTGGTGGTCCAGTGGTTACCACACCGCACTTCCACTGCAGGGGGCATGGGTTTGATCCCTGGTCAGGGAACTAGGATTCCTGCCTGCCACACAGTGCAGCCAAAAAATAATAAAAATAAAATAAGCTTGGTTATCTAGTCATTCAGCCTACAGAAAAAAAGGAAAACGTAAAAAACATGGAGAGGGGGAGTGATTAGAGAGGAAAAGAGCCGTGCTGCATGGACTGAATGTGTCTCCCCCCAAAATGTCATATGCTGAAGCCCTGATATCCAGTCTGATGGTATCCAGAGGAGCCTTTGGGATGTAATTAGGGTTAGATAAAGTCACAAGGGTCTAGCATCTCCGACTCAATGGATATGAATCTGAGCAAATTCTGGGGAACAGTGAAGGATAGGGAAGCCTGGCATGCTACAGTCCATGGGGTCGAAAAGAGTCAGACATGACTTAGAGACTGAACTACAACAACAATAGGAGAAAGAGACACATAATCTCTCTGCTGTTTCAGAACACAGCAAGAAGGCAACCATCTGCAGACTAGAAGCAGGGCTCTCTTTAACAACCTGACCATGCTCGCACCCTGATCTCGGACTTTCTGCCTCACAACTGTGAGAAATCAATGTTTTTGTTGAAGTCACCCAGCCGAAGTTCTTTGTGTTATAGCAGCCCAAGAGGACCAACCAAGACAGGCTGTTTAAGATACAGTGCTAAGGGACCAAGAATAACTAACAAGAAGGGAAAAGATTAAAAAAAAAAGAAAGAAAGAAAGAAACAACTCTCCAAGTTGGACCAAGGAAATTCGAAACAATTTCAGGGCCATTTAACCCAGCTCAAACCGCCGTAGATCCTGGGTTCTTGTTATCCACAGGAACTGCTGATAGCACAGAAACCACTGGCGACATCCCACTCTGGCCTGTTTACTGCCTCCAATCCTCTCTCCTTCACCCACCCCCACCCCAAGTGATGGCCAAGGAAGCTAAATAATGGGTTTGCACAATAAGAAAGCACAGATTCCACCCCAAATTATTAAAATGCAAGCAGCCAGCCTTGCAGTCACACATCTCCTAGTGTATTCAAACCTGCACAGGGCACTGCCCTGGGGCCAGGCCTCTGGCTGGAGCTGAGGCTGCAGACACAAGCTGTCAGTGCCCTCTGCTTGGCCCCGACCTTCCTTCCCAGACGTGCTGCTTTCAGGGGGCCCGCTCCTCCCTTCCTTACCGCCTCTTCATGCCCAGCCCACACTCCAGACTCTACCCTGGCCACCCCGTGAGGGGCAGAGACTACCACAGCAGGGCACCCCCTCTCTCCACCAAATCAGGGATGCCCAAACTTTCTAACCACGGCCCTTGTTGCTAAGTCGTGTCTGACTCCTGCGACTCCATGGGCTGTAGCCCGCCAGTCTCCTCTGTCCATGGGATTTCCCAGGCAAGAATACTGGAGTGGGGTTGTCATTTCCTTCTCCAGGGGATCTTCCCAAATCAGGGATGGAACCTTCATCTCCTGCACTGGTAGGTGGATTCTTTACCACTGAGCCACTAGGGAGACCCTGAGGTCCCTCCCTCTGTCGGCCTCTGGACCAGAGCATGCGTATTCTAGGATGCTAAAGGTAGGCTAAGCCCACTTAGATGGGCTCCTCTGCCAGCCCTCCTACTGATGTCCCCAAGACATCCTAGAAACCTAGATAAACCAAAGAATGCACCCATCATTTCTAGAACAATTAGAGATTCCACATATACTAGTGCACTTAGCATCTGCCTGGCCTATAGAAGATGAGTCTGTTCTCAAGTTACTTCCTGACACATACGTAGCAGAAAGTTCAGCAAACCTGCCCAATCCCTGTAGCTGAGAGATAAGATATATGATACAGACTCTGAAATCCCACTCGGGAACTCCAAGGAACTGAACCACACATAGTCAGAAAGGGTAAGTAATTTGAAGCACCTCTGACACCCCAAGGAAAACACACTTAAGCGGCTTTATCTTTGTCTCCAGCCTCAGGGAAGTCTCCAGTTGCCATAGCAGCAACGCTCTCCAAACAGGACCAATGGACCCCTGTGCTGCTAATTAGCCTGTGCACACTTGCTAAAAGAAAGTAGGTCAGATCACAGGAAAATCCATCTGGAGAGCACTGGGAATGTAAATACAGATGGAAAATGGGCCCAGGCAAGGTCCTGTTTCTTCAGGTCTCTCACGATCACCATCATGGGCGAGGGGCAGGGGGGCGCAGCTAGTCAGGGGATGACAAAGGGGCTGCACAAAAGCACGCAGACCTTCTCTTTAGGAAGCTGACCTTTCCCCAGGCTCTAGCATCACCACCCGCTTGCAACTTGTTCCTTCATCTGAGACCCAGAAAGTCCAGCTTGTCACTTACTGCCTTGCCTAAAACTGCAAGAGCCGCAGACTTTCCTGGTGGTCCAGTGGTTGGGACTCCACGCTCCCAATGCAGGGGACCCAGGTTCATTCCCTGGTCAGGGAATTAGATCCCACACGCCGCAACAAAAATCGAAGATCTCAACTGACACCCGGCATAGCCAAATAAACAAAATTTTAAAAAAACAAAACAAAACTGTAAGATCTGGGAGCTGAACTCAGACCCCAGTACAGGCCTATGTTCAGCAACCGTAGGTAAACAGGAGCCTGAGACAAGCGAAGCTGACCAGCGAACAGGAGACTGGCCTGCAGGTCAAGAGTGGCACACTGCTGGCACTCTGTCCATCCAGGTTTTATGTTTTGGGGTCCGTCTTCCTGGGCTTTTGGAGACACAGCTTTTATGTCACAAGGCCTTGCTCCAAAAGTTGTCCACTGCCTTCAGGAGAAAGTCCCAATTTGATATCCTGGCCTTGATCCCAACACTGGGTCCATCCTACATTGGAGCAGGGCCAAGGTCCCGACTGTGCAACCTCAAGCCGAGGAGGTGCCACTCCCCAGCCTCTGCAGGACCCCCTATTCCTCCTGTGCATCAGGGGCCAGCTTCCGGCCAGCTTCTACGAGGGGCAAGTCTCCTCCAGCCCACAGATGTCCCCCCTGCCGCTCCACCGCCAGCAAATTTTAGCTTTGGTGCTTGCTCGCCTCGTCGGAATCTCACTGTATCCTGTAGCTGGTGTCCCTGCTCTCCGGCCTGCCTGGCAAAAGTCTTCAGTTTTCCGATGAATAGAGAAAAGGGAGGAGCTTGTCAGGCTTCCCAAGTGGTTCAGTGGTAAAGAATTCATCTGCCTATGCAGGAGATGTAGGAGACTTGGGTTCGATTCCTGGATCGGGAAGATCCCCTAGAGTAGGAAATGGTAACCCACTCCAGTATTCTTGCCTGGAAAATCCCATGAATGGAGGAGCCTAGAGGGCTACAGTCCCTGGGGTTGCAAAGAGTCGGACATCACTGAGCGACTGAGCACACAGAAGATTGTCAGGTTCCCTCATTTTCAGATCTGACCGTCTTCTACACTCCCACATTAAATCCCATGTCGTCACCCTGGGGAGTCTGAGTGGTTAACCTGGGCTGAAGAGCCAGCTCAGTAGAACCCCATCTTCTCCAGGGTTCTCTTGCTCACTCTTTGAAAAGGGCTGATCTTCTCTGCTTTTTTCACCTCCTTTGTCATATTTACACCTGAGATCTTTCAAAGATCCTTTCAAGCAAGGACCACTCCAACAGCTACTCTTCATGGGGGAGAAATTAATTTCTGTTATCATGCAGCCATGAAATTAAAAGATGCTTGCTCCTTGGAAGGAAAGCTATGATAGACCTAGACAGCCTATTAAAAAATGCAGATATCACTTTGCCAACAAGGGTCTGCATAGTCAAAGCTATGGTTTTTCCAGTAGTCATGTACGGATGTGGGAGCTGGATCATAAAGAAGGCTGAGCGCCAAAGAACTGACGCTTTCAAACTGTGGTGCTGGAGTAGACTCTTGAGAATCCCTTGGACAACAAGGAGATTCAACCAGTCAAACCTAAAGGAAATCAATCCTGAATATTCATTGGGAGGACTGATGCTGAAGCTGAAGCTCCAATACTTTGGCCACCTGATGCAAAGAGTTGGCTCACTGGAAAGGACCCTTGTGCTAGGAAAGATTCTGAAGGCAGGAGGAGAAGGGGATGACAGAGGATGAGATAGTTGGATGGCATCACCAACTCAGTGGACATGAGTTTGAGCAAAACTCCGGGAGAAAGTGAAGGACAGGGAAGCCTGGCATGCTGTAGTCAGTCCATGGAGTCCCAAAGAGTCAGACGTGACTCAGCAACTGAACAACATGATACAAGGTAAAGGCTGAGGATTTTGCTATTAGGTCCAGGAAGGCAACCCAGAATGTGCTAGAAAAGGAATCAGTAAAGAAAGATACGACTCATCTTTTTTTTTCTGGCTGCACTGGGTCTTAGTTGTGGCATGAGGGATCCTCACAGCTGAATGCAGGCTCTTTAGCTGCAGCATGTGGAATCTAGTTCCCTGACCAGGGATCAAACCCCAGACCCCTGCATTAGGAAGGTGGAGTCTTAACCACTGGACCACCAGGGAAGTCCCAAGACTCATTTTTATTTTAAAATTAAGAATTCAGGATACATTTTACATCTTTGATTCCTACAAGAAGGAAGGAAAGCAGGCCAACACTAAAACCCAGGGCTATGCAAAAGTTAGGACAGCACTGTGTTAAGAAGTCTCATCACATATGAAAAAGAAATCAGTAACACAAATACCACATCCAAAAGATTAAATGAAAGCCTTAAAATCCTTCTTTCTTTACCAAATAAATTTAGCTCTTTTGAGATGAAAAGGGTAGAAGATACTCTTGAGATAACATTTTAGAAAATATATCCTACCTCATTTCAAGAAATGATTCAAGCTTGCAACTCAAGACAGCAAAAGAATCTTGAAAGAAAAGTTAGATAAAAGCCAGAGAGAGTGAGCTTATCCTGAAAGCTTACCTGAGCCCTGGCTGGAGTCAGCTGCAGGCCTGGATCTAACTTCCCCAGCAGCCAAAGCAAAAAGGAAATCAAGACTGAATATTCACTGGAAGGACTGATGCTGAAGCTGAAGCTCCAATACTTTGGCCACCTGATGTGAACAACTGACTCGTTGAAAAGGACCCTGATGCTGGGAAAGACTGAAGGCAGGAGAAGAAGGGGATGACAGAGGATGAGATGGTTGGATGGCATCACCGACTCAGTGGACATGAGTTTGGGCAAACTCTGGGAGATGATGATGGACAGGGAAGCCTGGTGTGCTGGTCCATGGGGTCTCAAAGAGTCAGATGTGATGGAGCGACTGAACAACAGCAGCAAGGCAAAAAGGGAAACAGTCATTTTCAGTTACACGATTCATAAAACCCAGCAGATTTTTTTTAACTGCCATCCCATGGATAAACAGCTTTTTGCATGACTGCCATTCTCAATATGTTCATTCCTATGGGTTCTCCATCAGGAGATGGTGTATACAGTAGAGAGTCCCCTTCAACAATCTCCTTCCACCAACAGGATCTTCAGTTATATGTGGCTACTTCAGCAAGCACATCAGCAGCTACCCAGCTCCTCCAGCGATTAATAAAATCAGAAGTTCTAGGAAGGATAGGGACTTCCCTGGTGGTCCAGTGGTTAAGACTTTGCCCTCCAGTGCAGGGGGGTGAGGTTTTGATCCCTGAACAAACCCTTGGGGAGCTAAGATTCCCACATGCCTCATGGCCAAAAAACCAAAATATGAAACAGAAACAGTATTGTAACAAATTCAATAAAACTTTACATATGGTCCACATCAAAAACAATGTTGAAAAAAATAAATGAAGTTCCCTGAGGATATATTTCTTGTTGGCCCATCCTACAGAGAGGGTCCCCCCCACCCTCGCCCCAGCCATCTATGCTCCCGAAAAGACTCAAATGTTTCTATAGTTACATAAGGCAAAAGTTACATAGAGGAAGCCAAGGTCAGCCTCCGAAGATGTTCTTCAACAAAGCAACCACTTCTGGACTCAGCTGTCCCTCACTTCCTCCTGGCATCACAAGTCCTTGCCAGTTGTCTCTTGTTGACTGTGGGGAAACACACACCACCACCAACTGCAAAGAAAACTGCAAACCTAGCAGAAACTGCAGGACACCATTAAGGGGACGAATCTGATCCCGAGGAAGTGCTCAAAAGCCGCCCAGAGCCGCTGAGAAACGGCAATCTGTGAACAACCCAAGAGGAGAAACTCTCAACGATGAGGAAGAAGGTAACTTCCAAGAGTGGACGTCCAGGAACAGAGCGAGCCCTTCAGAAAACTGCTCAACCGTGTGTATTAAATGAAACATTTATGTTAAAACTGAAGCATTTATGTTAACAGTGACTCTGTTCTTGAGATGCAGGAGTCAAGTGTGAAGAATATGCGAGTCTGAAAATCTGCCAGAAAAATATGGCCAAAATCCTTTGTTCATGCTAAGCATTAACATGTGGTTATCATTAAAGTCCACATTCTGTTAAATATAAATCATTTTCATAATTTTTTCACTTCTTTTTTCAACATCAAGTCCCAATCAAACATTTTCCACACAATCACCTTAAAACTTAGATTCAGTAAGTGGATTCATGTTAAGTGGCCTTTCTTGGGGAACAATTTTCTTTAGATAATCTGGACTCCTTCCTGTAGCTACTTTTATCAACTGAGTTTAAGATCATAGGCAAAACCAAACAGGTAGACCTTTGGCCAAATAAAACTCCAACCTCCGGAGTCCAAGCTTCTGCTCAGAAATAGTGGAGTTTCATTCAAACCTGGGAATAGAAAACCAACCTGGATGTCTGGGGTCAAAAACATAACCAGTGAAATTCCTCTTTCTTCCCAGAGAACTATTTCCAAGAAGAACCGAATATTCCAAAAGCACTGTAAAAACATTTCAGTCCTTGTTAGAAGAGCTTAAATATTGTACTTGATTGGACTGTTGATGTGTTAATCCACAGAGTTCCTCTAGAGCTTAAGCTTACTGGTTTTAGAGGCTACTGTGTACCAGGAATAAGAGGCCCTTTAAGGAGAACATTCAGGGGTAAACAGAGATGGAACCTCCCCCGCTACCAAAATGGACAGCAAAGCTGCTTTCCGAAGCCAGGCTGGAGAAACGGCACGGGCCAGAGTGCTAGACTCTGTGGCCCTTGCCTCGCGGGGCCCCTGGGACGACCCCTGCCCTGCACCAGCGGCCCCTTCAGGAAGGCGGGTGGGCTGTCAGCTACTCTGGAATCACTGACTTCCTTTCCACGCCCGACGAGCGGCTTGACACAGCCTGACACGGGGCTGCCCTACTTGTGAGCTGAGCAGTGGAGACCGAGCACCGAGGCCCAGAACTGCTGACTCAAGGCTCTGGGATAGAAGAGAGATGCAGAACGGCTGGGCCAGAAATAGCAGCCGTGAGCATCTTCTGAGAGATAATTCACATAGCATCTGAGAGCAGAGGGGGTGAATGAGTGTGTGCGTGTGTGTGCGTATGCAGGCCTGTGTGCGTGTGCAGGCCTGTGTGCGTGTGCAGGCCTGTGTGTGTCCACCCATGTGCTACCAAACGCTAAAAATGCGTCCTGCTTTTCACAACCACCCCACAGGCCCTGTCTGTAATTCCCAAGGCACTTGCCCGTCTGTCACTGGATGTAATTAGTTTTTACCCGTGCCTGAGGAGAAGGGATTATTTTTCCCCAATACTCAGATTTTTAAGAATTGATCTCTCTACGGGAAGAGTCTTTCTATGACAACAGACTGACCCAATTCTGCCTCATCCCGTTGACCTTAAGAAAACGTGTGAGAGACATTTCTAGGTCTCCTGACAGCTTTCAGAGACTGATGACTTATAAAAAGTTCAGTGCAGAGTAAGTGCATGGTATATTCAATTTTTTTTTTTTTGCATCTCTTTAAGCCATTAATCCAGAAAAAGATGAAGGGGTCCCACTTCACGTGAACATTTCCATGGGGCAGTGACTGTCCATCCTGGGAACATGCCTCTGGTACCCTAGCATCAGGGGTACCAAAGGGGTGTGGCTTCCTGGTTTCTGGAAGGTCAGCTTCGCTCTCCAGAAGGGCCTGCTCTGACCCTTACAAACCAGGGGGTGCCGCCGTCCCCAGGCACCCCCAGCACCCAGCTGTTCCTTACAAAGCAGAGGTCTGGGCCAGGTCCACTCCTGGAGGGCTGAGGCCACGCCTCCCATGTGCCCCACTGAATGCCCATTGCCGGTACTCGGAGACCTTCAACAGCTACGGATGGACAGACGGGTGGACAGATCTGTACTTAAGAGACACAGAGGAGAGAGGCAGAAACCAAAGTCCTCTCCCAGCGAGGCCAGAGCTGAAGGAGGATCAGCGGAGTGACCCCAAGGACGACGTCTTCTCACTGGTATCCCATGCAAGTGCCAGCCCCGCCACCAACCTCGTCACCCTCCTCGATGGCAAGTCCTGATTTCTGTCTGTGTGATGCTGGGAGAGACGGCTAGGCTGGGTGCCCAGGAATGAGGTCTGACTTAAACTCTTCCCCAGACACCTATATCAAAAAGGTGAGTGCGGAATGTTTTCACTCATCTGAATCCTTAAACTGACCCAAAGAAGTTACTTGACCCTCCTGTTCCTGTTTTCTCATCTGTGCAATGGAAATAATAATCCTCGTACCTCCCCACCAACATGGGCAGTGTAAGAGTTAAATGAGATGATATGTGAAAAGTTCCTAGTACGGCTGCGCCAGGCAGACGGCAAGTGCTCCATTCACATTACCTGCTGCTGCGGCTGTTTTGTGAAAAAGCAAGAGTCACTGTGTCCAGTGGAGGACTCAGTGTCCCTGCTTCATTGACTTTTAAAGGTTTTAACAGCATCTCTGGGACACCCAGCCCAGAACGCCTCCTTCAGGAGTCAGAAGCTGGCAGGCTTACTGCAGGAGTCCCAGAGATGACCCAACCCAAATGCCTCCCACTGCAGTTTTTCACTAGGAGCTTGTGACCTTAGGCAAGGCCCTGACCTCCCTGAGCCTCAGCTTTCCCATCTGTACAATGGGGACAATAAAAATGGGGAGCCGTGTCATGGAAACCTGAGAAAGGCCTCAGACCCTGTGGTTTCGCGAAGCCACCAGGGGATGATGGTGCTCAGTGAGATGGTTTTAGACAAAGTCAAGATCAAGGCTGCTGAGGTAGGGTACAGGGTGGGCAAGTCACTCCCAAGGAGCCAGGAGAAAACACCAGGGGCTCTGTGCTGGGTGGAACCATGTGGGCACTGCACCCCTTCCACCCTGAGCCCAGCCCGGGCAGGATGGGGAGGAAATGCTGGCAGAGGGCCTTGGTGACCGGGAGACTCGTCCAGGAGCCCCTGCCCAGAATCACAGCCCAGTCGGGAGCGGCCATTCCTGCGGGGTCCCATTCCGAAGAATGTGCCTGTGTCTTTGGGGGCACCACTGTATCCCCAGCCCCCGGCTTCAGGCCAGCCCACAGCAGAATGAACGAATGCAAGCCCGAAAGACCGACTCCTATCCTCCCCAATCCCACGGCCACTGCCCTAGTTTAGGCCACCATCGCCTCCCTTTGGACCATGGTAAGAACTCCAATGGTCCAGAGACTTCCAGCCTCTCCTCGCCATCCACCTGCCCCTTGGCCTCCAGAGACAGTTCCCCAGACTAAATCCGGTCCTGACTCTCCCCTGCTTAAAAAGAGGAGACAATCCTTTCACTTCGTGGAACTTCCCAGCCTGGCTACAGATCTGAAAATCCCTGCCACATCCTCCTCCTGGTCCCGCTAGGCTTCTCCCGACCTGCTGCTGGAAACTGCTGAGCCTCCCACCAGGCCTTGCATGTGTGGTTCCCCCTTCCCGAGGTGCCTTCCAGCCCACTCTGCTGGGTCCTCTGTTCTCAACTCTGCTGGAGAGCCCACATGCTGATCACACTGTGTCTGTCTATACAACAGCCTTCTCTGCCTGCCCCCGTTCTCCCAGCACCCCTGGGAATTAGGGCAGTCGATGTTGATTAAACGACAGATCAGTTGGTAAAGAATCCGCCTGCAATGCAGGAGACTCAGGTTTGATTCCTGGTCGGGAAGATCCGCTGGAGAAGGGATAGGCTACCCACTCCAGTATTCCTGGGCTTCCCTCGTGGCTCAGCTGGTAAAGAATCTGCCTGCAATGCGGGAGACCTGGGTTGGGAAGATCCCCTGGAGAAGGGAAAGGCTACCCACTCCAGTATTCTGGCTTGGAGAATTCCACAGACTGTGTATAGTCCATGGAGTCCCAAAGAGTTGGACACGACTGAGTGACTTCCACTTTTCACCTGTGGAGCACCAGGCAACACTTTTCACTGACCTCATTTACTCCTCATAGTTACCTCCAAGAGGCGGGTACGACCCAGACTGATTTCAAAGATGGGTCAACAAAGGCTCAGAGTGGTCGGGTAACTTGTCCAAGGTCACTCAGCTCACAGATGGGCCAAGAGCCCATCTCTCCGACTTTATGCAACCTCCCCTGCGCCGAGTCACACACGGATATGACACAGAATCCACCCAGGATGTGTGTGCTGAGTGGGTGGATGGACACAAATGAGTGGAGGACTGGATAGGGGGATGGCCAGACGGACAGACGGATAGAAACCAAGCAGAAGACACACTACAGGATCGCTAAGTCTCAGAGAACTCAGCCAATCCTGCCGCTGAGAGAATGGGGCCTGTGACGTCATCTCCTGAGTCAAAGTATAACAGAAATGGACTCACCAACAAAGGCCCCGACAACTGGAGATGGGGGGCTCTGAGCTGAGCATGTCCTGACAGGAGCCCCTCTCCCACCCTACCTCCCCGGGCTCCTGTCTCTGTCCCGGCTCCTCCTTCAATTCCGGGGTCTGCTTCTCCACCTGCTCCTGGCAAACCCCCTTGAACCTCCTGCTGGGTCTGAGGGCTCAAAGGCATATCCTTGGTTTAGAAGAAAAGCAGCCCCTTGAAATGCAAAATCTACAATTATAAAGCGGTAGCCAACCTAACATAGGGTCTGGGACACCACTGGGAGTGGGGAGTGAGCTTGCAGGCTTCTTGCTGCCCTGACCCCTCCCACCACACCAGAGCTGGGCCGGGCAGGCCCTCACTGGCTCCTCAAACTTCCAAGGCCTCCCCCTGCTCCTCACTGAGCCCCAGATCAGGTCAGACTCCATTCCAGGCTTTGGAGAGGGTCCTGGGACTTCAGCCCAGAGCAGGGGTCTCCCAGCTCTGCTTCAATAAGCAGGGTCAGGGAAGCGCTGTCTGGTGGCCCGCTGTCCGTCTCCCCCCAGCAATGGGAAGAAGAATTTGAGGGCTGGAGCATAGGGCCTGCCCATTCCATGCGGGTGCCGCGCAGACTGGGGAATTCACCTGCTGCACTGCGTTTGGAGAGGGGGTACCAGCCTCCCTCCCTCCCTGGGCTCCCAGACACGCCTGCCGCAAACACTGGGAAGCCGAGCAGCTCACAAACACGGGGGCCTGTTCATGAGACTGACCGAAAGCCAGGGAGGCCCAGGTCAGATGGCCTCTGCTGGTCCCGCCAGGATGGGGTCTGATTGGCAAATAGCCACGCCCAGGCTGCCCTGCAAGAAGCGGGTCTGTCAGGCAGGAGTGGCTGAAATGGACGATGAGGCCGGATCAGACCCCAGTCTGCTTGGTGCAGTGACTCATCATCAGCAAACCCAAGAATCGTCCTGACCAGCTTCCCTGGTGGCTCTGCGCTGAAGAATCCGCCTGCAAATGCAGGAGATGTGGGTTCGATCTCTGGGTCGGGAAGATCCCCTGGAGGAGGACACGGCAACCCACTCCAGTACTCTTGGCTGGGAAATCCCATGGACAGAGGAGCCTGGTGGGTTACAGTCTGTGGAATCACAGGAGTTGGACACCACTCAGCAATTAAACCACCACCACCACCTAACCTCTGAGCTGTGAGTGGACAAATGAACTGGCTCTGCGTGCAAGGATGTGAAATATTTCTCAAGGGGTTCACTCCCCAGACCTGGCAGGAGGAGGGGACCACCCTAGGTGGGGCCAGGGAGCAGGGCTTTCTGCTCCCTCTCCTGCTGGGCAAAGCTTTCAAATCCAGGAGAAGGATTGACAGAGAGCCAAGAGCTCTTGGGGGCTGCTGATGGCAGGCAGGGGGTGGGGACATCTCACCACACACCCTGGTGAGCCCAGACCTCCCGCCTCTCCCCAAACCCCTGTCTGCATTCAGGGTGGCATTTTTCAGGGGTGTTGTTCCCTGGCCTTCTTGTATCAACATGGAACCAGCTTTCTCCTTGAAAGAAGCTCAGCTGCCTCCCCCCCGTCTCATTCCTTCTGGGCCATCCAGGCAGCCGTTGGCCAGGCTTCCAAGTTACTGTTTCCTTAAGGACAACTGTCCCTGGCAGGCAGAGAGGGAGGTCGGCTCTGATGTATACTCAGGTTCACGTCTGCCTGGCCCATGCATCAACACAGCAGGCTCTGTGCCACAAGCCCCCCGAGGTCCCAAAACCCATGGTCAGCGGTGGCTGCCTTGGCAAGAGTGAGGGCTTTGGACCTGCATTCCTGGAAATGCTTTATCTTCAGACTCTGTGCCTGGCTTCAGCCTCTCAAAGCTCAATTAATCGCTGCATAACGCCTTCCAAACAGCTTTAGTAGGTCAGCGTGTCTGCTGAGCACAAAGGCCACGGACGGGCCGTGCTGCAGAGCAAGGAAGGCCGGTCGGAGCGCTGCCACCTTGGTGGACAGTGACCCTCCCAGGACGCGCTCTTTGCTTCGGGCAGGGTTGGGAAGCAGAGAAATTGAAGCTCTCTTTCCTCCTCCCTTCCCTTGGACTCTGTCAAAGTCACATCTGTTCTCCCTGAGGCTTGCAGCCTAATGATTAGCAATGGGCATGGGGGAGGGGTGGGGTGGGAAAACCCCGGAGAAAAGCCATTTGCACTGGAAATGTGGGTTTATGTCATCATTTCCACAGCAGCCATCAGAAGCAGGAGGAGGCTGCAGGAAGTCACCCGGCGTGCTTGCAGGAACAGAACATCTGTCGATTCTGTAATCAGATGTGGCCTCGGCTTTCTTTGTTAAGACGCCAGGTCTCACTGCCCTCCTGGTCCCCTCAAAGCCCAAAGAGGGGAAGACAAAGCCACTGCAGTTGCCTGAGCATGAAGAAAACATGAAAAGAGCGTGTGCCAGCTCCAGCGAGAGAGGCCTGGCTGGAAACGGGCACTGGTGGTGGTTTAGTTGCTCAGTCATGTCCAACTCTCTGTGACCCCGTGGGCTATGGCCTGCCAGGCTCCTCTGTCCACGGAATTTTCTGGGCAAGAATACTGGAGTAGGTTGCCATTTCCTCTTCTAGGGGATCTTCCTGACCCAGGAATCGAACCCAGATGTCCTGCATTGAAGGCAGATTCTCTACCCACTGAGCCACCAGGTAAACCTCGAAATCATACTGATGAAGGATGTATCTCTGAATCATGAGACCAGCGGGGACCTCAGACTCTAACCCAGACCTGCATAACAACCTCCATCTCAGTGAAATGAAATTTTCATCTGTGCATTTTTGAAACTTGCTTTGAAAACTTCCAAGGACCTGGCAAAGGCAAAAAGACAGGATTTATGTGGATCCCTGGATCCAGGCCAGCGTGCTTTTGTGAAAAGCAGCCGTGGAAAGGGTGGAGGGTGGAGCTGGCAAAGCTGAAGGCACAGTTGAGATGTACTTAGGGCGATGGGACCACAGCTGCCCCTGGTCCCGTCCACTCCTGGGGGCCCTGGTCCGCCCTGAAACCACTCCTGCCCTGCCAAGCAGCTGGAGAGATCCTTCAAAAATGCAAATCTGCTCAAATCTCTGCCTGCCTTGGGGCTTCTGGGCCTTCTTAAAATAAAGCCCTAAGCGCCAACGGTTCAGTGGTCAAAGTTGGAACAACAATCTGAGTAACCGAATAAAGTAGTATTATACTGTATAACTCATAAAATAGATACCCTTGAGTCCAGAGTGATATAAATAAATGACTGAATACATGAATAAACGAGGGAGAAGAGACGAATCTCCCATATAAATTTCCAAAAAATTTTGCATAGATAACCCCCGTAAAAGAAGGGGCACAACGCTCCAGTCTTGAGCTGTGCCCACAGGGACTTCCTTCCAGAGAGGACAATATGGAAAAGGGGGAAAGAGAAGCCTGACAGTGGAGAACTCTGGCAAACACGACCCCAGTCGAACAATCAATGTCAACGCGAACAGACATAAACCACGCTGAGTAAGCACCCTTGACATGATGTGCTGAAAACGGCATTTAACCTCTGTGATCTTCCCCCCCACACCCCAAAACTCTAATCAGGAGAAAAATGTCAGACAAATCTCAACTATGGGACATCCTAAAAACACCTGACCCATCCGCCTCAACACTGTCAAGGTCACCACGAACATGAAAGTCTGAGAGACTGTCACAGCCAAGAGGAACCTAAGGAGACATGGAGACTAAATATCATGTCATGTCTTGGATGGGGTCCTGGGACAGAAAAAAGACATTAGGGGAAAAAAAATATGGAAATCGGAATAAACTCTGGACTTGAGTTAATAATCATGTGTCAGTATTGGTTCACGAATTGTATCAAATGTACCATGCTATTGTTAAGGTGTTAATACTAGGGGAAACAGTACGCTTGTGTAAATGGGAATTCTCTATTCTATCATCTCAGTTTTCCGGTAAATCTAAAAGGATGCGTAAAAGAAATCTATGAGGGCTTCCCTGGTGGCCCAGTGGTTGAGGACCTGCCCGCCGATGCAGGGGACACGGGTTCAATCCATCCGAGGTCCAGGAAGATCCTACGTGCCACGGGGCAGCTAAGCCTGTGTGCCACAGCTAGGGAGAAGCCCCCACTCCCTGCAACTGGAGAAGCGTGCACACAGCAAAAAAGATCCAGCACACTCAAAAATAAAGAAATATTAACTAAAGAAATTTTTTTAAAAAGAAATATATTTAAAAAAAATTCCACCAAGAAAAATGATAAAGCCCCCCAATCCTCCCTATGAGCCACGGTGTGCCAACCACCTGCCTCTGTGCCCTGGGCCACCCCCGCCTCCTCCACGGGCCCAGCTTCGACAGGACCCTTCAGCTTTGCTCTCGTCTCTATCTTCGAGATTTCTGCAGACGCTGCACTTTCCCCTGCCCGTGCATAGTTAAGTCTGCCCAGCCTTCAGCTCTCAGCTTGGAAGTCACCTCCCCTGGGGAAGCCTTCCCCGGTTACCCAGATGGAAAGAGGTTCCTCTGCCACCTGGCACCCCTCTTCTGACCCATTTGCGACTGCTCGCTCAGCTGTCTTCCCCAGCGAGCCGTAAGAGCCACAGGGGCAGGGCCTGTCTATGGCCCAGAAAACCCCAAGTTCATACTACTGAACCCTCACATGCATGAATGAATGAGATTCAGAAGCATCCCAAGAAGACTAGCTCCAAGGAACAAACCCCAGGGGTGAGGTGAACCAGATGTACCTTCTGTGCGAGGTTTAAAATGTGGAACCCAGGTGACCTCAGGGAGGGGACCCTGAGCAGATGGGTTAGGTACCAGACTGTACTTACGGCACAGTCTGGATGACATAGTTGTTTTTGGTGCAGTTTTTGTGTGTGTGTGTGATTTCGTCAAAAACTTACTCCAGCCCTTGGATAAGCTTGGTTCTTTTTCCTTTTTTAATGTTTCAAATTTTACTTTTTTAAAAGCTGTAACCTAAAGCTAGAGGCTACCCTGAGTGGCAGTTATGGGCTGTCATAACTTTTTTTTTAATTGAGATATAACTTATTGACGGTGAAATTCATCCTTTTCAGATGTAGAGTTCCAAGAACTTTGACATATACAGTCATGTAACCTCCACAACCATCAAAACATGGAACATTTCTATCACCCCCTAAAGATCGCCCATGGCCTTCTGTAGTCAAATCCCAAACCTAGCTACCAGCCCTGGCAACCATCGACATGGTGTCAATTCCTTACAGCTTTGCCTTTTCCAGAATATCAAATAAATGGACTCACATAACATGTAGTTTTCTGAGTCTGACCTTTCCCACTTAGCATAATATAGTTAAGATTCATCTATTCTGTTGCATGAATCAGTGGTTTGTTTCTTTTCTTGCTGAGCGGCAGTCTATAGGATAAATAGACCAGAATTTGTGTATTCATTTACCAGCTGGTAGACATTTGGGTTGTTTCAGTTTGGGGGTGATTATGAATAAAGGGGCTGTAAACATACAAGTTTTTAGGTAGACACATATTTTCATTTTTCATGGATAAACATCTGAAAGTGGCTTTCCTAGATCGGGTGCTAGACGTATGTTTACTTTTTAAGAAACTAAAGGGCAGACTATTTAAGAACCTTACTTCTTTCTCAAACACATTTTTATCAAGCACCTACCATGTCCAAAGGCAAACCAAGAGGGTCTCCCCAAACACCCACGAATGAATGCTCATGCAATCTCACCACCAGAAGCCAGGCTTCCCAGACCTTTCTCGCTCAGCCTGAGGCCAGTAGTTACCGGAACCAGGAGGGGTAGGATGAGGTTCCTGCTCTGCCACTAAGGAGCTGAGGGACTGCAGATGAATTATCCCACCCATCCGTCTGGGTCTCCGGACCAACAGAGCGACAGGTAGATCTCAGGAGATGATGGGAGGGAAAGAGCATCTGCTCCAAGATGCACCATCCAGATGAGTGGGACTCAGACTAGCTCCATCCCCACCTAATGCCTCCCCAGTAGGAGACTTTCTGAGGTCACAGGCTACCCATTCTCAACACATCCAGCAGTGTTTAGCTCTACACAAGAAAAGGCTGTCCAAGAACATTCTTTACAGGACTCAGTAGCTAAGCAGAAAAGTTTCTAATCAGCATCAGTTGTTTTGCATAGAAACAGGATTTCTCACTACTTGCTGTGCGGGTTAATTTTAAGCGACGACTTGGCCATCGCACTCAGATATTTAGTCAAACAGCACTGTAGATGTCACTGTGAAGACATTTTTTTAGATGAGTCATTATCGTTCAGTCACCCAGTCCTATTCGACTCTGTGCAACCCCATGGACTGCAGCACACCGGGCCTCCCTGTCCCTCCCCATCTCCTGAAGTTTGCCCAAGTTCATGTCCATTGCATCAGTGACGCCATCCAGCCATCTCATTCTCTGATGCCCTCTTCTTCTGCCGTCAGTCTTTTCGAGCATTAGGGACTCTTCCAATGAAAGTAGCATTTAACCCAGTAGACTCTGAATAAAGATTACCCTTCATAACGTGGGTGGACCTCACCCAATCAGTTGAAGGCTTTAAGACAGAAAGACTGAGATCCACCAACCAAGAGGGAGGTCTGCCAGTACGTAGCCTTTAAACTCCAGTTACAACATCAGCTCTTCCTCAGGTCTCCAGCCTGCTGGCCTGCATTGCAAATCTTGGATTTGCCAGTGTCCACATTTGTATGAGCCAATTCCTTAAAATAAATGTCTCTCTAAAGAGGCAGTGCACGCTAAGTCGCTCAGTTGTGTCTGACTTTTTGTGACCCCATGGACTGTGGCCTCCCAGGCTCCTCTGTCCATGGGATTCTCCAAGCAAGAATACTGGAGTGGGTTGCCATTTCCTATTCCAGGCTAAAGAGGCAGACCTCAGAGGTATTACAGGTTTGGTTTCAGACCACCATAATAAAGCAAGTATCACAATAAAGTGAGTCACAAGAATTCTTTGGTTTCCCGGTGCAAAAAAGTTATTTTTATACTGCACTATAGACTAGTAAGTGTGCTGTACTACGTGTAAAAAAAGCAATGTATATACCTTAATTAAAAAAAATACTGCTAAAAAATGCTAATCAGTGAAAAATGCTAATCACTGAGACTTCAGTGAGTCATCATCTTTTTGCAACAGTAACATCAAAATTCACTGATCACTTCTCTGATGGTCCAGTGGCTAAGGGGCCTGGGTTCCATTCCTGGTTGGGGAACCAGACCCCACATGCTACAACTAAAAGTCTGCATACCACAACTAAAGATCCCGCATGCCACAACTCAGAGCCAGTGCAGCCACATAAATAAATAAAATAGGTAAATATTAAAAAGATCACTAGTCACAGATCATCATCACATATATAGTAGTGAGAAAGTTTGACGCGGCACAGAAACGTGAAGTGGAAAAACACCGTTGGAAAAATGTCACCAACAGACTTCTCAACTCAGGGTTGCCACAAGCCTTCACTCCGTAAAAAACTCAGTATCTGCAAAGCACAATAAAATAAGTTATGCCTGGATATGTGAATATATATCTGATTGGTTCTGTTTCTCTGGAATACGCTGACTAATACACCAACGCTCACACAGGCATCCCCACAGTTACATGGAGAGTTTGCTCGCAAGGGTAAACTTCAGATCAACCACAGGCCAAACGATCATACATGGCATCATGGGTACAAACTGTCAAAGCCTTCTTGGCACCCTCCTAAATGCAGCTCCCCCAGGGCTTATGGGGCAGAGACGGCCAGGCCCCTCCTCTCTGGGGACAGCGGCTAGGAGGGAGGGTTCTCTACAATACCTGCTTAAGTCCTTGGCCAGACGTTGGCAGGAGGGAACGGAAGCTTCGACTCCATCACCAGCTGGGGCGGAAGGCAGAGATGCGTATTCTGAGGCCGGGGCAGTGAGATCCACGCGGGCAGCAGCTGGGATGGTGCTGGGGACACAAAGGGAGAATTATTCCCAGTGGAACTCGGCTCATTAATGGCACATTCATCAGCCCCCCTCACCCCTCCCAACCCACCCACACACATGGCGTGGGGTATTTAAAGACCCAGCACACTGCTGGCCGGGGCACCCCACAGGGTTCCCCAGGCTTCTGCTTAGACACAGTGGAGGGGGATGCACCCTCCAGTGAAGCAGCCCCCAGGCCAGGCCGTGAATCCCCCTCCCCATGGAGACTGCAGCAGATCCCGGGGTTTCTTTGACGGAGCAGCTGGGGTGTCAGAACACTCTGAGCTGTCTTGAGTTCTGTGTGTGTGTTTCATAGGATCATTTCTAATCGCTTTTTAATAGGCAATGAATCTCTGTGAGTTGAACATTAAAATGCAATTTTGCAAACTCCCCAGGATTTGCCACCACAAAATCTGAGGCTGAGAAAAGTCAAGGTGGAGCGGCTGCTGGGGGTAATCAAGGAAACTGCAGCAGGGACCTTTCGGGATGCCTTTTCACCGGTGAAGGCCTTTCAGAGCAGAGCCCTTGTCCCTGGTTCAATGGGTGAGTGCCCCCTGCTGGACACACAGGGAAACGCCGGGAGTGCAGGCTGGTCTCCAGCAGGTGGGAAGGCAGGAAAGACGGCCACCTGCAAACACGCCCTTGGAGCCAAAAGGCACCAGGCCTGGAGCTCAAAAGATGTTTTCATTTTCCCCTCTGGCAAAAGCAAGATGAGCAATGCCGCCCACAGACTTCCAGGGAGGGTCAGCCCTCCCAGCCTCTCCAGCTGTCCAGTCGGCTGTCCAGGGTCGGGCTGGAATTAGAAGGGACTCAGCACCAAGAGCCTGAAGCCCAGCCAGAGGTCGAAGCCGAGGTTACAAGTTTCACAGCCTCGTGGCGGGGACTCATTTCTTCCCTGTGGGCGTGAGTTCCTGCAGGAAGCTCCCCCACTGCAGGAAGGTAGGAGGCTCAGCCTTCCGTGTCGAGATTCTGCTGATCTCCACCTCCTCCGAGTCCACCTACGAGGTGGCTTCCTGGCCTGAAGGACGGGTGTGGAGCCCCGTCCCCTGCCCAGGCGAGCCATGCTGAGTCCTGGCTTGTCTTCACTCATCAACAGCTACAAAAACAGCAGCAACTCAACCCGGCTGATGCCCGGTCCTGCATGCCTGATCCTGGATGCCCAGGTGTGAGGGGCTCTGTTCTAGGTGCCTGACCCTGTGGGCCTGGTCCTGTGTTGGGAGCTTTACGTACATAACCTCAGGAGCCCCTACAACAACCTCTGAGTCATATGCCATCATCCTCACTCGACAGAGATCAAAGCTGAGGCTCAGTACTTGCTTTGGCAGCACATAAATGATACAGAGAGGATGAGCATGACCCCTGCGCAAGGACGGCACGCAAACTTGTGAGGCGTTTGATATTTTTGAATGAAGAGACTAGAATGGAAACAAATACATAGCCAGTGGGAATTTGCTATATGACTCAGGGTCCTCAAGAGTGTCCCAGGTGGCACTAGCGGTAAAGAACCCACCTGCCAAAGCAGGAGACGTAAGAGACGTGGGTTCGATCCCTGGGTTGGGAAGATCTCCTGGAGGAGGGCGTGGCAACCCACTCCAGTATTCTCGCCTGGAGAATCGCCATGGACAGAGCAGCCTGGGGGGCTACAGAGCATAGGGTCGTGCACACACAGGCAGACACCACTGAAGCAATTGAGCACGCATGCACATACGCAGGGAGCTCAAACCGGGTTCTGTGACCACCTAGAGGGGTGGGATGGAGTGGGAGGTGGGATGGAGGTTCAAGAGGGAGGGGACATATGTATACCTATGGCTGATTCATGTTGATGCATGGCAGAAACCAGCACAACATTGTAAAGCAATTATCCTTCAATTAAAAATAAATAAGTTTTTAAAAAAACCTAAGGTTCAGAGAGGTGAGGTCACTTGCCCAAGGTCACGGAGTGGGAAGCGGAGCCAGGATGTGAACACAGACTCTGAATCCTTAGCCACCTCCATGTCCACTTTCTAATGGACTCCCCAGCACACACCTGGAAGCCCCTAACTCCTCCTCAGTGACACGCATCACCAGGGACTTGAAGACCACGAGGGAGACTGAATTCCCTGAGAACAGGGGCCGGATCTGCCAAGAGTCATTCCAGGCACCCAACGTCTAGCTGGGCCACCCCCAGTGGGCACTCAGACAGGCAGAGGGGGGTCCCGAAGGGCTATGACCACAGAGGCTTTGGGGAGCAGGAGCAGAGCTGGAACCCACAAGACCTTCGCCCCTGGGCCTCATGGAAACAAGGAGCAAAACAGACCAGAGAGTAATGACCTCGGGTAAGTCCACAGCAAGGCAATCCACACGTGAACAAAAATTATAATGAGTTCGTGGACAGGACCAGCAAACGTGCAGAGTGGGGTTACAGATGACACAATGCCTCTGCCATTCAAACCGCTGTTTGTAACAACATGGGCACTGGCTGAAATATTTTGTAAATGTACGTGCTCAGTCACGTCCGACACTTTGTGACCCCATGGCCTGTGGCCCACCAGGCTCCTCTGTCCATGGGATTTCCCAGGAAAGAATATTGGAGTGGGTTGCCATTTCCTTTTCCAGGGGATCTTTTCAACCCAGGGGTCAAACATGCGTCTCTTGCATTCCTGCATTGGCAGACATGTTCTTTACCACTAGGGCCACCTGGGAAAGTATTTCATAAAGAAAAGACTCCAATGAATAATGCAAATTACTGGGGGCTGTTAAACTCCTTAAGAAAGCCATTTCACCATCTGGAAACTAACATTTATTCCTATTCATGAGCAGTGAACAGACTACTCACAAACCCAAACTCCTAGTCTAAAATTTATTTTCTAAAGAAATTACACTGGCCAGGCCCCTTCCTCTGCACACCCCCTGAAGATCCTATTTTGCTGTTGTTCAGTTGCTTAAGTCGTCCTACTCTTTGTGACCGCATGGACTGCAACACGCCAGGCTTCCCTGTCCTTCACCATCTCCTGAGAATTTGCTCAGATTCATGTCCCTTGAGTTGGTGATACTATCCAACCATCTCATCCTTTGCCACCCCCTTCTCCTTTTGCCTTCAATCTTTCCCAGCATCAGGGTCTTTTCCAATGAGTTGTCTCTTTGTAACAGGTGGCCAAAATATTGGAGCTTCAGCTTCAACATCAGTCCTTCCAATGAATATTCAGGGCTGATTTCCTTTAGGATTGATTGCTTTGATCTCCTTGCAGTCCAGGGGACAAGAGTCTTCTCCAGCACCACAATTTGAAAGCATCAGCTTTTCAGCACTCAAGCCTTCTTTTTGGCCCAACTCTCCCATCCATACATGACTACTGGAAAAATCATAGCTTTGACTAGACGGACCTCTGTCAGCAAAGTGATGTCTCTGCTTTTTAACATGCTGTCTAGGTTGGTCATAGCTTTTCTTCCAAGGAGCAAACATCTTTTAATTTCATGGCTGCAGTCATCATCTACAGTGATCTTGGAGACCAACAATATAAAGCCTGTCACTGCTTCCACTTTTTCTCCTTCTATTTGCCATGAAGTGTCTTATTTAATGCAAATTTAGGACAGGTGACACGGTCTGTGGTTCTGCAGTTTACGACTCCCATCAAAGTGCAAGGAAAGGTTTCCGTCTTTGAAAATGCTGGCAGAGGACAGGCTCTGCACGCTCAGAAGAAGGCCAGGCCCGCAGAGGAAGCACAAAGGCCAACTCACTGTGATGAGGATGCCCTGAGGCTGACTGTCCCTGCCCCTGAGAATGCCCTGGGGTCCCCTCAGTTCTCTGGCCTGGAGACCAGGGTGCCTGCCCCCTCCACCCTTCACTCCGGTGGCACCTGATCGCCAGGGCCACACCCATCCTGCATTCGCCTGTTCCCATCAGCTAAAAGCACCAAACAAATGAGTCAACAGCTCTCTTAAGAACGGGGGCACCCCTCCCTCCTGGTCTGCAGCTTGCCCTTGGCCCAACCCCAGAGGCGGGGAGGTCAGGTCCCAACAGGGAAGGGCTCAGTGACTCACGAGTGAAGCTCTGGCACATGGGCACCTACTGATGCCTCCCAACCCCACAGAACTCCTCCTCTTCCCTCCTAACCCTCCCCCCGCAATTTCTCCCCATCTTGGCAAGTGGCCCCACGAGCCATCCAGGCCCTGGACCAGAAGTTGAAGCTGTCCTGGACTCTCCCCCCCATCATCGCCCTTTGTGCTGAGTCACCTCCCTTTTCCTTCCAGAATCTGCCCTCTTTGTCCCGCTGGTCCAGGCCAGCAGGCTCTCTGAGGGGGCTCCGGCACATCCTGCTCTTCATCCCCTGCATCCATCTACCCCAGACACCAGAATGCCCCACCTAGAGTCCTGATGAGGTCCTTTCCTTGCCGGAAGCCCTCGCCCACTTTCCACTATCTTACACCTAACAAAATGCAGGTGAAATTCCTGGGTTTCAAAAGCTGGGGCTCCATCAGCCTGCCTCTGTTCCCTCCCAGGTTTACCCTGCCACTGTCCTGGCCCCACCAAGCCAGTCTGGGGGCTCCTGGGAGCTTCTTGCCTCTGTGTCTTTGCCCCTGAATCCCCGCCTACCTCTCTCAGATCCCCTCCTGTACTAAGTGACTTTAGTCATGTCTGGCTCTTTGTGACCCTATGGACTGTAGCCCACCAGTCTCCTCTGCCCACAGGATTTTCCAGGCAAGAATACTGGAGTGGGTTAGCCATGCCCTTCTCCAGAGGATCTTCCCAACCCAGGGATCGAACTCGCATCTCCTATGTCTCATGTATTGGCAGGCAGGTTCTTTACCACTCGCGCCACCTGGGAAGCCCTCCTAACTCCCTTCCTAGCTGACTCCATAAGCGAGGAAGTGCTCCCAACCCCCAGCAAGGGTAATGATGCCCGTCCTGCATTGCTGGGCTGGGCTGGGCCTGGCATCTGCGTCTCCTGCTGTTTCCTACTAACTCATCCTCTTCTCTGATAGAGTCTCGGCCACGGTGGTCTCTCCAGCCCCCAGCACAGAGCCAGGCCGGGAGCAAGGACAAAACATCAAGCAGCTCTGTCCCTCCTGCCCCTGGCCTCCCAAACACGCAGGCCACTGACAGCGGGACAACTGTCCTCTCTTCTTGGAATCCCAGAGTGCAACCAGCTTGAGGTGGGACCAGCAACATAAACTGCAGGAATGCAAATAAAAGCGAAGTGAAAATGCAGGGCCCTGCATTCCAAAAGGGTAAGACTTTCAGGAGGGTGATGGCAGAGTGTTGAACCAAGCACGGGGCCCCGGGCAACTGCCCAAGTCACATGCCCTTGAAGCTAGCCCTGGTTCTGGCTTCCAAGGGGAAGCTTCCATAGGTGCCCCCCTTCCCCCGAAAAGCCTCCTGAGCTGCCAAAGGGCCGTGCTGCTGGAGCAGAGATGAGGAGCAGTTAACCAGGCTGGCATTCCCTTGCCAGCTCCTGTCCACTCAAGCCTCCCATGAGCAGCAGTGACTCGTCTTAGAGACCTCATCCCCAGGGAGTCGAGTCCTTTCCGATGTCCAGTACCACTCCCAGCTTCAGTGGGAACTCCGGGACAGCTGCCAAGCCCAGCATGGAGGAGGGCAGTGCCCTGAGATGGGGTCCACAAGGCATTCTCAGCCGGCTCCTGCAAGGCGCTTACATTCACTTGCCCTTGACCTCTGTCCTTATAAAACAGGGCAGGAATAGGACTATGAAGGCCCTTCCGGTTGTAAAAGTCCACTAATCCCTTTTACCATTTAAGGAGTTAATCAATATTTCCTATGCAATAACAAAGAAACTGAATTCAAATTCTTGTCAAGTTTTTGTATTTTTGGAAGATGGAGGAAACGCTGATTTAATTTAAGCCCTGCCTCCTTTCTTTTTTATTTTAAAGAGGAGTTAACCCCAAAAAAGGCAAATACGCTCACCATACTGTTAGCAGACAGAAATGGCCTATTGATCAAGGCATCTTTCCTGAGAGGCCCAGCTATACGAGACCTCTGAATCCTTCTCAACACAGATCCCTAGGGAACCACTACTAATGGGTCAGGGCTGGCCATCCCTGATGCAGGCCCTCACCAAGGTTGTCACTAACAACAGCTGGTCCCATTAAGCACGAGGGACGCAGGCTCTGCCCGCACAGGACCAGAGAACACAGAGGATGTTGCTTCGGGGCTTGCACGCAGCCAGACAATCCTCCAGACCCAGCTGTAGTGATTTGCTGTCACCAACTGTTGTCTTTTGAGTCCCTGTTCAGGGCTTTTGAGTCCTTCTTGGCAGACCCCCCACTGACCTGATAGCAGATTTCATTTCGGAGAGCAGCTCACGTTGCCAAGTTAAGCCCCTGTCCAAGGACAAACACCAGAGTGACCCTGGCTGTCATAGGAGGGTGATAACAGCCCCAAAGATACGAGCGGCGCGCATCACGTCCTGTCGGGCCAGATGGGCGGCAGCATCTTATCTCCCATTTCACATCGCCATCTGGAAGGTATTAGCCCAATAGCCCCTTCCTCGCAGGCCCCTTGATTTTATTCTTCTTGAATCCCCAAGCGCACACGATCACGTAATAGGACAAGAGCTAAGGCCAAGACTCAGCTCAGACTGAAAGTGCGATGTAAGCCAAAGAAAAAAAAGCAATTGGAAATTGCTGGCTTGGAGAGCTATGCTCTGTCCATAGAAGCACCAGACAATCAGTCCAGCAGAGGCCTGGGGTTTGCTACAAGCAGTCGCCGAGATGGGAGATCCAGGATCGTCCTCCTACGAGACACAGCCACTGAGAAGCAGCCAAGCCAAAGTCAGGAGGTGCCCAGAGAGGCTTGCAAATTGGCCGGAAACTCCAAAGCAGGCACATCAAGAGATCTCCAGTCACCAGCAGCAGCCCACATGGCATGTAAACAGCCCCTAAACACCACTGACCTTCAGATGTCCAGCCGGCTGTAGGCTGGCTTCGCACATGTTAAACCTGAGCTGGCTTGTCAATTGCAACCTAGCACGTTCATACCCTTTTCACAGAGCGAGTCTGTGCTCAGAGGGGAGAAATTATTATTAAACTTGGCTGAAGCAAAACTTAATCAGGAAGGAAAATATTAACTAAAGGAAAAGTAGTAAATACCATCCCAAGACCACAAGAGGCTTTGATCTGGGTTGAACCATCCAGCCCATTAATTCCCACCATTGTCTTTCCCAGTCCTTTGCATCCTCTCTCCAGGTGCAAGACTCCTTGCGTGGTTACAGAGAATGCAGAGATGCGGATTCAGAGGACCAACCAGAAACTGATATCAGATATCCAAGATTTAACTACTTATTCAGAAAGTCAAAACCTATCTACGACATAAAGCAGCTCCAGAACCATGAAAAACCAGACCAAGAACAAGATCCTGTGCTACTTTGAACCGTAGGAAATTGCCAATATTTTGACACTTGCCAGCGTGGTAATTCATGTGCTTCAGCTTAATAGCACCCAGCTCGACACTGGAAACTCAAAGGTTCTGAACAAATATATAGATGCATCCAAGTGACTCAGCCTGCTGGGTACTGATTACATAAATTTGTCTCAAGAGCATATAAATACCTTCAACATGTACCTCTGAAATGGTGTAAAGGAATCCCGTTATTCAGAAGAGACTTGAAAGTGAAAGTGAAGTCGCTCAGTCGTGCCCGACTCTTTGCGATACCATGGACTGTAGCCCACCAGGCTCCTCCGTCCATGGGATTCTCCCCCCCGCACCAGGCTCCTCCGTCCATGGGATTCTCCAGGCAGGAATACTGGAGTGGGTTGCCATTTCCTTCTCCAGGGGATCTTCCCAACCCAGGGATTGAACCCAGGTCTCCCACATTGCAGGCAGACGCTTTAAGCTTTAACCTCTGAGCCACCAGGGACGCTTAGGTGATTCCTTTTCTAAATTAAAAAAACAATAGTCCCACTTTATCATTCAGTTTTAACAAGGTACTTGCCTAAATAAAGGTTCAGCTAACCTTTCTGAAGTAGTTAAACCCACTTAGGCACATCCATAGCAGAAAGACAAAAAAAAAAAAAAAAACAACTTAAAGTACAAACAGAGGAAACCAAAATAAACCGCACTATTTGGAGCGAAAGGAACAACAGAAGCTGCAAGTCACTATGAATTCCCTGTGCTTTCAACTTTGGAAAATTCTGAAGCTCCGTTTCTGAATCGGGAAACTCTGGAGAGGCTGTCACACAGAGCATGACTCTCCCCTGTCCCTGGCTCTCCTGTCTGAAGTCAGAGATCAATCAGAAACTTCAGACCCCAGCTGCTGGGTCAGGAGTTCCCCACCCTGAGGAGCTGTGAACAGCCTGACAGGTGAGGAGAAAGCATCTGGATACAACTGCCTCACCCAGCGGTTCTCCAAGTGCGGCCCCCAGACCAGCAGAAGCAGTAGCACCTGGGAATGTGTAAAAAATGCAAAGTTCTCAAAAAAAAAAAAAAAAGCAAAGTTTGTGGGGGCAGGGGGGCCCTCTCCAGACCTCCTGAATCAGACACTCAAGGAATGGGACAGAAATCTGGGCTGGAACCAGGTTCGAGGCATGCAAACCTTTGGACCCCGTGGACATGACTCAGGTGAATAGTTTCCCAGCTGTATCCAGGCAGTCCTCAAGATCTAAAGAGATCCCACGGCTTGGAGTCCTGCCTCTGGAAAAAGCACCAGCGTTCCCAGATGTAACCAGGGTGCCCTGATTCACTCTGTTTAACAAATGGTAGTACAGCTGCATGGTTTCAATTGAAAAGCAATTCTGCTGCTTTATTAAAAAAAATAGAAAATATTGAACAGATGGGAGTACAAGTGGCCACAGGCAATCTAGTCATTTGTAGAATGCTCCAGAGGGTCTGGGCTTGGCTTTCTATGCCACCCGGGGATGCCGGAAGCCAAACAGAAGCCCAACCACTGATAGCGGGTTCAGAGGCTATTCCCCGAGGAGCGGGCAAGTCTGATGTCCTCCTGCGGCTTTAATTAAGGGGCGGGGAGGGGGCGGGCATTGAAATCCTGTCCATTGTATTTGAGAACTGCTGCAAGGACCAGGGTGTCCTGTCTGTTCTTATTCAGAAAGAAGAGTTCTTAAAAGGGAAAGATAGGTAGCGGCAGAAAGGAGGGAGAAAGCTCTGCTTTCTCTCCAGGGGCTTAAAGAAAATGCTTTAGCCCCACTTTCCTTGTTTTAGTGAATTTTTTAAACATGTTTTTATTTAAATTTAATTTTTTAACTTAAGGTCCCAACCCTGCTTGGGCAGCTGGCAAAACTCCAGGGAGGATGCTCCAGACTGCCCTCTGCTGTTTTATTCCCTCCCTGCCTCTCCTCACCTCTCCTGCCTCTCCTGGCCCTGCTCTGAACAGGAACTTGGGTGATGCTATGGTCTGAATGTTTGTGTCCCTGGATTCCTATGTAGACATCCCAGTGCCCAAGGTGACGGCATGAGGAGGTGGGACCTTCAGTAGGTGACTGGGCCATGAGGGTGGTGCCCTCATGAAAGGAATTAGAGACTATATAAAAGAGACCCTGCAGAGTTCCCCAGGCCCCTCTGTCCTATAAGGGCACAGTGAGATATCTGCAACCAGGAAGAGGGCCCTCACTTGAACCGAGCTGGCACCCTGACCGTGGACTTCCAGCCTCCAGAACTGTGAGCAATACTTTTTGCTGTTTTGTTTGTTTAGCTGCATCTCGTGGCATATGCAGGGTCTTCCCCAACGAGGGACTGAACCCATGCCCCCTGCACTGAAAGCTCAGAGTCTTAACCACTGGACCACCAGGGAAGTCCAATAATTTCTGCTGTTTGTAAGTCACCTAGTCTGGGATATTTCGTTATGGCAGCAGGAAGAGACTAAAACAGATGGGGTGAGGAGGCAGGGCCATTTCTGAGGTTTAAAAAGCCACCACCACACACCCAGAATACCCTTCTTAATTACTCCCACGGAGCAGCAAAGTTAAGTACAGTTGATTCTCTTTATTTGCAGTAATTACATTCTATAAAGTCACGTAGACACTGAATTAGCAAACACTGAACCGCTGTTCCTAGGGGAAATACACGGGGTAGGCTCTTGTGAGCCACTGGTCACAGTATTTTTGTCAACCGATCAAAATATAACCTTGTTTTATGTGAGTTTCTGTTTAAAAACATTTTATTTACTATATAGTTAATATATATTCCTTAATATAACTTTATATATATTCCTTGGGGTTTCCCCGATGCCTCAGTGGTTAAAAAAAAAAAATCCGCCAGCAATGCAGGAGATGCAGGTTTGAGCCCTGGGTGAGGAAGATCCCCTGGAGGAGGGCAAGGCAACCTACCCCACTATTCTTGCCTGGAGAATCCCATGGACAGAGGAGCCTGGCAGGCTATAGTCCATAGAGTCACAAAGAGATGGACATGACTGAAGCAACTTAGCAGGCATGCACACAATATATATTCCTTAATGTTGAATTCATAGAAAACAGCACTATAACGCACACCCAAATGAAGTTTATCTAACACAAGCATTTTCTACATCAGGCTTAACATAGCCTTCTTGTGCTTTGAAACAGCAGTACCACCAATAAAATGCACAAAATCCGGAAAAGCATGGCACCAAATATGGACAACCCCTTTCCCACCAATTTCCCGTAAAAATAGGACAATATGACTCTGGACAAAAGTCCAATCACACTGGCAAGGCACCAAAATCGCTAGTCGACACAGAGATCTACCAAACCCTTCCACGGGAAAATAAAGCCAGAGGGCTGGCCAGGCTCTCAGTATGGATGTAATCAGTCCTTAGTACTTAGTCATCGGTTCCTTCCTGCATCCTGTGTTCACGCTTGGTCACGGTCACAGGTGACACAGCTTCTTTACAGTCTTCCTTGAACTTGAGAGAGGCCAGTGATGGAGGCAGGACTCCATGGCATAGGGGAAGGAAGGAAGCCAATTCGAGGCAGCCAGTGGAGAAGTTCAGAACCGGGCTCGGTAGCCAAGCTGGACCTGCTTCAAAGCCCAGCTCTGCCACTCACTAGCTACATGTCCTTGAACGTGTTGGTATCTCTGAGCCTCGGTCTGCTCATCTGTAACAGAGCAGTCATAACAGAACCCCCTCCCTCCCGGGGGTGTTGTGAGCATTTACAGTGAGCAGTCTGCACCGCCCCTAGACCACAGAAAGAGCCCTCAGCGGGAGCTTGAAGAGCAGACATCACTGGACTACGGTGGGGCCTGGACAAGCCATTTAAAATACACAGTCTCGGGGCAGGGAGAGGACTTTAGGGAGACCAGTAACACCCCCAGTGGACTTTAGTTCTCCTGAGAGCCGCCCAGCCAAGTCCTCCCGTAGCCTCTTCTCCCACGGCCCCTGGGTCTCCCTGGAGCTCTGAATAAGGATGATCTCAGCCCTCTGCAGGCCCCACTAAGGGTGAGCCCCTCCCACTGCAGCTGGAGGTCCCTCGGCCTTGCTAAAATGGTGAGGGAGGACTTCCCTGGTGGTCCAGTGGTTAAGAGAGTGCCTGCCAATGCAGGAGACGCGAGTTTGATCCCTGGTCGGAGAAGACAACAAAGCCCATGCATCACAACTTCTGAGCCTGTGCTCTAGAGTCCAAGAGCCGCAGCTCCCTAGAGCCTGGCACCCTAGAGCCTGTGCCCTAAAACAAGAGAAACCACTGCAACGAGAAGCCCGTTCACCACAACTAGAGAGTAGCCCTCACTTACCAAAACCAGAGAAAACCCATATGCAGCAGTGAAGACCCAGTGCAGCCAAAAATAAATATACATAAATAAATTTTTAAAAATAAAATAAAAATGGTGGGGGTCAGGGATCACCATGGGGGAGGGGAGGAAGCCAAGCAGGGCGACAGTAAGGCCTGCCTGACTTCACCCTAGAAGCTTCTGCATACTCCTTAGGTGCTGAGGGTCTTGTTCCCCGGCTAGATTTCTCTTTAACAAGTTAAACTCACACATAAGAACTATGGTTGGCTCCCACCAGTAACAGAAACACTCAGAATTCGATGTCAACGTGCAGCCAGCCGCCTTAGAGCATCTGTTTCTGGCCTAGAGCTTCCTGCTGGGTCAATCCCATCCTGACATTTCTCCTCCATGAGGCAAACCTCCTCCCAGTTTATGAAGAGGTCGCTCGACACTGTCCCAGCGGGACAGCAGGAATGGACGGCCTGCCCCCCGAGATAGCCAGTGCGAGGTGGTCAGCACACACTGACCCCCAAGCAGACGGAGGAGGCCCTCCCCATCACTTCCCTCTAACCCGGTTCAAGTTCAGCAACATTACCCAAGGGCCGGCCAGCCCAGGCTGGGTGCTGTGGTTCCGGAGATCGCAACTGATCCATTCACAGAGAGGGCCTCTGAGACAGATAATTCATGGGTATCTGAGAAGGGTAGTGACACCCGGGGCAAGGGTGGCCGAAAGAGTTCAGAGGGAGGCTCAGGTCTCAGCCTGGGGAAAAGGGACTCCGAGCCTGTTCCATTCACTATGGCTCCCCAGTGCCACGCACTAGGCAGCCAAAAGCAGCAGTTTCACTGATAAGATATAATTAAAATGTGTGTAGGGGCAATTCTCTGGCAGTCCAGTTGTTGGGGGGTGGGAGGCAGGGCTTCCCAGGTGGTTCTAGTGGTAAAGAACCTGCCTGCAAACACAGGAGAATTAACAGAGGTGGGTTCGATCCCTAGGTCAGGAAGATCCCCTGCAGGAACCCACTCCAGTATTCTTGCCTGGAAAAACCTATTAACAGAGAAACTTGGTGGGCTATGGTCCATAGGGTTGCAAACAGTCCGAGAGCGCTGAAGCAACTTAACACACACACACACACACACACAGTCTGAGAATGCTGAAGCAACTTAACACACACACACACACAAACCATCTGAGAGCGCTGAAGCAACTTAACACACACACCCACACCCACACACACACACACACACACACACACACACACACCAGTTGTTAGGACTCCAGGCTTGCACTGCTCAGGGCCAGAGAAACTTAGTGGGCTATGGTTCATAGGGTTGCAAACAGTCGGAGAGCGCTGAAGCAACTTAACACACAACACCCACACACACACACACACACACACACACACCAGTTGTTAGGACTCCAGGCTTGCACTGCTCAGGGCCAGAGAAACTTAGTGGGCTATGGTTCATAGGGTTGCAAACAGTCGGAGAGCACTGAAGCAACTTAACACACAACACCCACACACACACACCAGTTGTTAGGACTCCAGGCTTGCATTGCTCAGGGCCAGAGAAACTTGGTGGGCTATGGTTCATAGGGTTGCAAACAGTTGGAGAGCGCTGAAGCAACTTAACACCCCCCCCCCCCCCCCTCCTCCGCCAGTTGTTAGGACTCCCGGCTTGCACTGCTCAGGGCCCAGGTTTGATCCCTGGTCAGGAAACTAAGATCCCACAATCCCACACTGAGGTTAAAAAAAAAAAATACAGTCAAGGCTCTTTGAAAAAGCAGAGACATTACTGTGCCGATAAAGGCCCATATAGTGAAAGTTATGGTATTTCCAGTAATCATGTATGGATGAGAAAGGTGGACAATAAAAAAGGCTGAGCCCCGAAGAATGGATGCCTTTGAACTGTGGTGCTGGAGAAGACTCTTAAGAATCCCTTGGACAGCAAGGAGATCAAGCCAGTCCATCCTAAAGGAAATCAAGCCTGAATATTCATTGGAAGGACTGATGTTGAAGCTGAAACTCCAATACTTTGGCCACCTGATGCGAAGGACTGACTCATTTGAAAAGACCCTGATGCTGGGAAAGAGTGAGTACATGAGGAGAAGGGGACGACAGAGGATGAGATGGTTGGATGGCATCACCGACTCAATGGACAAGAGTTTGAGCAAGCTCTGGGAGTTGGTGATGGACAGGGAGGCCTGGGTGTGCTGCAGTTCATGGGATTGCAAAGAGTCGGACACACGACTGAGGGACTGAAAAACAGCGAACAACAACTGTATATATACATTCAGGTTCAGCTTCCGGGAGACCTCTGGGACGGCAGTGGCTCCGCCCTTCTTCCGGGGTAATTTGCATACGACCGTTGATTTCCAACAGCGATCTGCATTATAATTGGTGAAGCAACAAACATTTCTCAGTTTCAGGGAATAACTCCCTTAGATTAAGCTATTATTGCATTAATACAGTTTTTAAAAAGGGAAAGAATTGCTGAATTGGTTTTTAATGGAACTCACCCTCAGCGAAAAGTTGTTAATTCTACCCACTATAAATACCTCTGGAGTCAACCCAAAACTTGTGCTCGCTTCGGCAGCACATATACTAAAATTGGAACGATACAGAGAAGATTAGCATGGCCCCTGCGCAAGGATGACACGCAAATTCGTGAAGCGTTCCATATTTTGCTTCGCCCCCCCCCCCCCCCCCATATCTATCCCCCATTTCCACATCCATAATCTATTCACCTCTATACCGGTGCTGTAACTCGCTCATAAGCAAGGTAACTTAACCCATCGAGGGCCCCAGGATTCAGTCTGCAATTTCTCCTCCAAAAGCTGTCGAACTCTCCCCAGTTTGGAAGGTTTTTTCCAGAAAGACCTGGGGTAGATTGTAGGGACGGGTACATCAGGAAGCAGGCACTACCTGGGCAAAGGTATGGGGGCAAGGCTGTCTAGGGACACGGGGTGAGGAGAACCCACACAGTCAACGAGGGTCCAGGATGGAGTCCACTAGGGTCTGGAGGCAACCTGTGGGCTTGCCCTGATCCCCAGTGGGTCCTTTCAGTTCAGTCACTCAGTCGTGACCAAGACTCTTTGCCACGCCATGGACTGCAGCACCCAGGCTTCCCTGTCCTTCACCAACTCCAGGGGCTTGCTCAAACTCTTGTCCATTGAGTCGGTGATGCCATCCAACCATCTCATGCTCTGTCGTCCCCTTCTCCTCCTGCCTTTAATCTTTCCCAGCATCAGGGTCTTTTCAAATGAGTCAACTCTTCGCATCAGGTGGCCAAAGTATTGGAGTTTCAGCTTCAGCATCAGTCCTTCCAATGAACACTCAGGACTGATCTCCTTCAGGACGGACTGGTTGGATCTCCTTGCAGTCCAAGGGACTCTCAAGAGTCTTCTCCAACACCACAGGTCAAAAGCATCAATTCTTCTGTGCTCAGCTTTCTTTATAGTGCAACTCTCACATCCATACATGGCTACTGGAAAAACCATAGCTTTGACCAAATGGACCTTTGTGGGCAAAACAATGTCCCTGCTTTTTAACATGCTAAGTTGGTCATTTTTCTTTCAAGGAGCAAGAGTCTTTTAATTTCATGGCTACAGTCACCATCTGCAGTGATTTTGGAGGCCGAAAAAATAAACTCTGTCACTGTTTCCACTGTTTCCCTATCTATTTGCCATGAAGTGATGGACCAGATGCCATGATCTTAGTTTTCTGAATGTTGAGTTTTAAGCCAACTTTTTCACTCTCCTCTTTCACGTTTCATCAAGAGGCTCTTTAGTTCCTCTTCACTTTCTGCCATAAGGGTGGTGTCATCTGCATATCTGAGGTTATTGATATTTCTCCCAGCAATCTTGATTCCAGCTTGTGCTTCATCTAGCCCAGTTTCACATGATGTACCCGGCATGTAAGTTAAATAAGCAGGGTGACAATATAGAGCCTTAACGTACTCCTTTCCCAATTTGGAAACTATCCGTTGTTTCATGTCCAGTTCTAACTGTTGCTTCTTGACCTGCATACAGATTTCTCAGGAGGCAGGTAAGGTGGTCTGATATTCCCATCTCTTTAAGAATTTTCCAGTTTGCTGTGATCCACACAGTTAAAGGCTTTAGCATAGTCAATAGAGCAGAAGTAGTATATACATACATATATATAAATACATAGAATAAATACACACATATGTGATATATTATATAATTATACATTATATAATATATATACTACACATATATATCAATATAAAGCAGAAGTATGTATATACATATATATACACATACTATACATCATAGAGACATACATATATATACACCTGTGTGTAGAGAGAGAGAGATTACATGTGTTTGTGTATGTACGTAAAGGCATCTGAGCCAAGTCCCAAGGCTGGCTGTGAACAAGCCTGGTTTCAACAAACTGTCAAGTCCGCAGGCAGAAGCACGACGAACACACTTCACATGGAGAACAGTGAGGGGTGGGGTGCGGGGCACGCAGGGCAGGGGGAGGGCAGGCGGCCGGCTGGAAGATGAGGAGAAGTCCCCATCCAGGCCCATTTGCTGAGCGAAGGCACAGGATCTGGTCCCTTTCCTGTGGGTTGCTGGCTCCTATATTCTCTGCCCACCTCCCAAAGATAAAGAACATAAGCATCTACCCTAGCTGATGTCCTGGGAGGCCAGAGGCAGCTAAGTCATTCCTGGGAAAGTATAAATAGCATGATGTCACTCCTGGAGGACTTCTATTTAAATAAGAGCACAAGGGGACAAATCTCTAAAATGGCCTTTGTGTGTGGGGGGTATAGGGAAACCTCCTTCCTGGGGTCCCCTCAGGTCATCCGTAAGGCCCCAGGAGAGCTTCCCAAAGTGGCTCAGATGGTAAAGCCTCTGCCTGCAAGGCAGGAGACCCGGGTTCAAGCCCTGCGTTGGGAAGATCCCTGGAGAACGGAATGGCTACCCACTCCAGTGTTCTTGCCTAGAGAAGTGCATAGACAGAGGAGACTAGCGGGCTAGTCCAGGGGGTCGCAAAGAGTCGGATACCACTGTGCAACTTGGCCCAGCCCCACGCAGGGGACTGTGCACCGGAGCTGGGGGGTGTGGGAGCGGGGTGGTGGTGGTGGGGGGAGTTGGAACTACAGACAGAAGAGTGGAGGGGAGGACAGGGAGGCAGCCTCAGAGACTGGGCCCCGGGGTCCCGCCATCAGCCGCGGGCCCCACTCCCACCCTACCTCTGGGCTGTCAGATCCGTGGAGACCTGGCCGCTGACATCACTATGGGAGGACAAGGTGGCTAAGATTGGGTTTTCCAGGTCTTCAAGGGCAGCTGGCTGGATGACATAATCTGGTACAAGTGAACTGGGGAGAGGAGAAAACCAAGGCTCAGAAACTTTCCTGAACATCTTCAAATGTGTTTCAACTGCACATTTTCTCTGGGTCCCACGCAGGGCCTCAGTTTCCCTTCCTATAGAGGAAGCAGTTGGGCTACTCCAAGCATGGCCCATGGCGGTGCTGATCCAGGAGGCGCTGGTTACTGCTCCACGAAGACACAGCACAGACACACCTGGGGTAAGGACCGAGAGGCCTTTATTTTTTATTTTTATTTTTTCCGAGAGTCCTTTAGAGGAACATGATGTTCATTCTGTCTGTTGACTCCAATAGTGGAAGTGGGGGCTTGTCTTTTGTAGGTTTGATGGGCAGTTCTCAAACAGGGGTGACTTGTACCAACCAGGGGACATTTGGCAATATCCGAATACAATTCTGGTCATCACTACCAGAGGACCAGGTGCAGCTGGCATCCAGGGATGCTGCTGAATAGCCTACAATGCACAGGGCAGACCCACAAGAAAGAATTATCTGGCCCCAGATGTGTCAGTATGCCAGGGTTGAGAAACCCTGGCCTTGAGCTCTGTTTTGCTTTCTAGTAATTCATTTAAATATATTTTCAAAAGTTTAGACCTTAAAGTGAGTTAGAAATTTAAAACTACACTGGCCCTTTGTCTACTGAGAAGGTTGGCATTAGACAACCTCCAAGAGCAGGCTGGCTTTGAAAGTTCAGAGGGACACTGGACACTGTTGCTGGTCACACACATCCTTCTAGTCTTCTGGGAACCCCCTTCCATGACCAGTTATGTCTTAGCTTATCAGGGAGGGTCATTAGTTCTTTCTGATGAACTTGGCTCTGTAGCAGACAATAACAAGACCGTTCCTTCAGTCCTCAAGCAGACACTGACTGAATAACAACTATGCTATTACAACTGCCCTGTAAGGTGGTCCCTGCCCTCATGGAGCTTACAGTCTCGGGCAACAGCCACACTTTAAAAAAAATTAAAAAAAATTTTTTTAAATGCTTATTCACTGTTTCGGAGAAGGCAATGGCACCCCACTCCAGTACTCTTGCCTGGAAAATCCCATGGATGGAGGAGCCTGGTGGGCTGCAGTTCATGGGGTCGCTGTGAGTCGGACATGACTGAGCGACTTCACTTTCACTTTTCACCTCCATGCACTGGAGAAGGAAATGGCAACCCACTCCAGTGTTCTTGCCTGGAGAATCCCAGGGACGGGGGAGCCTGGCGGGCTGCCATCTATGGGGTCGCACAGAGTCAGACACGACTGAAGCGACTTAGCAGCAGCAGCATCATTCACTATTTACAACAGCCAAGACATGGAAGCAACCTAAATGTCCATCAACAGAGGAATGGATAAAGAAGATGTGATACATATATACGGGACATATTGCTCAGCCATTAAAAAGAATGAAATAATGCCACTTGCAGCAACGTGATGGACCTAGAGAGTTTCACAGAAGTAAGTCAGACAGAGAAGGAGAAATATCACATGACATTCCTTATCTGTGGAATCTAAAAAGAAATTATACAAATGGGCTTACTTACAAAACAGCAAGAGACTCACAGACTCAGAGCAGACTTAGAAAAGAAACTTATGGTAAACAGGGGGAAGGGATAGTTGGGGACTGTGGGAGGTCATGTACACAATGCTCTATTTAAAATGGATAACCAGTAAAGACCTATTGTATAGCATATGGAACTCTGTTCACTGTTATGTGCTAGCCTGGATGGGACAGAGGTTTGGGGGAAAATGGATACATGTGTATGTATGGCTGAGTCCCTCTGTTGTTCACCTTAAACTACCACAACATTGTTAATCAGCTATACTCCAATATAAAATGTTTTTGGTATTAAAAATAATAATAATTTTTAAAATAAAATAAAAATGCTTATTTATCCAGTAAAAACCGTTGTTAACTGCTAAGACAGAAAAAACACAAATGGCTAAGAAAACATAAACTAGGAGGTCCCAGCCCGGAGTGGGGATCAGGGAAAGTGTCTTTGTAACGTTATAAGCTGAGGCCAGCCAACAGCTCAGTAACAGCTAATGTTTACTGACACGTGCTATGTGCCAGGAACTAAGATCTAAGTGTTCACAGCCATCACCATAGTCAATGCTCACAACCACCCTGTGAGCTGGGTATTATCATTATTCCCATTTTACAGATGAGGAAACTAATGCACAGAGAAATTTGTCCAAGGTTGCACAGCTGGTGAAAGGCAGAACCAGGATACAAACCCAAGCCAGACGCCAGGAGTCATGCCCCTAACCGCCCCACTGCGTTATGTCCCAAAGGCGGAAGGGTAAGGGAAGGAGCCCCCGCAGCAGAGGGAGCCGCAGATCTGAAAGCCCGGTCCAGGAAGGAGCGTGGTGTTCTGGAGCAATGAGGAATGGCCACTGCAGCTGGAGCACAGATCAAGACGGCCAGGAAGGGGTCAGGAGGGCCAGAGCCAGACCACAAGGCCAGGGCAAGGGGCTGGGACTCAATCTTAAGCTGAAGAATTAGCCCAAAGCCTCAAATGCTCAGCCCCAAAGTGCTTCCCTTGGCATCGAGACGAAAGAGAGGCAGAGAGGCCCAGGGTGAGTGTTCTGAAACTATGTTCTAAATATGACCGGACTGGCACACACTTGTGCCCACACCTTTCTATTTACTCCCATGGATCTCGTGACACTTCCTTCTTCCTTCACGGTTCCCACCCACCATCCCAAGCCCTCTGACCCTGGAGCCCTGTGATGACCACACCCGAGGAGTCAGAGGGAGATGGACAGAGAGGGAAGTGAAGGAAGGGGTGGGCCTGGAGGAGGAGGCCCACAGGGGCTCAGGATGTCTCTGCTGGACCTCGGTTCAGAGAACCCTTAACCACAGGCAATATCGACCTTCCAAAGTCATAAAACCTGAGCGGAAAAACACGGCCCAGGAGTTCTGGCAACACACCCAGAAAGCCATAAAAGACTCTGTTTCTTTGGACACAACCATTCTACTTCCAAGAATTTATTCTAAGGAGATGATTAAGGCTGTGAGCAAAGATGCCAATCACAGCTGTGACCACAATAGGGGAAAAAAAAAAAAGAAACAACGAGAATGTCCGCACTAGGGGACAGTTAGTTAAGTTGAAGCACAGTCACAGAACGGACTCATTTGCAGCCATGTGAAAAAAAAGAAGGTTAAAAAATTGAAAATTTTAAAAATTTTTAAAAGAAGGTAGATCTCCATGTAGTCAAAAATAAAGACACCCATTATTAACTAAAAATAGGTTAGAAAACTACTGGCAGCATGATCCAGACTTCATGCGCATGTGTGTATGAATATATATGCATCTGTGTGTATGTGTACACACATACATGTAGGTACAAAGACCCACACAGGAAGCGACTGGCAGTGAACCAACCAAGCAAGGTGGACGGATACATCAAGGGGTTAACGGTAATTCTCTTTCAGCAGTCAAGTTAGCAGTGTTTCTTTTCTTTTTCGTTGAGTTTATTTCTATTTTCTAGTTCTATTCTGAACACATGCGGCTTTTATAAGCAAAAGAAATAAGAAGGCATCCTTGAGGAAAATTTCGAGTGCCAGGGAGCAACTTCAATTCATAGCTCAGTGGAAAAATCTCAGAGACGGGACAAGCAGAGCAACGCTTGTAAACTCACACCTATAGTGATTTCTCTACTCAACACCTCCCGTCCCAGGGAGGACCCAGGCTTGCCAGCCTCATCCCGGGACAGAAACCCAGCCACACCTCTCTCAACAGGCACCACTGGGGAAAATTAAGGTTCCGGTGGAGAATCTGTCAGGTAACAGCATCTCCCCACACAGTCTATGAGATGGCATTTTAACTTTTGCGGACGGAGTTAATTTTCAAAGCATGCTGGACAATTGCTCAACGCTGGTTTTTTGTTTTTTTTTTTTTAACAGAAAATCCTGAATATAATTAAACACTTTGTCAGTGACACATGATCAACGTCTTGAGCGACTATGATGTAAGTAGGGAGGTATGCCGTGGCCCTAAAACACAATTGTATACGGAGTCAGGAGGGCTGGATTCTAGACCAGCCCCACCTTGGGATCTCAGCCAGGTGACTCCTCTGAGCTTAACTTTTCCATCTGTAAAAGGGAAGGCCCTGAACAGCACCCCGGCTGAGGACTCTGCAAACTCAGGCTGGTCTCTCCCTCACAGGCTGAGCCAGCCATCTGCCTCCACCACCTCACCTGACTATCTTTTTACTTTGTGCCTTCCAATTCTCTGCTCCTAATGTACTACAGATAAAAGGGCATTAGAATAGTGTGCAAATCAAGAGTTAATAGGCTCGGGTGAAGGCTTATAGGCCTCCCACGTTGTTGTGCAGTCGCTCAGTCATGTCCGACTCTTCGCGACCCCCTGGGCCGCAGCACACCAGGCTCCCCTGTCCTTCACTATCTCCCAGAGTTTGCTCAAACTCATGTCCATTGAGTCAGTGATGCCATCCAACCATCATCCTCTGTCACCCGCTTCCCCCCTCAATCTTTCTGAGCATCAGGGTCTTTTCCAATGAGTTGGCTCTTCGCATCAGATGGCCAAAATATTGGAGCTTCAGCTTTAGCATCAGTCTTTCCAACGAACATTCAGGGTTGATTTAAATATACATACGTGTGTATATACATATTCAACTGAACCACGTGAGATTGTTAAAAGCAAAAACCCATCAAATTCACACTGCACCATCAGCCCCGGGATCTTCCTGTCTTACTTCGCAGGGATCGGTCATGCCCCAGATGGGCTTAAGGACAAGGGAGAGCTGACTTATGAGGACGGAGGGGAATTCTTCTCAGACCAACTGTAAGTGGCTATAAATGGCTTTCAAATTCTACGAGTGGTGGTGCTGGGACCAGAGTGTCTGAAATATTTTTCAGAGGAGAAAAAAAAATATCTGTCAGAGATTTTAACTGCCAGCTGCTGCTACCAGCTGCTGGGGCCAACCCTTTATAAATTTAGTCAGGCCAGCAAAGGGTTGATTTTCCAGTGGAATGTCAGGGAGGGAGGCTTGCATCAACAAGTGCTTCTCCAAAGGGCCATGAGTCACCTTCCTTCAGAGGCTGGGGCAGAGCGGGCTCTGCTTCGAAGAGGCAGGCGTTCAGATTCTGGTCTAAAAAGCCAACGCCTTCAGTTGTACGCATGAGACCTATGCAAAAGGAGCAGCTCTGGCACCAGCACCAAGAGAGCCTAAATGGGGATCAGATTAATAATCCTCATATTTTCCTGGTAGATCAGATGATAAAGAATGCATCTGCAATGCAAGAGACCCGGGTTTGATCCCTGGATCGGGAAGATCCCCCTGGAGAAGGGAATGGTGACCCACTCCACTATCTTTGCCTGGAGAATCCCATGGACAAAGAAGCCTGGCGGGCTACAGTCCATGAGGTCACAAACAGCTGGACACAACTGAGCAACTAAGCACGCAAATTAATAATAATAATAACAGTAACAGTAACGGGGGTGGGAGGACACTTTGGGAGATGATGGATATGTTTATCGCCGTGATGGCAGTGATGGTCTCACAGGGATATACTTATCCTCCAACCCGTTGAATTGTATACATTAAGTATGCATAGCACAGCTTTTATATGTCATGGAATTCTCCAGGCAAGAATACTGGAGTGGTTGCCATTCCCTTCTCCAGGGGATCTTCCTGATCCAGGAATTGAACCTGGGTCTCCCACATTGCAGGAAGATTCTTTACTGTCTGAGCCACCAGGGAAGTCCCTCTTTTATGTCAATCACGTCTCAATAAAGTAGTTTTTAAGACGAGGAGGCTTGCACACTGCAGAGTTGATAGGCTAAGTGAGAGCAAGACAAGCTGAAAACCTAACACACAAAAAAAAACCTGAGAAGGCTGGTAATCGAAAAACAAGCTGCAGCATAAAAAAATTGGGCTCCTTTCAGGCCGGGGCGATCTGGGAAGGGCCTGTGAGGGGACGGGAGTAAGCCAAGTGCTTCAACAGACAGACGTGTGCAGAGGGCTTTCCAGATTAAAAATGCTTCTCCCTCCCTCTCTCCCTGACGGTTTGGGCAGGAAAAGAAAGAAGTACCGGAGAAGGGACAGGGCTACAATGGCAGGGAGGATGAGACTGGTGTCTTAAGGAAATTGTTACCCACATGGAGATTAGCAGAAAAATAACCATATCAAGGATAAAGGGAGCAGGTTCTCACAGTCAGGGGAAGACTTGCCTATACAAAGGTGATTTAGGCTTGAAAGAACTCTCAGGGCTGGGCTGTAATCAGAGGTATCAGATAAACACTAGCTATAGATAAAACGCTTGCTCTTTGGAAGAAAAGTTATGACCAACCTATACATCTGTGTCTCTTTTTCTGTCTTGCATATAGGGTTATCATTACCATCTTTCTAAATTCCATATATATGCATTAGTATACTGTATTGGTGTTTATTTTTCTGGCTTACTTCACTCTATATAATGGGCTCCAGTTTTATGACCAACCTAGACAGCATGTTAAAAAGCAGAGACATCATTTTGCCAACAAAGGTCCATCTAGTCAAAGTTATGGTTTTCCCAGCAGTCATGTATGGATGTGAGAGTTGGATTATAAAGAAAGCTGAACACCAAAGAATTGATGCTTTTGAACTGTGGTGTTGGAGATGACTCTTGAGAGTCCCTTGCACTGCAAGGAAATCCAACCAGTCCATCCTGAAGGAGATCAGTCCTGAATGTTTATTGAAAGGACTGATGCTGAAGCTGAAACTCCAATACTTTGGCCACCTGATGCAAAGAGCTGACTCATTTGAAAAGACCCTGACGCTGGGAAAGATTAAAGGCAGGAGGAGAAGGGGACGAGAGGATGAGATGGTTGGATGGCATCACCGACTCAGTGGACATGAGTTTGAGTAAGCTCTGGGAGTTGGTGATGGACAGGGAGGCCTGGTGTGCTGCAGTCCATGGGGTTGCAAAGTCGGACACGACTGAGCAACTGAACTGATAGATAAAAGGTGTGTGTGTGTGTGTGTGTGTGTGTGCGTGTGTGTGTATATACATTTATCTCCCAGCTCTGTCTGCTGAAAGAGGTCATGTCAAAAGGACATCAGAACCACCTCAAAGAGGATGTCACGGGCCAGATCAGGGCCTATTTGGGCATTAAAAAAAATACAGATAGTAATAAAACCCACTCAGTAAAGTAATAATCTATGAGTCCATAAAAAGACATGAACAAATACATAAAGGCAGAGGGGTCAAAGTTCCTTTTTACTGTACAGTGTCAACTGGTAAATGCAGAAGAAGTGATGAAAACTGAAAATGCCCCGAGTAAGAACCATCAGACTGGTGGTGAACTCAGTCAGGAGCTATCAAAGGACTCTAAGGCAGGAGGACAGAGGTTTAAAGAAGTGAAGGGCAAGTGCGTGGGCTTGGAGGACTCTCCCACCTGACCGGGGGGTGGTGGGGAGTGAAGACTCAAAGTTAGAGAAACGCTGTGGGCACTGACTCGGCCAGGTGTTGACCGGGATTACGTCCTCAGCGGTGGATGGTCCTCACCCTGCGTCACTTCTGTGGAACCCCTGCCCCAAGCGACAGCCAGAGTCTGGTTACAAGGAAGCTCTGGAGGACACTGGTTGAGGGGTTTTTCCCAGAATGAAGGAGCTGTAGTCCAGAAGGTCATGAAAGACAGCAAGAGACAGAGGAGTCCTTCCAGACTGAAGGAGAGTCTGCGGGCATTCTCAGAGTGTGACACATGCCTCTGTGTTGGACCCTCGATCGGATGGAAAAGAGACCATGTGGATGAATCTGAATGGCTCCTGATGACTGAGTGATGCCGGGACCTATCACAGTGATTTCCAACCGCATGGCTGGATCGGCGCTGTGCAGGAGAGGGGCCTTGTTTGGGGGGAAATTGGTCACTGGACTGTTCAGTTTTGTCTGGACGGGGAGACCTTTGAGTCGCAAAAAGTGTTAGTTGCCCAGTTATGTCTGACTCTTTGCGACCCCATGGACTGTAGCCCAGCAGGCTCCTCTGTCCATGGAATTCTCCAGGCAAGAATACTGGAGTGGGTAGCCACTCCCTTCTCCAGTCTGCAACTGGCTCTCAGATGATTCAGAAAAACAGTGATGATGATGGATAAATAAATGTATCTCCATCCACACCTACACATACAAAAGGGGGGACAGGAGGGTAAAACGGCAACAATTGAGGAATGTGGGCAAAGGGCGTAGGGGAGGTCTTTGGGCTGCTTGTGCAACCTTTCTAAGCAGGAAATTATTTCAGAAGAAGCAAACAAAAACGTTCTGGAGTACAGGCAGGCAGGCAACCAGCCTCTCCCAGCACCCGCAGAGCTCGTCTGGGCTCGGGAGGGCAGAGCATGGTCACAAGGGGAGCAGCGCTGAATGGGGGTCCGTAGGGCGTTCATTCACCTAGACAGCCAGGCCCGGCCAGCCTGCAGAGAAGGCCTCGAACATCAGGCTGAGGACAAGCTGTCCTGCAAGGGGTGGGGAGAGAATAACTGGAGCGGGGAGGAGATGCAGGAGCCGTGGAGCAGGGCCAGGGAACTCGGGGCGGAACCCTGGCAGGTGCAGAGGAGACGGGGTGAGTCCTGCGTGGAACTTCACGACATCCGCCCAACACCAGGTGTGAGGGAAGGGCCCTGGGGAGCGATCCAGGCCAAGTGACAGACTTCCCGGGTGGTCCAGTGGTTAAGACTCCACACACCCAACGCAGGAGGTTCAGGTTCAATCCCTGGTCAGGGAACTAGATCCCACATGCTGCAACTAAGGGCCACTACAGCCAAACAAACAAACAGATGCTTAAAAAAAAAAAAAAAAGACCATGTGGGGTTAGAGCATCTGATTGGTTGGAAGGTCACCTTCACGGATAACACCTCAGACCCCACCCCACCCCGTACGATTATTTACTTCAACTTTCAATGAAATCAGCTGCTCAAACTAAATAAAAGTACATCGTTCTAAGGAACAGAAAACCATGAGTCGGTAGTTTTGCTGTGCTTTTTCTTTTTTCTAACACAGAGTGAGTAACAGATACCTCAGCAGGGCCAGGCAGCCCCCAACAAGTTCAGGTCAGCCCCCACCCTGGGAGCTGGGGCAGCGCTCACCGACACAGCTGTGCAAGCCTGGAAGAAGTTTCCTCCGAGGTCGGCCTCCCCACCTGTCAGCGAGGGCCAGGGCCGTCCTGCCTGGAAAGGGCGTGAGGAGGGTCCACGGAGAGCAGTCAGGCAAACGTTTCTCTAGCAAAGGGCCCAGCACGTCATGCAAACACAACAGGGCGCGCTGTTTTCCCCAACAGGACAGGTGAAGGTGCTTTTCCAGGGTACCCTTGCCCCTCCCCCGGCTGCCCCCGGCCAGTGAGCGCCCTCAGCGGTGCACTGCTCCTTCAGCCACCCCAGGCCCCGTGTGCACGTCGGCTGGGGCCGTGGAACCGGCATGGCAACAAGCAAAGGGAACCAGGGCTTATGAGCACCTACTGTGTGCTGCTGGGCACCGTGCAGGCCCTCTGCCACTGTGAGCCATGGGACAGCCCATTTCGGGAGGAGCAAATGGAGCCCCCACCCCGGGTGGGAAAAGTCCCTCCACGTGTGGCCTCGCTGAGCTGAGCTCCATCCGGCTGCTCCACAGACCTCAGGCCCACAGACCCCCGGCCTCAAGCACCACCTCCCAAGGATGCAGAATGAAGACAGTGGGTGCAAAGCTGCCCAGCGGGGTCGGCCTCCCCATGGAAAGTCTATCAGCTGCCAGCAGGAGCACGGGCATGGCTCTGATCCAGGGGAGGTGGGCAAGACTCTTCCCTGATCCAGGGGAGGTAGGCAAGACCCTCCCCCGACCTGGCCTGCACGTGCCTCCTCCGTAAAGAGCTTGGACTATTGGGTCTCCAGGGTCCCTGCCAGGCCTCTGATTTTCTGATCTGAAAAACCCGAGGCTCTAGAGGTGCAGCCCTCTGGGCTGGCTGAGAAAGGGCAGCTTGGAGGAGGCTCTGGGCAGTGCCCATGGTGGCACAGCCCCAGCTGGCCTGGCGCCTTGGCCAGAGGCCAGGATCCTGGTCAGGATGTATGGATGGGAGGTGGAGGGGACCAGCTCCCCGGGAGACCTGCTGGTGGGGAGGGGGTGCAGAGGCGGAGCCTTCCTCTCATATATGACTTCAGCACTCCTTAAAATTAGACTATCATTCCCACACCTCTCAGGGTTAATGAGCTGGAAGACGGGGGGTTTATGCAAAGCTCAAAGGGCCTCCCCTTTGAGCTATTCTAGGAGGACAAGACGAGGAGAGAGCAGTCACTGTTCTTTTTAAAAGACAAAGAAATAAACCGATCCAAGCGCTGGGAGAAGCTGCACACGCAGGTTAGGTGATGACGTCACTATCCTTCTGATCAGAGAGCACAAAGTGAAGGGGTACGCCTGCTGAACAGGCCAGCACCTCAGGGGCAAGACCTCAGCCAACGCTGCTGACTTCTCCCAAGAGCCAGGGCGTGAAACCCGACAGGTGCCCCGACTTCACCAGGACACCGGGCACAGAAATCAAAGAAATCCACCTAAGGCATCCACTGCGTGCACGAACAAGGCAGCCAGTGCAGACAGGCAGCACAGCTCAGGCAGACGTGAGCCTGAATTCAGCTCTGCCATTGACCAGCCTGCTGCAGTCCTCTGTGAGCCTCAGTTTCTGAATCTGTAAAATGGGGCCGTGTTGAATCACTTGGAAAGATTATTAAAAGAAATAAGAGGGCTTCCCTGGTGACTCAGTGGTAAAGAATCCTCATGCCAAGGCAGGAGACACAGGTTCGATCCCTGGTCCGGGAAGATCCCACATGTCTTGGAGCAACTAAGCCCCTGCACCACAAACACTGAGCTTGTACTCGAGAGACGGAGCCGCAACTACCGAAGCCCGTGGACCCTAGAGCCCGTGCTCCTCAACAAGAGAAGCCACTGCAATGAGAAGCCTGTGTATCACAACTCGAGAGTAGCTCCCGCTCGCTGAAACTAGAGAAAAGCCCACACAGCAACAAAGATCCAGCACAGTCAAAAATAAAAAATAAATAAATAAAAAATTTTTTTAAAGAAAGAGCAAAATGTGTATGTAAAGCATACTGTGGATCTCACAATGGGTCCTCAACAAACAAGTGTCTGACTAATATAAGCTGGACATATGGATGTGTGGAAAGTAACAAGGATAGAAAGATGTTAACTTTGCTGCCACCAGAGCTGCCTAGCTGCCATTTAATTCAGGCCAGAGCCAGCTTCCTCTCTAATTTTTCTGAACTGAGAGCAGGCAACTCAGCTCAATTAAGCTGTGTGTTAGTCGCTCAGTTGTGTCCAACTCTTTGTGACCCCACGAACTATAGCCCTCCAGGCTTCACTGTCCATGGAATTCTCCAAGCAAGAATACTGCAGTGGGTTGTCATTCCCTTCTCCAGAGGATCTTCCCCACCCTGGGACTGGACCCTGGTCTCCTGCATCGCAGGCAGATTCTTTAGAGTTTGAGCTACAGGGAAGTCTACAATTAAGCTGAGGAGTGCACAAATGCCTTGATTATAGACAAGGCAAAATGTTAGTTTTTTTTTTTTTTTTTTAGAAAAAAACTTTGTGGGGACTTCCCTGGTGGTACAGTGGATAAGAATCCACTTCCCAATGCAGGGGACATGGGTTCGATCCCTGGTCCGGGAAGATTCCACATGCCATGGAGCAACAAAGCCACAACTACTGAGCCGGCACCCTAAAGCCAATGCTCTGCAACAAGAGAAGCCACCACAATGAGAAGCCCACACGCTGCCACGAAGAGTAGTCCCCCGCAACTAGAGAAAGCCCATGTGTAGCAATGAAGACCCAGCTCAACCAAAAGTGAAAAACAAACAAACAAACAAAAAAACCTCTTGGAGTCCTCAATACCTTATAATGATGACAGACCTTCCCTGATTCCCAACCACACAAGTAGCAACACTGCCTCCGAAAGCTCTCCCTACTCCCTACCCACGAATGCAATGAGAGGTCTAGACCTCATGCAAGGAATAAAGGCTTGAACCCGCCCTTCCAGAGAGGAGTCAAGGCAGAGAGTCACCAACCCAAGAAGGAACTGCTGGAAATGCATCCTGCCCAGCACAGCACTGGGTACAAGGAAGCTGGGAGAAGTGAGTCAGGGTCTTGTCAGCCCTGGAGGAGAGGGACCCTAGCACACACAGCTAGACACGAGACAACCTGTGAGCTGGACGCAGGGAGGAGGGGAATGAAGGTTCCCTGGCCAGGTAATTCACAAGGTAAGCACGCCTCGGTCAAGATTTGAAGGAAACATTGGACCTTTTCTTGTTTGCTGTGAAGCATGCAGCTGGAGAGCAAGCAGCCAGGGGAAGCCCACGGGTTGGAGGGAGAGGCGTCCTGACAAGAAGGAAGAAAAAGATGCTCCTGACACTGGCATGACCCAACCGCCTCTTCTCAGTTTGGAATGGGCCCCCATCAGGGAAATGTCATGATATGAAACCAACCTGTACCCTGAGGAGCTTAAACCTGAGGATGCCAGCCAGGAGCTGTATGCTCTCGATGACCCAATGGGAGAGCTCTGGACCTTAGAGGACCACTGAGACACAATCAGTCAGTGATAGGAGTCAGAAGGACTGTAAATAGCCAAAACTGCATATGAGCCAGTAAAGCAACTGCTTTCTCTTTCCTTTTTTTCCCCCAGACTTGTTCTCTGTAAGCAGAGCCAACATGCATTTCCTATTCTTTTATTTTTACTTGTTTTTTGGGGGAACGTATAAACAAGCAATTAAAATGGGGGTGACAAAATGCGGGAGGATGGAAAGAAAGAAAACCTACATAACCAGCTTCCAAATAAAAGAGATCTGCATGGAAGAGCACACTTCCTCGTTCCCAGTTAAAAATAACGTGTGCTCAGTCGTGTCCGACTCTTTGCAAGCCCATGGACTGTAGCCTGCCAGGCTCCTCCTTCCATGGAATTTTTCAGGCAAGAATAGTGGAGCAGGTTGCCACTTCCTCCTCCAGGGGATCTTCCCGACCCAGGGATCGAACCCATGTCTCTTGCATCTGCTGCACTGGCAAGAGGATTCTTTACCACTAGCGCCACACGGGAAGCACCTCCTTTCCAATTAAAAACAATGAGCAACAAAAATAAGTTTCAGAAGGGCTTAGGAAAACTAACTCTTCTGATTAAATCCCTTTCAATCATAACAAGGTGAAAAATACTTGCATGACTTTCCATTTGACAGCACTTCATAGTGTGCCAAGTATTTTCATGCACATGACTTCTCTTGCCCCCAGAGATCTGTGAGCCAGGCGGGCAGGGTAAGTATCCCCAGCCTTTAAAAGGGGGAAATCATGATTCAGAGAGACTCTTCATGACTTGTTCAAGGTCACACAGCTGGTGAGAGTGGGGCAGGAATTCTCATGGAGAATCTCTGCCTAAATTTGGAGCTAGCTCTATCCTGCCGTTCTCCAACGCAGGGAAGAAAAAGTCTTGGGAACTTTGCTTTCTTTTAACTGGCAGCACTGACTACATTTGCTAAATGACAGACTGAAACTACAGACCAGAGAGGACCAGATAAGAAGGGAAGGAGGGTGCCGCGGATACCCAACAGATCTGAAATGAAACCCCCATCACAGATCATTGCTCTGAGGTCCCTGGAGAATTTCGCCTGCCCTCTACTCTATTTTTAGAGGCACTTCCCCACAAACTTGTTTCTCTAGCTCTTCTTTTTCATGCCCTCTTTCTTCTCGAATGATTTCATAATTCATGGGCTGTTTTGTCATCAGGATGAGTTGCTGTAGAAATGATTATTGAGGCTATAAACAAAGGACTGTGACCTCAGTGGGGGCAGGGAGGGCAAAACGCAGCCACCAGGATGGATTTCACGCGCCTTGACCACAGGTCACAGCGAGAGAGACCAGGGCACCCAGCCCTTCTCCCTAGATTTTCTCCTCCACCGGGACTTGTCAGCGACACCACCACCAGCTTCCTAAACCTTCTTCTGAATGTGCAAAAGGTGCCAGAGCCTGCTAGATTCAAACCACAGTTAATTCAAGAACTATCTGCTTTTGGCTGTGAAACTGAGTCAGACACACACAGGAAACACACACACACGTGCTCTTGACTCCACCCTCAGTCTCTCCCAGCCTCACCCACTCCTGAAGCCTGGGGCCCAGCATGCCCACAGATCGGCATCTCTCATCTTCCCAGTTAGAACTGGTCTCTCCCTACTCCTCAAGCCCTTGCGGTGTCCTTTACAGGGGGTGCTATCAGCATTTGGGGCGAGGCGGTTCTCAGTTGGACAGGACTGTCCCATACACGGCATCCCTTCCTCTTACCAGATCGGGCCCGCTCTAGTCACTGAGGCAACCAAAACATCCTCATGCATATCCAGACATCCCTTTCTGGGACACTATCCTCACCATAAAGTTTGGCCAATGTGTGTATGCTCAGGTATATCTCACACACACACACACACACACACCCCTTTGGCCATTGTGCACAGTATATCACACACACCCACCCACCCCCCCCACACACACCTCCCAGCAAGTAGGGACAGGCTTACTTACTTCAACCACCATTCACCCCCCAGGCCCCTCCTCACTCTTGTGGAGTGGTACCACAAACTAGACAAGCATCTGGCAAGCACTGTCTGTCTCCATAGCAACGACAAATGTAAATAACCATGGTACAAAGTGGGATGAAACCAAAGAGGCTGCAGGGTTCAGCCGCCAGGCCAGCATTCTGTGGTCTAGGGTTTGAGTCCCACCTTCACGTGTGACCGTAGCCAAGACCCAAGACTTCTCTGAGTCTCCCTTTTCACATCTATAAGATAAAACCTTGACCTTCAGGTTTCCTTCCAGCTGAAATATTCTAAGTGGCCAAACTTAGACAGACAAAAGGGATGGAGAACAAAAGGGGTGGATGGAGGGACCAGAGACCAATTCTGTCTAGCTCTCCCAGGGGGAGCCAAGAGAGGCACCCTGGCTCTAGGGGTTTCCATAAGCAGTAATGCCTCTGTATATCACACTCCATGTTGCCCGGCCTATCTGAGACTCAGGAAGTTAACTTCTGATGAGAAACCAGTAACAACAGCCAAAGAGGAGGCTCTGGGCGCTGAGAGCTGGCTGTGGTGTCTGCACAAGGAGGCAGGTCCCTGACCTATTTACTGCTCTGACTCTCCTCCGAGGAGAATGCCCAGCCCCAGACACTGCCTGTGAGAAGCCCCGTGGGAATTTAGTCCCTTCTCACCTGGCCAGCACAACTGGCCCCATTCTCTGCAGGAGCTCCCAGCTCCACATGACAACAGGGAAACCGAACAGTCCAAGAGATCACTCTCTCCACAGTTCCCAACCAAATCCTTCCTCTGCATTTCATCAATTGTCCAAACCGGCCCCCTGAAAACACTAGTGAAGACTACCTCTGAAATACACAAGTGAATCTGGATGGATGGAACCCCCAGATGACACCCAGCCTTGGGACAAAAACCCTGACAAAGTCATTTCCAAATACAGTGAAAACAGCTTCTGAGATGTGGCCTCCATAGGGAATCCTAGAGAAAGAAAAAGTTCTCCACCAAATAACAGAGCTGCACCTTCCTCTAGCATAAAACAGAAAGGAAATTCACTAGGACCCTTGCTTTCCCATGTACTGTGATAGAAATGACTTGGGACAGTCATGCGTACACATGCATGCCGACATATGAAGACGTGCGCCCCCCCCCCCCGACACACACACTCGGGCATCAACCACGACTCCTGGCCACCCTTCCCAGGCTTGGCTTCTATTTCCATCCCCCCAGGCCACCTTGGGGACATTTGTCTCACTGTGTCTATTTCAACTGCAGCTCAACCCACTCTCATATTTTCCTGTCCGAGCACTTGACGGAGGCAAAAGATAACAACAACAATAATATCACGGCGATGATGCCGTTTTCAGAAAAGACAGGCCCCGCGGAGGACAACAAACATTAAGGGAGCACCATGGAACAACAGCTTGCCGCAGGAACCCCCGCTGTGAATCACTACTTTTGAAGTCGCCTTTCCAGGACGCCCCTGAAGGCCAGGGAAGACCCGGCCCCCAGGCCGCGGGAGCCAAGGACGCCAAGGGGCGGGGGCCGGGGGTGAAAGGAGGGGGGGCGGGTCACGTGGTGCTCCGGAGCCCCGAAGTGCGCTCGCCCGGCTGACGTAACTGTTTGAGAATTTAAAAGCCCCAAACTCGGAGGCAATCCAGTGCGAAGTTTTATGGCTCATCCACGCGCCGCGGTGGCCCACCAGGGGAGCCCCCCGCGCTACCGGGTGGGACCACACCAGCTCGCCGGGAGCCCGGCGGGGATGGCGCGGAGCCGGGGTCAGACGGGAACCCCGACCACGGATGGGGCCCCGGGCCGCGGGCACCGATTCCCTCCACCATGCGCGGGATCGCAGCCGCCGGCTCGCACCCCGACCTCGGGCGCCGCCTCACTCGACGGCACGAGCCTCCTGGGCCGACGCCGAGGGCGTCTGCCCGGCAGACACACACACAGACTCCGCCGGCAAGGGGACACATGTGTGTCCAGTCCCTTTCCTCCCCTTAAACAGCCCCCGGTGGGGGGCGATGACATGAGCTTTGGTTACTTCTAGCACGCCTTTGTCTGGCGGCCAAGGTCCGGGGGACGCGGGTCTCCTCCCCGACCCCGGGCGCTCGCCCTCCCGCCCGCCCTTGGCCGCGGCGCACTTACCAGTTGGGGGCGATTGCAGATGGCCCGCCAGGGAGCCGCCTTCCTTCGGGGGGACGCAAGTACCCCAGAATCGCCCCCCCCCCCCCCCGAGAGGCTGAGGTTTCCGAAGCCCGGGGCGGCGGCAGCGGCGCGGCGCGCGGAGTCTCCACCGCCCGGCTCGGCCCGGGAGGCAAACTTTCCCGGGGCAACGGCGCGGGGAGGCGCGGCTCCCTGAAGGGCTCGGGCAAAGTGGCGGCACAAAAGGCCAAGGAGTGGGGAGAGCGGCGGCGGCCGGCCAGGCTCCTCCCCCAGCTCTCGGCGCTCCGGGCCGGCCAGCGCGCAGCCAGCTGCTCGCGCAGGGCGCCCGCCGCCTTCTCCTCCCGGGCCAGGAATGCGCGGGGCCGGCCGCGGCGCGCCCAGGCCACCGAGGGGCCCACGTGGCGGCGCGCCCACTCGCCCCGCGGCCGCACAGCGCGCAGGGGACAGAGGGCCAGCGGGACGGACGCGCGGCCCGGCCGTGGCTCCCGAACGGCACTGCCAACTTCCTCCAGAAGTCTGAGTCATGACAACTTGTCACAGTTCTTAAGTTTTTCCACGGCGCTTTCCACTACGCAGGGCACCTCGGGGAAGGCACCGGCGTGTGAACCCACTGAGAAAGCCAAGTACCCCAAATCGGAGGTCCAGTCGCGCTCGTGGGGGCGGACGCGAGGAGGGGAGATGCCGGCCCGCTGCCCTCTGGGGCCTCAGAAAGAAGCTGAGGGTGTTATGGGGCCTCACTTGTTCCTGGAGCCAAATTCTGGCCCTTGTTTCTTCACCTGCGGAGTCCTAACGCTGCTTAACCACCGATCCTTAGAGCACACCGCACTCTACAGTTTGCAAAATCTATTAACATGCCTTCTCCTGGGCTGAGGGACCCTCTAAAATGGTTTAGTTGTTAAGTCGTGTCTGGCTCTTTGCGACCCCATGGACAGTAGCCGGCCAGGCTCCTCTGTCTATGGGATTCTCCAGACAAGAATACTGGAGTGGGTTGCCATTTCCACCTCCAGGGAATCTTCCCCATCCAGGGATCGAACCTTAAGTCTCCTGCATTGCAGGCGAATTCTTTACCAACTGAAGTGGGCAGAGGCTAAATCCAACCCCCGGTTCCCGGGCCTTGTTGTCAGGAAAGGAATTGCCATTTGTGGATTTTGCTTTGTTTCCTCAGAGGGCCCCAGATCAGCACCTTGGCTGACATAGTCCTCTCACCCAGAGTGGCGCTTACCTGCCTACACCACTAAAAGGAAGCACCTTTTCTCTGGAAATTTCTGCATCTAGGCCCCCATGGGGAAGAGCCTGTGGCTATAGGTGGACGCCAGGCTTCAAAGCATTGCTATGTTTTATATCCTCTGGGACCAAAGGGCAAGAGACTCACAAATGACTCCAGGCTTCATTTCTTCCTCTTAAAGAAACAGATGCCCAAGGCTTGATGGCCCAAACAAGAATTCTCTGCAGGATAAAGAAATACACGTTTGGGACTTCCCTGGTGGTCCAGTGGTTAAGACTCTGCCTTCCAATGCAGAGGGTTCAGGTTCAGGCCCTGGTTGGGGAACTAAGATCCCAGATGCCCACAAGGTTAAAAAAGAAAGAAAGAAAGAAAGAAATACACTTTTCAAACGGTAAAGAATCCACCTGCAATGCAGGAGACCTGGGTTCAATCCCTGAGTCGGGAAAATCTCCTGGAGAAGAAAATGGCAACCCACTCCAGTATTCTTGCCTGGAGAATCCCATGGACGGAGAGGCCTGGTGGGCTACAGTCCATGGGGTCTCAAAGAGTTGGACACGACTGAACAACTAACACACACATGCTTCTAAGAGTCACATTTCTGATGCAAATTTAAATAGATTCCTTCTTCATATGCTTATCATGGACTCCATGGTTTACTATTATAGTGCCTATTTCACTGTAATAATTGACACTCAAATAGGCTAATTTGTTAGAATGTATACCATCAGCTATTGCTGACACAAGAATTGGAATGCCCAGTCTTCTGTGTGCTGACCCTGATCCCAGGTCATACCCACTTATGTAAAAAAGGCGCTCCACTCACCACCTCCTAAGCTTCAGCATTCCAATTAGGTATAGAGCTTCCTTCCCAGGTGGCTCAGTGGTAAAGAATATGCCTATCATAGAGGATACGAAAGAGACATGGGTTCGATCCCTGGGTCAGGAAAATCCCCTGGAGAAGGAAATGACAACCCACTGCAGTATTCTTGCCTGGAGAATCCCCATGGACAGAGGAGCCTGGCAGGCTACAGTCCACGGCCTCGCAAAGAGGTGGACACGACTGAGCACACTGGGCGGTGAGGGTTGGATGAGTCTGAGATACAGCTGGCTAGGCTAGGTCTTTGTTGCAGCATGTGGGGTTTCTCTAGCTGCCGTGAGCAGGGATGCCTCTCCTGTTGTGGGGCACAGGCTCTAGGGCAAGGGCTCAGCACTCGTGGAACACGGGCTCAGTTGCCCCGAGGCATGTGGAATCTTCTCAGAGCAGGGATTGAACCAGTGTCCCTTGCATTGGCAGGCAGATTCTTAACCACTGGACCACCAGGGAAGTCTAGGAGATTTTTTTTTTAAACTTAAGAGAACAATATAATGAACTCTATCAAAGTTTCAATATTATCAGATCACGGCCAACTCTGTTGTATTCACATACTCTCTTCTCCCCTGCTATTCAGATTATTTTAAAGCAAATCCTAGATATCATCATTGTACCAGTTAATATTTCTGTTTGAATTTCCAAAGGGCTAGGGCTGGGAAGGGAATTTTTGAAGGCTGAATTTGTCTTCTCCTCCTCCTGTCAAGAGGTTCAACACTGCTGAAGGATCATCTACACCCTGTAAATATTGATAAGTGACAACCACAAACACCAGACCATGGATCTGAAGCCTACTGCATCTAAGATTCCCAGGATTATTGTTGAAATATTGCCAGAGCTTCTGACTAAAACGGTCAGGAAGGGCTCAAGAATGTGCATTTTAGCAAGCATATTCTAGATGATTCTGGTGGAGATGCTTTCCAAATCACACTGGGAGAAACTCTGAATCTGAACTTTTGTGGCAGAAGTCATTTGTTTCCTCCAAAACGTATGTTCCCTCTCCTGTTTACATACTTACTAATGTTCAAACAATTAGCTTAGATATGGTCATGTGACATATCCTTGGGCCAATGAAACAGAAAGGAAAGCCCGCTGTGCTTCTGGAGACATTTTTCTCACTCTTTAGAGGAGATACAAGACTGTGAATGTTATGTTCTTCAGATATGTTCCTGCCACTCAACACTGTCATGTGGGACCTCATACTTACAGCTGCTGCAGCCAGTTTGAAACAATGAAAAGGACTTTAACCAACACACTGAATTCAGGGAGAGGAAGATAAAAAGAGCTACTCTCGAGAGTCCTTGGAAAACAAGGAGATGAAACCAGTAAATCCTAAAGGAAATCAACCCTGAATATTCATTGGAAGGACTGATGCTAAAGCTGAAGCTCTAGTACTTTGGCCATCTGATGTGAAGAGCCAACTCATTGGTAAAGACCTTGATGCTGGGAAAGACTGAAGGCAGGAGGAGAAGGGGATGATAGAGGATGAGATGGTTGGATAGCATCATTGACTCAATGGACATGAGTTTGAGCAAACTCCGGGAGATAGTGAAGGACAAGGAAGCCTGGTGAGCTGCATGCAGTCCATGGGGTCGCAGTGAATGACAACGAACATTTTTTCTTGTATTGGGTTATCTGGTACTTGCAGCCAAAAGCATGCTGAGAAGGCTGTCAACTGTGACACTGAGAAGCACTCAGTTACAGAAAAGACTGTAAAACCACAAAGCAAATCAAAGATCCTTTGCCAACACAGTCCTCTAGAAAACAAAAGGAGAATCAGCACCTAAGAAACACCCCCAGCCCTAGCCACCAAGCAATGCCCTGTTCTGTGCTTGCAGCTTCTTTTACACTCTGTTGTGGCAACAATATTTTGCTTTAGCTGAGAAGTGACAAGGCAAGTGAAAAATGGGAAGCCGAGCTAGAAAACTATGCCCAAATTGGCCTGATACATAAATTATACCATGAGCTAATCAAATTTCACTGAGCACTGTCCCAGGTGCGCATGGGGGTTGTAAAACTTTATAAGACAGGACCTTGCCTGTCCAGACAGGCTCATGTTGGAGGGGCAAGCAGCGAGAGTATGGGATCAAGAACACTAGCAGACTCCAGGTGCAGTCAGTGTTCAGATTAAGAAGAACCGAGAGTGCAGTGTGTGTCTAAGTTAGTCAGGAGACTGAAAGGAACCTGCATCCTCTCCAATTCTATTCATTCTGTTTCACTTGTGTCTGCCCCACTGAGCCAGCGGCACCTCCCTAGTCTGCCCATGGCACGATTTCATACGTGAAGAAACCTGGGAAACAAAGGCAGAGACTGAAAACATGCAAGGCTGGCCGGTTAACTGAATATGTGATGCTGAAGGGCAGAGGCCAAACTCTCCCTCTGCAAAGAACACACTAGCTCCCTGCTGGGGGTGTGAGTCTAAATGGAAGTTCATATATCTGACTTGTTGATGACACCCACATGGAAGACTGGCTACAGCAAATTGTCTTCAGAGAATCCTAGGGCATCCACTCAGGGCACCCATCCGTGGCCAGACAGCACAAACTCTCCTAGACTCGAGGGGTTTCATTCAGTCTTTCAAAATCAGGTACTGAGGACCGGCTGCATTCCTGGCCCTGCACCAAGTCAGAAGCCTCATGGTCCCTCGCCCAGTTCTATAGATGGTTGATGGAAAGGTCACCACGTGACAGAAACATAAAAACAATATTTAAATCCGCCTTGGAAGAGGTATAGGAAGATTTTCCAGAAGAGGGAATACTTGAGTTTTTATAGGGTAAGGAGGTGTTACCATAGTAAAGTTTCTTATATGAGGATATTTTTAATAGTTATACATTTAAAGCATGTTAGGAAAAAGTTATTAGTGCGCCAAACCTGTAACTTCACTGACATTACCTAAAACAAAACTAATGTAATATGTTGAAATAAAAAAAAAGAATCAATGTAAAGAAAAATAGTAAGTAGATAATAATACAAGTGATATACAGATATGGTAAAAAGTCTTGAAAGTGGTACAGGGGTGACACACACTGATGAAAGACTGAGCCAAAAAAGAGGGAAATGGACTTGGAGAAGAGAAATAGAATGTTCTGGGTAGTGGGAATGAAATCTCCTCTTGAATATAACCAGTAACTGGCTGTGATAAGAAGGCATGTGATTAAGTCATTCAACAAGTATTTCTCAGTGGGCACCTTCTAGGAGCAGGGAGATAGGAGTGAACAGAGGAGACAAGATATCTGCCCTTGTGGAGAATACGTTCTAGATAAATACTAATGGTCAGCTACATTAATTACCAAATGAGAGGCAAAGACAATTAGGGCCGTGCGCTGTTATAATCCTTTAACGCTGTCTCTTGGACCAGACTGTCAGCTCAAGGGCAGAACAAGACTTCCCATGCCCTCCGGCAGCTGTGCTGACTCTCAGCCAGTGTTTGTCACCCACTGTCCTCCCTTTCGGCTGGCAGGAGCCCCCTCTTCTGGGGCCAGCCTCCCCCAGCCCTCCCTACTGCCCAGACTTCCCTGTTCCCTGAGGCCCTTCTTCTCCAGCGTGACAATGTCTCAGGGCTCCATCCAACTACCAGAAACCCAAAGCGAAAGGGCATTTTCACCTAGAAGAGTATCCTGTCATCTGCCAGCTTTGAGGGGTGACAAAACACCACCCACAAGACAGTGTGCTCTCTGCTGTCCCCACTGAATTATCAGATGATGAAAACCAAAAAGGCAATTAAAAAAAGCTTTTTGAGATGACCACGCTAATATTAGCTGACATCTGTGAGCACCTGCTACCCAGCCAGCACTCTGCTAAGGGGCTTCCATCTCTCCTCCGACTTCATTCTCACAGGAGCCTACGTGGGGGGCACTGCTATCCCCTGTGCAGACAAAGGAAGAAACAGACTTGGAGTGATGACGTCTCTTACCCAGGGTCACCCCAAGCAAAGCCAGGTTCATGCAGAGGCTGTGTGTCTAGGAACCCAAACTCCCTAACCCATCCACGGTGACAAACGGCCAGCTTCAGGTTATTTTTATATACTCGGAACATGTGGGCAAAGGAGTATGCCATGAGGAACACAGGACCAGGGCCTGGCTCGAGCATGAGAGTTCAGCTCTCACACTAATAATATAAGATCCACTTCTGGGAAAAAAAAATTTTTTAGAAGGAATCCCTGCTTTGGGCTTCTGAGCTACAGCCTCACATTCTATGAATGGCTGTCCAGGCAGGGAGTTCTGAATTGCAACCCAGCAAAACGTAGTGGTAAGGGCAAAGTGAAACACTAGATTCAGCCTTCAAAAATTCAGCCATTGCCTCCACCCATGCTAAGATGAAATGTCAGCCTGCACCCGAAATCTATGCAGAAAATGCGTGCGGGCAGTTCCGTGTGACTTCTGAGCCTCATCCAGGATTTCTAGACATGGCCTTGGAATTTTCCTTGAGTGCACATGAAGCCCACTGTATTACACAAGCGCCTGAATCACTTCAACATGTACTCAGCTGCACCTGTATTTGAACTTGACTTCAGTCAGTCATGGAGAAGGAAATGGCAACCCACTCCAGTACTCTTGTCTGGAAAATCCCATGGATGGAGGAGCCTGATAGGCTACAGTCCATGAGGTCGCAAAGAGTCGGACACGACTGAGCAACTTCACTTTCACTTTAACTTAAGTCAGTCAGTCAGTTCAGTCACTCAGTCGTGTCTGACTCTTCTCGACCCCATGGACTACAGCACCCCAGGCCTCCCTGTCCATCACCAACTCCCAGAGCTTACTCAAACTCATGTCCACTGAGTCGGTGATGCCATCCAACCATCTCATCCTCTGTCGTCCCCTTCTCCTCCCACCTTCAATCTTTCCCAGCATCAGGGTCTTTTCCAATGAGTCAGCTCTTCGCATGAGGTGGCCAAAGGATTGGAGTTTCAGCTTCAGCATCAGTCCTTCCAATGAACACCCAGGACTGATCTACTTTAGGATGGACTGATTGGATCTCCTTGCAGTCCAAGGGACTCTCAAGAGTCTTCTCCAACACCACAGTTCAAAAGCGTCAATTTTTCAGCGCTCAGCTTTCTTCACAGTCCAACTCTCACATCCACACATGACTACTGGAAAAACCATAGCTTTGACTAGAAGGATCTTTGTGGGCGAAGTACTATCTCTGCTTTCTAATAAGCTGTCTAGGTTGGTCATAACTTTTCTTCCAAGAAGTAAGCGTCTTTTAATTTCATGGCTGCAATCACCATCTGCAATGATTTTGGAGCCTCAAAAAATAAAGTCTGTCACTGTTTCCACTCTTTCCCCATCTATTTGCCATGAAGTGATGGGACCAGATGCCATGATCTTAGTTTTCTGAATGTTGAGTTTTAAGCCAACTTTTTCACTTTCCTCTTTCACTTTCATCAAGAGGCTCTTTAGTTCTTCTTCACTTTCTGCCATGAGGGTGGTGTCATCTGCATATCTGAGGTTATTGATATTTCTCCTGGCAATCTTGATTCCAGCTTGTGCTTCATCCAGTCCAGTGTTTCTCATTATATACTCTGCATATAAGTTAAATAAGCAGGATGACAATATACATATGCTCCTTTCCCTATTTGGATCCAGTCTGTTGTTCCATGTCCAGTTCTGACTGTTGCTTCCTGACCTGCATACAGATTGACCTAGTCCTAATTTTAAGTAAGTCTGACTAAATATAAAGCAAGCCCTGCCTGCTATTACCACCTTGCTGGGCAGAAAGGCAATCTTCCCTAGAAGTCAGAATCGGATGTCTCTGTCACATCAGGGCACTGGTTGAAAAGAGAGTATTTGATGAAACTAGCACAGCTGAACAGGGTCCCAGGTGATGCCCAGGCTGTGGGCCTAAGGAACCACACCTTGGGTAGCACAGCCCAGAGCAGTGGCCCTCCAAGGGCAGCCTTGCCCACCGGGGACATGGAGTGTCTGAGGGCATTTTTGATTGTCATGACTTGGAGGATGTGACTGGCATCCTGTGCTGCCGGACAGTCTACTATGTGCAGGACAACTGTCGCCATCAGTTACCCCACTGAAGTGCTGGATAATAGTGCTGAAGATCAGAAACTCTGCCTAGAGCACCTAGCCTTGACCTTCATGGAGGAGGCTCTCAGTTTGAACAAATGAAAAAAATGAATGAATGTATGATTTACAACTACAATCATTTTGTTATTGTGTTACTGAACTAACCTGGCCAGTAGACCTGGATTTCTCTTTTGAGGGAAGCATCAAAGAGACACACCCTCTATCTGCTGGACAAGACACAACCAATCTACAAACATCTGTTGAAGGTCTACTATGTGCAGTCTGTTGCACTAAAAACTAGGACCTTGTCCTCAAAGACCTCATCCTCAAACGGGGACAGACCTGCTTTGGGTGCTGGCCTGTGCCAGCCCCGAGCGAGCACTTCCCATACACCATCACACGATCCTCTGGAGGGTGGTACTGACTTTATACCCATTGTACAGATGAGGAAACTGAGGCCTCAAGAGAGTAAGTAACCTGATCGAAGTCCTAGAGTGAATAAGTGACCAATTTGAACCTGTATCTGTCCAGTTTAAAACATCTAATCTCTTCTGCAGAAGATGAAATCCTATACCAATTATAACACAGTTGCTTTGTCTTAAAACTGTGGTCAGGCTACAGAAAGAACTCTTGATGCTTGGGTAGTGCAGGAGTTAGGGGTACTCCTGGGGAGTTGGAGGATGAGAAGGCTTCGTAGGCACTACATTTGCCTGATCGTCTATGGTCTCAGGAGAAAGAAAGAGGTTCCCCAGAGAGCGGAGACGTAGGGGGAGGGGCGAAGCAGGCAGAAGCTTTACCCAGCGATGAGTCTGGCCAACATCTCTCAGCCACACTGGAGTTCCTGCCTCTAATGCCTTTAATGTCTGCCTTCCCCTGGTGGCCAAGACTCTGCCATGCAATGCAGGAGACGTGGGTTTGACCTCTGGTCAGGGAACTAAGACCCCACATGCCATGAGCAACTAAGCCCACGCACCACAACTAGAGTCTGTGTGCCTCAATGAAAGATTCCACGCGCTACACTAAGATCCAGAGCAGCCAAATAAATGATTTCTTTTTAAGTCTGGACTTGCCTCTGCATTTACACATTCCTCCAATTCTTATACCAAAAGAAAAGGGATTTAGAAGAGAAAATATAAAATGCCCTTCGTGAGCCTTGTAGAGCCAGTGGCTTTTCAGGACTGCCGGGAAGAAGTAGGAAGGGGTATCACTTTCCCATTTGGGGCAGTTATAGCTGCGGAACACAAAATGTAAAGCCAGTTTCTGAAAAACAAAAATGTCCTCCCCCGCACCGCCCCCATGCAGGACCGTTTCTGCAGAACAGTTTCTCTCCACTGAAGATCAAAGATGAACCAAAGAAGAGGTATAAACAGCAATTCAACAGGGAGTCTGGTGGCTTCTAATATAAACTTCCCATCTTCATGCAAAAACAAAACTAGACCCTGCAGAGATCATTAAGAGTGTTTTATCTCCCAGGGATTCATGGCTCAACAGTTTGTGAAGAAACCTGACACAGACTGCGGTCTCCTCTGAGAGTTTCCTCAGTAAACTGCTCACGGACACGCTGGGACAGAAGGAGAGATCTCAGGTTTCAGCAGAACTCTCTCCTGAGTTAGCTCTAATCAGAGACTTCCCTCCCCACCAGCATCTGCACACTCCCCAAATCATAGCGAATTAGAGAATCTGTGAGCCCTTGTCCGACCAGCTTCTCACAGTGGTTTTCCTCCAATCCGACAGCAAATGCTACTGGCCACAAGCAAAGGAAAGCCAGGCCCAGCAGAGCTCAGAGGTTGCAGTTTAAATCATTCTGCAAAACAGCTGGAGCAAGCCTGCACATGCAGGGGCTTCCTTGGTGGCTCAGTGGTAACATATTACCCTGCCTGCAAGGGACACGGGTTCCTTCCCTGGTCCGGGAAGATCCCACATGCCACGGAGAAAGTGAGTCCATGTGTCACAAGCAGAGAAGCCCAGGCGCCTGCAGAGCCCATACTCCGCAAAAGAGAAGCCCCACAGTGAGAAGCCCAAGCATCACAACAAAGAGTCTCGTGCCGCAACTAGAGAAAGTCCACACAGCCCAGAAAGACCCAGAACAGCCAAAACTAAATGAATATGCAAAATTATTTTAAAAAGACTGCATATGTAGCTTTCTCAGATACAACTAGAGGACAAGATTACTTTAGAATGCTGCCACCACCTCCAGAAAACCTTCTCTAATGCCAGTTCATACCAGGTCCACGTGGGGTGCATGTTGTGTAGAGGAAAGGGGATATCTGCTCACTAGAGCGCCAGGGGGTTTGCCGGAAAGAGCGCTGGTCTCGAGGCCAGGAGAACTGCATCCAGTATGAGTCCGTGGTTCCCCGACAAGTTTGTGCGGGCCGTAAGGAAGTCACACATCCTCTCGAGGTCTCAAGTTTCTCATCTGTAGAATGAGGAGTCCGAAGATCCTTCTGGTCCAGATGTTTCATGGATGTAAGTATGTAAATGACTATGTAAATGCAGGTGTAAATGACTATGAACGCCTGAGCCAGGGGTGGGTGGCACCCATCTCAAAGGGTGAGCATCCTGCTAAGGGCCTAAGGGACTGTCTGCCCCAGACACACTTCATAGGTGGCCCCCTGAAAGGCAGTCTGGCCTAAACTGAGACCTCAAGCCCAAGCTTGGCTTGTCCTCATCCAAAATTCTCACTTTCTGACAACTCCGGCTGTGCCCATTTAAATACCAGCTGCTTGGTCACCTGCCAGGAGGGGGTCTCCTTCACCAGCTACTGTGCTACAGCATCTGGCAGGCAGGCAGGGCCAGACAACTTTCATCCCTGCCCCTTCCTCTAGGAGGTTTGGGATGGGCCAGCCGCTCCAAACGTCGTGCCAGAGAGCTGGGCAATTTGCCCCATAAGATGCACCCTGAGCTTGCGTTCCTCTGGTGCAGCCCTGGCTGGGCTCCCCCACACAGACACTCCCTCCCTGCCACAAATGTTAGGTTTCAGCCTCTTTGCAGCCAATCTTGGCAAGAGGTTAACCCCAAAGCCCTAGTTTTCTCAAGGCAGAGAACCTTTCCCTGTGAGTGCCTGAAGGCTTGCATTGCATCAAATACAACATTGAGACACTGTGGGCCACCCCAATGAGGAGGCTACAGGCCGTGGGATGGGAGGCAGCTTTAGAAGGTAATGACACCTTCTGAAGGATCCAAGGCAGATGGAAATGAACTTCAGCAAATTTCAACCAGTCCCTGTGTCAAAGCACGAATGTTTACCAGGAACCTGCCTGAATAATAATAGCATTATTATCACTCAAAGTGAGTGAAAGTGTTAGTAGTCGCTCAGTCGTGTCCGACTCTTTGTGACCCCATGGACTGTAGCTCACCAGGCTCCTCTGTCCATGGGAGTCTCCAGGCAAGAGTATTGGAGTGGGTTGTCATGCCTTCCTCCAGGGGATGTTCCCGACCCAGGAATAGAACCTGGGTCTCCCGCATTGCCGGCAGATTCTTTACCGTCTGAGTCACCAAGGAAGCCCCTTATCATAGTAATAATGAGAGTAATAAAAATTACCCCTGATATTTAAGTAACTACTGCATGCCAAGCAGGAACTCTACTAAGCTTTTGACACACATCATTTTTTATGTAATCTCCCTAATATCTCTCTGTGGTGGCACTTAATAATATACACATTTTACAGATGAGGAAACTGAGGCTTAGAGTAGCTAAGGTATTTAAGAGGAACTGAAGAGTCTAATGGCAGCACCAGAAGTTAGACCCAGCCATCTGCCTCCAGAGTCTCATCTGACCTGGTTTTCCAGGACAGAAAACCTCCAACTGAGAGCGAGGTGGGATGAATTATTCAGCAAGGGCTTACGGAGCACCCACTGTGCGCCGGCCAAAGTATCGGGTGCTGGGTAACCACAAGCCACGTCTGCAAGTCTAACCTTCCCAAAGAAACAAGATCGGGACTTCTCTCAGCCAGAGGCTGAGACCCACTCTTTACAGAGATGACCACCACCATGTGTTTGAGCAAACATTCTGAGATGGAGAATTCAGGTTTATGACACCCACCTCCTGATCCAGTGTCAGAGGACACCGAGGCCCCAGGAGGAGAAGGAAGGGCCATCTGTTGGGGAAGGCACGAAGGCAGCCGTAAGCAGACAGGAGCTGGTAAGCCACCCGACCCCTCGGGAGAGAGGCTGCTGAGCACCGGGCTGGGAGTCAACAAACCACGCACATCACTCCCCGGCAGTGTGTCTGCCCACCGACTGCCCACCTACCAAGTCGCCCCAGCCCTCTCTCCAAGGGAGGACTGTCCCGTGTCCCAGCTCCTCCCTATCACGGGAGGCTCTGGCTTCCCTTCCAAGCACGCAGCCTGGCGCATGCCTGCTGGAGGACTGGGCCGGCTGTGGGGGTGGATCTGCCTGCCGAGGCCCCCACGGCCCAGGGACCTTGTCTATGGCTCTGTAGTCACACCTCCTGGCCACGGAGGGCTGGCTTGTGCAGGCTATTCTGTGTCTTGCCTCCTCTAAACCCGTTTAACCTTCCTTTAAGCCCCGGGAGACATCAGTGGCCCGCTGACCCAAGAAGCAGCTGAGGCTGGCGCAGTGACCTAATCACCCAACATGGCCCAAGATGGGGGAGGCATTTCAACTCCAGGACCTAAGGCTTCCCTCCCTCAGCCTCACTTCTGGTCCCTCCTCCTTCGCCCTCCAAGCTCACCACTCAGGGGCCGGGCTTCCCTCCACCTACGGATGTCCCAGGCCGGAGGACTCAGCGCTGACCGCGTCTCCGGCGCACTGCGGTCCTCTCTTGCCCAGCCCGCCCACTCCAGGGCACAGATGTTCCCCCTCCCCTGAGGGTTTGCTTCCCGAACACCCTCTGACCGCCTTACAAAAGGAAAAGGCATTACAAGTCTCAGTAATCAGACCTGTTCCAGTGCCTTCCCTGGAAACAGAGATACACTTGCGCACGTTGGAGTCAGCAGGCTGCTAAAATATTTAATGTTGGATGACTTAACAGGCCTGAGAAGAAAGGGAGGCTGAGCTGCAGTTAGCTGGGGCCACTGGCCCTGCACACCCCACAGGAAGCCTCTTTTCCACGCTGCTTGTTTCTAGGGACAAGATAGGGACAGATGGCAACTGGCAATCGGTTCTCTGCTGTGGACCCACGTCAGCTCCCTTCCAGCCCGGAGGGGCATCCCTGTAGGTGCAGTCGGTGGGGATGGGTGGGCACAGAGGGTTCTAGATTAAGTGTCTGAAGCCAGTTGATTGGATTATCTGAGCCCCCTCACCAGGCCTGGACGTGAGGTTGCACTGGCCAACCCGAGGCCTCTGGCCAGCCCAGTGGTGAACCTCCTTGGTTCAGGAGCCAGGGAGATGCCTCCTGCTGACCCGTGTTCTCAGGCATGTGTCCCATGAATACACCCCAGTCTCCACTCTGGAGACACAGCCACCTGGCTTTCTCACTGGCAGAGCCAGGGTGGGCGGTGAGGAGGAATCCAGCGCTCACTGGACACGGCCAGGTGTCTGAGCCTTGTAAGCGCTTCACCCAGAAACTCTCAGAATCCACACTGCTGGCGGGGATGATTCATCTCTTATGTACACGAGATGAAACTACGTCTTCAGGTTGGGCTGTGCCACGCAGAGTACCACATGGCTATGTCAATTTCAGTTCTAATTAATGCAAGTTGGGACCTCCCTGGCAGTCCAGGGGCTACGACTTCGCCTTCCAATGCAGGGGTGAGAATCAAAACATGAAACAGAAGAAATATCGTAATGAATTCAATAAAGATTTTAAAAATAGTCCACATCAAAAAGAAATCAATAAAAAATTAATCAAAGTTAAATAAAACCCAGTTTCAGTTCCTTCAATGACCGTGAAACCACGTCATCCTGAAACTGACCCCAGGTTTTCAAGTGGCCTCATTTCAGGTGTTTAATAGCCACACGTGACTAGTGGCTGCTATACTGGATACTGGAGACACAGAACACTTGCATCATCATAGAAAGTTCCAGTGGACAGCAGGTCTTAGAGTAACATCTCCAAGATTCCTTCTGGCTAATATTACTGACCAGAGATCCAAAAATGGATTTGATGTTTGAAGAACTCTCCAGAAGAGAGGTTCCGGACCCAACTCTAACTCTCATTAGCCCGCTGATTTTGGGCAAGCCATGTCACCTGTCCTAGCATCCACTTCCTCCTCTACAGAAGGGCACTAAGGCTCAAGGCGAGGATGAAGTAAGATGCTGGATGGAGACGTACTTTGGCTCAGAGGGAGGAATTTACACTGAGTAGTACTTATTTTGTGTTGGGCACTCTAAATAAAGTGGTTCATTGAATCCTAGGTTCTATATGCCCCCACTTTACAGGTAAGTAAACAGGTTCATCAAAGGTGATGCCTCCAAAGTCACAGGACTAGAACTTGAGCAGGAACTTATCTGTAGACCTCGAGGCAGAAGCTGGTCTCACACCATAGAACTCAATTCTACAGTCTTCTATCTATAGCCTAGAAGCAGGTTCAGGGTGGAGTTGCTGAGAAGAACAGCCCCCTCCCCCAGGGCAGGTCCTTGGGTCAGCTCAGATGTCCAGGTGGGTAGCCTGCCACCGGAGGTCAGAATCTAATCCCAGTTCTCCTGTTAGGTGCCCCCTGGCCCCCTCCCTATTCCTAGTCTCGACAAGAACGCACCCAAATTTCCTTCCAGATAGCCAGCTAGAGTCTAAAACATCCATTTCTCAAACACGGCTGCTGAAACAAACCTGAATCCCCGTCTAACAGAGTGGCGGTAATGAGAGGTTCCAGGAAGAAAAACGGGTCGGTCTGGACACATTCATTTGGAAAATCACCACCTTGCTCTGAAATTGGCCCGGAATTCTCAAATGGCTCTTCCCCCGCTCAGATCCACATAACACAGGCCTCAGGGCAGAGGGGCCCAGAAACTCAGAAGGGCGGGAAGCCAAGGCATCAGGTCCCATCAGAGGCACCTGGAGGCAGAGAGTCAGCCCCTGGCCTCCGAGGAGGCTGCCGCCTTCAGGGCAGGTGTCTCCTAAGCCAGCTTTCCACAGCGACTTGGCGTTTTTCCAAAGGACGGGTTCACCTCTAAAAAAAATCGCTTTAATTATGGAACACAAAACCTTCAGAACATAAAGGCTGAATTTTAAAAGGTCCTTTGACTTTTATAATACGATGGTTCACAATGATTGAAGCTGTTGATCATAATATAAGTCCACATCATTTGTAGAGTCGTTAGTTCTGCGGTCCCTTTGAACCATTAGCAAGTCCCTGTGAGCCAGGCAGCATTAGTGGGGCTCCCAAATGACACAGACAGACAGAAGCAGAAGCACGCACAGTCTCACCCAGCCTCACATCCCCCATCCCTGCAGGGTCTGTCCCCATTTCATTTGGAGACCTCGGGCATTTTCTTTGTTTGCTTAATTTTCGAGATGTATTTTTGAATAAATACATTTAAAATGGGAATAATGGTTACAATTTGCATTTTACACTTACCATATATCAGGCATTATACTAGATCGCTTTGGAAACATTCCATTTTAATCTTAATTCCAACCCTAACAGGGAAATGTTATTTTTCCCATTTTATGGATTTGGAAACTGAGGACTGAAAAGTCAAGCAGCTTCTCCAGGTATCACACAGCCAGGAAAAGGTTTCTGGGATATGAACCCTCTGTCTTACTCTATCGTCTATTTGGGAAGAAAACTGCTCCAAGGGAATGAAGTGTCAGACTTGTAGCTCTGTAATAATAGCCCTGTAATAGCCCAAAACTTCTCAAAAGAAAGTCTAAAATAGTCCAAGCAATGTCATATACAATCAAACCCAGAAGGATGGGAGTGGGGACGGGATAGGTCTGTCGTCCTGGCTTTATGTGCTAGGCTTACTAGCTTCTTTTCTTTTCCTTAATTTATATGACTATAGTCCTCTTCAAAACCTTATTCTTAAACTTGAAAACATGTCATGTCACAGCTGCTAATTTTAGAAAGAAGAGGAGAGAGAAGGAAGAAGCAGAGTAGGAGGAAGGGTGGCAACCCACTCCAGCCCCGCCTTCAGGTCCAGCCAGGGCCTCTTGGGCAAGAGGCCGCTGGACCTCTCTGGTCCCCCCCTCCTCAGCTCCTCAACCAACTGCCCCTTGTGGCTGAGCCTAGGTGGACTCAAAGACCTGAAGCATCTGGGAATGATTTAATTCTCTCAAATGCACTAGTAATTGAAAATGATACCTTTCCAGCCAAATCCTCAAATGGAAGAAAAGAGAGACCTCTTGAAATAAATATTCAGCAAAAGCAAGCCTGGTGATGTCCACAATGGATTCAGAACTACACATCTGATCATCAGTGGTGTGAAAGCAAAGTGGCAAATTCTAACAATAGACTTTCCATCCCCTGAAGACAGTTGGATGGATACAAAGTCAAAATCATTCAAGCCTCTTCTGTAGAACATTCTAAAAATAAAATCTATGGGTTCCAGAATCTTCCACAGGGAGGGACCACACGACATATATAGAAATCCACAGCCAAGCTGTCTGTCATCGCCAGTTTCTCGGAGTCGGATGTACATGTACCCCTTAGGTGGAGGTGAGCAAAGCCACAGGGTCCCCACAGCACATGCACCAGCAGGCCCAATCTGACTTCAAAAGGTGGGAAATAAAGCAGCAAAATACCTGTGCTCCCTGCACCTACATGGAAATGAGATTGAGTTATCAAATGATCCTGTTGCCAAGACAGAAAAGAGACACTTCTTAGGTACGGAGTCTGATTGGTGGGATCAGCTCTAACCAAGTCAAAAGAATCTCCAAATTTCAGTAGATTCAATAGAACTGAGTCACCCGATAACCAAGAGAGTAGAAAATCTGGTTTTGACTTGCTTCTTCTCATGGCAACTCAAAGCATTATTTTTATGTTGAAATACAATACAAGACACAATAAAAAAAAACACACATGAAGTTTTACAATAAAACACAATCTCAAAATTTTTAAACTTGAAGCAGATCTTTGTGGGCAGTAGAGGGTAAGAAAAAATTCCCTCTCCTCTGCCATGAAGACATTTTAACAGACAAAGAAGTTAGTTCTGGAAAAGAAAGACGGCCAGGCTGGAACCTCAACCCCAGGAAGATGAACACTAGCCACTCAGTTCACTGCAGGATAAAAGCCCGTCCCACAGAATTGAAAAGAGGAAACCTAACCTCTGGCTGAGCCGGAACATACCACGGATGCATTTGATCACTTATCTTAGCCCTCACTGAAACTCAGGGAAGCAATTACAGCTGTGATCTCCCCGTTCTACAGATGGGCAAACTGAAATTAAATATGGAACCAGGAAGGGGCACAGCTGGGTGTGAACCCAAACTCCACCACCAACCAGCTCCTGGTAGCATCTGCCACAGCGTGACCACACAACCTCCCCCACACCGCTGCCAAATTCACCTTCGTGTGCAGCCCCTGCCGCTCCCAGGACGCACACACCCGACTTTGGCCAGACCTTCTCTGAGGCCTGCTCAGATCCACAGCGTGGCTCCCTCAGGGTGAAAGGGACCGGAGCTACTGAGCTTCCCCCCAAGGCAAAGAAGCATTCCCAGCACTGGGGTTAAAGTAGGAATGAAGTTGCTGGGCTGAGAGAGGAGGGCCTTTGGGGGCCCCGTGGGAAGGCTTGGCCTTATGGATCATTCGATGACTCTGAGAGCTCTGGGAGGAGCTGGGGTGTCCCAGGCGGCAGCCACACGCTGTATGGAACTGGTGAGGGCTTGGTGTGTGACCAGTCCAAACAGAGATGTGCTGTGGTTACAAAATACACCCCAGCATGCAGAGACTTCATATGAAAAAAAGAATGCAGAATACCAAGTTAATAATTTGTATATTGATTGCATGTTGAAGTGACAGTATCTGTCAGATATTGGGTTTTGTTGCTGTTGTTTAGTTGGTAAGACACACCTGACCGTTTTGCAACCCCAAGGACAGCAGCCTGCAAGGCTCCTCTGTCCACGGGGTTTCCTGGGCAATAATATGGAGTGGGTTGCCATTTCCTTCCTCAGGGGATCTTCCCAACCCAGGGATCGAACCCACATCTCCTGAATTGGCAGGCAAGTTCTTTACTGAGCCACCAGGGAAGTCCACATATTGTGTTACTTAAAATGTATTATTAAAATTAATTTTAAAATTTTAATAATTTCTATTTGTTTTGAATGCTGCTACTAGAAAATTTAAGATTATATTTGTAGCTTATGTCCTATTTCAATTGGACAGTGCTGGTCTGTACCTTCTGGAGACCTTTGATTGTTACTTAGGTATAAAGTAGACTCTGTTGTGGTCCATTTGCTCAGATGTGGCTGCCCCTGTAATTGCCCTCGAGGGAGGGGAGCCAGAGGTCACCCCACCTGGAATTCTTTTTGGAAATCCTCAGCCAATGGGAGAGTAGCAGGCCTTTTTCCTAAGAACCCAAAGCACAGGAAAGGTGAGCCCTCTTCCATCCTCATTTCCTTCAAGGACCAGAGCAAAGCAAGTGATCCAAATAGAAGTGGACCATGGGTTGGGAAGATTCCCCTGGAGGAGGAAATGACAACCCACTCCAGTATTCTTGACTGAAAAATCCCATGGACAGGGGAGCCTGGCAGACTACAGTCCATGGGATCTCAAAGATCTCCTAACCACTGGACCTAAAGAATTCCCTATATTATTTTTTTCACACTGAGAGAGTCAATCCTTAGATAGACTGATAAGGAGTCTGGGGCCCTCGAGGAGGAAGGGGTCCAGGGCCCTTGAGAAGGAGAAAGGGGTCCAGGGCTCTCAAGGAGGAGAAAAGGACAAACTTTTTTTCCTACATTCCTTAGCCTTAGTCACATAAGATGTTATTTTCTTTCAGCCCAGAGCTAATGATTACACAATAAAACAAAAGATGTAGGTTGTGGGAATGGGTATGGTAAGACCTTTCTACTGTTAGTTCTAATCTTGTTAATTTGAAAGGTATGTTGAGGGAGTGGGTCTGGTAAAAGCATTTAAGGCTTTAATTAAGACAAGCGAGTGGGGCACTCTTCATCCCCCTCGTGATGTCTGTGTCAGAAACTTTCTCTGTCCCTTTTTAGACTTTAATAAAACTCTGCTACACAAAAGCTCTTGAGTGATCTAGCCTGGTCCCTGGTCCCGAAGCTAAATCTTCTTCAGAGATCACAAATCCGACATTGCTCACCATAAGCTATCAACACTAAATCTTCAACATCTGAGATGCGTTTTACCCTCACAGCACATCTCCGGACACATGTGACCAGGGCTGCCAAAATAAACAACACAACTCGAGAATCTGAAAGTCTATCACCCAACAAATCCTCAACCAGAGCAAAGTGCACAGAACACCCATTATATTAAGGTCAATATCTACTGCTCTGTAAACTATGATAAGTCATACACTTTAAGCCACTAAGATTTATGTCTGCAAAGAGTTCTGATGGCAGCAGGAAAAAAGAACTCTGAGAATTTAAACAGAAAAAAACAAAAAAACAACAGTGGATGAAACTACCCCAACATAATGTGTTTGTGCACATACTAACATCATAAATACCTGTAATCATTAGGTGGTGGGGCTGTGGATTTTTTTCTTTTTCCTTATATTTTTTCTACATCTTACACATATCTAATGTTAATTTAGAAAATATAATTTTTAAATTAAAAGTGATTAAAACATCGAGTCATGAAATATTTATTGAATCACTATATGCCTGGTCCTAAGATCTTCTTGTTCTCCGGGAAGGTTGATAAAACATCCGGGGACTGAAGAAAGAGCTAATATATAGCATTTGTGGGGAGAGGAAGGGGAGGATTTTTCAAATTAGACATCTTTTCCTACACTTTTACTGGGAATGTCAAAAATACATATGAGCAAGGGCTGTGGGGAATTTTGTGCTAAGTCAGCAGCAGAGACAAGTGTCCAGTGCAGATTAAACTTGCATCTGTCTTGGCAACAGGACTTGCAACCCTGTTGGCCCAGAGTTATGAGAGTTGCCCTCTTTTGGAAGGCAAGGCAGTTGGGTGGAAGTGCTCAGACTCGAAAAACAGGTGATCATGCATTCTTTTGGTGTGTGCAAAATATGCATTAAATCATTTACAAAATGCCTGCAGCTGTTTGGTAGGATACTCTGGGCTAGCCACAGGTACTAATTTAAAATCCAACCCCTCCTTGCTCACATGAGCATGTGCCTGCGTGTGTGTGTGTACACACACACACACACACACACACACACACACACACACAGAGCTCTGGAGGAGCCAAAGAGCTAAGGATGCTGCAAAGCTTGTTCAGAATGTGTCTATGCCCAAAGCACCTCCCTCTCCCCTGAAGGATGTCATTTCCCAGCAGCAGCTCATGCCCAGCCACGGGTGGCGTTTCACTTAGGAAAGAACAGGCAGGTACACTGCAAAGTGTGAAGGTGTGGGATTCCTTGTTGCATCTGTCATTTGTCCTCCTCCCGAGATCTCTAGGGGCATGACTGCTGTTGGTGATTAGACATTCCTGCTGAAGATTAAATCAGACTTGAATCTGTTTACCTCAAAAGGTAATGAACTAGATTAGGAGGTGTCAGGCTCAGAGAGTTGGGAGATATGGGGCATGTTGTCTAAGGGGTGAAGGGTTTCTTGGAGGGGATGACAATGTTCTAAAATTGAATACTGAGATGAGAATTGCACAACTCTGTGATTATATTAAAAGCCACTGACTTGTATACCTTAAATAAGCAAATGAGATGGTATGTGAATTACGTCTCAATAAAGATGTTAAGAAAAACAAAGATAAGCTCAGATGTGAAAACAACTCCTTTATACAAGCAATGAAGATCACAGTTCTCTCAGGCACTGTATAAAGAATCGGAACGGCGAGGTGTGTCTTTCTTAGATTAAGACGCATACATTAGCAGTACTATCCTTTGCAAAACATCCAGCATGTCTCTCCCAAAGGAAGGCAGGGTTCTCCAAAGGCTGATCCCTTTTCACTGACCTTTCTGCTCCTCCCGCACTGTTGGCATCATCTGAAATAACCTTGTCCGTGATGTCTGGAGCATCCTTCTCAGGAACCAAAGGTAACGTGGATGGGCCAGCCTTGGGGCTCTTTCTGGGATAATGTAAAGAAAGCAATACATCTTAGAAAGGGCACTTCTCTCCATGTGCTATTGAAAAGCCCATTTCCCAGTTTAAGCTTTAAGTGGCTACTTGGTGAAAATCTCTAGGAAAAAAAAAAATTAGCTTCAGGCAGTGAAAGGCTTTGAGATGCTTTGGGATCGTTTAGGCCTCTCTGCATAAATAAATCCAGATTCAAAAGCATGTATCTGGACACCAGAAAAACATTCTGACTGACCATAACCTATGACCCCACAGTCCACTGCTGGCCTGTAAACATTTCATGCTTTACAGTTTCAGTTAGAAGAATTAAAGAATACAAGAAAAGGAAAAAAGATGTGTTAAACAGACAACTCCCACGCCTCCGAACCATTTCTCACGTTTTCAGACTCTCAGCACATCCAGAGATTGTAAGCAGGGAAGTTTAAAAAATTAGATACGGAAAAATGTAGCTTCTTTAAAGCCACTCATCACTTTGACTTTTAAAAATGGGAATCACTTTTACGGCTGTCCCTGCATTAGTGTGTGAATTTATTTTAAGTACCTTTCAGCGTCCAGTGCTTCTGGATCCAGGTTTTGCTGCTTCAGGTCCCGAGTTTCGTCAGGTTCTGGGGGTGAGGAGACACCCATCTTCCCATCTTCCGCAAAAGCAGGGAGCTCAGGCCTGGGTTGCTCCTCGGCCTGTGGGGGCCCAGCCGGGCGGCCCCCATCTGGGGCGACCTCAGCATCCATCCTCAGAGCCCCTTCTGAGCAGCCTGGGTACCCAGGGCTTCCTGGCACAGCCGAGGCAGCAGCCACACCGGAGAACATTCTCGTAGTACCTGTTTCAGGCAGGTCCTCAGACACACGTGCCCCGGTCCCAGCTGTGCTCAAAGTGACGTCACCCTCTGCTTCCCCAGCAGCTCCAGCTTCCAAGCCGGGCTCCAGCAGATTCTCTGCCACTTCCCCAGCTGGGGGATCCGGGGCGCCCTGGGTGCCCAGGGCATCTTGTGTTTCTGAGACGCCAGCTGCACCTACACGCCTCCTCTCACCCCCAAGCGGGTCTGGGGTGCAGGGCTCACTGATGGCCTCGGGCAGAGGTGGGACGTCCCCGTGGGGAGATGCTCCCTGGGCAGAGGTGGATCCTGGCGTGTCACCCAGAGCCCCTGGGTAAGAAGAGCCCCGGGCACCATCTTCTCTGGGTTGACTGTCCCAGTGGGCTGTTTGCTGGCACTGTTTTCCAGAAGGAATCCTGTCATCTGGACCTGAATCCCCTTCTCCATGGCTCTGGGGAGCCACCTGCAAGTCAGCCCCGGAAATCTTTGGAGATGCTGCTTGTGAAGACAGACCCGAAGCTGATTCCTGTGGGCCATCTGGCTGCTGTGAATGGGCCGGGACTCCTCCAGGTCCAGGCCACCAGCCTTCCCCGGCCCCCTCCGGCTTCTCGCTGTCCGCCAGCATCTGCAGGGCCTCGCTCATTTCCTTCCCGACACTGGCGCCCAGCAGGTTGTGCTCTGCAGCCAGCCAGGCCAGCCCCGGCAGCTTTCCTGGAGCTAGATCCTGGGGACCCAGACGAGAAATCTCAGCCTCCACAGTCAGCTCTTGCTTCTTCCCCTTCGAGTCCACCCAGAGACCAGCGGGAAGGGTGGGGAGAGGGGCGATGGCCACTCCTTGAATTGCATCTGGAAGCTTCTCTGGTCTTGGCACCATGAGGCCCTTCTCCATCACCCTCTTCCCGGCTCCCACCTTTTCTCCCTTTGTGCTCTGAGGCTGATCGGTGGTGAGGGCTCCAAGTACAGACTTCTCGAAGATCTTGGTGATGTGCTCCCTGAAATCAGGCAACCCAGCGAGCATCCCAGTCTGCCTGCAGCTGGCGTCTATACCAGCTGATGCTCCCCGCCTGGGATCCTTGGAAGGCTCTAGCCTCCTCTCCTCGCTGCCCTTGGTCTCTCTTGCTGCTTCCCCTGCCTTGCTCTCCTCACTGACAGGGCATGCTGGAATTTCACTGGGCTCAGCACTTGCACCGGGAGCTCCTGACCACTTCTCCTCCCCTGTGGTCTGCTTACCCTTGGCCAGAAACGGCATCCTGTCCAGGTAGGGCACGGAGTCCACAGGACCCTCTGATGTCCCAGCTTTGGGGCTTCTGGGGCTGGCTGGCGCTGCAGAGATTCCCTCACCTGCAGCTCCTGCTTGCAAGAGGGAGGACTCAGCAGAGCCCTCTGTGGAGGAGGCCTTTTCCGAGGCAAGCAGGAGCTCCCGAGTGGAACAAGGGCTTTCACCAGGGGCTCCGGGGCCTTGGGGTGAGACAGCTTTCACGACACTATCTTCCAGCCCTTTCCTGGCAGCACCCTCGATGTGCAGGTAAGGAGTGCCAGGGGCAGCCTCCTCCGGGGGTCCAGACGGCAGGAGCCTCTTTGAGTCAGGGGCAACCTGCGCTGCAGAAAGATCCACCAGGCTCCTGGGACTCCCAGCCAGCTCCCTAGCTACAGGCCAGACATCCTGGCAGTTGGCCGAGAGCTGCTCACCTGTAGCAGGGGTAGAGGCTTCCTCCCCAGGGGAGGGGCGCTGCTCTATTTGGAGGGAGCCTGGCTCCCCCAGAGCCTGCCACATCCCCAGGGCTCCTCTGTCCGCCTTCCCACAAGTCTCAGCACCATCCGCACCTTGATCCTTGGCTGATGGGAAAATCCCAGAAAGCTCCGGGACCTCTGCATCCGAGGCAGTGAGGTGCTCCATTTCCTTCTGTGGGACCAACCCCGGTTGCTGCCCGCCCTCCTGGGTTTCTTCACCTGCCTCTCTCACTGGGGCATCCTGGGTGGGTGTGGCTCGGGGGCTGGCAGGTGCTGGAACCGGCCGGCAGTGAGCTGTCTCTGGGAGAGCTACTGAGTCAGGCCGACAAGGCGGGGCCCCCACGGTGTTTCCACTTGCCTTCTCTGTCTTGCCCAAGTCCTGGAGTTGGGGCCAAGAGTCAGCTGCTCCTGAAATGCCTGCGTCCTCAAGACATGCTTCTTCATGCTGGCTGCCGGCATTCAGCCCATCAACCAGCTCCTGTTGGGACTCGTGTGGCCCCTGCCCAGTACAGCTATGTTCCTTTCTGTTCAAGCTACCTGCAAGAGAAGGGTCTTGGAAGGTGTCCACTGCAGGAGATGAGCTCCTGGACAGCTGACTGATGCTGCATTCTCCGTCTTGCCCCTTCTCCCTGAGTGCAGGCAACTCAGGCCTTGTGGGTGCTGACAACTGCGACTTCTCGGTTGCGGGATTCTCCAGAACTGTGTCCCCAGGAGCTGAACTCGGAGCATCAGACAGACTGCCTTTGCGAAGTTCACTTTGAAGTTCTGTTTCAGAAGCCCGTTCCTTTCCTCCATGAGTGGATAAGCTCACATCTTCCCGAGGTTCCACAGGTATGTGGGTTTGAGGAGAATCTGCACCCAGGATGTTAAAATCCATATCACCTGGATAAGTCTCTTCCTTGCTTTCGCACTGTTGGGATGTCTCCCTGAGCATATCAAAGACTGATGCTTCTGGGTGTGTCTGGGATATCTGGAGATGGTTCTCAGGACACAGTAAGGGTCTCTCGGATGCAATCACTTCTATGCTGCTGTCCCCCAGGTGGGATAAGTTTCCCTGCCGATTTTGCTCTGGGCTGAGCGTTGTGAGCCCACAGTCCACTGCCCAGTTCTCTTCCTCGGGGGGAGGGGGCCCATCAGCATGGACTTCCTGTCCAGCTGCGTCATGCCCCAGCCCATGGGGGTGAGGGAGTGTCAGCGAGCCCTCCCCCTCCCCATGGCCGGGCCTCTGTGCGGATGGGTGGCTCCCTGACTTTATTTCAGGCATGCTCTCCACCTCCTGGGCTTTGGGGACGACCTCTGGAGCAGGAACCGACAGGAAATCCGATTTCTCAGATTCTAAAGCAGGAAGAGAGTCCATTCTTCCCAGTCCCTCCACGTCCTGAAGGGTGTCGGGACATTTGGTCTGCGGTCCCGGCCCCGCCCAAATGGCTCCCCGGGGAAGAACACGTTCACCAGCTCCTTCTGGTCCAGAGAGTGGGCCAGGATGCTGTTCAGGGAGCTTGTGCAGTGAGCCTGATGCGTGGACCACTTGGGATTCTCCCATCATTCCATGGGCCACCACGTTCCAAGCTGCATCTTCTGAGGGAGAGTCGGACCTGTCCGCATGCCCAGGGATCTCCTCTCCGAGTGGCTGTGCTAGGACTGTGTTTGGAAGGCCTGTGGTCTCATCTCCAGGCAGCTGTGAAACCTCGTCCTTTTCCACCTCTGGATCAGGCTTGCAGCCCCAGGCCTCGGGTTGCTCTGCCTGTAGATTCCCAGGATCTGCACCATCAATGGGCCCTGGGGCTGCTCCCTGTCCTCTAGGATCAGCCCCAGAGTCTCTGCTTTCCTTCTCAGCCACAGCTGGGTCTTCAGGGGCCTTGGCTTCATCCTTCGGCCCTAGTGACCTGCTGGCACTCTCATCTGATACGCTGGGAGTGGGGAGAGCTGGAACCTTTGGTTGGACTTCATGGCTTAGCTCCCTATTCCCAAGCTCTGCCCTTTCCTCCAGGGGGGCAGGAGCAGGAATCTCTCTGGGGCCTCCTTCCCGACCCTCTCCTTCTCCTCTGAGGTCTGATGCTTGCTTCTTCAGTCCTGACAACCCTGCTTCTACCCTCTCTGTAGCCAGATCTGTGAGAACAGGCATCTCGGTCACGGAAACCATCTCCCTGACTTGTTCTGCAGCCACGGAGGCCAGAGCCGCTGGCAGGGAGGGGAGGCTTGAAGCTGGACCCGCATCCTTGGTTGCGGCATGTGGGGCAGGCTCAGGGCTCATGAACAAAACTCCCTCCGGCTGGTCAGCTGTCGCCGCCCAGGTGACTTGACCGGGCTCAGCATCTTGGCTCCCGGTCTGCGAGTGACCCTGAGCATCACAGGCACCCAGAGTCTCCTCCCAAGAGCCCTTGTCCCCTGGCGCCAGGGCAGGACCCGGTGAATCCCAGGGCAGCTCTGCAGGCGGGAGCGCTCCCATCGGCTGCTGGCAGCTTTCCTGGGAATCGGCCTTCCCTTCAAGTTCGTGGGCGGCCCCTGAACTGGTCCCAGTGGGAGGGCAGGGCCCGAGGAATCCCGCCTCATCGGTGAAATCCTGAGGAGGCCCCTCCACTGGGCATTCGGGGGCTAGCTCTTGGGAGGTTGAGGTCACGGGTTTTAGGGGAGGCTCCTCCAGGCTGGCTGAGCCCTCTTGGCCTAGTTGGGCAGCAGGGGCCTTGGGGGCTCCCTGCAGGGACTCTGGCCATGGAAAGCCAGCTGCAGCCTCTTGCCCTTGGGAGTTGAAATCACCAGGCCGGGCATCCTCCCCACAGAGCCGCACCTTCATCGGCTCTGGAGAAGCAGTTGGTGGAACTCCTGCCAACTCATCAGTGGAGCTGGAGGAAGACAGTCTCTGCCCTTCTTCGTCCTTCGAGCCTGTCTCTCCTCCGGCACCAGGGACGACAAAAACCACCTTGTTCTGAGTCGAGTTGTCGTCCTGAGGGACAGGGGCTGCCGGCGCCTCTCCTGGGCCATTTGGAGAAGGTTCCCTCTGAGGGTGTTGAACCAGGGGCCAACCTTCATGTTCCCCTTCTGGGCTCGCCAAGCAACCTTCCGGGGAGCCCTCGGCAAAGCGCATGGAGGACGAGGGACTCTCCCGTTCCTGGGGCTCTGGTGCACTGGGACGTGGAGAATCTTCTGCGCCCCTGGCTGCCTGTGGGTGCTCTCTCGGCTCAGTCACCTCCGGGGACACGAGGCAGGGGTCTGGGCTGGCAGCACCCTCAGAAGCAGAGCTGGAACCTCCGTGCCAGACGCTGCCAACAATGAAAACATTTAACGTTTCATCAGTTCTCATGGAGGGCAAGGAGAGCGTAGAGCACAGGCAGAATCACCCCGCCCCTCTCCCACCAAAGCACGGAACACACCATCCGCATGCGGCTCATCCTCCCCATGAAGAGAGCCCCCTCCCCATCCTACCGCACCCATAACCATGACTTTCTCCAATAATCAATGCAGAGAATCTCAAACATTCAGTCTGAGGTTTTCCATGCTGGTCAGTAGTGAATAGGGAAATTAAATAGCAAGGAGATCAAACCAGTCCATCCTAAAGGAAATCAACCCTGAATATTCATTAGAAGGACTGATACTAAAGCTGAAGCTCCAATACTTAGGCCACCTGATGCAAAAAGCCAACTCACTGGAAAAGACCCTGAGGCTGGGAAAGATTGAAGGCAGGAGGAGAAGGGGATGACAGAGGATGAGATGGTTGGATGGCATCACCAACTCAATGGGCAGGAGTTTCAGCAAAGTCTGGGAGATAGTGAAGGACAGGGAAGCCTACCTGGCATGCTGTGAGGTCACAAAGAGTTGGGTGTGACTCAGTGACTGAACAAAAACAATTATGGACTGAGCTGTGTCCCCCTGAAAATCCATATTGAAGTCCTAATCCATAATGTGACTGTGTATGTGGACATAGGGCCTTTAAGGAGGTGATTAGATTTAAGTGAGGTCATAAGAGTGGGGTGCTAACCCAGGAGAGCTTACGTCCCTGTAAGAAGAAGCGGGACACCAGGAGTTACTCATACAGACAAACAGGCCATAGCAAACACAGCAGGAAGGTGCCATCTGCAAACCAAGAAGAAAGGTCTCAACAGAAGCCACCTCTGCCAGCACCCTAACCTTGGCATTCCAGCCTCTGGAACTGTGAAAAAACAAAACTCTGTTGTTGAAGCTACCCAGTCTGTGGGATTCTCTTATGGCATTGTGAACAAACTACTGCAATGGATATGTTGGATATCATTCTACTGTCCTTTCAACATTTTTTTTTTTTTCCTTTCAACATTTTTAAGGCTTCAAATTTTCCAAAATGAAAAGTTGGGAAAATACTAATGGATGAAATTTATTGAACATCAGTGCTTTACATGGATTATCTCTCATTTAACCCTACCAATAGCCTTGCAAGGTGGATATTACTATTGCCATTTTGCAGAGAAGAACCCTGAGAACAGAGGAATTAAGCTTGAATCTGACGGACCATGATCTTCTTATTCATTCTATGCCTCCAAAAGCAAAAACTTTTAAGGAGGGAGACTGAATGTTTGTGTCCCCCAAAATTCATATGTTGAAAACTAATCCCCAAGATGATGGTGAAAGGTTGAGGTTGCAAGCCATGTGCTACACTGGGATTTGTGGCCTCCGAAGGAGAATTCAATCTGGGGACAGAGATGAGGCTTGACTACAAGGAGCTTTTGTGTAGCAACGTTTTATTATTAAAGCATAATAAGAGATAGGGAAAACTTCTGACACAGACATCAGAAGGGGACAGAAAGAGTGCCTGCTTGCTAGTTTTTAGCAAGGTGTTTTATGTCTGTTAGTAGGCTGTTAATCAGACAAGAGAGACACCTCAAGGCTGAGGGAGTCTCACCAGGCCCCTCTCCCACAACATGCATTTCTGAGATAGAATGGAACAAGGTGTGTCATCCCTGGCCATAAAACAATTGACATGAATATTGGTTTGCCTCACCATTATCAGCCCAAGGTCTGAGAAAAGAAAAAAAAAAAAAAAAAAAGGTTCCTCTTAGGCAAACCGGTTTGAAGAAAGGCACATATCAAAGCAAATACATAGTTTCATTAACATAGCTCAAGAAAAACACTTCTGTAAGAAAAACCCATTGGTTATCTCAAGGTTTGAAAAAAATTCAGTTCAGGCAGAACCAAGTGTCCTCAACAGAGAAGGGGGAAAAAAAATGTCTGCCACTTGCAGTTTATTTCCTCCCACCATTTGTGGACCTCTGGCCTTCCTACCTATTAACCCTCTCAATGGTATTAGGAAAGAAGGGTCTTTGGAAGGTGTTAGTCATAAGGGTGGAGCCCCCATGAAGGGATTAGTGCCCTTTAAAAAGAGATGCTGGGAAAGATTGAGGGCAGGAGGAGAAGGGGACAACAGAGGATGAGATGGCTGGATGGCATCACTGACTCAATGGACATGGGTTTGGGTAGACTCCGGCAGTTGGGGATGGACAGGGAGGCCTGGCATGCTGTGGCTCATGGGATTGCAAAGAGTCGGACATGACTGAGTGACTGAACTGAACTGAAAAGAGATTCCCAGAGAGTTCCCTTGACCCTTCTGCCATGTGAGGACCCCCAGAGAAGGCATCCACCTATGCACTAGGAAGTGGGTCCTCACCAGATTTGAAATCTGCTGGCACCTAGATATTAGATTTCTAGCCTCCAGCATCACAAGAAACACGTGTCTGTTGGCTAAGCCATCCAGTCTATGGCATGTTTATAGCAACCTGAATGAACTGAGGCAGAAGGCAAGAGGCTCTTTGCCTGACTCCATTCTAGCCTCTCACCAAGCCCCTCACCTATGAAGTATACATGACATCACATGACAACCTCGAAGGAGGTGTGTACAGGTGTCATTACACCAGTCATCCTGATTTAATGCCCATCTCTGCACATCAGTTCAGTATCAGTTCAGATGCTCAGTTGTGTCTGACTCTTTGCTACCCCATGGACTACAGCACACAGGGCTTCCCTGTCCATCACCAACTCCCGGAGCCTACTCAAACTCATGGCCATTGTGTTGGTGGTGCCATCCAATCATCTCATCCTCTGTCATCCCTTTCTCCTCCTGCCCTCAATCTTGACCAGCATCAGGGACTTTTCAAATGAGTCAGTTCTTTGCATCAGGTGGCCAAATTATTGGAGTTTCAGCTTCAACATCAGTCCCGCCAATGAATATTCAGGACTGATCTCCTTCAGGATGGACTGGCTGGATCTCCTTGCAGTCCAAGGGACTTTCAAGAGTCTTCAACAGCACAGTTCAAACGCATCAATTCTTCAGTGCTCAGCTTTCTTTATAGTCCAACTCTCACATCCATACATGACTACTGGAAAAACCATAGCTTTGACTAGACAGACCTTAATGGTAAAGTAATGCCTCTGCACATATGACACTGAAAATATTTCAGATGGACCCGAGAGAGAGTTGGCTACTATCTGAACAAGATTAGCATTTTCAGACAAAAAGCAGGGCTCACAAGAGCAAAGAAGGGAAAACTAAAGAGGGTTAAGTTACATGAATCTCTCCAACCCACAAGTGGTCACTAGGGCAGACATGCCCATGGAGAGTCCTGGCCCTGTGCTGATGGACAGGAGTGAAACCACTAGAACTGCAGGTAACATTCCTTGACTTGACCTCTGCAGAGCGGAATTTCTGAAATTCAATGGATTGTTCCAGAACCAGCAACTCTATACTTGTGAACCTGGCTATTTTCCTTTTAATAGGCATTTTATGCTTAACTGTGTTCCACTCATTAAGTGGGGGGTCAAATCATTTAGTAGCTAATGAGATTAATGGCATGAAATTCAGAAATGAAGCATTCCTACTGATGTCTGCCTGTTCAAGAAGCACAGAACACAGCTCCCTCTGCGCTGGCAACAAAAGAACAAAGCGGCTTTACTGATTTGCCTCTGAGAGCAGTGGCCAACTCAGGAGAGTGTGTGACTTCCCTTCAGGCTGCCTGAAGTCATGACCGTCTGGGGACAGGATGAAAAATTCACTCCACTGGGGCACCTTGAAGACCTGCGGGTCTTATAAGAGAGCGACCAGGAATAACATTCCCCAGAATATGAACACGGACTCCCTTCAAAATAAGGACCCAGTCTTGGCTTTCTTTCACCTGAACTGAGCACCTGTAATCTCTGTGATTGCCCATCAGAAGCCAATTTTTAAACCAGATTAAAGTCACTCACCAGGAGGAGATTTGCCCAAGGGCAGGAAAAATTCTACAAAGTGATCTGTAAGGGCCCTGTATTAATTGGAGCTTGCACAATGTCCTTTTGTGCTTCAAGATGGAATAAAAAGTGTGTAGGATGGAGGTTCAGCTCAGAATCTAAAGGCGAGCTCTTGTGGGCTGGGCAGCGTGTTCTAAATGCAAGGCTCTCAGTCCAAAGGGGGGAGGGCACTGCCTTTGAGCTGAGGAGGGCAGAGCACAGCATGGACCACAGCCTCCCCGGTGCAGCCCTGAAGCCCCCCGCCAACAAAGGGAGAGGCACGGGGTCCGGAGACCTGGGAGGAGGGCTGATTCGCTGCAGCAAAGGGCTGAGCAGATGATGGAGATGCAGAGAAGGCCCTCCCCACCACCCGAGCTGGAGACAATCACATCCAGATGGGTTCCTAAGGCGTAGTTCCGAAGACGCACACTCAAGCCAACTAGGAATGCTTGAGAAGAGGAAGGAGACTGGCTGGGGGAAAAACAAACATGGTCTCTGCACTACCAGGCTTCAAGGGAACCAGCAAAACCATAAAGCAAAATCGCCAAGATGGACAGCTGCCACATCCTGCGTATTTACTAAGGCCAAGCCCACGCTAAGCACTTTTCAGTTCTGATGACATTTTATCCACACAGTAGCCAGGCAGAGTGGATGTCACCCCGCCCCTCGGTGCACAAATGAAAAAATATCCACACAGAGCTTCCAGACCAGACCTGGGTCTCACGCAGAGCTCCTGGTGCAAAGTGAGATCAAGCCCCGCCTGGCTCCAGGCTCCTGCCGCCTCTGGCTGCTTCGTACTTGCTGGCCTCGCCTCTCCTGGACCAGGGTGGCAAACTCTTCTCCCACCCAGGCCGGCCCCTGCACTCTCTTCTCCAGGCTGCAGCCAGAACTACGGCTTAGACATGAAAGCCTGATCCCGTCACCCTCGTGGGAAGACCCTCCGGTGATGACTTCAGTTTGCAGTCAGCTGTGCCCCCAGCCTGCCTTTCCGGATGCAATCCACACAGAGCTCTCCATCCCTGCATCTCCCTGGAGCTGGAGCCCTCCTGCTTCTCCCTGAGAATCTCAGACCCAGTCTACTTCTCAATGAAGCCTCCCTGGCCTGGCCTCTGGGATCAGATCTCCTTTGACAGACCCATCATGTGACGGCACTAGTCATGGCTACCATCAAGAAGGATGACCATTTCTCCTCCTTCTGGAGTATGATGAAGACTGGGCCTTGCTTCTTTTAAGTACTGTATCCCTGGTGCTTGGCATATAGCAAACATTGACTGTATGAATGTGTCAGTGGATGGATGGATGTGTGCATGAATAGATGGATGTATGGATGGATAAGTTGTTGTTCAGTCGCTCAGTCATGTCTGACTCTTTGCGACCCCATGAACTGCAACACAACAGGCTTCCCTGTCCTTCGCTATCTCCCTGAGCTTGCTCAAACTCATGTCCATCGAGTTGGTGATGCCATCCAGCCATCTTGTCCTCTGTCGTCCCCTTCTCCTCCTGCCCTCAATCTTTCCCAGCATCAGGGTCTTTTCCAATGAGTCGGCTCTTTGCATCAGGTGGCCAAAGTATTGGAGTTTCAGCTTCAACATCAGTCCTTCCAATGAATACCGAGGACTGATCGCCTTTAGGATGGACTGGTTGGATCTCCTTGCAGTCCAAGGGACTCTCAAGAGTCTTCTCCAACACCACAGTTCAAAAGCATCAAGTTTTCAGTGCTCAGCCTTTTTTATTGTCCAGCTCTCACTGTCCATACATGACTATTGGAAAAACCACAGCTTTGACTATACAGGCCTTTGTCGGCAAAGTAATATCTCTGCTTTTTAATATGTCATCTAGGTTTGTTGTAGCTTTCCTCCCAAGGATCAAGCATCTTTTAATTTTGTGGCTGCCATCACCATCTGCAGTGATTTTGGAGCCCAAGAAAATAAAGTCTGACACTGTTTCCACTTTTTTCCCATCTATTTGCTACAAAGTAATGAGACCGGACTGAACTGAACTGAACTGAACTGAATGAGACCGGATGATATGATATTTGTTTGGGTTTTTTTTTTTTTTTTTTTGGATATTTGTTTTTTGAATGTTGAGTTTTAAAACCAGTTTTTTCACTTGCATATCTAGAAAAAGACTAAAATCATTAATGGAGACATCTTCTCTTGACGAGCAGCAAGCTTCTACCAAGATGTGTGCTTGACTGCACATAACCCCCTTCACTGAAATCATATATAACACTGACTTTCCCCCAACTCTTTGGAGCAGTTCCTCAGAGTTCTCTGAAATTCTGTCTCCCAGCCTATAGTCCTCATTTTGCCCCCAAGCTGAAAAATTGATGCTTTTGAACTGTGGTGTTGGAGAAGACTCTTGAGAGTCCCTTGGAGTGCAAGGAGATCCAACCAGTCCATCCTGAAGGAGATCAGTCCTGGGTGTTCATTGGAAGGACTGATGCTGAAGCTGAAACTCCAATACTTTGGCCACCTCATGCGAAGAGCTGACTCACTGGAAAAGACCCTGATGATGGGAGGGATTGGGGGCAGGAGGAGAAGAGGATGACAGAGGGTGAGATGGCTGGATGGCATCCCCGACTCGATGGGCATGAGTTTGAGTAAGCTCTGGGAGTTGGTGATGGACAGGCAGGCCTGGCGTGCTGTGATTCATGGGGTCGCGAAGAGTCGGACACGACTGAGCGACTGAACTGAACTGAACTGAAAACTTAACTCACAACTCTCATGTTGTGCTTTTTTTTTTTTTAGTTGACAATGGGATGAATAAATAAGTGAAGCAATATATATTTTTTAACTGACACCATAACTGCTCACTTAGGTTGACTCCTGCACTGAGGGTATGGCTCACCATTCCAGAGACTTTAGAGAAGAAATTTACATTCTGAGTGATCTGTACAAAGAAACTCTCAAGTTAATAAGGCGATGACAACTGCCATGCTTTAACAACCATAACATGGTATTTCACAGAGAAAGCACCTCCTCAGAAACTTCTTTGTGATCCTAGCAAATTAGGTCCGGTCTACATTCACGGTCCTAACTTTTTCCAAACAACACTCCCTACATGAATGCCAGGGAGCCTGCTGACCTTGGCAGCCCCTTCAGACTCAGCTGTATCTTTTAAATGCAGTTTTAACTCTTTTCTGTGCTCATTCTGTGTTAGAAAAAAGAAAGACCACAATGCTTGAGCAATTCAAGCAATAGATGAAAGGAAAATATTGGTAGGGTCTAAAGAGTTATTGGGGAGAAAGAGGTATGTGCGAGGGTAGATAAAACACCAAAGCACTCTTAATATTTAGCCTACACTTTGCCATGTGAACTTTTATATGACTTTAAGGTCAATGTGTTGGCATACTCATGAGACTCCATAATCCAATGCGAAGAACTGACTCATTCGAAAAGACCCTGATGCTGGCAAAGGTTGAAGGTGGGAGAAGGGGACGACAGAGGATGAGATGGTTGGATGGAATCACCGACTCAATGGACATGAGTTTGCGTAAACTCTGAGAGTTGGTGATGGACAGGGAGGCCTGGCGTGCTGCAGTCCATGGGGCTGCAAAGAGTTGGACACAATTGAGCAACTGAACCGAACTGAACAGAAAGGTCGATGTGTTGGCGCACTCATGAGACTCCATTATCCAGCACAGTGGAGGTGAGTACAGGCAACTGAATTCCAAAGAAAGTTAAAAAACTGTCCTGTCATCGATTTTTCTCAGCAACCCTCATATGGGGGTTGACCCAATTGTGTGGTTCCCAGCTTCAGTGCTGGGCTTGAAGTGTGACCCACAAGCCTTCCCTGTAGCTGGAATGAATTCTGTGTCTCTTCCTTCTGTCTGTCACTGTACTTCAAATGTACATTAGCACAAGAAAACAGAAATCCACTTAAATACATTTCTGGCATAATAATTATTTCTGGTCATTTGGATACTTCTTAACAGACAAACATCAAAAATAAAACTACAATCCCATTAGAGGAGATATCCGGGGTGTTTTTTTTGTTGTTGTTAGTTTTTAATCTAATAAGATATTTATTGGATAAAATTAGTAAGATGTGATCACAAAGTGAAATTTCCATAAACATTATTCACAATTAGTTATTAAATGTCTTTAATGCTGTATACAGGTAGTTCTTTGTTTGCCTTAGGCATATATATATATATATATACATATATATATATGGTTTTCCTGATGGCTCAGATGAATAAAGAGTTCACCTGCAACGTGGGAGACCTGGATTTGAACCCTGGGTTGGGAAGATCCCCTAGAGGAGTGCATGGCAACCCACTCCAGTATTCTTGCCTGGAGAATCCCATGGACAGATGAGCCTGGTGGGCTACAGTCCATGGGGTCACAGAGTCGAATACGACTGAGTGATTATGCACAGCACAGCACATATATTCCTTTTCAGATTCTTTTCCATTATAGGTTATTATAAAATACTGACTAGAGTTCCCTGTGCTATAAAGTGGGTCCTTGTGATTTACTTACTTTATATATGGTAGTGTGTATATGTTAATCTCAAATTCCCAATTTACCTCCACCACCCTGCCCAGCCCCCACTGTGCTCTTTGGTAACCACAGTTTTGTTTTCTTAGGGATATTTATTTTTATGCACAATAAAAAAAGATTTTTAAAAGTCTAATAAGCACAAATCAAGAAAGTGGGCAGAATATTTAACTGAGAACATGAAGATCTCCTGAACTGCAAGTTAAATCCTACTAGTCATCCTTGGAAAAATGAAAATGACAGTTTTGCCCATATGATTAGATTATAGGGTATTTATTTTGATACCACAAGGGTATTTTGAATAAGAAAGAGTAGTAAACATATTTTTGTGATATTCCTTCTTGATAAGGCTTCTAACATATTTTAGAGAAACTTTCATCCCTTAGCCAACAAAGTACAAAACAGGGAACATAATGCAGTTTTCTCTTGATGACTGAAAAATCTTTCAGAGAATTTGGGCCACCCTCTGAAAAAGAAGATATTACCAATGCTGCCTGTGTGAGACTGAGTTAAAAAATGTGACTAAGGATTTCTTGTTAGAACAATACCCAGCCATAAGCCATTTTGCTGAGATGTGTCTCTCTGTAATCCCATTGGTCTATATGGCAGGGGGGCAGGTGGGGGGTGATGAGTCAAAATTAGTGGGGGCCAAGCTGGCTCAATGTCAAAGACATAAAGACCATCCTAGGCTCCTTCCCAGCCCTAGCACAGCAGCAGTGACGCATTTTGGAAGATTAACTGCTGTCAAAGTTGGCATTTGAGGCTGTAAAAAAGACACGGGAGACAGCAAGTGTCTGCGATACAAGCTGCTCTTGAAGAGAAAAAAGAAACAACTCTTGCTCCTGGCATCCTCTTATTATTTTTTTCTAGAAGGACTCCCCACCGCTCCCAAAATAAATGCCAGGTGTTTTTCGCTGCATTTCCATTTAAAGAAAGAAATTTGATACAGTAGGTTTTCCAAAGTTTTCAGGGAGCCAGGGTTGGAAAATGTCATATAAAGAATTATTAACTAACAGGGGGTTGGGTTGATAGGAGATTGGCTTCTTTCAGAGTCGTGGGAGATGCAGGGTGGGGATCCCTGGAGATGGAAAGGAACAGAGTAAGCCCTGCTATTGCCTCAGCTTATGGCCTGGAGAGTGTCCCAGGGTAGGGGACCCCAGCTTGAGCCTGTTAGTCTCCCTGACTTAAGGAGATGAAGCTGGATGTCAGCAGTGACCAAGGCATCTAGAGTTCCCAAGACAAATTACCGAGAAGCAAAAGCTGCACAAAAAGAGAACTCCAGAGATACATAAAATACTGATTGGTGTGTATGTGTACGGAAAAGACATGAGACAAGGTATCGACCTCCTGCAAGGTTTATAAGAGAGAATCCTTAAAGTTAATACAGGGCTGGGAATAGTTCCCATTCCTACCAACCAGGGTGGAAACCTTCATAATTGATGGGACATCTGTTAGAGTACTAAGAAGGGCTTTGCCTCAGTAGTGGAGGAAAACTAACACTGCTCTAGTCCCTCCTAACAAAGCTTAAAAGCAAAACCCCAAGAGATTAAGCTGTTCCAAATAACTGCATCCCAGAGCAGAGTTCAATAATATTTATAGGAACAGAACCTGGAAGCATAAAGTCCACAGTGTCTGGCATGCAAAGAAGCAGGAAAATAGACTCATATTGAAAAAAAACTCAATTCATCAAAGCCAACCCAGAAATTGGGCAAATAACAGAATTAGTACACAAAGACTTTTTACAAAGTAATGTAACTGTAGTACATATGTTCAGGATGCCAGAGAAAAGTACATGTGCTACGAATTGGACATTGAGTGCTATTGGATGCTAGAGTGTTAAGTACATGTTAAGTATAGACATGGATGACAGTAATATAAAAAAGACCTAAATCAAACTTCTAGAGATGAAAAATACAGTTCCTGAAATGAAAAAACACACTGGGATGGATTAAAAACAGATTAGTCATTACAGAGAAAATTAGTGAACTTGAAGACATAGCAATAGAAATTCTCCCAAAATGAAACACAGAGAGAAAAAGACTTGAAAAAAAGAAGAACAGATTCAGATTATGGGTGAACTGTAGGACAACTTCAAGGAGCTGGAGGTATGTGTACTTGGAGTCCCAGGGAGGCGGGGAGATTAAAAAAAAAAAAAAAAAAAAACACTTGAAGAAATAATGACTGCAAAATCTCCAAATATGATGCAAACTTTAAACCCACAGACCCACAAATCTAACTATTAATAATTTCAAGCATAAGAAATAAGAAGAAACTTATGTCAAGGCATATTATAACCAAATTGCTTAAAACCAGTGAAAAAGTAAAAAATATTAAAGTCAGTCAGAGTGGGGGGTGGGGGAGGGGGGGCGGGGAACAAAAGAACAAACTTAAGGATGACATCGGATTTTGGTTGGAAACAATGCATGCTACAATACAATGGAGTAATATCTTTAAAGCAATAAAAGGGAAAAAAGAAAAACTGTCTACTTAGAACTCTTTGCCCAGTGAAAATAAATTTCTAAAACACAGATGAAATAAAGATTTTTTCAGACATACAGAAGCTAAAAGAATTCAATACCAGCAGATCAGTATTTCAAGAAATGTTGAAGGCAGTCCCTTAAATCGAAAGAAAATAATACCAGATGGCCATCAGTATTTATATAAAAGAATAAAGAGCACCAGAAATGCTAACTATGCAGGTAAATGTAAAGTCATTTTTCCTTATTATTTAAGTAGCTTTTAAAAGATAATTGGCTGTGTAAAGCAAAAATAACATATATTGTAGGATTTGTAACACAATAGTAGTAGTAAAATGTATGTCAACAACAGCACAAAGGCCAAAAATGTAGAAACGCAAGTATACTTTGGCAAGATTCTTCTAATATATGTGAAAGATGCAATATCACTTAATAGTAGATTGTGATACATTAAAGATACATATTATAGATCCTGAAGCAACCACTTAAGATAACACAAATACTGTAGCTAATAAGTCTAAAGGGAAGTAAAGGAGAATCGTAAAGATAATGAAATTTTGTAAAAGGCCAAAAAGGAGGGGAAATGAACCAAACAAGAGATGGACAGCGAAAAACAATAGGACTGTAGATTTAAACCAACCATATTAATAGTCATGTTAAATGTAAATATTATAAGCACTCTGGTCAAAAGTTGGAGATATTCAGAATGCATTGAAAAAGCAAGATCCAATTTATACACTGCCTACAAAAAAAGGCACTTCAAACTTTGCTTAACAAGGACAAATCTGTTAAGAGTCAGAAAATGAAGTGGGGAAAGACACACCATGAAAACACTAATGTCTCTGTATTACATCAAAGTCCGTTTTAGAGCAAAGACATTACCAACTGGAAAACAGGTTAAATGAAAAAGAGGCCAACTCATTAAGAGGATATAATCATTCTGAAAGTTTATCTACCTAATAACCGAGCTTCAAAGTACATAACACAAAAACTGATAAAAGGAGAAATGAACAAATCCACAATTAAAAGGTAATAGCTCCATACACTTTTCTCAATAATCGATAGAAGAGATACACAATCAGCATAGATACAGAAGACTGGAACAATTATCAACCAGCTTGACTCACCAACATTTATTAAACACTAGTCAACCGTGGCAGAATTAATTTTTTTCAAATGTAAGTGAAACATTTATAAGACAGATGATATTCTACACATTAAAAAAATCTCAATAAATTTTAAAAGATTTAAATTAGTCAAAGGATATTATCTGGTTACAATGGAATTATATTAGAAATCAATAACAGAAAGGTAACCGGAAAATCCCCAACTATTTGGAAATCAAATAATACACTTCAAAATAGCCTATGAGTCAAAGAAGAAATTAAATTGATAATTAGAAAGTATTTGAACAAAATGAAAACACAAATATCAAAATGTGTCAGATACAGTTAAAGCAGCATTTTGAGTGGCTTTTAAGACACTCAAACACCTAAACTAAAAAAGGAAGATTCAAAGAAATGACCTGTTTCTACCTTAAGAAACTAAGAAACCATAACATGTGTTATACTTAACACTACTAAACGGTACTACTAAACACTACATTGGTTAAGGTGGTAAATGGAATGCTTTGCCTTTTTAAACCACAATAAAAACAATTTAAAAAAATCAGTAAGTAGCAGTGTGTAAAAGAAACCAGACACCAAAGTATATATACTATTCAATACCATTTATATGACGTTCAAGAACTGGCAAAACTAGTCACCGGTGGTAGAAGTTCAAACCGTTGCTATTCTAGGACAGAGGTACTGACTGGGAAGTGACAGAGAGAATGTTCTGGGTGATGGACACAGATCTGAGTGTGACTACAGGTGCGCAGGGGTGCAAAGATTCATCAAGCTCAGATTTACACACTTGAACAGTATGTATTTTATACCGATTAAGAAAAAGGTAATAGGGAAAAAAAGAAACTACGGAGACCAAAAATACTGATGCTGGCCAGGGGAGGGAGGAAAGGAAGGAGGGAGGAAGGGATGAATAAGTGGAACACAGGAAACGTTCCATAGAGGCTGAGAAACCATCCTCTATGATATAATGGTGAACACATGACAATGTATAATACAAAGAGTGAACCTTAATGGAAAGTACAGATTTTAGTTCATAATTATCAATACTGGTTCATTAACTGTAGCAGATGTACCACACTAATGCAAAATCTTAATAATAAGGGGGAACTATACAGAGAAGGGATGGCTTGAGGGAATTCTCTGTACTATTGTTTTTCTGTAAAATTGCTCAAAAAATAGCTTATGAATTATTCAAATATATTATAAATTTATATAACATTTATATTTTATTTTAACATGTTTAAATAATTTTATATTTAAATACATGTTTATTTTCATATATATTTAATAATTTATAATTTTTTAAACTGACTCACTTGAAAAGACGCTGATGATTGGAATGATTGAAGGCAGGAAAAGGGGATGACAGAGGATGAGATGGTGGGATGGCATCACCGACTGAATGGACAGGAGTTTGAGTAAGCTCCAAGAGTTGATGATAGACAGGGAAGCCTAGCGTGCTGCAGTCCATGGGGTTGCAAAGAGTTGGACACGACTGAGCAACTGAACTGAAATGATGTATAAATATATATGTATATATGTACACAGCTATCCCAATCAATCAAGAACTAGAAAAAAAACAAGAACTCTGAGGGAAACACACTAATATTTTAAGCACAGTTGTCTGTAGGTGGTGATTTCTTTTCCCCCCTCTACTTTCTAATTTCCTTTGTTTTCCAAATACTATTTCAGAATGGAACAGCACTATTCTTTGCTTCTTAAAGGTTCTGGGCTGAAACCACAAGAGTAGAAAGCAGACACACACCTAACTCAGCACATGACCTTCTTTCCCAGCCAGTGACAAAAGTCAGCGAGCTCCCTCCTTCCCTCCCTCCCTCGCTCCTCCCCGTGTTTACTTCCTGCCAGAGATAAATAGTGAGTCAGAAGTCAGACTGGCCACACCCGGCCCTGCCTGACACACCCTGCCTTGGCAGGAGCCTGTTACTGATCCGGAATCCAGGACTTCACAAAGCTTCGTTTAAAGGAACAGAATCCACTGCTTTAGGAAACACGGGTCCCGGTAATAAAGCGCCGGCCCTGGGCCGCTGCTCATAAAACTGACCAGATCTTTTTTGGTTTTTCTTTTTTCTGGGTCTGAGAACTGACCTTCTTTAAAATAGACTGGGGTTTCCTTTCTAATTATGGAGACCACAACACAAATCTTTTCAGGCACCTGTAAGAACTCAGCCTACTGACTGTGGGTCTGAGCTTTGGGTGGCATTTCAAACCAAGCTGGATTCTAGTCCTCAGCATGCCAGGTTCTATCTGTGTGACCTGGGGGCTAGCTAGTTCCTTCACCTCTCGAACCTCAGTTTCCTCATATAACCCCTCAGGTCACCTGCATTCCTCCACACAGAGTTGCTGGGTAAGGTATGTGTTTATGCCCTGAGTCCACTGACCAGCCTTAGTCCACTGACCAGCAGTGGCCTTAGTTCAAAAATAATCGATAAGGAAAAAGAATCTGAAAAAGAATCTATATATATATATACATACATATATATACAGTAGTTGGTGGTGTTTAGTCACGAAGTCGTGTCCGATTATTTCTGATCCCATGGACTGCTCAGTTCGCTCTATCCATGGAATTCTCCAGGCAAGAATACTGGAGTGGGTTGCCACTTCCTCCTCAACGGGATCTTTCCAGACCAGGGACTGAACTCTCAATCCCCATCTCCTGCACTGGCAGGCAGGTTCTTTACCACTGAGCCACCAGGGAAGCATACACACACACATACATATGTATATACATACATATATACATATATACACACATATATACACACACTGAATCACTTCACTGTACAACCAAAACTAACACAACATTATAAATCAACCATACTTCACCTGGTGGCTCAGATGGTAAAGAATCTGCCTGCAATGCAGGAGACCCCGGTTTGATCCCTGGGTTGGGAAAATCCCCTGGAGAAGGGAATGGCAACCCACTTCAGTATTCTTGCCTGGAGAATTCCATGGACAGAGGAGCCTGGTGGGCTACACTCCACAGGGTCGCAAAGAGTCAGACATCCCTGAATGACTAACATACTTCAAATTAAGAAATAAAAATGATTTTTTACAAGTCAGTCCACGAGAATTCCCTGGTGGTCCAGTGGTTAAGAATCTGCCTTACAAAGCACTGGACTCTGGTTCAGTCCTGATGGGGAATTAAGATCCCCTACGCCACAGGGCAACTAAGCCCACGACACAACTCGAGAGATGCCCAGGGCTGCAGCTAAGCTCCAATGCAGACAAAACAAATAGATTAATAAATATTTTTTAAAATACACAAAATAAAATTTAAAAAGTCAGCACAATAAGTCCCCTACAGAGGATCCTCTAAGTTTTTAATTGTCAAGGTCCCAACCCTCCAGTCACAGAGTTGGTTCCCCTGGCAGGCAGCCCCCACTTTTAAGTGCTTTCCAAAAGTTGCTTCATTAGCATAACAAAAGACACCTTCTTTATTGCTCTCATCACTTAGGAAATTCCAAAGGTCTTAGGAGCTCAGTGCCAGGGCTGGGATGAAGACCAAATATATGTTTCTTATTATCAATCACAAGACCACAGGTATACAGCAGGAAATGAGCCATCTGCGAAGCACAAAGGAGAACACTGCTTTTCTCTCAAATGTGGGGGGCCACCCTAGTCTCCCCTAGTCTGAGACAGGGTTTGTGATAGTCAGTTCACTGTCTTGTCAGACTGGTACCTGTAGCAACAGGGTTTTCTCCTGGACACTGGGTCTGTGACTATGGACCTTGGCAGGTAGACCTAATCAGGCCAGTTTTTCATATCTCAGCAAATGTCTCCGTTTACTTAACTGCTCAAGCCCAAACTTCAGGAAACTTCTTGATTCTTCTCTCCCTCCTAAATCCCACCCTTCAGCAAGTCCTGGCATCTTTAGCTTCACAATACGCAAGATATTCAAAGCTGCGTATGTTTCTCCATCTTCACCGTTATCACCTTAGTCCTTGGATCATCAGTGGGTCAGTATCATCCACAGAGGGCTGAAAACTGGCTCTCAGGAGGCAGAAAAAATAATCTTAGATATTACATCTGAGCATATTTATGTGCTCAGATACTAGGTCATGTCCGACTCTTAGCAACCCTATGGACTGTAGCCTGCCAGGCTCCTCTGTCCATGGGATTCTCCCAGCAAGAATACTGGAGTGGGTTGCCATTTCCTCCTCCAAGGGATCTTCCCTACCCAGGGCCTCAACCAGAGTGTCCTGCGTCTCCTGCATCGGCAGGCGGATTCTTTACCACTGGAACCACCTGGTTTGTGACCCTGCAAAGACCACAGTATACAGACATACACAATTTATCTATGGGATTGAACTTTCTTGGGGAAAGGGAAGGCAACGAGGAATGAGCTATCTACAGAGGTTCCCGTAGGAGGGCAGAGAAAAGGAGATAATGAAAATAAGGATGGGTTTCTCTGTCCTAGCTCCAGGCACCCCTGCAGATTTCAGGGTCCTGCAATGGCCTCTCTCCTCAGACCTCCTGGCCTGCAGTCTTGCTCCCTTGCATTCTCCACACAGCAACCGGAGAGGTCCTGCTAAAACGCATATTGGTTCTTGGCATTTAAATCTGGATGTCTTACCATAGCTGACCTTCAAGGCCCAAGCCTGGCTGATCTGGCCCCTGCCCACCTGCTGCTTTTCCTTCATGAGCCTCCTTCAGTCTCTCTAACAAATTCATTTCCCTCTCAGGTCTTTGCACTGCCTGATGCTCGCCCCAGATCTTCCCATGCCTGCCCTCTTTCTGTCATTCCAGACTTAATTCAAATATCATTCCCCTCCTTGACCATCTAATCCAATGGTCCTCAAACCTTAGGGTGCATCAGAACAACCTAACTGCTTCCGGGGAGGGCTCACCCCAGAGCCTGGAGAAGAGCCCGAGACTTAGCATCTTTATCAAGTTTCCAGCTGAGGCAGAGCCTGCTGATCTGGGATCCCCACTTTGACAATCACCAGTCTAATCCAAACGAGCCACTCCCTTCTTCCTTACTATCTATCCCAACAACCCACTTGGTGTCTTTCAGAGCTGCGACACTACCTGAAAGGGTCCGTCTTCCTTCTGTTCTCCACTTCTGTGTCTGACTTCCTCACCACAACCTACTCATCCACGGGAGCCCAAGTCCCCAGGCTCCAGGATTATTGGGTGTGTCCCCAGTGCCTTTCAGAAAAACAGGCCGCAAGTGATTCCCAATAGACATTTAGTGAAAGAAAGACGGAGAGGAGAAAACAAGAGGGGGCAGGAGTTTAATGTATGCTGATTATCCCTGATTTCTGAGCCATACATATATATATAAATTAATATACGTATATAAACTTCACAGAAGAGCAAACAAAAGTCAGCTATGGTTACTGGCCTGAGAGTAACCCCTGGGTCAGTGTGTCTCAAACTTAATCAGGAGAGTCACATGGCCTTTTTATTAAACACAGATTTGGCGACCTCACCCCAAACCTACTAGAGCTGCCTCTTCAAGGGAGGGGGTCAAGAAACTGGGTATTTTAACTCACAAGAAGGTGAACCTGGTGGTCGATCACTATTTACAAATGTCCTGGCTGGAAACAATCACCCAGGGTGTTTATTCAAAACACAGATTCCTTGACTCCACATCTAGTGATTCTGATTCAGAAGGAGTAGGATGGGGCCTAGGAATTTATATACTTAACAAACACCTGGGTAAATTCTGTGATCTGAGAAGTCTGGAAAACACCGTCCCTTATGATTTCACTTACTGTCTTTCAATCTTTCACCCCAACCCTGATCTGTTCCTAAGCTCTTAAATATAGTTTTAGAGTCACACCACACATATACACGGAAGCAGCAGCAGAGGAATGAGCCAAGCTACCTGAGAATAACCTGTGTAAATAACTGAAGCCACCATGACGATATTATAGCGTTTGAGGCCACAATGCTCCATCATCACCCCATTAACTCTCACTCCTCTCCACGCCAGGGGCCAGCTTCCATAAAGACCACACCAGCAGGGTTCCCAGGAAGCATGATGGACTTTTCTTCAATGTGTCTAAAATTGATCACAGTTTCCCTATAGCAGTTCTCACTTTGGACATTCTAGTTTCTAACGTTGCATCCTTCTTTTAGGTTCTTGGTCCAGAACCTTAGCATCTTCTTAGACTCTGTCTCCTCTGCCTGCATCCATATCATCTCCAGGTTCTGTGGGTTTGAACCAAGGAAGACTGTGAGGCCTTTCTGGGTACAAACCACTCCCTTGTTCCCTGCCTCTTGTTTGACCTTCCCTGAATTCCAAAGAGCAGAGTCAAGCAGCTAATGATTAGAACAATTGAGTCACAGGACTCCTGGTTCCTCCTGAAGGGATATAAATAAAAATATCCTGGTGGAGGATGGTGACTGCGTGCTGACCAAAAGCATGTTGACACCAGACTGGCTGGAACCAGAAAGCTGGTGACTGAGATTCCACAATCATCACCCTGTTGTTGATGCCAGTTGCTCAGTCATGTCCGACTCTTTGTAACCCCATGGACTGCAGCATGCCAGGCTTCCCTGTCCTTTACTATCTCCCAGAGTTTGCTCAAACTTATGTCCATTGAGTCAATGAGGCTATCCAACCATCTCATCCTCTGTTGCCTCTTTCTCCTCCTGCCCTCAGTCTTTCCCAGTATCAGGATCTTTTCCAATGAGTTGGCTCTTCACATCAGGTGGCCAAAATATTGGGGCTTCAGCTTCAGCATCAGTCCTTCCAGTGAACACTCAGAGTTGATTTCCTTTAGGATTGACTGGTTTAATCTCCTTGCTGTGCAAGGGACTCTTGAGAGTCTTCCTCAGCATCCGTTTGAAAGCATCAATTCTTCAGTGCTCAGCCTTCTTTATGATCCAACTCTCACATCCATACATGACTAATGGAAAAACCATGGCTTTGACTATATGGACCTTTGGCGGCAAAGTGATGACTCTGCTTTTCAATACACTGTCTAGGCTTGTCCTAGCATCGCCCTGTTACCTATCATCACCTGCAAGAAAACTGTTCAGGATCAACCCTCATCCATAATATTGCCTTTAAAATCCCTTCTCTGAAAGCCATCAGGCAGTCTAGATCTTTCGCGCGTTAGATGCCCATTCTCCTTACTTGGTGGCCTGAAACTAACACTGTGCTTTCATCCAACACAACTCAGTGTCAGTGGATCGGCTCTGCTGCAAGAGCAGCAAGCAGACCCGAGTGTAGTTCAGTAACAGGTTCCACCCTGGGATGGCTTCCCAGCCTCCATCCTTCTACTAAAGCGCATCCTCTAGGGCCCTTCCAGCCTCCCAGCTCCAGGGCATTAATCAGGTCCCAAATTCTTGGAACACTTTCCTTGCACGCTTAAACCCTTGTTTAAATACAAACCAACCAACCACAAAGCACTTCCCCAGCTTCCTGTTACCTGCAGGATAAAATCTCAACCCTTCCCCTGACCTCCAAGTTCTCCTCATTCTGGCGTCACTTCTCCAGCCTTGTTTTTAGTGAACATCCACCCCCAGATCTGGGCTCACTTCCTGCTCTGCCTCAGAGAGGGCCAACTGGGAACTCTGCCCCTATCTGGAATGGCCTCTACAGTCATCCCTTCGGTTGAAGTTCCCCAGGACCCCAACAGCACAGACCCGCAGCTCACACAGCTCTCCGGCACAACGTAGTGCTTCTCAAGTGCGATCCCTGGACCAGCAGCACCTGGGAACTTGTCAGAAATGCTCATTCTCAGGCCTGGCCCCAGACCTACTGAATCAGAATCTCTGGAGGATGGGTCCAGCAACCAGGGTATTAACCAGCCTTGCAGGTGATTCTGATGCCTGCTCACATTTGAGAGCCAAAGAAGAGCAGTTAAGACTGCTGGCTGTTGAGTGTCCACTCTTCTTTCAGGGACAAAGCAGTGCCAGAAGTTTACCCAGGAATCTCTTAGGGACCCTCCTTGAGAAAGCTCAGCTATCTCTGAAATATTGCTTGGTGCCCGCCTCTGAGAATGAGCAAGTATGATGGTGAAGCACAGGAAATGGCCACTATCTAAGATCTTCCTTAACCTGCCAAAACTGTAATTTCCTCTGGTGCAATCTTATGGCGTAGAAGGCAATGGCAACCCATTCCAGTACTGTTGCCTGGAAAACTCCATGGACGGAGAAGCCCGGTAGGCTGCAGTCCATGGGATCAGGAAGAGTTGGACAAGACTGGGCAATTTCACTTTCACTTTTCACTTTCATGCTTTGGAGAAGGAAATGGCAACCCACCCCAGTGTTCTTGCCTGGAGAATCCCAGGGACGGGGGAGCCTGGTGGGCTGCCGTCTATGGGGTCGCACAGAGTCGGCCACGACTGAAGCGACTTAGCAGCAGCAGCAGCAACAAACTAATGGCTTCATTATCTGGCGAAAGTTTGTATGATAAGATCCATCATGTTTCGAGTGTTCAAAAGGCAAGGGTTGTTGGTACCCAAGGAAGGGAAGGGCTCCTAGAGACTGGACAGTGGAGCTGGAACCAGTCCAGATGCGTTTCTAGGGCAGCTGTGCTCGAGGGTGGGCACTGTGAGCAGTAAGAGGAGCGGCCTAGGGTCAGGCTCGTCGTGGGTGGGGACCGGGGCTCAAGCTCGAGTCCAGGGACTTAGGCAGGGCGGAGCATCTGGGAGGCGGGGCACCTGGGAGGCTCCGCCTAGCCTCTGCACAAGTTTGGCCAATGCAGGGCTAAGTGACAACAGCGACACCCTGTGGCAAGTGGAAAGCAAAGCAGCCAAACTGAGGGGACTCCCTATTGGATGAAGAAAGAACCTTTTTGGGTATGTATGAAGCCGTTTTTGTGTATTCGAAGGGTAGAGAGCTTCCACAGGGATACAATGGACTTTCTACCACTAGGGCTTGGATGGCATAGTGCTTCAAGCCTCAGTTTCTTCCTCTGGAGAGTAGAGATGACAGCTTGTGCAGGACAAATCTTTGGCTATATATATATATACACACATATATATATATACAGCAAGCAGGATCTTAGTTCCCCAGACCAGGAATTGAACCTATGCTCCCTGAAGGGGAAGCACAGAGTCCTAACCACCGGGAAACCAGGGAATTCCTTACCCCCAACCCCCCTCTTCGCTAATCATTGGCAATATTAACCTATGCCTTTCTGTTTATATTCTTCTCTTGTGTCCAGGTCCAGCAGGGCCACTGCAGTCCTTTCTGTTTTTTTCCAAGTAGGAAGCAGAAATAGTTTGAGGTCACTGGCTTTTTCTATCTTTTGTAAAAATCTGTAGTGTGTCCCTTGAAGAAAACATGCTGGCTATCTGTTGAGGGAAAAGGAGAAGATAAATGCATCCGAGGACGATGAGGAGAGAGCAGGGGAAGGTCATAGGAAGTAGGGAATCTCCCAGCCTCCCTCCCTGCTTCCTGACTGTGTCCTCGGGTTCAAGGTAGGGTGAGCCCAGAGTGCCAAAGGGAATAACCAGGGCTCCCAGCCTCGCCAAAGTTCCCCCTGTGCCAGCCTGTATCGTGAAAGCAGCATAGTCTTAGGGCCCGAGGGACAGCAGGGCCTGAACCATGGACATCTCAGTGATGACGGGGAGGGGCCAGGTGACAGTCTCAGCAGATCAGGTCAGGAGAGGGATTCCCAAGGACGGCTGACAGGAGCATTCCCATCAGCCTAGGGGAGTAAGGACTCAATTGGAAATGAATTCATTTAAAGAAAAAAAATTTCATCTTGTATGCATAGAGCATTTGGTGCCCCGTCTGCAAAATGAATGTCAAATGCTAGGGTGATCGTTACTGTGGATGCCAAGGGTGGCACGCCCCACTGAAACATCGCACGGGGCAACCTGGGCTCACACTCTCTTCCTGTAAATATCCTGTTTCCCGGCTGCTTCTTGCTAGTTTCTGAGTTAGTGCAGAGCCCTGCGCGATAGACATGGGCACATTCATGGAGGAGAATCATGTTTTTAATCGCGAACAGAAAGTTGCTATTTTTGAGCTTGGTCTTAGAAGGCACCTCTTATGGTCAATTTGCATGCCAATTAGAGACAATTCGTCTTCAAGGCAAAGTTAATTGACTAAAGCTGAGGAACAAGAAATGAAAGACCTTTGAGCTGCTGTTACTCCCCAGTTCAGCTGGGACACAGGCCCCTGCAGGTAATTCCCAAACCTCTCAAGGAATCCCAGAACCACATGAAGAAGAGCTGGACATTGGTTATCAGCCAGCAGTGACTTCCCTTGTGTAAGATTCCAGATCATTAGATTCATGATCAGGGGGAGCCAATTTAAACTATCATCCAGTCAACTTAGAGCCAAATATTAAACCCTTTGTCCTGATGTTTTTTTAAGAAGTTCATGAAGGCGGAACAGCCATGGAACTCTGGGAAGCAAAGGAGGCTCCCATTCTGCAAAGAACTGAGATCAAAGATGCCATTCAAGTTCATGCCTCTCTCAGCGAAAAAAGAACCCTCTGCCCCATATGATCATCATTTCCCTAAAGAAATTCAATGTTTATGCAAGACGTTCAAAGTGCCTCCCCCTCAAACCACATAATCAGTTGTTGTTCCGTTGCTAAGTCGTGTCCGACTCTGTGCGACCCAGTGGACTGCCTAACCAAAGCCACCCGGAAAATAACACCAGCAGGCGTGGAAATTCCTGCCACCAGGGGCCGCTCTTACTCACTCATGACCTCCCACAGTTCAAAGCCAAAGCAAAACAAGTTGCTCAAAGTGTTCAAGTGAAAAGTGATTGCAAAGCTTTTGAAACCCAAAGTCAGTGACAGGGACTTGGTGGTGGGTGGCGGGGTGGTGATGGAGCAGGGACAGTGTGTATCACTCAGTTTTGCATTTTTGGTCCTTGCAGCTTTTGTTCATTTGTTCCTTTAAGGCCTATAACCACAGCCTCCCAGAAGATGGCTTCAATTTGTTCAGAAGGGTTTTTCTAACTAGATCATATGTTGAACTCACAGACAATTATCATTGCTTCCAGTGTCCTGACCTGTGTCTGTTCTGGGGACAGAATGTTCACATCTGCTCACCCTCTGCTTCTGAATAATGCCAAACCTGTGGGTGCTGAATAATAGCCCCAACGGGGAAATCAGGACCCGATTGTGAGTCAGAATGAGAAACGCCTGACCAGTGGGTCACACCTGCACTGGCCATGTTCCACTGTGGCAGGGGAGCCTTGCTGATTTCTGAAATTCATCCACCAGCCTCCCTGGGACTGGATGATTGCTCTTTGAATCCTCTGTCTCACCTCTGGAAGCCCACCTTGACTTCTGTCTTGGAATTCAGACTCCAGCTTCACCACAGATTAGCCACACCCTCCTAAGGCCCTTGGCAGCCTTCATCTTTTTTATTGTAAGTTCTGAGAACAAGGATAAAAGACCTGGAATGCTGTGGTATGGAAGCCTATCATTACTAATTGCATCTCTGGGCAGGAAAATATTAATTTTCCAATCAGGCAGGTCTAGGCAAATCACAAAGAGGTCTAGGAACCACTGCTTGGAACATCTCACCACCGACAACTACATCATGGATTTTAGGATAAAATTTCCGAAGCAAATGGAGCAAAACAAAAGCTGAGCAGGCCGAGAGCTGGCCACGCCTCGGGCTGGCTCACACCTCTGGACCTGGTCCTACCTGGGCAGGCCTCCTGGGTCCGTGCCTCTGGGTGCCTCCTCGGGCTTCCTTTCTCCTCTCTGACTGTTCCCGGGTGGCTGCACGGATTCTGGACTTCGCGCCGAAGAAGTCCTCTGGGCCACAAGAAAGAGAAATTGGAAAGGAAATCAAGCAGGAATCTTTGAAAACACAGAGACTTTATCAATAGGTCGCTGATCACAACACTGAAGAGCCAGGGGTGTTTTTGTTTGTTTGTTTGTTATTTTGCTTTACTGTCCATCTGAGCACTGACTGTGCCAGGCGCGGAGCGAGGCTTTGGAGGCACACGGTGAGCAAAGCCCTGCTCTCACCTGATGGAGGAGAAACACAGCAAACCAGCGATTTGAGCTGAGCAGGCTGACTGTTTCAGTAAAAAACACACTGGGGACACCCCTCACACTTTGGGGGCCATCTGCTTCCTGGAGAAAGTGGGATATTGAATCTAAGACCTTAGTGCGTTTTGTTTGTGGCCTCACCTCGAGGAAAATACACTTCCTGCCCCTGCCACGGTTTGCACACCAGAATTCAGCTGGAAACCTGAAAAAAATACTGAAAAAATACTGGGGCCATTCACTGAGGTCTCAACCATTCTAAGAGTTGGTCATCATTTCTTAAACGGCACAGAAAGCTTGTCTGCTGTTCAGATGATTTTTCAAACTAAAATGCAAACATTTAAAGCACAGTCAAAACATCTAATCATAGGATAGAAAGAGATGAGATGTTTTAAAAACTCAATTTAAATGATGCTCATTTAAGTCTGATACAATATCAGAAATGGGGGAAAGGACTTCTAGGAATCCCCAGCAGTATTCCTCAAAGCAGCGGTTGTCTTCTTTTTTTTAAAACAACTTTTTACGTATTTATTTTGGTTTTTGGCTGCCCTGAGAGGCTTGTAGGATCTTACTTCCCCGGAGAATTGAATCCATGTCTCCTGCAGTGGAAGCACAGAGTTTTAACCTCTGGACCACAGGGAAGTCCCCAGTGGTTGTCTTTTGTCTTCTCGGCAGGGTTCCTGAACCCCTGCTCCCCGAAACCACACACACACTTTTCTCTGGAGCCAGATCTGCCTTCTTCTAAAGAACTGCTCTTCTGTCCCTCTGTCCCTAAGGTTCTCATGGAAACGTCAATCCTAGTGCCCCTCACCGCTGCCCATCCGTATATGCACAAGACTCGGGTTAAGGCTGGTCCTTCCTCAGGACTCCCCAGAGAACCAGAGGGATGGTAAACCAGTCGCTGGCTCTGTTAGAACATGAACACAAGAGTTACTGGCAGTCTGTCTCTGGCCATTGTGGAGGAAGGCAGGCTGCAGCAGAGAGTACAGACTCAGCTGATAGAGAAAAGCCAAGACAAAATGTTTCCGCAGCTGGTCTATTTCACTGAGTGGTTGGCTGTTCGTATTCACCCCATCGTGTCCAGAGGTAAACTATAAAAGATGCTTCAGCTCTCGAGGGCTCAAACTTTCCAGTGCTAAATAGGAACACTACAATTCAAAAAATCTTCATTCACTCTTGCTGAGACAGAATGAAGGGAAAGAACACAACAATAATAACAACATCTGTTTATTGAGCATTGACTAAGTGCCTGGGTGTTCATTGGAAGGACTGATGTTGAAGCTGAAACTCCAATACTTTGGCCACCTGATGCAAAGAGCTGACTCATTTGAAAAGACCCTGATGCTGGGAAAGATTGAAGGCAGGAGGAGAAGGGGACGACAGAGGATGAGATGGTTGGATGGCATCACCGACTCAATGGACATGGGTTTGGGTAGACTCCGGGAGTTGGTGATGGACAGGGAGGCCTGGTGTGCTGCGATTCATGGGGTCGCAAACAGTCAGACAGGACTGGGCGACTGAACAACAAACATATCCCTGTAGCTGATTCAGGCTGCTGTTCAGAGACCAACACAGCAGTGTAATGCAGCCATACTCCAACTAAAAATAAAAAATTAATGGTAAATCTTCTTATGGGCTTATTTTTGATTTATCATCCCATTACTCAAATTTCTACATGAAGCCACTCCAGATAAAAATTTAAAGTATTTTGAGCTGTATTATCAGCACTCGTGCTGCTGTCTTAGAACAGGGGTTTTAAGGGGTTATGAATCTGGCCAAGATCACACAGCAGGGGAGTCTGGTGGACCTGATCCTCTCTGATTCCAAAGCCAGGGAGAGGCATCTCAGTAGAGGAGGGGAGCTGGGGTCGATTCCTCACCTAAGAGGGGAACTGTGGACCCCAGGCTGGCGTGACCTCCATGCTGGCTGACCCAATCCCTGTAATGAGCACCCTGCTCTGTCCTGTGGACCTGAGTCTTCTGATCTGTGAGTCTTGAACAGAAATCACTCTCTAGAGCAGTATCAACACAATACAAACTTCCAGTCACAGTAAACTCCAATTCCAAAGTGTCCCTGACTCTTCTGAAGAAGGCTCTTTATACCATCTTACTACCTTTGGGTGCCTGCTTTACCATTTAACTATGATGACTCCAGAATCATAATACAGAGTGAGTGACATTTTCATATCAGGGTCCTGCATTTTTAAAACTCTAACCCAATTCCTGCTTGTCTAACTGTCATACAGGTCTCAGCTCCAAATACCTTCTGCAGCCAGGCTTCCCTTTCAATCACCACATTATCTGCAAATAATTGAACAGATAAATCTCCTGCTCTTTATTCCAGGATCAAGGGTAATTTAAAGTAATTCTGGAAAGATATTGATGTGTCTAACAGCTCAGACAGATGCAAACAACAGATGGAATCAGGAGGCAGAGCTCTGCTCTCACCCAAGGTGGGGAGGGGACCACGCGCTGAATTTCCTCCGGCAAAGGAAATATGACAAGGACTCAGATTTGTCTTCAGAAAAGAAAACAGGGTAGGCCTTTATCACTTTTCAGCCCCACCTGTCCTCCTCATAGAAAGCGAATCTGTAAGAAGAACGGCAGTTCTCTCCAGCAAAAACAGAGCTGATTGGAGTCAAAATAAAGGCAACTGTACCACCTACGGGGACAGCACACTGCACTGGGCAGTTATTTCACATCCTCTGGTTCTTAGAAAATCCGTGTGTGCTGGCAGACAGGTCAAACACTGTTTTCCACTTCTCAGAAACAGAAGTGAAGGAACTTTTGCCAGGTCTCCTGCCTTGAAGTCCAATACTCTTTCCACCATAATAACACCCAATGCCTACATCGCATATTTTTTGGTAGAATAATCATAGCAGACATTCTTATGAACACTTTCTATGTGCCACATACAGGTCTCCACTGATTTTCAAGCTTGCTTTACATCACTTCTCTTTTACAAAAGACCTGTACATGTTTTTCCGAAGCCCAGGCACAACTACTGACTCCACGTGCTGCAACTAGGAGTCCGCACGCCTAGAGCCCTGCTCCACAACAGAGGCCTGTTCAACAATGAGAAGCGCATGCGCCGCACCAAAGATTAGCCCCTGCCCCTCCCCGCGACCCCTGCAATTAGAGAAGGCCCGAGTGAAGCAGTGAAGACCCCAGGGCAAACAAAAATAAATAAATAAACAATTTTTTAAAAAAGAAATCCCAAGGGGATTTTTGCTTTTATTGAAAAGGCACAAAGCAAAAATACCTTTCAGCATTTCTTTTGCAGCAAAGCTGGCATGGAGACAGCATCAACGCCTAGCAGCAGCGAGAGTGGCCCCGCCAAGCTCCTTGGCTGGGAGCCACACTCAACATCCCAGCAACAAGTCGCCATATCTCTCTCTGAACTATGTCTGTGAGCACCTAGGCTTTATCCAGTTTATTTTGTGCATCTATCAGCAAGAGATGTCCTAAGGTAATCATTTCTTTGCTTTAAGCCATATCAGCTTACAAAAGCTTTCCTAGGAATTTTCTACATTCAGAAGGCGGACAACCGGGGGAGCCTGCACTATTATTTTTAAGTGCATAACATATTTGAACTCATCTGGTTCTTACAACAACCCTATTTTACTGCTAAGATCACTTAGCACAGAGAGGTTAAGCCACTTGCCCCAAATCACACTATTTGGAAGCAGTGAAACCAGGACTTGGACTCAGACGGTTTGGCTCCAGAATCTGCACCCTTGACGCCCTGCCTTATGCTACCTCACCAGGCAGTGGGAATCCTATGACTCCCATCATCTTCCTGCCATGCTCCAAGGAACTAAAACAACTGGACATCTATGAACACTCCAGAGGCCTGGAGTCAATGCCCAGAATAGTCCCCTGGCACAGGGAGGCATTCCAGAAATACTTGTTAAATGTATGAAAAACAGATCATTCCTGTTTAGTCTGCTAGCCACTTCTGCAAATCGAGGGGCACACAGCTCTCACCTCTGCCTCATTTCCTGCAGTGCCTTTGAGCTCGTCCCTCCCCCGTCCCTCCCCCTCTCCCCACCCCCATTGCTCCCCATCCAGTTTCCCCATCCTAGCAACAGTACTAAGGCCTGTTGCTTACAGGATTCCTAGGGGTCTGTTGTGTCAACAGGCGTCACTACAAAACAGGATACGTTTCTAAAGTTACTCCTTACACTTCCAAATAGCAGGCTGGAAAAAAAAAAAAAAAACTGGCAACTCTCCACATGACAAACAGACTTGTCAGGTTGCTTCTTCAAATCTTTCCTTTGCTGCCATTGCTTGAGTAAACAAACAGCCTTTCTTTGGCTCAGGAATACTCCAGAGCTCTGGGTTTATTTAAAAGCAGTCTTCAAACAGTCACAACTTTCCAGTCCTGAAAAATACACTTTACTCAAAGCTAAAGTGCTTCCCCACTAAAAAAGAAAAATTCCCCTGACCTTACCTCTTAAATAAGCTCCACCTCTCTGGACCACGGCTTACTGGTCATGCCAATAAAGAGGTTTAATTAACACGGTTAGATCATGACCAGGGTGTCTTGCCAAGTCGCCCACTCTTGGAATGAGCTTCTGGGGAGCAGTGTGACTGCAGGTGAATGCTGGGAAGTAGACCAAAGGTCATCCCCATGGCATTAGGAATCGGATTTCAGAAACAACTGCCGGGCTGCCAAATATGGAGGGGGAACACATGTTCTGCACTAGGGCCAGTGGGCCGCCCATCTTCCCTGTCAAGCGAGGGCAGAAGCTTAGACCAGTTCTGCTAGATCATCCCAACCATTTTTCACCTCTCCCGCTCCCCTTGCAGGCACTCTGTCAGGCCAAGAAGAGGGAGGCCCCCAGGTGGAATTTTAGGCTTCCCCAAATGGAACGCTTTCTCATGAAGCATGGTGCAACATGGTAGGATAAATGAACGAGCTTTGGAGTCAGAGAGAGCTGGGTTTGAACCCCCACTCTACCCTGAGAAAGTGGAAAAAATAAGAGAATTGAGTTTGCATGGTGGTTTGGGTGATTCCGTCTCATGTTCAGGAGTCTAGAATTCAGGTTGATACAGAAGATTTTAAAAGATAAGGTGTGGACCTCCCTGGCGGTCCAGTGATTAAGAAGCTGCCTGTCAACGCGGGGATACAGGTTCAATCCCTGGTCCTGGAAGATTCCACAGGCTGCAGGGCAACTAAGCCCACGGGTCACAACTACCGAAGCCCACACGCCCTGGAGCCTTCGCAAGAGAAGCCACATCAGAGAGAAGCCAGCGCACCACAAATACAAACAGAGAGGACCCTCTGCTTGCCACAACTAGAGCAAAATCTGTGTGCAACAACAAAGACCCAGTGCAGCCAAAAATAAATATATTTTTAAAAGATAGATGTATTATAAAATATATATATATATATTTTAAAAGATATGGTATAAGATACTAACTTAGGGGAAGTTGAGGGAAAGGGTAAGGGAATTCCCTCTATTCTCTTTGCAATTTTTCTGTAAATCTGAAAATATTTCCAAATAAAACCTTTAATTAGAATAAAAGAGTCATGGTTCCTACCCTCATGGAACTCGCAGCTTAGTGAATGAACGAGAGATAACATTCAATGAATAATATCTGTCTCCCCTTCCTCAAAATCGTTGGCATCAAAAGTGGTAAGAATTAGCCCCCAAGGACCCAGGAACCTCAAAGATGCCGGAGTTCACAAGTTCTGACACCTGGAGCCCGAGGGGAGAGGAAAACCTTCGGGACTTCAAAAAACTGTTCAGTATTAACGTCTTATCTGTGCTTAATATTTTAGTATCAATGTGATTTAAAGAGAGATACATAAGGTCAGAAAACCCCAATCATTTCACCCCAATCCCCGACCTGCCCACCCCTGTGAGTGACGAGAGAACTCTGTCAATATGGAAGAAAAAAAAAAAAAAAACCTGTCCAAATAGAGCAGAGTCCCTTTATTCAGAACTGGGGTTGTCAGATGGACTGTAACGTCCTGTGATTTTTTTTTACATGATTGCACTTGAAATACAGATATAAATCTTATTTTTTGCTCCTCTAGGATTTCTTTAATACATCTATTCATTTTCATGCTAAAGTAGCATGACACTTGATTTAAGAATAAGGGTGCAACTGTCGGTGGAAATGTAAGTTGATACAGCCACTGTGGAGAACAGTATGGAGATTCCTTTAAAAACTAAGAACAAAACTACCACATGACCCAGCATTCAAAAAACTAAGATCATGGCATTCGGTCCCATCACTTCATGGCAAATAGATGGAGAAACAAGGGAAACAGTGACAGACTTTATTTTCTTGGGCTCCAAAATCACTGCAGATGGTGACTGCAGCCATGAAATTAAAAGATGCTTGCTCCTTGAAAAGAAAGCTATGACAAACCTAGATGACATATTAAAAAGCAGAGACATTACTTTGCCGACCAAGATCTGTATAATCAAAGCTACGGTTTTTCCAGTAGTCATGTACGGATGCGAGAGTTGGACCATATAGAAGGATGAACGCCAAAGAATTGATACATTTGAACTGTAGTGTTGGAGAAGACTCTTGGACTGCAAGGAGATCAAACCAGTCAATCCTAAAGGAAGTCAGTCCTGAAATTTCATTGGAAGGACTGATGCTGAAGCTGAAACTCCAATACTTTGGCCACCTGATTTGAAGAACTGACTCATTGGAAAAGACCCTGATTTGGGGATAGATTGAAGGCAGGAGGAGAAGGGGACAACAGAGGATGAGATGGTTGCATCGCATCACCGGCTCAATGAACACGAGTTTGAGCAAGCTCCAGGAGTTGGTGATGGACAGAGGCCGGGCATGCTGCAGTCCATGGGGTCACAAAGAGTCACACAACTGAGCGACTGAACTGAACTGATGACCCAGCAGTCCTACTACTGGACATATACCCTGAGGAAACCGTAACTGAAAAAGACACATGCACCCCATGTTCACTACAGCACTGTTTATACTAGCTAGGACACGGAAGCAGCCTAGATGTCCACTGACAGATGAATAAATAAAGAAGTTGTGGTACATATATACAATGGAATATTATTCAGTCATAAAAAGGAACGCATTTGAGTCAGTTCTAAAGAGGTGGATGAACCTAGAGCCTATTATACAGAGTGAAGTAAGTTAGAAAAAGAAAAACAACTATTGTATATTAACTCATATATATGGAATCTAGAAAGATGGTACTGATGAACCCATATGCAGGGCAGCAACGGAAATGCAGACACAGTGAACAGATGTGGACACAGTGGAGGGAGGAGAGGATGGGATGAATTGGGAGAATAGCACTGAAACATATACATCACCATATGTCAAATAGATAGCCAGTGGGAATTTGATGTGTGACACAGGGGGCTCAAATCTGGGGCTCTGTGATAACGCAGCGGGGTGGGAGGGAGGGTCACAAGGGAGGGGACACATGTATACCTATGGCTGATTCATGTTGATGTATGGCAGAAATCAATGCAATACTGTAAAGCAATTATCCTCCAGTTACCTTCTCCAGGGGAATCTTCCCAACCCAGGGATCAAACCCAGGTCTCCCACATTGCAGGTGGATTCTTTACCAGCTGAGCCACAAGGGAAGCCCCCAATTAAAAATAAATAAATTTAAAAAAGGATAAGGGTGCAAGAAAGCAACTATAGTCCAATAAAAATAAAAAAAGAACAAGGGTGCAGGAAGCCAGGTACAGGGGTTCAAAGCCAAACTACAGTGTATATTTAGCCGTAAGCCTTCAGATTCTCTGGCTCTAGTATCATATCTGGAAAAGAGGAATCATATTTACAGGGTTGCTTCGAAGGTTAAATAAAATAATATGTGTGAAGCACAAGGTCCAAGGCTAGATCATAGTAGACACTCATACATGTTAGTTATAATTATAAAGAAGAAACTGATTCAGAACTCATTAACTAGGAGCCCCAGTGCCTTTCTCAGATTGGAGTTAGAACAGTTAATCCTATTCTTCAGAAGCGGCATCCGGCCAAACCTGGAGCCATGCAGTTCACAAACTTTAATAATGACTCCAGCAAAAAATTAGCACCAACCCCCTGGGCTGGGCCATCAGATGTCATACTAAACAAGCTCTCTCCACTGTTACCAGCATTGCAGTCATGCTGTTTAACTGTCTTTATTCAATTTATTTCTCATTAAGCACACTTAAATCATCCCAGGTGCCCACTTACTGTCAGTAGACTATTAGAAGATGCTGTTCTGCCAGGGCTGTCATAATGTTGAGTGCCCTGGGTTCCTCCGGAAATAAGAGAGACTCCCTCCAAGCTGAACTTGGGATCCCAGGCATTTGTAGATTTAAACATATGCACATACTTGTGTACCTGTGTGCGTGCTCAGTCACTAAGTCACGCCTGATTCTTTGCAACGCCAGGGACAGTAGCCCACCAGACTCCTTTGTCTATGGGATTTCCCAGGCAAGAATACAGGAGTGGGTTGCCATTTCCTCTCCAGGGGATCTTCCTGAACCAGAGATCGAACCCTCCTCTCCTGCCCCGGCAAGCATCCTTTACCATCTGAGCCACCAGGGAAGCCCATGCAGATACTTAGCAGCCATTTACCTAGAAGCAAAATAATAATCACACAGTGCCTGAGCCACAGCTGACCTCAGCCTGTGGAAGCATGCCCTGGGGTGCCTCGCATAGCACAGATTCTCTTGTCCTCCTGGTCCTCTGCTCCTTGAATGTCAGAGAATCTGAAGCCACAGTGCTGAGGTCGCTTTCAGGAATGAACCTCAGACCCAGCTGCCTCATGGGCCCTGAGCCAGAATCAGGAAGACCTTCCCCAGTGAGGTCTGGGCTGGGGAGGCCTGTGCAGTGACTTGCCCTCAACCCTCCTTACCCCGCTTGTTTCCTGCTCATCCTCCAGCTCCCCCAGAGAGTCTTCCGGGATACCCAGGGCCAGCTCAGGTGTCCTTGCACCCATCCTCTTGCTTCACAGCATTGACCACAGTTTCTATAGTTGAAAATCCTTTTTTTTTTTTCAAACTACAGAAACATCCAGACGATGGAATTGCTTTAAAAGAGCATTTTTAATGATCATATATTTTTAAGTCAAGCCATAATATTAATAAAAAAATAATAATAGGATTGACTGTCTTTCTTTTCCTCCCCATGCTGTCAGAGCCATAAACGGGTACCACGACAGCCCCAAGGCCAAGAGGAAGTTCAGAGGTGGTAAAGCCGGCTGGGATGGGCATTGCCCTTCTACTCTGGAATCCATGTGCTCAGAGCTCAGGTGTCTCTGCAGGGCTCCCCAGAACCAAACACTCAGGAAAGAACACGGAATCACTGTCATGCCCGCTTTCAGGTGTTGGGGCTGTGGGCTGACGTGGCCCTTATCTCACCATAAACCCTTCTGTGAGAGTCCAGATGCATGAAACCCCAGGAAGGGCTGTTGGAGGGAGGCTACCCTCATTACCACACCACCTCCACCTCTGTTCTGAAGAAGACACACCAGTTAGGACCCTGAGACTAACTGGCACGTTGGTCAGCAGCTCAGCCTCAGGCCGCTCCGCTGCCCTTGGCTCACTGTTCGTCACTCTAGTGACCTCCCACGGCACTGCGCCCTCCTGCCCCCAAGCCGGCCGCCCTCCACAGCCTTGGTTAGACACACAACTTCCTTCTCATTCCCAGCCAACACGTCTGATGCCCACAGGAAGACGAGTCACCAGGAAGGAAAGGCCTCTGAGTCACAGCTGTGCATTTTAGTAACTCTGGTTGCTCTGGGCTTCCTGAGAGCAGTCCGCCTGCCAGGAGGCCTCAGTGAGTCAGTCAGCGGAGGGAAGGAGTGGGAGTAACAAGTAGGACTCAGCATGCAGGAACAGGCATCCAGGAGGGGCTGAGTCTCCTCTAAGGTCAAAAGGCCTCAGTCACTAAGGAACCTTCAATAAATGGATGAAGTTGGTCCAGTCTGCGTGTGTGAATTTCCCCACCAATGACTTCTCTTCCCTTGGGAATACAGACAAGAAACCAAGGCCACATGACTAAATTCCAGTCTGAAGAGTGTTTGTGCTGATGAAGGAAGAAATAACTGTGCTCTTGGGCAGATTCCAGATATAGGACAATTGTGATGTTATTAAACTTGACTTCTTAAGGTAAAACGGTGAATAATTAATTTGACACATCAGTTGCATCCCAAAAATGCCAGTAGCAAAAAATCATTAAGCTAATTTGCTGGCCTACTGCCAAGAGACTATGAGAAGAGGTCCTACCATGGCTCGTACCCAGCTTCCCTCGGTAACTACATGAAGGTCCAGTCTCCCCAGGTACCTGTTATCCCCCCAGCTTCCACGATTAGTATACCTCCTGCCTCCTCTGACCTCATCTCCACCACCCACCACATGCACCCCTTTCTCTGCACCCTTATCAGCCATCCCAGCCCTATCTGCTTTTGTCCTCTCTCCCTTAGTCCACAGTGGTGGAAATGTCTGTCCTCTAAGCCCACTTCTGCTCCAGCCCCATTCCCTCTCAAACGTTCAAGGTCAGCCTTCTTTCTGCCGACCTTTCTCATCCATCCTCCACTGGTCCCTGTCTCTTCCACAAGCCCACTGGCATCCAGTATCTTCAGTATTTAATTAAAGCTTCCAGGCAACTTTCTCCACTAGCTACTGTCCCAATATTCTGCTCTTTTTCTTAGGAAAACTTCCTGGATGACCGACACACCTCTCTCCACTTCCTTGTCTCCAATTCCCGCATCAGATCTGCCCCCTGCAACCTGCATCCCAGTCCTCACTGGACCTGTGCCTGTCAAGGACCTGCAGGGCAACATGAGGCTTTCCTCATCTGGCTGTCACGTCATCAACTCAACAGACAGCTGTCTGCTCCTTGTTCGTCGGCAGCGTCTGATGCCACTATACCCTGTCTGTTCCTCGACACTCATGATCGCTTAGGTCCCTCATTTTCCTTTGTATTTAGTCAGTTTCAACTCCTTCAGAAATACCCCCCCACACACACACACACACACCCTGGTTCTCCCACTTCCCCCTGGGCTTATGTCTAAATGTTGAAGCATCTCCAGTTAATCAAGTCCCTCACTCTCTCCCAATGGACTTCCCCAGTGACTCAACCAGTACAGAATCCACCTGCAATGCAAGAGACACAGGAGACTCGGGTTTCACCCCTGGGTCAGGAAGATTCCCTGGAGGAGGAAATGGAAACCCACTCCATTATTCTTGCCTGGAGAATCCCATGGACAGAGGTCCAGTCAGATGCATTTAAACATTTGTGCTGATGACTGAAATATACATCTCATGCCCCATCTCTTATGTATCCAAATGCCCACTAGATCTCTTCACTGTAGTTCCCAATAGGCATTCAGATTTAATGCCAAACCAGAACCTTTGATTTTCTCCCTTCTCCCTAAAATTTCCTCTCCTCCCATCCTCCCCATCTGAAGAAATGACATTCCCATCTACCCAAAGGCTCAGGCCCAACACCTAGGGCTCCCTCTTGGTTCTGGTCTTTCTCCCATCCTATAGGTTCGATCCCTCATTAGGCATTTCTCTCTGCCTTCAAAATACATCCCCAATCCAGGAACCCTCTTCCCTGATACCTCATTCCAGGCCATAATCATCTATCTTTTTGACCTCTAGATAGCCTCTTAATCAACGTCCCTTCTCTACTCCTGCCTTCTGCCCCCTAAAGACCGCGCTCAACATAGCAACCACAACTTTTTAAAATCTCCAATCAGGAACTTCCCTGGTGGTCCAAGGCAGGAAGCTTGAGTTCAATCCCTGGTCAGGGAACTAGATCCCACATGCTGCAAGTAAGAGTTGGCATGCCACAACTAAGACCCCTCCGTGCAGCCAAATAAATAAATACATTTTTAAAAGTAAAAAAAATATCTAATCAGTTCAAGTCATTCCTCCTCTGAAAACTCTCGGGGGCAGTTTCTCAGAGTAATCTGGGAAGCTGGGATTCTGGGCTAGGCCTACGTTTGGCTCAAGTAAAATTCTGTTCTTATTATTGATTACTTTCATCAATAGCACCAAGCAAACCTTCTGGAAGCCACCCTTGGTGGGCAGAGCTACTCTCCTTAAAGCAAGGAACACACCTTAAGGGTGACTAACACGCCTCCCTCTGGGTGTGCGGATGTCACAGCAGGCTACATTTTATCCCCTCACACTGACCGCACCCACAGGCACACACCTACCTTGACACTGTCTCCAGGAAAAATCTCCGTGAAAAGGAGGCAAAGCCCCCAGCTCGCCCTCCTTCCCAGTGGATGGCAAACACTTCAGGAAGAGCTCAAACTAGGGGACTCAGCCAGCTGCACGATGCACACCCACACTGAAGGCGCTCGGGAAGGCAATATTCCTTAGGACAAACCAGCTTTGTCCACTGGTGGCAAAGGGTGGCCACCATCCCATACTCAGCCTCCCTCCAGCATAAAGGAAATCAAAGCAGAAATGTTTGGAAGGGTAAGTATTGGCAGTCGCATTACCTTGAGAGCATAAGCCATATTCAGCATCTCACAGCATAGCAACCCAGCCAGATCTTGGGTGTTGGTTAGTTGCTAAGTCGTGTCCGACCCCGTGGACAGTAGCCCGTGAGGCTCCTCTGTCCATGCTATTTCCCAGGCAAGAATACTGGAGTGGGTTGCCATTTCCTCCTCCAGGGGATCTTCCTGACCCAGGGATCGAACCCACGTCTCCAGCATTGGCAGGCAGGTTCTTTACCACTGAGCCACGAGGGAAGCCCAGACTGTTTGGTAGACACACTAAAATGTTAGTTTTAAAAATCCAAACATATATTGCAGATTTTTACTGTATTTTATCACTTATTTGAGGTGGGCAGGAGGAGGCAATGAGAGAAGGAAGAGGAGGAGAAAAACTAAAAACGCAAACAAACACAGCACGCCCAAAGTCTGCAACCAATTAGAGGTTAGGAAGGGGTCTGATAGCAAACCATGCAGAGCACGTCTCTTGGTACCTGCAGAGGCTCAGGGTTTGGAGGCCACAGGATGACGTTATTCAAGCCAGAGTCCTCTTGCTGAAAGCAAAGTGTCTTGCTGTTAGGATGGGCCACAGTGAATGGTAATCCTCCCAAGAACCAGAGAGAAACCCTAACTTGCTGGAGGTGCTCCCACCTTGCCCACCACTACCCAGGGGAAGTTAGACAACAGAAGGAGAAGGACCTGCAGCCCACGGGTGTCTGAAGGAGGCAAGGACTAGGCAGGACTAGGAAGACCCATCTCTCATCCACTGCACTGGGGATGTTGCTGGTTCTCAACGCCTGCTCCTTAATCTGCGAGGAGAGGTTCATTTGGACCTGCATCTTTCCCTCCAGGAGTTCACTTATAAGCAGGATGCAGGCACCTCCAAGTGCATCTTCACAGAGAAAAAGCTTCTGAGAGAGAGGACTGGGAGCAAGAGTGGGATGGGAGAAGGTGTGGAGGCAGAGGAACTACTTTGGAGGTGCTTGCAGTGACCCAGTTGTGAGGATATAGAGTTGTGATGACGGGAATGAAGAGGAAAAAAGTTGTTAGAAGGCAGGACTTCTAACACATATTATATGGATGTATGATATACATGTATGTATATACATACATACATGTATGTATGATATACACATACATGATACACACGTATATATACATGTATACTTATACATGTATGTGTATGATATACATGCATATCCATGTGTGTACACATCTATATCCATGTGTATTCTAACACATATTATATGGATGTATGATATACATGTATGTATATATACATACATGTATGTATGATATACACATACATGATACACACGTATATATACATGTATGTGTATATATACATGCATATCCATGTGTGTACACATCTATATCCACGTGTATTCTAACACATGCTGCATTTTTTGTCTTTTGCGAAAGTGCTCTAAGCTACACTGATGGGGCTGTCATTGGCCTGGAGCCACCTTTCCCCATCAGGCATGGGGACATGACTCAAGCTGTCCCTCATTCCAGGACACAGCGATTGATCCTAGCCAGAGAAGGCACGTGACAGATCAGGGCCCATCAGATTCCTTAGAGGAAGCTGATCAGAGGCTGGACCATCAGCTGGAAAAAGCGTGGAGCTGCCTATAGTGCTGGGGGCACCTCCCTGAGGACTAGGACGTCAGAGAGGAAAGCAGAGCAAAATCCAGAGAGAAGAGATCTCCAGCGACATCTTTTGAACCCCAGCGACTACTGCAGCCAGACCCTCTCCGAGGACCTCTCAGTTCTTTAGGACAGATGAGCCCCTTCTCTGCTTGTGGCTGCTGGAGATGGGCTTCTGTCTCTCATAACCAAAAGCAGTCCTGATTAAACAGAAATTTGGAAAACTAAATGGCCAGCCCACTAGTTAATCAGTCAATCACAGGGCAATGTACTAAAGGCAGAGAATGGGAACAGGTGGAGTTAGAGGTGATTCCTGTTTCTGTCTTGAATGGTAGGATAGGTCATGGTACCCAAGAGAGAGAGTGCAGAGGGGAGGATCAGGGAAGGAAGCCGAGCTCAGGTTTGAAGAGCTTGGGGTGACTGTGAGTCATCCACGCAGAGACATCCAGGAGGTGGTAGAAAGATGGGACTGGAGTTTCTGCCCCATGGGGGACCCTGAGCTCTGAAGCCAAATGTACTTGTGCTTAATTTCCATTTGTTTCTCCCAGGAAGGCAAGCCTTGTTCTAATCCTGGAGTCCTAAAGGCAACCCGTGATGCCCCATTGGGTCACACTTGGCTCAGGCTGGAAATGTAAAAAATTGTGATGCCAGGAAAACATCTGCCTGCTCCAGGAAGGTGGGCCGTGGGGAGGGAGCCTGGGGTTGGGAGCTGGCAGGAGATGAGGAGTGTGGGTGAGAGTCTTTAAACTGCTGAGCATTTTTACCCCTAATCAATAACAATCTAAGACACTAAAATAGTCACTGCTTGCAGGAATATAGTGAGATGGGCCCTCACAGCCTGTTGAGAAACATATAAATTGTCACCACCTTTCTAGAAAGCACTTTGTATAGAGATACAGCTATAGATATAGCTATTAATATATAGTAAGAGTCTTTCAAAAATACCCTCCATTTGTTGCATCAGTTCCATTTCTATGTATCTATTTGAAATAAACCAGCCTTCAATTCTGGACAGTGAGGTTTAGTATAGGTAATGGAGAGAAAACATAAGCTACTTTAACTGTGTCTATATTCAGGTAGAAATTCCTCTCAGCTTAGGGAAGATACCAAAAGCACTATCTATAAAAAGAAAAGCTGATCTATTGTACCTCCTAAAAGCTTCTCTGTAAAAGAACTTGGTAAGAGGATGAAAAGTTAAGCTACCAATGGAGAAAATACTTGCAAACCACAATTTGAAAAAGGATCAGTATCTAGACATTATAAAAATTCTCAAAACTCCACAGTAAGAAAAATCCAGTTAGAAAATGGGCAAAAGACACAGATATTTCACCAAACTGAATAAACAGATGGTAGTAAGCATGTAAAAGATGTTCAACATCATCAGTCATCAGGAAAATGCAAATTAAAAGCATAATGAGATATCACAACAGACACATCAGAACATCAACACCAAACAGTGACAATACCAATTGATGGCCAGAATGCAGAGAAACTGGCTCACTCAGACACTGCTGGTGGGAATGTAAAGTAATTCAGGGATTCTAGCAGATGGTTTGGTGGTTCCTTATAAAACTACACATGCAATTACCACATGACCAAGTAGCTGCACTCCTGGGCTTTATGTCCAAGAAATGAAAAGTTATGTTCACCAAAAAAAACCTGTCTACAAATGTCCATAACAGCTACTATTTAGTAGTAGCCCCAAACTGGAAACAACCCAGATGTCCTTCACTAAATGATGGTTCAACAAACTGTAGCAGGGAATGCTACCCAGCAATAAAAAAGAATGAACTACTGACATACACAACAATCTGGATGAATCTCCAGGAAATCATGCTGAGTGGAAAAAGCCAATTCCAGAAGGTCACCTACTGTATGATTCCTCTTATGTAACATGGTATAATATTCTCCAGCTCATCTCTATAGAGATGGAGAACAAATTAGAAATTGCCAGGGGTTAGGAATAGGGCCCCAAGGGAGGTGGGTGTGGCTTTAAGGGCAACAAAAGAAATTCTGCCTCTGGAAATATTCTGTATCTAGATGGTGGCAATGTCAGTATCTGGGTTGTGATTCTATACTCTAGTTTTGTAAAATATTGCCCTTGGGGTAAATAAGTAAAAGGTACCTGGGATCTCTCTGTATTACTTCTTTTTAAAAAAAAAATTTTTTTTAAGATTTTTTTTTTTTGGACATGGAACTCTTTTTTTAAAGTCGTTATTGAATTTGTCACAATATTGTTTCTGCTTTCTGTTTTGGTTTTTTTGGTCACCAGGCATGTGGGATCTTGGCTCCTCAACCAAGGATCAAACATGTACCCCCTGCATTGGAAGGCGGAGTGTTAACCACTGGACCACCAGGGAAGTATCTCTTTGTATTATATCTTCCAATACCATGTCAATCCACCACTCTCTCAATAATAACTCCAGCAGAGGTTGCCAAGTGGGAATGTGGGCCCAGTGTTACAGGACCTTCCTCTCTTTTAGATAATCGAACAGAAGCCCCTGTTTGCTACAATCCCCACCTCTCCTTATTACCCCCCTCTAGCCATTTAACACCATCACTGTTTCTTCTCTGCCCCTAAAGATTAAAGTTGGCCACCTTTTCTTTTCTTCTCATTTACTTTTTTAGGGATTTCCCTGGTGATCCAGTGCCTGAGACTCTGTGCTCCCAATTCAGGGGGTCCAGTTTCAATTCCTGTTCCAGGAACTAGATCCCACTAGGAGTTAACACGCCCAACTAAGAGTTGGCATGTCACAACTAAAGATCCTGTGCACCACAACTGGGACCCAGAACAGACAGGCAAGTAAATAAATATTATCTTTTTACCTTTTTTTTTTAGCCACACTGTGCACTGCTTAAAGGATCTCAGTTCCCAAACCAGGGACTGAACCCAGGCCACAGCAGTGAAAGCCCAGAATCCTAACCACCAGGTCAACAGAAAACTCCCTACCTTTTCTTTTGATGATTCCTGTTTTCCTGCTTGAGAAGATAGTAGGGAAGAAAAAAAGCTAAGGGAAAATGAATTGCCCAAGATTGGCTTTTAGGTTCGGTTTTCTCATCCAAAAAACTCTGTACTATTAATCCAAGATTTCAGTTGTGTGTCAGATCAATGGGAAAGTGTTTCCCTAATTTTGCTTACCAGGGCATTGAATTACAACTCTCAAACTTAAGATAAAATCTGTATTTATTTTAATATCCCAATATTACACACAATTAAGCAAAGTCTATTCCTCAATTCTGAAAACCTTACCTAACATGGAAATGATAGTTCACATTTAATGTCCTCAACATTGATAGATTTTAAAACTACTTTTTCCAGACCATAAGTTTGGTTTTTTTTTTGGGGGGGGGGGGGTGGCCTGGGGAGGCTGTGGTAGGGAAGTGTGGAAATGGTTTTATTTTAACCTCTGCTATATCCATGTAGGTTAGTGGATGGGGGAGGGGCAAAATCCGGGGTGGGGGGGGGGATGTGCCAAACTCTCCTATGTCAGTTTTAAAAGCATAGAATAAGAAGTAAAACTAGTTTTTATATAATTTATAAAATCAGGGCTAGACTTACTACAAAGGGCTTCCCTGGAAGCTCAGATGGTAAAGAACCTGCCCGCAGTACAGGAGGCCCAGGTTCGATGCTCAGGTCGGGAAGATCCCCGGGAGAAGGAAATGGCAACCCTCCAGTATTCTTGCCTGGAAAATCCAATGGACGGAGGAGCCTGAGGGGCTACAGTCCATGGGGTCGCAAAGAATCGGACACGGCTGAGCTGACTGAGGGACTAACATACACTTAATACGAACACTTCTGAAAATGGAATGAAAAACACCTACAGGCATACAGAGAGGAGAGGAGAGGCTGAAAAGTCCAGTCAGTGCCGCTCAGGAGCCCCGTGCAGGCCAAGGGGAGGCCCCGAGACACCCACCTGGCTGCCTGAAGTGCTGTTCTCGTTGCCCATGACGACGCAGGGTGCTCAGCGTCCCTCCGGGTTTACCAGTGCCGACTGGAAGAAACGAAAGGGTGTGCACATCCGTAAAACTGAAGCAGGTCTGGGGCTTCTCTGCCTACTCATCTCCCCGAACTTAAAAACCAGATGATGGGGAGTGTTTATCTCTAGAGTCACATCATGGAAAACTGCTTTTGAAGGGTTTTCCTTTGCGAAGTGCCACCCAGGCGTCTTTCCCAGCACAGGCTGGTGTTTAACTCCCACCCACAGTTGGCAGACACTTCTGAAAGACGAGTTTGTTACTGAGTCTCTGACTTAATGCCAATGTACACATATACGGATATATACAAACGGCGTGACAAAAGGGGCTGGTTTGCCAAGGAGAGCATGAGGCATGCTGCTGTCAGAGCGTTTTCTGTTTCCAATTGTGTTTGGTTTGGAAATCCAGAGCGTGGCTGGGGTCCCACCGTCGGGGACAGCAGAGCTGGGTGCCTAACATTAGCAGGCGTGAAATCCACTGCTCCTCGGGAACATGTGGTATTGATATTTTTTTACTCTAAACACTTGTTTCGGCAAATCAGTTTCACTTCTGCACATATTTCTCTGAAGGCAGCATGGTCTTCTTGCTGAGGGAAATGGGTTGTTGTAGCCAGACAGTGAATAAATAATCATGTAAGGCGGCTTGCTGCCCGGACACCCAGAGTCACTGCATCGGGCTCACTTGATGACACTGCTTATTAATCATCATTGTAATGAAGCTGCTTCCCACACAGCCCACGGAGAAACCCAGGATGTCTACTGGCATCACCCAACAGAGTTCCAGCTCTGAGACCCCGTAACAGAAGCAGGAGTGGGACTATTTGTTCACTTTTCCAGGTGGAGAAACCAAGTTACAGAAAGCTTTTAAAATTACAGACTTTTCAATTACATGCATCCCTATGTTCATAGCAGCATTATTCACAATAGCCAAGCCATGGAAGCAACCTAAGTGTCCACTGACAGATGAACAGATAAGGAAGATGTGGTACTTGATACACACTGGAATACTACTCAGTCATAAAAAAGAGTAAAATAACACCATTGGCAGCAATATGGCTACCAGGTAAGCTTTTATATATAGAACAGATAAACAACAAGGTCCTACTATATAGCACAGAGACCTATATTCAATATCCTATGATAAATCATAATGGAAAATAATATTCTAAAAGAGAATGTGTATATGTATGTATTGGCTTCCCTGGTGGCTCAGTGGTAAAAAATCTGCCTGCCAATGCAGGTGATGTGGGTTCAATCCCTGGGTTGGGAAGATCCCCTGGAGAAGAAAATGGCAACCCATCCCAGTATTCTTGCCTTGAAAATTCCATGGACAGAAGAGCCTAGCAGGCTACAGTCCATGGGGTACAAAAGAGATGGGTAGACACAATTTAGCGACTAAACAACAACAACACATATATATATATATGTGTGTGTGTGTGTATAACTGAATCATTTGGCTATGCAGCAGTAACTAACACAACATTGTATTTTTTTAATAAAATAAATGCCTTTTTAGAACAATTTTGTTTTTATTTTTGGCTGCATCGTGTGGCATGCAGGATCCTACTTCCTCAACCAGTGATCAAACATTGGGAGCATCGAGTCTCAATCACTGGACCGCCCAGGGAAGCCCCACCGTATCATTGTATTAAAGCAACTATGCTTCAGTAAATAAATAAATTAAATTACAGACTTTTTGAGCTGGAGCCTTAGAGATCACCAATTTAATCGAGTGGGAAAACAGGCTGCAGAGAAGGCCAGGCATTTGCCAAAGACCCAGCTGGAGAAGCCAAAGCTGGAAACAGACCCCAGTCTCCTTCCTTCTGATTCAAGATTTCTTCCATGACAGGATGACTGTCATCATGGCATTTCCTCAGAAAACTTCAGTGATGGACTTACTCAAAATAAAACATGTCCGTTGATTTGCTTAGCCATTCAACCAACACTAAGTGAGTAGCTACCACATACTATGTGTAATTAACAGTCCCAGGAAAATAAAATATAAATTTTTGAACAAGTCCAGTTAAAAAGCCCCCAAGAGAATGGATACATGTATAGGCAAGGCTGAGTCCCTTTACTGTCCACCAGAAACTATCACAACATTGTTAACTGGTTATACTCCAACATAAAATGCTTTTTAAAAATTAAATAAATAAAATGCCCCCAACAAAGAAAATTATAAGTGGCATCACTGTAGTGATCAACTCTCTCCCTCCTAACTCTTTAATCAAAAAGTTGCAATTGCTCAATCCTTTTTTGCCTTTTGCTGTTTATAAGATGGACCAAAAAAAGGAAACATATGCTCACTTATAGAATGTAAAATGTTCATTTATTTAAAATCAATGACTTCAGTTTATTTTTTCTGTTCATTTGCAAAATGATGCCTCCTTAGGAAACAATGGTGACTGTTAGAATCCCTGTGCCCTTCTCCATTAAAGTAACTTCCTTGTATCTGTCAGGCTGAACCACTGCGCAGCTGGAATTACACATGATTCAATGCAATATTAATTTTTCAAACTCAATCACCAAATAAAATTCAATAAATTTCCTTAAGAATCAGAACATCTAAATTAGGTTTCACTTTTTAAAATTTTTATTGGAGTACAATTGCTTTACAATGTTGTGTGCGTTTCTACCCTACAGCAAAGTGGATCAGCTCGACATATTCATTTATCCCCTCTTTTTTAGATTTCCTTCCTCTGCACGTCACCACAGAGCACTGTGTAGAGTTCCCTGTGCTATACAGTAGGATCTCATTACTTATCTGTTGAACTAGGTTTTTTAAACTAGCTTTTAAAACTGCCTCTGGCTTGGTGTAAATTTCAAAACCTCCTGGAAGGAAGCCTGACTGTGTCTGCAAGTCTCTCCCAGTGACCTCTAGAACTGCCCCGCGTTAGGCTTCCCCAGCACCAGGGGGGGAGGTACCACTCTGCCATCTACTTACGGTCGGGGATAGTCTGTTGACTTTGGAGGCCGAGGCCCACGGAAAGTCTGCGTGTCAGCTACTGGACTTTCTCTTCCTCCATTCAGAAGCGGGCGAGGTCTAAGCAGAGGCGCTGACCCACCTCAAGCCGTCGGGCACGCAGCCCAAACAGTCTCCACCCACGACGCTGACACAAACCAGCTGCACCCCATACCTGGGCAGAGCCTGCGAGTCCTGCGGTGAATACACAGACATCAGCATTTCCCAGCCCACTGAGGCTGGCCTTTCACGCGGAGGATTTGCCCCGTTTGTACATGAGCTGGGCTCTTGTCAGCAAAGGCTTATCCAAGCCAACACTGGCCCCTGTGATCTGATTGGCCGCACCTAGGGGAGCAGGGGCACCAGGAGTCACTCGCGCCCTTACCGTTTAGAGAGGGGGACAAAACTTTCCTTCTAGAAAATGCTCCAAGGGCTTCCTGTTTGCACCTGGGAAAATTCCACCGTAAATAACGTGGAAAGACAAAGAAAACTTGTGGAAACAGGATGACGCCAGCAGTCTGGCACCTGTTTATAGTGTGATGCGTGCAGAATGTACTTACCCAGGCGTGGCTTGAGTTTCAACAAGTGAAGTTATAAAAAGCCCAGGCTGCGGGTAGGCAGACCTGTCCGCCCAAGATGGAGGAGGCTCTGCAGCCCGAAGGTGGGACTGGAGATGGGCGGACCCCCGAAGACCCTTGTGTCAGGCAGCTTCCTTCCTCCCTCAGATTCCAGTGATTAACAATCAGCCACTTATTTGCATGAATGAAGCCAATTTTAACATATATGCATATTATTTTTTGTGGTGGCAGACTTTCATTCATTCTGCAGAAAACCCTTACTTGTGTCTCCACTGTGTGACTCCTCCAGGGAAACAAGTCAGCATTTCATCAAAGGTCTCCTGGAGACCAGGTGTCACCAAGCTCAGAGGAGTGTCAGGACCTCCTTGGAGGGGAAAGTTGGATGTGGAGGGGGATCTCAGGGCCCCACTTCTGGTTCAGACAGAGCCGAAGTGTGTATGTTTCAACAGGCAATGGATAAGCAAGTTGAGATCTATTCATACAGTGGAATATTTATTCAGCCATAAAAAGGAATGAAATTCCGACACATGCTATAACTTGGACAAACCTTGAAAGTACTATGTTAAATGAAAGCAGCCAGACACAAAAGGTCACATATTACATGATTTTATTGACATGAAATATCCAGAATACGTAAATCCAGAGAAGCAGATACCAACATTGTGAAGATGTCAAATACCACTTAATTGCTCACTTTAAAATGGTTAATCCATTTGCAGCAACATGGACGGACCTAGAGATTATCATACTAAGTGAAGTCAGACAGACAGAGACATACATATGATATCACTTATATGTGGAATCTAATAAAAATGATACCAAGAAACTTTTATAAAACAGAGATAGGGACTTCCCTGGAGGTCCAGTGGTTAAGATTCTGTGCTTCCATTGCAGGGGTGGTGGGCAGGGTTCGATCCCTGGTCAGGGAACTAAGATTCCACATGCTGTGCAGATTAATGTATACACACTACTGTATATAAAATAGATAACTAATAAGGAACTACTGTATAGCACAGGGAACTCTATTTAGTACTCTGTAACAACCTATATGGGAACAGAATCTGAAAAGAATGGGTAACTCACTTCACTGTACACCTTAAATTAACACGACGTTGTGAATCAACCATATCTAATAAAAATAAAATGGTTAATTTTGTGTCATGTGAATTTCACCTCAATTTTTAAAAGTGAATGTGTTTCATATCTTGAGATTCTGCATAAGATATTGCTTGAAAAAAAATAAATCTACTACTGGGGAAAATTTTGCAAATGATTGCTTTTGGGTTATTAATACTAGAGTTCCATAAACTTGAGATTTCAAGGGATAAAAAACAAGAACATTGGCCTACCCTCATCCCCCACTCCCATCAAAAAAATCAAAAGAGAATTCTTCTAGGGAAGAGAAACTTTTTAAGCAAAATATCTTAGATGAGCCCATTGGGAATGAAGAAATATCCCAAGCAAGTCTTCAACAGGTGAGCAAACGTAGCAAAACCCTGACAAAGAGAAGGAGGGAATGGGGGGCTCACTTCCAAGGAGAGGGCTGAAGGACGGAGAGAGGATGGCCAACCAAAATGGCAGAGTCCCGTAAAGACCGTGAAGGTGGGGGATGTTCGGTATTCAATTTTCAGCTGTGTACACTTCAGCAGTGCAAATCCCCTCCAGGAACCTCTCCCTCGGTCAACTCTGCAGCCTCATCTGTTCCTGTGACCACCACCAGCCCCTGGACCACAACTACCGGACATTAAGCATCGTTGTTGACACCTGTCTCACCACTGCTGTCCTGACCACCACCAGGCATCAGAGTCACTGCCACTGGGGAAGAGAGTGAAGGAGAAAACAGACTTTTCCACTTCCATCCCAGGAACTAGTGCTCGGCCTCTTAAAAAGATAGATTTCCCAGACACAGGGGATGGATCCAGAGGCGGGGCACCATGGAATGCAGAGTGCCTTCATTCCTTAGCCGTGACCCCTTGTCCTCAGGGCAGTACTCTGACAGGACCCCAGCAGCAGTGTTATCACAGTCTGCACATGCTCATAGCTGATCAGCTTCCCTCTTTGTGCTGTTTTCTTCCAAGCTGGACATTCAGCAACTGACCAGTCTCCGCTTCCTGCCACAGATGGCGAAAGATTCATGTATGTGAGCTCCATCATCTGTCTCTGGGACAACCTGCTTTGGAGGCAGGATAAGGTTGTGATTATGAACCAGCCCCCGGGACCAGAACACTGCCCTGGGAACTCCAACTCCACCACCTACCTGATGTAAATGATTTAATTTCTCTGTGCTCAGTTTTGCCATCTCTAAAATGGTGACTGTGGTGAGATACGTTCCATAAAGCTCTTGCAATAGATTAAGCACTTGATAAATTTTTGGCTATTATATTATTCCTGGCAGTGGGTCTCTTTGGAGCCCCCAACAGGCAAATCCCACAGCAAAACAAAGCTTATGCTGCCTTCTTTTTTATCCCTTCAGAAAAATCACGAATTCAGGTGTTACTAACTAGAAATAGGTTTATCAGCTAAACTGACTCGTGCATTAAGAGACAGATGTTGGTGAAGACTACGTATAACATAGGCCAATAAGAAGTACATGGTTCCAAGAACACTGACAAGGCAATTGACATTGAAATATTTACTGGGCAAGTGACACATCGCTCCAATTCTGTCCCTCTATATGATCATCACTAGGTGCCCAATGGTAATTTAACTAGAGTTACTCTATGTCCCTGGGTGAATGAAACTGCAGTTGTTCAAAAATGATCCACGATTTAAGATTCTAATTGTTTCACGGCAGCTTGTCACAAGCAAGACTGAATTCACAAAGGTTTCTTCTACCCACCTAGTCTCCTGTCGATTCTAATATAAACTTTGTTTTAAAAGATAGTTGTTTGTAAGAATTTTTATTTTTAAACTGGTGTATTGACTGGTGTCACATCATCACAGCTGCAAATATAAACCAGGACAGCCTTTTTTTCCTTTTTTAAAAAGATTTATTTGGCTGCGTCTGGTCTTAGTTGTGGCATGAGGAATCTAGTTTCCTGACCAGGGATCAAACCCCTGCATTGGGAACACAGTCCCAAACACTGGACCACAGGAAAGTCCCAAACCAGGACCGTCTTCGGTTCATTCACTCAGTTACTCATCTATTTAATAAATACTGAGCTCTTTCTACATGCTAAGCACTGAGGTGCTTATGTTCCCCTGCACTTACAGCAAAACAATTAATATGAGGCAGGTATGTTCTTTTTGTACGGATAAACAGTTGAAGTCCAGGAGAGAGTAAGAGGAAGGATGAGTCTGGTTGGCCCCAACCCCAGTATTCAATGAACAGTGTAATGCTGTCACCCTGGAAGATTTTCACCTAGAGTCCAAAGGTAACTGACTGCCTTTATCGCTCACTCATTTATTTCTGCAGTAGCACATGGAGTTTCTAGCTGTTGTCCACTGAAGCTTCTTGGGAAGGCCTCAGCTTATGAATTCCACTCACTAATCTGGAGGAGGGTAGAAGGTAAGGTTTGGGCTGGTGATGAACAATCATGGCTCGGGCAGCCTAGTGGGGGTGGGTAGCCAGAAGCATTGCTGAGAGGAGCCAAGAGCATCACTGGGGAAATGGGACTTGGAGTCAAGTCCAACAGAGGAGGGGATAAAGCCAGGAGAACCAGCACGGCAGCTAAACTGTGCAGAGCAGCATGTGGGTGGAGGACGCGGCTCAGAACCCAAATTGTGCTGTCTGGGCTGATCCCCCACTTTATCTGCTGTGTACAGGGTGGGAGGCACAAGGAGTTGGAGAAACGAAGTTGAGATCATGCAGGCCTGGTTTCATCGATGATAATGCGTGGACTCAGAGAGGTTTCGCCGCCAAACTCCCACTGTTCTGTGAACAAGCTCCTGGGATGTGTTGATTCATCAATCTCATTGAGTTTTCTGTGCAGGGCTTTTAATTATTTATTTTAAAAACTCTCTTTTTGTATATGGGAGGAAATGTATGTATTTTACAGGCTTAACACACTTTGATTCTTCTTCAGCATTGAATCGTCTCGACTGTTGACCTTGGAGATCACCTTCTCCAACACAGATGAGGAAGTGGAGGCCTAGAGGGTGGAAATGATCTGCCTGTCCTCTCACAGCAAAACAAGGGTTGGAACTAGAACTGGACTCAGACCAGGCTTGCTTTCAAGAGGCAGGCTGCCCTGGCAAGGCCTCTGCAGGCTCCGGAGTGGTCTCCAGACCAGCCTAGCAAGATCACATAGACCCACCTTTCCTGCGTGGCACTGCTCTGGGCACAGTGGCCTCCGGCCACTCGGGCCCTGCGTCAGCCCAGGATGTGGGGGCGCTGACTGGGAGGGAATGCTTGCTCGCTGGCAGCGAGCTCAGGGTCACCTGACCCAGCAGCTCCTTTGGCTGCCTGGCAAACCCAGTGACCTCAGCCAGCTGCTGTTCCCACAAATGGCCCCAACCCTCACTCCGGGCAGGCAGTAACCTCAGCCTCTTCCTCCAGTGGCTGAATTCAGTTCTTCTAAGTCCCTACCTTCACAGCTGAGCACGGAGCTACTTATAGCTCTGTTATCATGTTCCTGTTTTAATACAAACAAATACCCGTAGCCTGGGAAGGGGATTTATTAAGAGGCACTGCCTGCTTTCTGCCCTGGCAGAGGCCCTCCCCGAACACCGCGGACCTGGCTGCCCCAGCTGTTTGAGTGAAATCACAGCTCTTCCTTCATATCCTCCCTTGGCCTCTTGTCTTCTTCTCTCTCCCATCTCTGAAAGTCAAAGTCGCTCAGTTGTGTCTGACTCTTTGTGACCCCATGGGCTATACAGTCCATGGAATTCTCCAGGCCAGAATACTGGAGTGGGTAGCCATTCCCTTCTCCAGGGGAATCTTCCCAACCCAGGAATCGAACTGGGGTCTCCTGCATTGCAGGTGGACTATTTACCAACTGAGCTATCAGAGAAGCGCCACCCACCCCCCCCTCACATCTCTGAAGCCACCTGGAAACTTTGATGTGAAAAGTCGAGTCTCACGGAACTTAGAAATCACCTGTTCTCACACCATGGAGATCAGACACAAGACTCTGCTGGTGAGCGGCTGGGCCAGTTATTAAGTTCTTGTTTCTCAGCTCCAAATCCACTCTATTCAGATGCTGGGAGACTCTGAAAACCCCACTTCTGCTTTGCCAACTGCTCCTTGAGAATCTCTGCCAGGGGAAGCCAGGGCCCAGAGGAGCGAGGCGGAAGTAAGGCACACAACTTGCTGTCTGCCTCCCGCTTCTGGGAGCATCACCCCAGGCTCACCGCTCCCCCTCAGCAGCCACAGTCCCCTCCCGGGGCAGCAGAGGAGTCCAGTTTTCCCAGCTCTCAACTGACTAGAAATCCCTCCACAGAGGTCTGAGGTCACCTTCTGTGGGGCCCCTCCTCCACACCCCTAAATCATAACACTTCTCTGTGCTCCCTAAGCCCTAAGTGTGACACCTGCTTCCCGCAGTGGTTGCCTTCCACCATCCCTTAGAGTCTGCCTTTGTATTTACCTAGATAGCAATCCTTTATATCAAATTCTTGCTGTTAAAATAACTGGAACATTCTGCCTTCTGACTTGACTCTGATATGATGGCAGAGCTGAGATCAAACCCAAGTCTTCTTTCTCCTGGTTCCAGACTCTCTGCCCTGAAACCCAATAACCATGGGTCCAATTAAATGAAAAAGTAAAGCAAGTTCACTCCATCGGCAGTTCTAACTTTAATGGTGGCTTAGTGCTAAGTCGTGTCTGACTCTTTGCAATCCCATGGCCTGTAGCCCACCACAGCTCCTCTGTCCATGGAATTTCCCAAGCCAGGATACTGGAATGGGTTGCCATTTCCTTCTCCAGGGGATCTTCCCAACCCAGGGATTGAACCCAGGTCTCCTACATTACAGGACATCTCTTGCATTGCAGGTAGATTCTTTACCAACTGAGCCACCAGGAAGGGAAGCCCTTAGTGAGTTATTTAGGATTCCCCATCACCAACAACGTACTCGGACCCAATTACAACCTGGGCTTTCTGTCATCCAAATGTCAATCTCTATTACCAGCTATTAGAATTCAGAGGGACTACAGCCCTGGCCTCTAAGGCTCCCAAGCTCTTCACATAATGGCACATAGAATTTACTGTTGTTGTTTAGTCGCTAAGTCGTGTCCGGCTCACTTGTAGACCCCCATGGACTACAGCCCAACAGGTTCCTCTGTCCATGGGATTTCCCAGGTAAGAATACGGGAGTGGGTAGCCATTTCCTTCTCCAGAGGACCTTTCCGATCCAGGGATCGAACCCGCATCTCCTGCATTGGCGGGTGAATTATTTACTGCTGAGCTCCAGGGAATCCCCCGCACACAGATTACAATCACATGAATATAGCCCCTGATTGGGGACAAGGCTCCTGGATGGCTTGTCCACTGCCCAGTTCCCACCTGGTCACATCTAGAATTGAGGATATCAAAATCTTGTAACCTGCCTGCCCAGCAGAGGGCCATTGGCCTAGAGTGGAGAAGCAGAGACCCAATATAAGACTTTTGTTAACAGATGCTGAGCATCAGGCCAGAGAGTTTAGGTAACTGGCCCTAGTGTAAAGAGCCTCACTCTTGGTGGAGCATCCCAGCGCTCCTCCATCCTGCAGAGGGACAGCCTGGGCTCCTTCCCAAGTCAAGCTCAGTATTCCTTCAGAGAAGGGATGGTCTTCCTGTAGCAGAACAACTTGATTTAATCTGTGTAGATGCAAATACTGGCAGGAGCTGAAGCTCAGGAAAATGAGTTGTTTACCTTGCTCCCATGTAAAATGACAGTATTTGGGGTTTGCTTCTTGAGAGGGAAGGTCAGAGTAGAGGTCACAAGGTCAGAGAAAGGAAATGGGGGCTGGAGGAGATGAACCTGGGCTTTGGTGTGGGACAGAGAAAAAGGTAAAGCAGCAGTGGAACTTCCCCTGAAATGGGGTAACTTGAATAATAAGAAAGTCTAACATCATTTTAAAGTTGCTTTCTGTTATCATATTGCAAAGTCTCATGCACAGATGTGAGAGCTGGACAATAAAAAAGGCTGAGCACCGAAGAATTGATGCCTTCGAACCGTGTGCTGGAGAAGACTCTTGAGAGTGCCTTGGACAGCAAGGAGATCAAGGCAGTCAATCCTAAAGAAAATCAACCCTGAATATCCATTGGAAGGACTGATGCTGAAGCTCCAATACTTTGGCCACCTGATGCAAAGAGCTGATTCATTGGAAAAGACCCTGATGCTGGGAAAGATTGAAGAGGAAAAGGGGATGACAGAGAGTGAGATGGTTGGATGGCATCACTGACTCAATGGACATGAGTTTGAGCAAGCTCCAGGAAATGGTGAAGGACAGGAAAACCTGGCGTGCTACAGTCCATGGGGTTGCAAAGAGTCTCAAACATGACTGAGCAACTGAACAGAACAGATCACAAAGTCCTTTTCTCTCCCCCAAATTTTCATGCTACGTTCAGCAGTGCTTTGCAAGTACTGTGTCTTGCTTTGTACGGTCTTTGGCTAGGATTGGCGTTTGCAGCTTGAAGAAAGGGCTGTGTTTTATTCATATTTGAGTCAGTACAATATGGAACAAAGACAGTGTAAAGTAGGAGCCTGAAGTAGAGGAGACAGAGAGTATCATAAACTTCTGGGGATTCACGGAAATCTGAGGGTGGACTTTGGAGATCTCATAGGCACGGATTTGAACTGGAGTCTAGAAAGGCAGGGAGGCCTGCAGGCGTTGTGGTAGGGCTGGTGGCAACCTCCAAAAGGGCTCTCACTGAGGGGCACCTCCCAGAACTACTGTGCCAGTGCCCCTGGCCCTGTGGAGAGCCATCCTGACCCATGCCTCTGCAGGAGACCCTCCAGGAGACGAGCAGGTGAAGAATGTTACGGCACTTCTCAAAGCTGCATGTTGTTTATGGTATTATGGCGGATGCCATAACTAAGTTCTGTGCCTCTGATCTCCATGCCCCATCAAGGAATCATCTGGACCCAGAGAGGTGTTCATGTTTGTTCATTGCTCATGTCATTTTATCAGACTCTCTGCATTTCAAATCACATCTTAACCATCACAGGCAACTGACAACTATGCCTATTCTCTAAATCTCTCCAAGTAAATTATTCCAATTTTGAATTTAAAAAAGAGCAGGGAGACCCCAGCTGACCTCTGGGTGAGCATGTATTTATAAACTTAAATAAAATCCACAAAAATAAAAGTCAGGGATCACACATACTGTTGGTATTCTTTTTGAAACTCTTTTCCATTTGACAGTAACATATCAAAAATATTGTCCCATGGCTACAGTATCGTATTTAATAGCTACAGTGCATACTAAATGGTTGCCAAATTTTAGCTGTTTAAAAACTCACATCTCTTTCCTTACAACTTCTTTCTGCCTGGGGTGGTGGAGGAGGTTATAGAGTGAGGCAGGTGGTGGTGGGGAGATGGTTAGCCTAGACCTGCCGCCCTAGGTTAGATCAGGCAGGAAGGTACTGAATCCACAGACTTGAGAGTGGGGGATAGACTTAGGAGCACAATGAGGTTGGCAGAATCAGAAATGGGGGAAAGGACAGAGCCAGCACAAGCAGTTAGGGTGGAGAGGGGAGGATTCTTGTGTCAGGAGAGTTCTGGAGCCCTACGCTGCTTTTTAATGGGGAGACCTGGGGTCTCTATTGACAGTCACATCCCAGGATATTTGACACAGGTCTTGAAAGGTCTAGTTCATGAGCTGGAATCTGGTTCTTTGGGGACAGAAGCCAGGTATTCATGGTGATGATACCCTCTAAATTTTGAACCTCTAAACTAGAACCTAGGGATAATCAGGGAATCCCTGCTTAATTACCTGCAGTGATGGGAAACTCACTCCACCCTGAGGCATCTTATCTGGAGAGAGGTATACTGGTTCACTGGACAGTTACTTATATTGCTCCACAGTCTAGATTCCACTCAAGATTCCATGAGAACTGAACTAAGGGCTCTGGGCAATTGTGACTACAACTTGGGCATGGGCTGGGCAATAGCCACTGCTGAGGCCTGAGGACCAACAGGGCCAATCTAGCTGACTTTATGGACCATTATCTTAGACATCTGTATAGACCTTTACTCAAGCGCCAATCTAAATCTGCCTTGTTCTGAGACTGCATTCAATCAGCATGTTCTCTTGTCTTCATGACTGATGAGTGGTAGCTGTCAGTTAGCCAGCCCACAGCTGACCACAGACACATGAGGGATCGTAGCTGAGACCAGCCAAAATTGCCAATCCACAGAATCAGAGGCTAAATGAGTGGTTATTCTTGTCAACCACCAAGTTTTGGGATGGTTTACTACATTGTTGTTGTTTGGTCGCTAAGTCATGTCCAACTCTTTGTGACTCCATAAACTGCAGCATGCCAGGCAGCCCTGTCCTTAACTTTCTGCTGGAGCTTGCTCAAACTCATGTCCATTGAGTTGGTGATGCCATCCAACCTTCTCATCCTCTGTCATCCCCTTCTCCTCTTGCCCTCAGCCTTTCCCAGCATCAGGGTCTTTTCCAATGAGTCGGTTCTTCGAATCAGGTGGCCAAAGGATTGGAGTTTCAGCTTTAGCATCAGCCCTTCTGATGAATATTCAGGGTTGATCTCCTTTAGGATTGACTGGTTTGGGGGGGGGTCCTTTTAATATTCCTTCATACCAGCCTGCACACAATTCTGCTTGGCCATCTTGAAAACATCACAAAGAATACTATATAAAAGAGGATTGATGGATGGATCAAATCCCTCTCAAGCGGTGAGATGATAGCTTACAAGAGAAACTCCTTGACGGATGGCCACTAGTGGCATCCTGACTGTCATTGCCGTATAGTTCCCTGAGGACGATGCTCTGAGCATCCCATGTTACCATCCACTCATAGAGCCTTAGCCCAGAGTAGAAACACGAAGCTGAGTATTGATTTGCAGTAAGGGGTCTCTTTTTCTTCTGCCAAAACACATCTTTGCTGATACACTTAAATATAAGGTTCCCCTTACTCACAATTTCCATACAGTCCTTCTCTGTGGACTGGATACTAGCAAAACCTATTTCTTATGAAAACAAGCTGTTGAAACCCACAAAAATTCAGACATCACTTTGAATCCAAAAGCTGAACTGTGCTGTCATTTTTGGAAATTAAATATGGTATCAACCTAATTGGGAACTGTAGGCTAAGGGGAGAGTGGAAGGAGGCTGGAATGAGGGCTGGGAAGGCTGTTTCAATGTAAACAACACGACAGAGATAGTGAGTGTAGATGCAGTACCGGTGCCAATCACATCAGAGCCAAAGATATTAACACGGATGAGTCATGAGTTAGAACTAAACTAAGAAATGGAAGATATTTGCCTTCTCAGATGGTAAAGAGTCTGCCTGCCCTGCAGCAGACCCAGGTTCAGTCCCTGGATTGGGAAGATTCCCTGGAGAAGAGAGTGGCAACCCACTGCAGTATTCTTGCCGGGGAAATCCCACGGACAGAGGAGCCTGGTGGGCTACAGTCCATGGGATCGCAAAGAGTCGAACACGACTGGGAGATTAACGCATAGTGACATGACAGTTAGTAAGACTTTGCAAATGTAATTGTTAGGCTTTAGAGAGAGTTTTGGCTAACGTCAGGAACTTTCATTCTGTAAAACAGAAAATAGCTTTCTAAAACCTCTGCTCTTCAGATAAGTTTATTGTAAATTTATCTTTAAAAAATTAGGGGACTTCTCTGATGATTCCAGTGGCTAAGACTCCTTGCTCCCAATGTAGGGGGCTGGATTCAATCCCTGGTCAGGGAACTAGATCCTACATGCCACAACTAAGACTGGTGCAGCCAGAAAAATAATTAATTGATTTTTAAAAATAAGGATAAAAATAGCTTTTATATAATTTTTAAGGTCCTAATAAATAAGATTTTGTTAAGTAACATTCTTTTCAGCAAGAACAAAAGAATATCTTAATACTATTTTCCTGTCTTTTTTTTTTTTCCCTGAAGGACTGGAGAGTGCCCTCACGTCTCAAACCAGCCTCAGAGAGGGTAATTGGGTAATTTGATCACTCTGTAGTCGAAGAAACCACTGAGCTACAGCCAGCCCCTATTTTCCTGTTTTTAAGTTAGCTTTGGGGACAGCTGAAACAATAGAGGCATCCTAGCCACCTGCCTCCCACTATTTCCGTCCCAAGTGATACAAAACAATGAGAAAGAGAAAAGAACTATAGCAAAAACCAGGCCCTTAGTAAGAAGAAGGAGAAGTTTAACCACTCTTCATAATAACTGTAAATAAAAAGAGAAAAGCCAGACAGTCCCAGGGCACAATTCCTCAGCTCCCAAGTTCACCCCAGCATGGAGCTTTGTAGAAAACACAGACCGACCTAGCACCCTAGTGATGAAATAAAAATTCCCACTTTAGGGACTTTGCTGGTGGTCTAGTGGTTAAGATTCTGCACTTCTAGTGCAGCAGGGACAGGTTTGATTCCTGGTCAGGAAAGATCCTGCATGTCACATGGTGTAGCCAAAAAAAATTCACTTCAAGGCAAGATAAGAAAAACTTAAACAGAAAAATTTTCTCTGCCCACTTGAGCTTCCTCCCTCCCCTCTGGGATGCATCATGTATCTGCATTATACCTCAACAGACTTCCCCCCAGCAGCGGCAGAAATACCCATTCAACCATAAAGACCAATTTTTCTCCTTCTGGCACAAGTCAGGTAACTCCTTAGAATAAAATATTTCTTTCTCAGTCTTGTAAGGGGTTATGATAACCCACCACTTACCTTATACATGTGGACATCTTTGGTGAACTTTATGTATAATGTCGATATATCATTTCCCTTAAAGATAGTGATTGGTGCAGAACAGACAGGTCAGATAACCTGGGAAGATACTGGGTAGCTCCTAATGGAAGTTCTTTGCTTAACTCCCTACTTGCATATGTGTGCTACAGTCATGTCCGACTCTGGAATCTTAGGAACTGTAGCCACCAGGCTCCTCTGTCCATGGGATCCTTCAGGCAAGAATGCTGGCGTGGGTTGCCATGTCCTCCTCCACAGGATCTTCCCAATCCAGGGATCGAACCTGTGTCTCTTACATCTCCTGCATTGGCAGGTGGGTTCTTTACCACTAGCACTATCTGGAAAGCCCAAATACTTACTTAGGAACTTATTAGTGTACTAGGTACATTACCTGTATTCTGTCTATTTTCTAGATTCTTGGTTCTTGCATTATCAAATGTGTGACTGAGCCTCAGATAAAATTAACAATGATTAGATACTTGAAATGATTGATCAAATATATAGTCCTATAAGACCACGATGGTAATAGTCTAACTTCTAGATAAGAGTCAACAAGAAGAAACCATTTCCTGAACAAAACAGACTAATAGGACAGATGGCCCAGAGACTTTTGACTTCTGTTAACAGGGCTAGTCCAGCAACAGCACATTGAGTGACTTATCAACAAAATCATCACCTGAAACAGGAGTGAGAATTCCCAGTGCAGTGGGACAAATTAAACATGAAATGCCTCCCAGACCTTGGGAGGAATTAAGATGCTTCTGAAAGATAAGCACTACCCCAGTTCTGCCAGACACAAATCATTAGCCACTGCAGTCACTGACCTACACACGATACACCTTGAAAGGAATTCAGGGCAAAGATCAGGATGAGACACTCTGTTCTCTGGGAAAACTGACAAAACAGGCCTTCAGATAGTTAGATATCCTCAGGAGAAAATTTTTATGAACCTGGATTCTTGCACCTTCCCTTAATTAAAAAAAGCACTAAAACTGTTAACTAAAATGTCTGCTCCTGTGGCTAGCAGCAAACTTCTGTTCAAGTGTGTCCCTGATTGCACGTATCCTCTTCTGCAAAATCACATACATATTGGCCTCCTCTTTTACCTCTTCAGAGCAGTTCTCAGAGCTCTCTGGGAGGCTGTCTCATGGATTATAATCCTCAATTTGAACGGAATGAAATTTTCCTCTTTCTCAGATTGACTTTGAATGATTTTTTTTTCTTTGCTACCAGAAAAACGGTGAAGACAGAAGGAAGATGAAGTTGGTTTAAAATTATTGTCAGAATGATTAAGTCCACTCTAAGTCAGAAAATACCAAAAAAAAAAAAAAAGTGTGTGAGCAAGTTAGAGCCTGGACTTCAAGGGGGCAGGGCCTCAAAACACAGGGCCTTTAAAGAGACAAACATGATGTGAAATGCAGTGCTCTGGGGGAGGGAAAAAAAGCAAAAACCACAGGAGAAGCACTCTATGGCAACTGTGTGCTGAATGGGGAAAAGAAGGAGCAGGAGAAAATTTAGAGACCGACAAGGAAAAAAGAGAACCACGAAAGCTTCCCCACCCTGTGCCACCAAACTTGGTAGCTGTACAGACAGGACAGGGCAGTATTAACCCAGCAATCCTGGGGAGCATCCCAATGTTATAAAAATGCAAAAGAGGCATGTCAACAAATTATACAGAACTATTGCAAAACAGGAAATATCAAGAGACAGCATTTCATATATAGCACCTGGGGAAAGTTTTTCCCCCACCCTCCAAACAGCTAGGAAGTAGAAGAAAATTGTAAGTCAATCCACCAACCCTGAATATTCATCGGAAGGACTGATGCTGAAGCTCCAATCCTTTGGCCACCTGATGAAGAGCCAACTCATTAGAAAAGACCCTGATGCTGGGAATGATTGAAGGCAAAAGGAGAAGACAATTGCAGAAAATGAGATGGTTGGATAGTATCACCTATTCAATGCACATGAATTTGTGCAAACTCTGGGAGATAGTGGAGGACAGAATAGCCTGGTGTGCTGGGGTCCATGGGGTCACAAAAAATTGGACACAACTTAGCGACTGAACAATACCACCACCAAACAGAATTAAATGTTCTTAAACAAGCATTCGAGCATACGTCAGTTCAGTTCAGTCACTCAGTCTTGTCCAACTCTGCGACCTCATGGACTACAGCACACCAGGCTTCCCTGTCCATCACCAACTCCTGGAGCTTCCTCAAACTCATGTCCATTGAGTCCGTGATGCCATCCAACCATCTCCTCCTCTGTCGTCCCCTTCTCCTCCCGCCTTCCATCTTTCCCAGCATCAGGATCTTTTCCAATGAGTCGGTTCTTTGCATCAGATGGCCAGAGTATTGGAGTTTCAGCTTCAGCATCAGTCCTTCCAAAGAATATTCAGGACTGATTTCCTTTAGGATGGACTGTTTTGATCTCCTTGTAGTCTAAGGAACTCTCAAGAGTCTTCTTCAACACCACAGTTCAAAGGCATCAATTCTTCAGCGCTCAGGTTTCTTTATAAACTCTCACATCCAAACATGACTACTGGAAAAATCATAGCTTTAACTAGATAGACCTTTGTTGGCAAAGTAATGTCTCTGCTTTTTAACATGCTGTCAAGCATATGTAAAACACTTCAAATTGAAAACTCAAAAATTCAGTGAACAAAAGTCAGGGAGAAATGTAAAGACAGTTGACTGGACTCAAGAAGGAAATAGAAAATGGCTGGATTACCTCAGAAAGAAATAAATCACAAGGCACCCAAGAAAGAATAGATTCGAATAAAAAGCTAAAAAAGGGCACTGAAGAAAACCAGGAAGATGATGAAGAGAAGGAGAAATGACACAAGAAAGAAGCAAATAAGACTTCCCTGGTGATCTCGTGGTTAAGAATCTGCCTGCCAATGCAGGGGACATGGTTCGATCCTTGGCCCAAGAAGATTGCACATGCCAAGGCACGACCAAGTCACGAGTCACCACTACTGAGCCCATGCTCTGGAGCCCGTGCTCTGCAACAAGAGAAGCTACCTCAGTGAGAAGCCTCCACGCAGCACCCAGAGAGCAGCCGCCATGCCGCAACTAGAGAAAGCCCACACACAGCAGTGAAGACCTAGCGTGGCCAAAAACAATAAATAAAATTAAAAAAAAAAAAATTCTAGTTGTGGCATCAGCCATAATTAAAACTATTTTTTTAAAAGACGAAAGAAGCAAATAGGGTCAGAGAGAAAATATGGACATGGGAGACAAAGAGAGAGTAATATCCCTATTGTTGAAGTCTTTGAACAAAAAAACAAAACAATGGAGGAGAGCAGATATTTAAAAACGTTGATCCAAGAAAAAATTCCTGAAATAGAAAAATACCTGAATCTACACATTGAAAGGAATCACTGAATACCTGGGAAAATTTACCCAGAACAATCAATTCCCGAGGCAGCAGAATTTGGTAAGTTATTATATGCTGAAACCTGTTTTATTCTAGCCTTGAGATATGAAGAACAGGTTGACTGAAGATAAACTCCTTCATTCACACTTTTAGTTCATCGGGTTTTGGAGGGGTTTTAAAAATGCTATTCCATGATTACTTTGCTTTGTGTGTTGATTTTTAATAATATGATAGCACTCTACTTCTTTTGGCCTTTTAAGTTATTTGATATTTCTCTCTGGAGGTCATGAGAATTTTATCTTTTATCTTTGAAATCTAATAGTTTTACTTTTTGATAAATGGGGACCAAAACTCAAGCAGAAAACCTCACTGTTGCTAAGTTAAAGAAACAGAGTTTGAGTCTGCCAGAGATGATAGAATTGAGGGGGGAGCTCTTCAGGGAAGGAGCCGCAGAGGGAGAACCCCAAAATCTGCACACAGATTCCTCTCAAGTCTCTGAGCGATTCCTAGAATGCATATTCACAGGGTGAGCTCCAAAGAGCTCAAGAAAAAGCAACAGCTAGAAGCTGAAAGATCTGAGAGGCAGTTTTAGCAACTGCCCAGTGTTGAGTGGGTAGTTTGCCATCCAAAGTCCCATGGAATTAGAAGTGTAGTGTAGTTAGTCACCCAGTCATGTTCAACTCTTCTCGACCCCACGGACTGTAGCCTGCCAGACTCCTCTGTCCATGGAATTCTCCAGGCAAGAATACTGCAGTGGGTAGCCATTCCCTTCTCCAGGGTTTCTTCACGACCCAGGGGTCGAAGCCGAGTCTCCTGTATTGCCAGCAGATTCTTTACTGTCTGAGCCATCAGGGAAGCCCCCCATGGAATTAGAGGGGCTTGGTAAATGCTTTGCACTTCTCATTAAAACCCTGGAAGAACTACACCATGTAAATAAAGACCATATTTCAGGACTAAACATTATCCCCTAGGAATAAGGGCTAAATCAAAATAGATCTACCTTAACAAGGTCTAAAACTAAGCCACCACATGATCAAGGCAATCTTCCAGTAACTTAACTGCCTGTAGAGGAAAATGCAATACTATTTAAAGGAAGAGAATAGAATCTATTACCTACAGATATTATGATACCCAGTACATAATAACAGACTGCTGGATATGTGAGGAAATAGGAAAACAGAACCTATAATCAAGATGGAGAATGATCAGTAAAAGCAGACATACAGATGTCCTAGGGGTGGAAGTAGCAGACAAGAACTTAACTCTTAAAAACAGGACCAAAAAGGTAACTATAATGGTGAAAGACAGAAAGTTTCTGGAGGACATATATAATGGAGAATATAGGAGAGTTATGGAAACTTGGGCGGAAGGGGGGTGTGAAATAGAAAAGTACCTTAAGAGACATATCAACCCAAAGAAATTTGTGGTTCTTGTTTGAGCCCTGATTGAAATAAACTGCCTTAAAAGAGATAACCAGTGATATTTGAATACCAACAGGACTTTTAATATTAAGGAATTATCTTTTATTTTTAGGTATGATAATGTTATTATTATACACATATTAAAAAGAGTCCTCATCTTTTAGAGGTATGTACCTCAATATTACTGATTAAATGATGGAATGATTTCCTTGAAAACAATATCATAGGTGGGACAGACATTAATGGCAAGTAGAGTAATAAATGAAATAAGATTGTCCAGATGTAGATAATCACTGAAACTAGTAATGGGTATATGAGGATTCTTATTATATTCTCCTTACCTTTGTGCATGCTTGGAAAGTCCACAATAAAAAGTGAAGAAAGGGAAGGAGATTGGGAGAGAGGGAAAGAAATTCTTCCTCTTTCATGCATGACTCCAGTTCTCCAACAACCCCAAATGAGTCAATTTTTGCCCCATCCACAGTGATGACTGCAGGCAGATCATCCCTTTCCAAGCATGCATGAAGGTGACCTGCTCGTAATTTGTTGTTGTTGTTGCTCAGTTGCTAAGTTGTGTCTGACTCTTTGCAACCCCGTGGACTATTGCCCTCCAGGCTCCTCTGTCCATGGGATTTCCCAGGCAAGAACACTGGAGTGGGTAGCCATTTCCTTCTCCAGGAGATCTTCCTGACCCAGGGATCGAACCCAGGTCTCTTACACTGCAGGTGGCCTCCTGCACTGCAAGCGGATTCTTTGCTGAGTGAGCCACCAGTGCTATGTGCTGTGTGCTAAGTCACTTCAGTTGTGTCCAGCTTTTTGCGATCCCATGGGCTGTAGCCCCCAGGCTTCTCTGTCCATGGGATTTCCCAGGTAAGAATACTGGAGTGGGTCGCCATGCCCTTCTCCAGAGGATCTTCCCGACTCAGGGATTGAACCCGTGTCTCTTATGTTTCCTGCACTGGCAGGTGGCTTCTTTACCACTAGCACCACCCAGGAAGGCCCAAGCCACCAAGGGATGAGGCATTTGCAAAAGCATCTCAGCCTTAGACAGCCTGGGGCTGGTGCTGGGGGAGAGGGAAGTACACTCAACAGATGTCAAATCGTGATGCTTCCGCCAGATGATGCACACAATACCCTCACCAAATGTTCTTCAAAGAACTGGAACACAGAAGAGGATGATCTTGTGACTGACAGGATTCAAGAGCTGTTATCTCATCTGTTTGCTATGAAATACGAGATGCAAAATAACGTCATCAGATCCTAACTTGAACCTATGTTTCAGCAGAAGTGTAGTCATAGGGATGGGATTTTGAGTGACCAAAAGTGCATACAGAGCCATGTTTTTTCTTGTTTGTTTTTTTTCCTTGTTTTTTTGTTTCTTTGTTTGTTTTGGCTATGCCCCTGAGCTTGTGTGATCTTAGATCACTGGCCAGAGATTGAACCCAGGTCCTTGGCAGTGAAAACACTGGACCATCAGGGAATTCCCAGGGCCATGTTTTCTAAATTCACTGAGTCACCTACAAAATTGTGTCCCTTCAAAATGAGAAACCTGGTCCTACTTAGAAATGATCACTCCAGCTTCACCCACCTCCAAACCCTTCCCAGTCCTTTCGTACCAAAGGAGCACAAGCAGAAAGAAATAATATTTCATGGTTTAAATCTTGCAACTCAGGATTTGATCAGCACCAAAGGCAACTATTCAGAGGTGAGTTGGACCTTGGTAGAGTCTGGACGTTTCCTTGATGCCCCGGAACCCTGAGCCACAACCAATTTTAGGCATTCCAGAACTTCGCACAGATAAGCAGCCTGGCTACAGAAAGTGAGCCCTCTTTGCTAGAACAACATTAGCTTGCGTTGCTGGGTTTAATCTCTTTATAATTCTTTGGCACCACTTCTGGCACTGGGCTCAGCCAAGCTGTTCTCTGACTTGAGTGTGGAGCAGAAATTCACCTTTTTAGGTCACAAACTCAGAGCACCCACTCACACCAGTGACTCCACTGTGTCAATTTTAAACATCTCCATTAACATTTATGAAACGTTAGCAAAGTGGCAGCTATCCTGAGTTGCCCCTGCTGTACGCAGGCATTGCCCAAAATTGAAACACACACTCAAACTTGCCTGCCAGGCTAGGACTGTAAAAACACATGGATCTCCACCTCTTCTGAACACAACCAAATCAAGAACCCTAGGACAGGGGTCATGGGTTATTCAGCGACCGTCAGAGGGTGCAGCCAAGCCCACAGAGACTGTCTCTCTGTGTGAGTTTCTTGGTTGGTGTCTGGCTGCTCCTCTGTTGTCTCACCACGTGGAGTCTTGGTCCCCATGCCCTGCCTTTGGTGTTGGGATGGGATCTCTTGTGCTGAGCTGGACAAATCTCACCCAGGCTTGTCATCTCCTTGGGAATCAGAGCGTTGGACCAGAGTGAGCATCACAGTGAGTTTGGTTTTCTGCTGGCCAGTACTCCACAATCTGATCAATGGCGTTTGTCCTGGCTCTCTCCCTTCCCTATCAGCTACCCACTGCCGTCCCGTACTCCTGGCCTATTAAATCCACATCCTTGCCTTCACTTGTCACAGTCACCCAACTTACACTTCTCTACTCCCACCAAATCACACACTCAAGCAGGAGACTTTCAAGGGCTTGCTTTTATCCTTTGCTGTGAAAACTACTCTTTCATCCTTCTCCTCTCTGCCTACCACATACTGAATGAGCATTCGTAATACCCAGGTCCTTGGCAGTGAAAGCACTGGACTGCCAGGGAATTCCCAGGGCCATGTTTTTTAAACTCATTGAGTCACCTACAAATTTGTGTCCCTTCAAAATGAGAAAACCGGTCCTACTTAGAAATGATCACTCCAGCTTCACCCACCTCCAAACCCTTCCCAGTCCTTTCGTACCAAAGGAGCACAAGCAGAAAGAAATAATATTTCATGGTTTAAACCTTGCAACCCAGGATTTGATCAGCACCAAAGGCAACTATTCAGAGGTGAGTTGGACCTTGGTAGAGTCTGGATGTTCCCTTGGTGACCTGGAACCCTGAGCCACAACCAGTTTTAGGCATTCCAGAACTTCGCACAGATAAGCAGCCTGGCTACAGAAAGTGAATCCTCTCTTGCTATTTAATAGGGGTCTTGGAAGACAATGAAGGAGGCTACAAGCCAGGAGGCGATGAAGAAGGAGAGCTTAGCTCAGTGCCAGAGACCCCGCAGAGCCTGTGCATGCTGACCTGAGGACTGGGACTGGGCGCCCAGCACAAGACTGGCCCACCCTCAGACTGGAATGAAGCAGGTGGTAACTGAGAAGGAGGTCTGAAAAGAGTTGCCACAACCCCGAGCTGTGTCTTCTCAACTAATCACCCCTTCTCTTTTTAAATGAGTTTCTGTTTCTTGCAACCAAATGTTTCTGGATTAAAACCACACTCAAAAGTTGCCCATGACCTTCACACTCTGGCCTCTTAGTCCTCGTCTTCCAGCATTTCCATAGCACCTGACACTGTCACCCCACCCTCCTCTACAAACTCCCTCCGCGTAGGACTTTTCTGAAAGGTGCTGCAAAACCTCGTTCTCTTTTTCCTTCTCCAGTGCTCCTCTTCCCCTCTTTGTAAAGCCTTCTAATGAGATTCAGGATTCGATCTTCCAGCCTTGGTTTCTCCTAGAAGATTCCTCAGGTCCCCTAGCTGCTTCTACTGAGCCCATGGAGAAGGCTCCCGATCTAGACGCCAGCCCTGACCTCTCCCTTCCACCTCCACCGCATTTTTAACTCTCTGACGGATATCTCCACTTGGATGATGCACAGTCACTCAACCTCCAGAAATGCACATTTGATATCTCCCAGCCAATCCCTCACTTGAGTTTCCCACTTCCGCTGAGAGGCCCGCATTCTCTCAGCCACGTTCCCTGGGGCTCTCACGGTAACTCTACACTGTGTGGTGATTGCTTAGTTAGTCTGTCTCCCCACTAGCCTGGGGGCTCCACAAGGGCCTGGATTATGCGACTGGTGCGCAAACTATTGCCTCCTTCCCTCCACTGTTTCCAGGGGTCTGGTACGTGGGGATCACTTAAATGTTTGCTGAATGAATTGATGATTATCTTTTATTTGCCCCTCTGCTTCATTCGTCTCGTCTCTCCAGTACACGCTCACCAAGCCCTCTGAAGTCTTCCTTTCTGAGGTCTCTTTCCTTGTCCCCTTCCTGCCTGTTGCCTTGGGTCCTGGGCCAGACCCTCATCACTACCCATTAGCGCTCTTGCAGAAGTGAGCTGGTCTCCCTGAGTGCAATTAAATGCCTGCCGAGTGAAATTCTGGGAAGATGGTGGCAGCAGTTTTAGGTCTTCCCAAATCCCCTCTTGTAAACAGACAGAACAAATTGGATGGTAAAAGCAAAAACCTGTGGACACTCACAGCAGAACTGGATTGTAAGGGTTCCCCTGAACCTCAGCCATCAACAAGGCCCATCTGGTTTCGGCATCTGTGCAGGAGGACGCAGAGAGAAGCAACCGGGCAAGGTCGGCTAGACCTGAGAGCAGGAAACCCCCCGGGGAGCCGACTGGTCTTCACTGGAGAGGATGGTGGCCCAGTATGGGAGCAGCAGCTAAAACTGGGAGGAGCTTTGTCCCCTGCATCCACACAAACTCAGCTATTACACACTGGATTATACTTAAGAGTAAGTGGGATGAAGAATTTCAGTCTGTACATTTCTGCTGCACGGAACGTGCTGTGAAATAAAACACACCCACTCACACACACACACACACACACACACACACACACACACTCCACTGTGTTTAACTGAGCTGCTAGATTCTCTCATGAGGCTAAGTTCACTGCCTTACTTCAGTGTGATCTGACGACTGGGTTATAGCTGACACCAAGTCAAACTCAGAAACACTTGACTTTTGTTGAGATCATGTGGCCGCTCAAGTTGGCAGCCACGACGTCAGAAGCAGGTCTGAAAAGGTACTTGTGTGAGTCTAGGGAGACGCTGTGCAAACACGTCAAAATCAACAGCGTTGCCAGCTTTAAAATAACTTTTTGTCATAAAGTCTTGGTGTCTCAGGCCCTCAGGGCTCTCTTAAATCATCATTCTACAGGCTCATAAATACTTGAAAATCCAGTTTGCCGTCGGCAGAATCATCACAGAAGCCAGAAGAAATTTCAATAATCACCTAGCCCAAACCTTATTTTACCAGGGAAGAGACGAAGGTCTAGGTTAATGGGGACTTGTCCTACCAAAAGCAACAAATCATTAAGTGGAAAGAAAAAAATACGGTTTATGTGACTTTGGAGACAATCAGAAGGGAAGAAATAAGCACAGATGGGCCTTCAATTTCCCTTTATAAGGGAAAAAAGAAAGAAAGCAATGCATATACCCCACTAATCTCAGCAGCCAAACCAGTTTAAAGCACATGTTGCTCAAAGGAATAAAGCCATCAATCTGAGGCTTACTTACCCAGTATCCTTTCAGCATGAGGGGCAGAGAGGGGGAGAGGCCCTCTCTTCCTGATGTTACGGCTCTTCAGCACTGCCCTCCGCCTGCGGTCTGTCTTCCCAGCATCACATGGACGCGTTCTATAAATGTGCCTTGGCTTAAGGTTGGGAACGCTGGCCTGGGAGCCGGCAGTGTGTAAGCAATCTGACCCAGGCCAGAGGCAACTTTCCAGAAACCTCTGCCGCCCAGAGGGAGGACAACAAGGGGCAGAGAGCGTGCAGGTGCTGGCAGCCCGAGGTGCTCTGTTTTTCTAAGTGTATCTGGGATCTGAAGCCAGTCTCTATGGCTTCGAGCTGCAATCAAATTTCCCTGGGGGCAGTTCTATATTTTGCTTACTTTTCAAAACAAAACAGTCTTTAAAAAAAAAAAAAAAAAGCTATAAAATGAGAAGTGCTTTTGGTAAATGGGGACAGGTCACTGTCAACTTCTACCGACCTCTTCTACCTGGTAAAATCCAGTTGTCTTTTTTGAAAATGTCACTAGGCCCCTTTGGGAAAGGCGAAGTGAGCAAGGGCTGTTAATGCCAATTCTAAATGGCAAAGATACCTAAAAAAAATCCATTTATTGAATTATTTAATGAATTAAATGTGCAACTATGCAGTGGGAAACTTAGCAACTCTTAGAAATGATGGAGCGCTCTTTATGTGCCAACACCAAAAACTCCCCAAGATACATCATTAAGTGAAAAAAAATTAAGAGGCAGCACAGTGTGTCTAAAGGAGGGTATAAGTTTGCATGTGTATACTACATTATGTATAGTATATAAGTTCTATGTTTTGAAAAACTCATACTATACTGTATTAAGATATATAAATTAATGACTCTTTTTAGAAATTCACAGAAAAAACTAGTGACAGTGGCTGCCTCCGGGGAGCTGGGGGGGCCGGGGGTGGGGTGCCGGGGGGGGGGGGAGGGCGGGCCAGGATGGGCCAGGGAGGGGTGGAGACTGGGGTCCAGAGAAAGAGGAAGATTGCCTCCTTTTCTGGTCTAGGAATTTTATCTCATGTGAATAGTAATTTTTTGAAGAAAATTTGAAGGGTGATCTAATTTTCATTAGTGTAAATATTTAATTGTCAAAATTATTCTACTATTCAGAGCACTGAATTCAATTGATTTTAATCCTACTTCTCATATATTTAAATATTTTGATTGAATTGGGAAGGAATTCTTTAAGAACATGGAGTTCTGTGATATATGTGTGTGTGTCTAAAAACCCTATAGTAGCAAAACACCTGAGTGAGTTTTGAATGAGGCGTCTGAAGGTTGGATGTTTGGCCCTGATTCATCTCCTTTCTAATCTGGACTTGGATCAAGTGTCCGAACATTATATGTTCAATTTCATCAGGTGTAAAATTGTCCCCCCGCCTCACCTTCTCCACGGGCCTACACAGTCCAAATAAGACAAGGACAAAAAAACCCTCTAAAAGCAGAAAACCCCTATTCAGGAATAGGATGGTTCAGGGTGATCACATTTGATCGTGTTTTCTTGGAAGTTCTTGTGTAATTCAACCCTCAAACATTTTAAGTCATATTTTCCCTTAAGAACAAGCATGGAAGTCAAGGCATAGTTTAAGAGGACCTGGGTCCACAGTCATTGTGGTTAATGTGCATCTTAGTGCTATCCGTAATTTTCTCAGCATCACCTCCCATATTGTACAGGATGCCTTCTAAACAATCTCCTGTCCTGCCATCATGAGCTGTTTTGGCCTCCTGACAGGTTTCCTATCAAATCTAAGTTCTGTTCCCAGTTCGTTTACCCAGAAGCATTGCTTTAGTCCTCACATTAGTGCCAAGGCATCATGATTGGGCTAAATTGCCTTGATATATTAAAAAAAAAAAACACCTTTCAATTACACTAAAACTACTTTGCCAACAAAGGTCCTTCTAGTCAAAGCTATGGTTTTTCCAGTAGTCATGTATGGATATGAGAGTTGGACTATAAAGAAAGCTGAGCGCAGAAGATTTGATGCTTTTGAACTGTGGTGTTGGAGAAGACTCTTGAGAGTCCCTTGGACTGTAAGGAGATCCAACCAGTCCATCCTAAAGGAGATCAGCCCTGAATATTCATTGGAAAGACTGACGCTGAAGCTGAAACTCCAATACTTTGGCCACCTGATACGAAGAACTGAGTCATTTGAAAAGACCCTGATGCTGGGAAAGATTGAGGGCAGGAGGAGAAGGGGACAACAGAGGATGAGATGGTTAGATGGCATCACCGACTCAATGGACATGAGTTTGAGTAAACTCCGGGAGTTGGTGATGGACAGGGAGGCCTGGCGTGCTGCAGTCCATGGGGTCACAAAGAGTGGGACACGACTGAACGACTGAACTGAACTGACTGAAAATCACAAGCGAAAGTCCCAATGCCTGCGACCAGCATAGTCCCTTCCCTCAGTCCCGAGGAAAACCGCAGACACGTCTGCTTACCAGCGGAAGTGGCGCCACCACGTGGCTACTGCGTCCATGCCGTTTTCATCATTTGTCCCGTCAGCTTTGAAAGAATTCTTAACCTAAAAACTAATTAATTAACGAAAGAAAAAAATATTGGTTTTAATTTGAGGATATTTAACATATTTCAAAATTTGCTTATAAAGTAAGGTTTTGTAATATTTTTATTTTGTATTACTTGTCTAATTCAAATTCATGTAAGTGCAGACTTGCTGAAAATTATTAGCATATGGCCAAGAACACAAAGAAAACAAAACATTCCCCAGGAAATGCTTAGAACTGCTGATTATTTAAAAGTTCTAAAAGGGAAGTAAATTTAAACTAATGTTTATTATGACAGTAAACAGGTGGATTGATGAAAATAAAAAAGATAATGTTTATGGTTCATTATCTCCTTACGCAGTGAAAAAGAAACTCCCATTACGGAAGTAAGTGGAACACACACACTTAACTCTTTCACTTAAAGGTACTTCATTAAAGTGATCGCTAAAGGATGTTTTTTGTTTTTAAGCGTCTTAGGGCAATGATGAAGCAAACTAGATGGCACACCAGCCAAGAGATGGTTCCATGTTTGTGGGTAACGGGAAGGGGATGGAGGTCTGATGACAGGGGAATCAGAGCTGAGGTGTCCCAGCCCAGAGCTGGGGGGAGAGGGGCAATGAAACACCAGAAACGTTGGAGAGAGCCGAAAACTCCCAAGAGAACCAAGAGAACTGGGGCTGAAAAGAAAAACCAGGTGTAAGTGACGCCAACGCCCCATTTCACCCCCTCCTGGTGCCTATCAGTTAGACAAAGGCAAAACCGAAACCAAAAACCAAACTTGCCGTGTATTCTGGAAAAAGAAACAACAGGAGAGTTCAAGGTAAGTTTAATAAAATAACTTAAAAATAGATTTAAAGAAAGATTTAAAATATGAAAGCATATAAGAGACCTGGGGAGTCAGTCCATGAAGTCTCACATCTGATTAACAGGAGATCCAGACTTGGAACAAAAAAGCAGAAGGAAGAAATCATCAAAGAAAGAATACGAGAATAATGAACGTATTCCCCAAAGTTGAAGGAGATGAATCTCCCGATTGAAAGGGCCCAGCAGGTGTCTGGTACAATAACTAAAACTATTTCTCACTGTCCTGTGAGTTGACAGGGCTCGGCTAGCCAATTCTCATGTTGGGAGAGGGCTCTTGCGTGGCTACAACCAGGCTGCAGCTAAAACCAGAGTCATTCCAAGGCTCCATGGATTTGGGTTTTCAAAACGCTCACTCCCATGGCTGGCAGGTCCCACAGACTTTGGCTAGCAGCTCAGCAGTGGCCGACCTATGGCCTCTTCGTGTGTTTTGAACTTCCTTACAGCATGGCAGATGGGTTCCAAGAGCGAATGCTCCAATACTCAGGAAAGAGAAACTGCCAGTCTTTCGAATCCAGAAACGGACACAGTGTCACTTCTGCTATATTCTACTCATCAGAGAGTCACAGGGCCCAGATTAAAGGGCAGGAAACATAGATCTTCCCTTTCAATGGGAGAAATATCAAAGAGTTCACAGCCATCTCAAGTTACCACCACCCCCTAAATGCTTCTAGAAATAAAACATATTAGGTCACTTACGAAGTAAAGAGAATCAGAACCAAACTCATTTTCCAGCATTTCCTTCCTTGTGTACCACACTCCAGTTAAACGTGCCAGACTCATTTTATCCTTGAAGACTTTTCTTTGCCATTGTCTCTGACTAGAACACATGTTCCCCGGATCTTTGCATGACTCACTACTTCTCACAATTCAACTCTCATCTCAAATGTCACCTCCTCTGAGGTGTCCCTGCCCATCATACCTAAAATAGCATTCCTAGTCAGCATTTATATCCTTGACCTTATTTAAATTCTTCATAGCACAAACCAAGTCTTTTTTTCTTATTTTTATTATGTCTCCTTCATGAGAGTAGCAACTTTGTCTTTTTTTTTTTTAAGATTTTTTTTGATGTGGACTATTTTTAAAGTCTTTATTGAATTTGTTACCATATTTTCTCCATTTTGTTTTGTTTTGTTGGCTGCAGGGCATGTGGGATCCTAGCTCCCAGATCAGAGATCAAATCCACAACTCCCTGCACTGGAAGGTGAAGTCTTAACCACTGAATGACCAGGGGAGGCAGGCAGCTTTGTCATATGCAACATTGTATCTCCAATGCCTGGCCCACTACCTGGAATGTTTGTTGAGCAGCTGTTGAATCAGGATCCATCTCAAGCAGAAAACAAAGCAATGCCTTTAAGTTTCTGATTAAAAAAAAACAACCCACCATTTTCAACTCAAAATTCTATGTCCAGTCAAATCATCAACCAAATGGAAAGACAGATTAGAGACATTTTTCAGACTCATAAAATTTTCCCCTTTACCACTCTTCTAAGAAAGTGCCTCCACAAAATCAGGGCATAAATCAAGAAAGGTTTTAAACGTGGAATCCAGAAAACAATGGATTTAACAGAAGAAGGCAGGAATGGGAAGCCCCATGAGGACAACTGTCCACAAGACTGGAACTGCAGCTCATTCAAATTGAAGCGGGCAGATAGAGGGTGCTGGGATGGAAATCTCCAGATTAAAAGAGAACTCCAGTAGAATAGCTGAATTGAACAAAGAAGTTGGAAAAAGATGACAAAATATTTCTTCAAATAGTGCAATCAAAGCAATCATAAACTAGGAGAAATCTAAAATATAAGAACAAAACATAACCAGTAATCATATTGATCACTAGCTCCTTGCTAAACAATACTCACAGAAATCCAATAAAACATTGCTTGTCATTTTCAGATTTGGAAACTGATCTAGGAAGAAGCACAAATGGTTCACTTAACAACTGCAGTGCCACCCCTCTGCCAGGGACAATCTGTGTGTCATCTGCCACCAGCGATGGTATCCTCAGTGTCAGCCAGGTGGCGAGTGGTCCAGCTCCGAAATTCCACTTCCCCTCTGAGTATTTATGCAAAGAAAACAAAAACACTAAGCTGGAAAGGTGTATGCACCCTTATGTTCACTGCAGCATTATTTACAGTAGCCAAGATATGGAAACAACATAAGTAATGATCAATGGATGAATGAATTAGAAAACGGTAGTATACACTTAAAATGGAATATTATTCAGTCATTAACAAAGAATGAAATCATGCCATTTGTGATGACATGGATAGAGTTCAAGGGTATTAAGTGAAACAAGTCAGAGAGAGGGAACAAATACCATATGATCTTTCTTCTATGTGGAATTTAATACATACACACATCAAGCTCATAGATACAGAGAAAAGTGGTTTGCAGAGGCAGGGTATGGGTGGGAGAAATCAGTGAATTGCTTTTTTGGTTAATTAAATTGAAATATTTATTTATTTTTAAAGTTTTTTTTTTTTAAGATTTATGTACTGATTTTATTTTTTGGCTACAGTAGGTCTTTGTTGCTGCGTGAGGGCTTTCTCTGGTTGTGGTGAGCAGGGGCTACGCCTCATTGCGGTGTGTAGACTTTTCATTGCTGTGGGTTCTCTTGTTGCAGAGCATGGACTGGAGGCACTCAGGACTCAGGAGTTGCAGTGCCTGGACTCAGTAGCTGTGGCTCGAAGAATTAGTTGTTCAGCGGCATGTGGGATCTTTCTGGATTGGGGATGGAACCGATGTCCCTTGCGTGGCAAGGTGGATTTTTGACCACTGAACCTCCAAGGAAGCCCCTGAATTGAACTTTGTAAAGAAGAAAAAAATCTCTACAAATTTCTGACCCCAATTCAGTGAAACTAGAGACTAATTTCAAAGAACGACAAAAGCAAACAAAAGCCAATTAAAAAAAATTTATAACACCCCCTGGGATCACCAATGGCAACCCACTCCAGTACTCTTGCCTGGAATATCCCATGGACGGAGGAGCCGGGAAGGCTGCAGTCCATGGGGTCTCGAAGAGTCGGACATGACTGAGCGACTTCACTTTCACTTTTCACTTTCATGCACTGGAGAAGGAAATGGCAACCCACTCCAGTGTTCTTGCCTGGAGAATCCCAGGGACGGCGGAGCCTGATGGGCTGCCATCTATGGGGTCGCACAGAGTTGGACATGACTGAAGCAACTTAGCAGCAGCAGTAGGATCACCAAAGAATTGATGCTTTTGAAATGTGGTGTTGGAGAAGACTCTTGAGAGTCCCTTGGAGGGCAAGGAGATCCAACCAGTTCATCGTAAAGGAGATCAGTCCTGAATATTCACTGGAAGCTGAAACTCCAACCCTCTGGCCACCTGACACGAAGAACTGACTCATTGGAAAAAACCCTGATGCTGGGAAAGATTGAAGGCGGGAGGAGAAGGAGATGACAGAGGATGAGATAGTTGGATAGCCTCACTGACTCAATGGACATGAGTTTGAGTAAACTCCAGGGAGCTGGTGATGGACAGGGAAGCCTGGCGTGCTGAAGTCCATGCAGTCACAAAGAGTTTGACACGAGAGAGCAACTGAACTAAACTGAGGATCCTTATTATTAATCCTACTTACTGTATAAGAAAACTAAAGGTCAGGGTGGTGAGGTAACTTCCAGAGTCCCATAGTTTATAAGTGCAAGAGTAGAAAATCTGAAACTCCCTCTCTCAAGGGTTTCCCAGGTGGCATGAGTGGTAAAGAATCTGTCTGCAGTGCAGGAGATGTGGGTTCAATCCCTGGGTCGGGAAGATCCCCTGGAGGAGGGCATGGCCACCCACTCCAGTATTCTTACCTGGAGAACCCCATGGACTGTAGACCTCCAGGCTTATCAGAGTTGGACATGACTGATGTGACTAAGCACACAGGACCCTTAGCTGAAAAAAAGGAAAAATATAAATTAAAATTGATGCCTATTTTTTAAAAAATTAAATAAAAATACTAGCTCTCAAGTTTAAGGTATATAGTGGAAAACTAACACTATGAATGAATTAATTTAAAATAAAGAAGGAAAACAAAATGAGGAAGACTCAGTTCAGTTCAGTCGCTCAGTCATGTCCAACTCTTTGTGACCCCATGAACCATAGTACGTCAGGCCTCCCTGTCCATCACCAACTCTCGGAGTCCACCCAAACTCATGTCCATTGAGTCAGTGATGCCATCCAACCAGCTAGTCCTCTGTCGTCCCCTTCTTCTCCTGCCTTCAATCTTTCCCAGCATCAGAGTCTTTTCCAATGAGTCAACTCTTCGCATCAGGTGACTGAAGTATTGGAGTTTCAGCTTCAACATCAGTCCTTCCAATGAACATCCAGGACTGATCTCCTTTAGGATGGACTGCTTGGATCTCCTTGCAATCCAAGGGACTCTCAAGAGTCTCCTCCAACACCACAGTTCAAAAGCATCACTTCTTCGGTGCTCAGCTTTCTTTATAGTCCAACTCTCACATCCATACTTGACCACTGGAGGAAGACTAAAAGTAAACTAAATAAATGTACTCAAGATATTATGAAAGAAGAACTAAATTAACCTTCAGAAATTAGAAAGTAGGAGTGCTATGAAGATAAAAGCAGAAATTAAATTTTAAATTAAATAAAAGGGAGCGAACAAATGTATACCTATGGCTGATTCATGTTGATGTTTGGCAGAAACTGACACAATTCTCTAAAGCAATTATCCTTCAATTAAAAATAAATTCAAGATTAAAAAAAATAATATATTTTAGGGACTTCTCTGATGGCCCAGTGGCCTAGACACCATGTTCCCAATGCTGGGGCCCAGATTTGATTGCTGGTCAGGGAACTAGATCCCACATGCCACAACTAAGACCTGGTACAGCCAAATAAATATTTTAGAAATAAAAATAAATTTTAAAATAAATATTTAATATAAATTTGAATTTAAAACAAATAAATTTAAAAACAAACTAATAACAGTAATTAAAACCTAGTTACAAACAATATTTACAAAGAATAGAGAAAGTCTTTAAAAATTTAGATTAAGAAAAGAATAATACGTGTTAACTAACATGATTCACTTTTTATGGCTTTTCTATTTTGTAGAATTTTAACTTTTCAGTATTGCCTTTGATCCATTTTCATGTAACTTCCATGAATATTTGAAAGATGTGCATTCTTCTGCATGCAAAGTTCTATACATCAAATCAAGTTGCAAACTGTCCACTTTGCACACAGAGTGGTCAATAAATAAGAATAAAGAAAAACAAAGCTGCTCTATTTTGAAGCCCTTTATAATACACATCAGGCTTCCCGGGTGGCACTAGTGGTAAAGAACTCGCCTTCCAATGCTTGAGTTTGATCCCTGGGTTGGGATGATCCCCTGCCGAAGGGCATGGCAACCCACTTCAGTATTCCTGCCTGGGAAACGCCATGGACAGAGGAGTTTTGCAGGTTACAGTCCATGGGGTTGCAGAGAGTCAGACACGAAGAGACCTAGCATGCACGCATGCATAATATGCCTTAGATTAACTTTCCTAAGCTAGGTTCCAACCAGTATTAAGTGCAAATTATCCACTCCACTTAGTCCCTTAATCACCTCCCATGCTTATTTTTCCTTCCTGCCTTTTTTCCTTCATATTTCCCACCAGGGAGTTCCTTAAGTAACACAAAACTAACAAGAACAAAAATACTTAAGCTAAAGTATATGTATTTCTTAGCTTGTGCTAAGAACTTTAGATAGGATAATATTGACTGATTTTAATATTTTATAATAACTCTCTGATGCCAAATTATTGTCCTCATTTTAGAGGTAAGGGCAGTAAGTCAACACAGTTAAGTAATGTGCCTAAATTAGTAAGAAATTAGCTCAAGTCTATTTTACAATGAAGCCTGGTTAACCATTATGCCTACAGTCTCATCTGTTTCATTTGGTCAAGAGAGGATATCTCTCCTGTGATATTTGATAGCTTTGCCCAGAAGGAAAGACTGTGCTATTCTTCTATGGTCAGAGAAGTGTATCAGCTAAAGAAGAGAGTGTGTGTGCGTGTGTGCATGTGCGTGTGTGTTAAAACTGGAGATCCAGAATATCAACCTAAGTGAGCATTCCCAAAGAGTGCTGGAATGTAATGAAAATTTCATCCCCTTTGCAATATTTTCAATATTAATTTCAACCACTAATTACAATGTTCAGAGCTTTGCTAAATTGCCTTACTCTTTATATCTTAAAATACATTGAGAGAGTAGTATTGAAACATGAACATTACCATATGTAAAATAGCCAATGGGAATTTGCTGTATGATGCAGGGAACCCAAAGCTGGTGCTCTGTGACAACCCAGAGGGGTGGGATGGGGAGGGAGGTGAGAGGGCAGTTTAAGAGGGAGGGGACACATGTATACCTACGGCTGATTCATGGTGATGTATGGCAGAAACCATCACAGTATTGTAAAGCAATTATTCTCCAATTAAAATGAAAATTAAATAAATACACTGAGCGTCAGGTTTGGTGTGTTTTTAAAAGAGTACTGTGTATAAAAATAATAGGACAAAAAAAAATAATAGGGCAATAGACTAAAAACTAGTAGACATATACCATGTTTCTGATGTGAGTGAAATAAATACAATGAGAATTTCTGTGTATGAAGAAATCATTATATTTAGGCAAATGTTTGCATTCTTTTACACAATTGAGAAGACCAATATTAAAATGTAAACCAAATAAGTTTTCTGTGCCAAAATTTTTTTGAAAACTATCTCAATTATGTTTTGAGACTGGGATATTTAAAAGTTAGCAAATATTATTCATGAAATCAATCAGTAATTAAAAATGAAAATAATAGCAATTTTGCAACATTGTTAAAATCCTTATTATGAGGCAAAATAGCATAGCTAAGGCTGATTTTTAAAAAAGAGAAAAAAAAATGATAAGAATATTGAGAGGAGAAGGAGGGGATAAATGAAATGTTCAAAATAGACCGTACTCCTGGGATTTCCCTGGCGGACCAGTGGTTTAGACTCAGAGTCTAAATGCAGGGGGCGCTGGTTTGATCTCTGACTGGGGAACTAAGATCCCACATGCCTTGCATGCTGCCAAAAAAAAAAAACCAGTAGCAGTAACCAACTCTTGGATGAACAAGTGACTCTGACACAACAGGGGCCCCGTTGCACTCTTGGAAAATGCCAAGACAGCATTCACGATAGTGAAAAGGTGAGAGCAACCAGAGTGTCCATCAGCTGATGAATGGGTAGACCAAACATGGTCGATCCACACAGTGGACTATCATTCAGCCAGAAAAGGAACGAAGTACTGGCGTATGCTACAACATGAATGCACCTTGAAAAAATCATGCTAAACGAAGGTAGCCAGACACAAAAAGACAACACATGATTGCATGATTCCACTTCTATGAAATGTCCAGAAATGACAAATCTGGAGAAACAGAAAATAGGTTCCTGGTTGCCAGCGGCTGGGGGAGGTTTGGGGGTAAAGGGGAAGTCTACTGATAGGCCTGGGGTTTTTTCCTCAGGTGATGAAAATGTTCTAAAATAATTGTGGTGACATTTGCAAACTCTGTAAAAAAAAAAAAACACATAGAATGGTAAAAGAATGGATTTTATGATATGTGAATTATATCTTAATGAGAAGGAAAATCTTACTGTAGTGCTCCGAGGTGAGCACTATATATTGAAATTGTTCTGCTCTACCAAATCATCTGGTTTAGGGGTTGGTCCATGAGCAGCATCATAGGCATTGCCTGAGGGTGAGAAATGGACAATGGGAGGCCTTCTCCCAGGCCTTTGGAAATCACAATCTGTACCTCAACAAGGCCCCTTCCCAGGTAATTCATATGCACATTCAAATTAGAGAAACCCTGATCCAAAGCATTAATGAGGTCTTAAGAGTCTAGTGTTGAGTGACAAGTTTGTAGCATGAGTGATCATACTAACACACTTGATTTCAAAGGCATGAGAGAGATCAGGAAAAAATGTTAGAACAAATTTTGTTTAATTTAGAAAAAAAATTGTTTAATTTGTTGGCCTTTATTTCTTTACAAGTTTCTCTTTTCTTTGATAAGCAGTAACTTGCTTTTTAAAAAAAAAAAAAACTATCCTTTTTATTTATTTGTAGAATCTTAGTTCCCCAACCAGGAATTGAACCTATGCCCTTGGCAGTGAAAGCTCAGAGTCCCAACCCCTGGACCACCAGAGAACTTCCTACAAATTCTCTTTAACGTTAAACAAAGAAAGAAAAGAAATCGGGGGTGGGGGAAGTTTTGGATAATGGTGTGAAGTCCAGGGCTTAAGCATGCTATATTATTTGTGGGTTTTTCTTTTTTTGCCAGCTAGAAATCACTTCAAGTGTGGAACTTTCTCTGACCAGCTGCTGTTCTAAGTGCTGTTGACTAGCATGGCTGTGGGCTCTTTTCTAAAAAAAATATGGCAATGCTTGTGGGGTGCAGAGGTTAATGCTGCTGCTAAGTCGCTTCAGTCGTGTCCGACTCTGTGCGACCCCATAGATGGCAGCCCATCGGGCTCCCCCGTCCCTGGGATTCTCCAGGCAAGAACACTGGAATGGTTTGCCATTTCCTTCTCCAATGCATGAAAGTGAAAGTGAAAGTGAAGTCACTCAGTCCTGTCTGACTCTTAGCGACCCCATGACTGCAGCCTACCAGGCTCCTCCGTCCATGGGATTTTCTAGACAAGAGTACTGGAGTGGGGTGCCATTGCCTTCTCCGGAGGAGGTTAATAGACAACCATATTTAAACCTTGAGACCCTTAAACTCCTATATCCTTGAAAATGTTGATTTGCACCTTTTGATTACTAATTTGTACTTATTGTTCCACAGTACAGATTGAAAATTAACATTTTAAAGTTTAATTTATCTTCCAAAATGATACAATTAACATATCACTGAAGCAGTACAGATTTAATAACCTATTTCTTTTCTTATTCCTACTCCAGGTAAGCAGTATTAACAGTATACCATCAGCCCTCAGATCAGAGGTTTCTGCATTCATGGATTCAATCAACCAAGGATAAAAAATATTTTGGAAAACAATTTTTTTCTCTGGAAAGTTCCAAAAGGTAAAATTTGAATTTGCCAAGCACTGGCAACACTTAGGTAACACTTACATTGTATTTAAAGCTATTTATATAGTATTTACATACTTCATTGAATTATCTTGGTACTTTTGTAGAAAATCAGTTGACCATGCATGTATGACAGGCTTCCCAGGGGGCTCAGTGGTAAAGAACTTGCCTGCCAATGTAGGAGATGGAAGAGACTCATGTTCACGCCCTTGGGTAGGGAAATCCCCTGGAGAAGGAAATGGCAACCTGCTCCAATATTCTTGCCTGGGAAATCCCAAGGACAGAGGAGCCTGGCAGGCTACCATCCACGGGGTTGCAAAGAGTTGGACATGACTGAACATACACATGCATGCACACGTCGATGTATGGGTTGATTTCTGAACTTTAAATTCTGTTCTACTGATTTTTATGTCTATCTTCATGACAACATCACAGTCTTAGTTACTATAGCTTTGTAGTAAATTTTAGAATTAAGCGTGCATCCTTCCAACTTGGTCTTTCTTTTTCAAGGTTATTTTGGCTACTTTGGGTCCCATGCATTTCCACATGAATTTTAGGATCAGTTTCACATCTGTCTCCTGGTGAGACCCTGGAAGGCAAGGCATGTCTTGGAGTCATCTTCATGACCTGCTTGATTTGTTGCATGTGTGGCCCATTAGTACACATCAACAGCTGCTGAACTCAATGAAATATTATAGGGATTTTTGTCTTGAGTATAGAGGGAATTTCCACCTGGAAATAATGGTGGTATTCGTTTCAGTTCCAATGCACTGAGCTGCAAGTAGCAACTACAAAACAATTAACAATGGCCTAAATCACAGGGTATTTGTGTCTTACTGGGGGCTTCCCCGGGTCTTCCCCGGTGGCTCAGAGTATAAAGAATCTGCCTGAGATGCTGGAGACCGGGGTTCAATCCCTGGGTCAGGAAGATCCCCTGGAGAAGGAAATGGCAACCCTCTCCAGTATTCTTGCCTGGAGAAGTCTATGGAGAGAGGAGCCTGGTGGGCTACAATCCGTGGGGTTCCACAGAGTCAGACATGACTGAGCAACTAACATTTTCACTCAACAAGGAGTCTGAAGGTAGGCAGACTCCAAGACACTCAGCAATTCAGTCACGTCTATGTCCATCCTTGCCCTCCAGTGTTCCCAATATTCTGGTCTTTTCTCTTGCTTGTCCTCTCATCAGTAGTAGATAGATGGTTGCCATCATGCCAGACTCCATTTCCTCATGCCAGCATCATGAAGAAGAGTGAGGATGGTGATAAAGACTTTCTTTTCTGCAGGCTTTGTGAGTGATCCAAATGTGAAGCTGCCTCCCATATCACTGTCCAGAACTGAATCATGTCCTGTCCCCAGCCCAGTCTTTGGGGAATGGGGATGAGATTACCATGATTCATTTCAGGGCATACCTTTCCTGAAATCCAGGTTAAGCAGGAGTGAGGTGTGATATATGCTGCAAAGAATAGTGCTTACCTCAAACCGAGTATATCTGATTCACAACATGGCATTTTTGTAGACTTAGGTAGTAACTCAACTGACATTGTTCCTTTGAAAAAATAAAATGGGTTCTCAGCACCAAAGAGAACTCTTGAAAAACATTTGCAATACAATCCAAAATACATGGAAATTCAAATACTTATCTTTAAAACTGTATGAATATAATTTCATCATTTTTAGACCCATTTAAAAGTATTTTAGAATCTTTCAGTTTGAGCACCAAATATGAACATAAACTGTCAAGGTGTAGATATTTAAAAACAATGGTTAACAGAGTTTACTCCATGAAAATCAAGGAACCTTGTTAATTTTCTGTTTGTTCATTTGTTCTGTCCTCAAAAAAGGTGGGATTGGGGCTTCCCTGGTGGTCCAGTGGTTAAGAATTCATCTGCTAATGCAGGGGACACAGGTCCCATCCCTGGTCTGGGAGGATCCCACATGCCACAGGGCAACTAAACCCCTGTGCTACAACTGAGCCCAGAAATCTATAGCCCATGCTCCAGAACAAGAGAAGCCAAGGGAATGAGAAGCCCAAGCACCACAACCAGTGACTAGCCCCCCACTGGCGGCAACTAGCCTGCCCACCTAGCAAGGACCCAGTGCAGTCAAAAATAAGTAACTCAGACGATAAAGAATCTGTCCACAACGCAGGAGATGAGGGTTAGGAAGATCCCCTGGAGAAGCGAATGGCAACCCACTCCAGTATTCTTGCCTGGAGAATTCTATGGACAGAGGAGCCTGGTAGGCTACTGGAGTCCGTCCATGGAGTCATAAAGAGTTGGACTGGACTGAGTGACTAACACTTTTTCACTTTCAAAAAAAAAAAAAAACAAAAAAAAAAGTGAGATTACCTGCTGTTCATAAACTCCATAGGGTACCGGCCATAATGGCTCAAGGAACTAAGGTCACAGACAGTGAGTGGCAGAATCTCATCTCTCGTCTCCAGATCCAGCGCTCATCCTGCTTAACTGCAGGAGGCTCGATCAACAAACATGGTCTGCGAGCCCATGACCTGGCAATGTCCCAGATATTTCTGTCTGGTGCTTGGAACGAATTTCCACCTGGAAAAATGCTATGTATTCGTTTTAAGGGTGCGGCTGTGTCCGGGAGAGCCAGGGAGACCCCGGGGAAGGTGAAAGTCTAATGGGGTGGGCACGGAGGACCAGACCGCGAAGATTCTAAGCACCTAAAGTGGAATCACAGGGTATCCAACGTCAGGGGCGCGCGAGGTCAGGGGGCTGAGCCGCCCGGTGCCCGCCTGGCGGCGCTGTCAGCACCGCTCCCCCGGCCGCTGCCCCTGCCGCGGGCCTCCAGCCACAGGCGTCGCTGTGTGCTCGCGCCGGCACGGGAGCCGCGTTCCGCGGGGAGCAGGCGCTCGCGGTGTGCCGGGGTTTCAGTTTCTGGCGCGAACTTCCGCCGTTCAGAAGTTGCGGAGAGGCTTCGCGCGATGTCCGGAGACAGCAGCGGCCGCCGGCCCGAGGGCCGGGGCCGAGGCCGCGATCCGCACCGGGATCGCACCCGCTCCCGCTCCCGCTCGCGGTCCCCGCTGTCGCCCGGGTCCCGCCGCGGCTCCGCGCCCGAGCGCAGGGAGGCCCCGGAGCGCCCGGGCTTGGAGGATACCGAGCCGTCGGATTCCGGGGACGAGATGATAGACCCGGCGAGCTTGGAGGAGGAGACCGACCCCAGCCTCTGCCGCCAGATCCGCCATCAGTACCGGGCGCTCATCAACTCGGTCCAACGTAAGGCGGGAGCGCGAGGCGGGAACCGCGCGCAGGCCCTGCGCGGCCCGGCTGGTTCGCTGCGCCCGGGACCAGCCCCGCGCCGCCCGGATTCGGGGTTTGCGAGGCGCTAGTGCGTCGGTCGTGCGGATCGCACCGCACGACCTTGGCGGGGCGCGACCGCCCGAAGCCAGGTGCTGTCTGGAAGCGGGGGAGAGGAGGCAAGCGGAGCCGGGGCGCATTTTCTTACATCCCGCGGTTCCCCGCCGGCAGTCGCCCGCCCGCGGCAGCTGCCAGAAATGCAAATTCTCCAATGCACCCTGGACCTACCTATTCTGAAACTCTGGGTGGCCCGGCTCTGCAAGCTGTGGCTTGCAGAGCCGGAGAACCCTTCTATTAAGAGCGCTCCTCAGAGGCTGCAGAAGGCGTGTAAGCTCATGGGTGAAGGTTAGGGGGAGCGAAGTGGGTCCCCTTTTCAAGTTCATTCTGCTAAAGGGGTACGGTCATCTTTTCTGTTTTCAGGCCGTTTTGAAGAGATACAGCTTGAAAGTAATTCCACCGGGGAGCGGGGGTGGGGGTGGGGATGAGGGCGGGGACTTGGCTCTCCAGATGCAGCTGGTCACTTTGTTAATGACTTGTTAGCCTATGATGAGCACCTTTCCCAAAGCTTGTATTTTTTTAAAATAGAAAACCGGGAGGATATATTGAATGCCAGCGACAAGTTAACAGAGGTCCTTGAAGAGGCCAACAATCTCTTTAATGGAGGTAATTCATTATTTTATGAAAGGAAGCGTTCTGTGATCATATATTTTAGGGTAATTTTAATTAGTTTTGCATGAGAACCGAATACTTGACACAAACAACCCCCATATTTATTTATAAGAGTGCTTTACTAGTTTTGGAATCTTTTTCCTTGTAGCACCGCTACTACTTTCATGGTGCACTTATCAGCCCCAAAGCAGGTAGGAAGGGCTTTACGTGAAGTTTGGGATGGGGGTGGGGAGCAGCAGCCAGTTTTAACAAGCGCCCCAGGTGATTCGGTGGCTTGTTCAACTTTGAGAACCTTCTGGGTATTATCTTTCTACTGTATTGACTGCTGAGAACTTTGATGTCTTATCTTTCTACCCTATTGACTACCCAGGATGCATTGGATGTATTAAAGAAAGAACTGAGCTGGCTTCTGACATCCTGTTTCTTTTCCTGCCTTCCTCCCGACCTCCGTCCCTAAGCTCCTTGCTCTTGGTCCACCTGGTGTAACCCAGTGGGGATGGCCCTGTCTACAAGTGGCCCTGCTGGTCTCCAGTGAGGGGAGGGGCCCGAGAAAGAGAGAGAAGAGTCTCAGCACTGATCTCTAGACCACTGTGGGGGGCGAAGGGGACTCTGAAATAAAAGCTTGGTTTGAATGAAAAGCAGCAGCAGTGTTAGTGCTAAGAGCGGTCTCTGTGTTTGAAGACAGGACAGGTCAGGCATGCCCCTGATGGTGTGGGCACTGGGTCACCGAGCCCGGGACAAGTCCTCAGCCCACTTTTCCCTCCTGGCCTTTCTCTAAATTCTATGGGAGCAGAAAGGGAGAGTGCAGACCCATGCAGGTGGAGAAGTCAACAGAGTGGACACCACCACTCCACGTGTTCTCTGAGGACCAGAACATTTCTTTCTTTCCATCTGGTGCAACCCCTCCTCCACTCTCTCTAGCTTTTTCTTCTCTTCTGAGCTTGGACCCCCAGGCTGTCTCTTCAGGGTTGCTCTTGACCCCTTGTCCCCTGTAAAGTTGTTGATTAACAGATCATTTCCTGCTTGGCTGATTCCACTGTGCTGGCTGGGTCGCCTCTTTAAGGCACGGTTACTCACTCAACCTGGCCCTAGGAGATGGTCAGCCAACAAAGAATTCTGTATCTGCCATATATACAGATTGGATGTTCTGTAACTCTCCAGAGGCTTGAATCCATCCGTGGGAGATTGGCACTTTTCTCACAGTTTGCATGGCAGGGACGGGCCAGCGGTGGGGAGGAGAGGTCTAGAACAGCCGAGGAATTACTCCTTAGCTTCTGCCTTTTCTCTCATTCATTGTCACATTCACAGTAATTCTCCTGAAATAAAACTGGGGAGAAAATTATGCATATAAATACAAAACTTTGGGCAATCAGAAATTCAAATGAAATGGCCTTGAGGAGCAAGCCAGGCAGAGGGATTTGTGTGTTTGAACTCTACCAGGTTTGTCTCTTGGCTGCCTTTTCAGTTCGCCTTTGCTGGTGTTCCTGGAGTATGTTTCCACACTGCCTGTTCCCTTTCAGGGTCTGATCAAACCCATTCCCCTCAGTCCTGCTGTGTCTTCCTCCAATGAACCCTCACCCCCACCTCCCCAAACCTCATCCTCAGTTTCCTTGCCCAATTTCCTTCTTGTCTCCTTTTATTTAAATCCTTTTCTTTCTGTAGCTTATCTTAAATGTTAAAAGATGAACCTTTTCATCTTCAAAGATGAACATTTTTGGACCATCCATCCTTAGAGTTTATGGCCCTGCTGCCTGTAGGCTGTTCATTCCGTGGGACCTGTGCTGCTAGGCTGAGTTTGCATCTCCCGCTACCTGCCCAGCATGGAACTTCACCTGAAGCTCCTTGACCACTTACCTATTACCGGTCTGCAAACATCCATGCCCAAGCACAGCGCCTTACACACCGTGGGCATTCAGCTTGGCTTCCATCATCAACACAGGTGTTGATAGTGCCTAGATGAGTTACTGGAGCCCAAGGGAACAGCCAGTGTTAGAGATGGTGGAGGTTTTGTTAAACTGCGGTTAATGAAGAGATTTTTATTCAGTTCCCAGGAGCAGGAACAGTGTGGTAGAGAGAGCTGACTTTTTAGGAAGACTGGTCAGCTTTGATTTCAGATTTTGGTGAGCTGAGCAGGGGAACCTGTTTTTAGACAGAGATGGGAAATGGGGAGTAAGTGCAACTGAAAGTTTTGGGAAAATGCCTGTGGATAAACATGTATGTTGTAACGTGTGTCTTTTTCTTCTTTTTTGAATAGTGTCCCGAGCAAGAGAAGCAGTCCTAGATGCCCACTTTCTTGTTCTGGCTTCAGATTTGGGCAAAGAAAAGGCAAAGCAGCTGCGTTCTGATCTGAACTCGTTTGATATGTTAAGATATGTAGAAACTCTAGTAAGTTCAAAGCTACAGAATCATAATAAAAAATGTTTCATCTGTCACATATTGTATAATTATCCACTTTGCTTATATCCATATGCAGATGGTTTTCACTTCATTTTCCCTTTTGTTTGGGCCTGAGATTCCTCCAGAGAGATCTTACCAAATTAAACACATGACAGTCGAACTATGTGGTAGAATCTAGATTGGGAGTTTAGAGCAGCTTGAAAATCTGCTAGCTTTCTAAGACTCAGGGTGCTATGTTTATTTCAAATGGCCATTTCTTCCCCTCACTCAGTTGTCAGTTCATGAGTTCATTCTCAGTGACCCGGGACCTTTGTCCGAGGCTGGGCAGAAGCCCACAGGCAGGCGAAGTGCAGCTGGATGTGAGTTACGTCTGGTGGAGGGGCATGTTTTGATTTGTCTTTGAGAATATTTCAGAACCATACGAATATGACTGGGGTTCTGCTTTTGTTTTTTGTTGTTGTTTTATTCAACTGTCTTTGCCTCTTAATGTTTGAATGGTGGTTCCCTGAAATTTTGAAACTTTTGCTTGATGAATTTACCCCCAAAAAAGCACAATGAGATGAACTTTGTATTTTACTCTTGTTTTTTTTTATCTTGGTTTTACTTTGAGCCAACTTCTGTCCTAGCATTTCTGTTAGGACATTGACTTTCTGTTTGTTAAAAGGTTATTAAAATGATTTAGTACCATAAGACCTGAACAGATAAATTATTTTGTAAAGGTATGAGGCAGATGAGGTTTTTTTTGTTTTCAAAACCTTAGATGTTTTAAAAAATTTAACTTACCACCAAAAAAACCTTACATTTTTCTTTTTTTAAAACTTGAAGTATAGTGCATTTTGGAAAATGCTCGATAAAGTTGACTATATACTGGTTAATCTTTTTAAAAGTTACTTTTATTTATCAGGATGAGTTTTGTTCTTTAAATAACATATCAGTAAATTCTGTAAGTCTTAAAGTAGTCCATGCAGACCCTCAATTTAATAGCTGTCTAGACTCTGGCGGGAGGATTTTTTCAAGTATTACACCAAATATAAGGACTATAAAGAAAAAATTGGTAGATTTGACCAGATAAAAACTGAAATGTCTTCTTCCAAGTGTGCAGTGGTAGAACGGTTGGCAGGAGAATGGAACAGCTGACTTTGTCTCTCTGACTGGGTTCTGGCAGCCTCTCTTTTCTTCAAAGTTTAACTGCCTTTAAAGAGTTAAGCTCTCTGAGGGCTTTTTGATTACTGTTTATATATGGTATTGCTGTTTTAATTTGATAACTTCTAGGCATTTCATAATTTATAATGTAATAAAAATGTACTTTCATAAAAGCAAATTTAATACACTTTCTGCAAGATAGCTTGAGATAAGAGAATTATTAGACTTCCGCCAACTCTTCCCAGGAAGTCAGCTTTAAGATGAGTGAATCTCTCCCTGATGCTAGGTGCTGCTCCCTGGAAAACCTGATCTGCAATCTGATCAGGGGTCTCCAGGAGGTTGGCTGGAAATGAAAACTGAAAGACAGCTAAACTTCCCAGTTCTATCCCAGAGCATTTGCTTAGGGATGTAATTTCCTATTTTTATGCTCATAGTTGTGTGTGATCAGGCCTAGCGGGCTTAGTTCTGGTATGCCAGCCCCTTGGCCTGCAGGGGGCTAGAGCAGGGTTTCTCAGCCTTGGCACTAAGGGCATTTTGGGCTGGTTGAGTCTTTGTTGTGGGGGCGCCTGCTGTGGGATGTTTAGCACTATCCTGGCTTCTACCTACTACATGGCAGAAACATGGCCCGCCCTGCCACCCACCCAATTGTGACGCTCAAGTGTCTCCAGACAGAATGCCTGGCGAGGGGTGGCGGGTGGCGGTGTGCTTAAAATTGCTCTGGTTGAGACCCGTTGGTCTGGATCATCTCACTTTCTCACCAGAAAGTCCTGAGTACCTTGAAGAATAGTTTCTGCCAAAAAGAAGGTGCCTTTGAAAACAGGAAATTTGTAATAAGACATTGAGCCAACATGTTAGGACACTGAAAACAGACTTTGCCTCTGGCCTGTTGTGTAGTGATAGAGATGATTGAGTACCGTGAATGATTGCTTGTGTCTTAACTGGGGTTTCTGTTTCCCTTCGTTTTTGTAGCTGACTCATATGGGTGTAAATCCGCTAGAAGCTGAAGAACTCATCCGTGATGAAGATAGTTCTGATTTTGAATTCATAGTCTATGACTCCTGGAAAATATCAGGCAAAACAGCAGAAAACACCTTTAATAAAACCCATACATTCCACTTTCTGTAAGATTATTTTGAAAATCCGACAGACCAGCCATTTGTAAAGCTTAAATTGTATTTTATTGTAGGGACAACAATTACTTGGTATTGTAGAGGAGACAATCATGATGCCATCGCTCGGAGACTTTCTAAAGGTTGATTTAAAAGCCCATAGTATCTTGTGGATGGATCCTCATCCTGCTTAACTAAGGCAGGAAAGGCCGTGGGCTGGCACCTTTGCTTTCTAGTGTGGGAGACTTCAGGTCTGTGACATAACGTCTGGCTTTATCATCTTTAAAAGTCCTTATTACATAGGAGGATGATACCTCCTATGAGAGGTATCTTAAGATTCTACCAATATATGTAAAGTGCCATTTATTATATATAATTCCCTGTTAGATGATTGCTGTCCTATATTTAAAGACTAGTTGAGTCACTGTCACATAAACTGCCCAGTTCATCTTTTTTGGATACAGCTTTGATTTTGAAAAGCTTTTCTTTATACTCAAATGGAACTGGCTTCTGTCTTAATTTCCTAGCTCAGTCTTACTGAGAGGCTAAGAGCAACTCTTACTGGTTCTTTTGTAAGACAGCCTTTAAAATACCCGGTAGAAAAAATAAATAAAAATAAAATACCCAGTAGATAATTTCTCCAGGGCAACCACTCAAGTGGTTTCTTCCTTAAGTGGATAACTTAGGGCATTTGTCTTTTCTGATTGCCCTTCTAAACCTCCTGAGATTGGTAGTGCCTCAGTTAGAAGGCCTTGGAGATGCAGATTTAGTTAAGTCTATGGTGTGGGACCAGGCTTCTGGGTTTTTTTCTTATTTCCCGAGGCATCTATTTTTAACAAGACTTCCCTTAATTCAAGTGCCCAGAATCACTGTATATTACAGCAAAAAGATCAAACTTCTTTATTATAGGAAAAGTCTAAATCTTTTTTTTTTTTTTTGCTGTTGAATTAGGCTCCACCATAAATGTAGGATCTAAAGATAGCCTTTTGGGAATTCCCTGGTTGCCCAGTGGTTAGGACTCCGAGCTCTCACTGCTGAGGGTGTGGGTTCAGTCCCTGGTCGGGGAACTAAGATCCCCAAAGCCTCAGGGCATGTCCAAAAAAATGAAAGAAAGATAGTTTTGGGTTGCATAACTTAAACCCTTTGTCATCATCTAGCCCAACTTGCGGCCACAGTGATTTACTCACAACTTTACAGCCTTGTACTTGCTGTTGCCTTGGCCTGCAGTGGCCTTTCCCCCATGTTTTCTTTCCATCTGGTGAGGTTTGCTTGGGCTTCTCAGTTCACCTTAGTGGTAAAGAAGCCGCCTGCTAATGCAGGAGATGTAAGAGACTCGGGTTCGATCCCTGGGTCTGGAAGATCCCCTGAAGGAGGGCACCACAACCCACTCCAGTCTTCTTGCCTGGAGAATCCCATGGACAGAGGAGCCTGGAGGGCTACAGTTCATAGGGTTGCAAAGAGTCAGACACTACTGAAGCGACTTAGTGCATACATAGGATCTCTACAGTACACTTTGATTTCCTCCAGTGTAGGGACCACAGGGGACTAAATTCCCTGGGCCCTGATTGTTTCTGCCTGGTATGTCTGTTACCGTAGGGCTTTTTTGGGAGGTGGAGGGAGTCCAAAAGGGACAGGAATCCCATGCCCTCTGCCTTACCTGTTGTCTCGTAAGACAGGTGTATTCTGGAGTCCCAGGCAGTGGGGCTCTGCTCTGGCACCCCCAGACCAAGAGGCTTTTTTAACCCCAGTGGGGCTATTCATTCCCATCCCCCACACACATTTGTCCTTCCCCTGATCTCTGAAGCTGGCTCTGCTAAACAGACAACAGGCTAGCTGGGAGGACCACAGGCATATTGACTGACTTACTGTTGAGAGTAAAATACAAAGGTGTTGAGGAGGAATCTGGCTGAATTCTTTGAGAAACACAGAAGGAGCAGAAAGGCTGTCACAAACCTGATAGTCTTGGTCTGAGGTCACTCGTATACCACTGATGCCTGGTCTGAATTTGAGGATGCTGTGGGAACCGCTTTCAGTTAGTGAGATCAGTTTGTTTTAAAAACAAAGACATGAAAGCATATTTTTCATTAGGTTGGGTTCAATACAAGGAGAGTGCCCTGTGCCAAAGCCACGAATTGAACGTCCAAGAAAAGCTCGTATGATAGAAGAGCAGCAGGCAATGCCTGCCCAGGTTTGTTTATTCAAATGTTGCTTTTTTAAACACTTAATTCAAAATAGCCATTAGTATCATATGCATGTAATTTAGCCGTCTTTTCTCAGCTTTTGGGTCTGGAGTCAGGTTCTGTCACTTAAAAAGTAATCATTTAATGTTTGAATCATTTTTGATGTGTTTAAGTCTTTAAACATTTTATCGGATTGACCACTTGTCTTAGTTTTTATCTCATTTCTGTAGTATGGATTAGTTCTCCCAAAACAGGTTTCTTAACTCAGGCACTATCGGCATTTGGGGCTGGATAATTCTTCGCTGTGAGAGGCTCTCCTGTGCATTATAGGATGTTTAGTAGCATCCTTGGCCTCTTCCCACTAGATGCTAACAGCCTCCTCTCGTAGTTCTCCTTCCCATCCCCAGTATGACAATCAAGTGTTAGAAAATGTCCCATCGGTGGGGTGGGGAAGGGGCTGCAGAAAAATGACTCCCTGGTGAGAACCACTGTTCTAAACTTCCCTTTTTATAATTTGCTATTTTACATTCAACATGAAAATGATTGATTTGTTACTGTTATTCCTCTACTAGATAATTCATATGAAAATGTTACTAGACCTAGAAAAATCTTTTTTAACCATCAATTTTAAGACAGGAATAAAAACTGTTAGAAATCCTAAGGAAAAGATATTTAGAGGAGTTTGGCCAGGGAAGAGAGCAGAAAAGGTTAACAGGCAGGCAAGTAGGTCAGTCTGCTTGATAACAGCTTTATATTTTCAGTTAAAAAGAATGGAAGAGTCTCATCAAGAAGCAACAGAAAAAGAAGTAGAAAGAATCTTGGGATTGTTGCAAACATACTTTCAAGAAGATCGTAAGTATGATACCAAGCTCAAAATGGAGCAATCTGTATTTGTCAATTAGGCCGTGTCATTTGCAATGAGAAGCTATTTTTATTTAAAAGGCATATGTGTAATGCTTCATTTTGACTTTTCTTGACATGCCTTTTATGAGACTTCTCTCTAGAAATCCCGTGAGAACATTGGTGAAGGAAATTCTCCTTTTTATTTTTTTCAAAGACGGGATTTTTTTTGGGGGGCGGGGGGCGGATATTTTTTCTTTTACAAAATAATACATGCCAAAGACGTGAGAGAAGTAAAAAGTCAAGTACCTGTTCTACCTGACCTCACTCCCTGGAGGTCGCCACGTATAAAATGTGATGTGTGTATTTTCAGACTTTCTTACATCTATGTCAGTCATAATAAATATGCAACTAAGTAGTTGGGATTTTTTTTTTGTTAGTGGTGGTGGTGGTTTGCTTTTTTCAAAAAAAATAATACACACATTCTTCTGCAACATGACTCGTCCATTTGGACATTTTCCCATATTGATACATGCAGATCCTGCTTACTCTTTTTCGTGATTCCCATTGGGTGACTGTATCATACATTTAACAAATCCTCTATTAGTGGGCAAGTTCTTTATAGCATTTTTCTCTTGTACAAACTGCTGGAGTGAAAAATCTGAGCGCAGAACTTTGTGCAAGTATTTCTGTAGAACGGCTTTTTAAAGGAGGATTGCCAGGGAAGGGGGCATGCAGATTTTTAATAGATATACCAGATTATCCTCCAGCGAGGTTGTATTGATTTCCATCCCACAACAGGATGAATGCCCATTTCCTTTCTCTGGTTAACACTAGAGAATACTGGTCTTGATTGGTAGGCAAGAGTAATTTTTCCTCCACTGAAGGATTTTTTTCCTCTTGTCTTCAGCTGATACTCCCATGTCCTTCTTTGACTTTGTGATTGACCCACATTCTTTCCCCCGGACAGTGGAAAACATCTTTCATGTTTCTTTTATTATAAGGGTAAGATTTAAGATTATTTCTCTGTTTCTCTTTGCTTTTAAGAGAGTAAATAATAATAGGTATAGATGAGAGGTGGCTAAGGAATTTGCACTAACCAGTGTGTGTTTTAGACCCACTGTAGCAAAACACTGACTAGTCACAGGCCAAAGAAACTAGCTAAAAAATTCAGTGCTTGCTTTTACATTTTAGAAATTTTTGGAGCTTACAGATTAGGTAACTATGTGATATAAATGTTAAATTTCTCAATTTTGTTAGTTGTTATGTAAGAAAACACCCTTGTTTTCAAGAAATACACACTGAAGTTGTAGTGAAAAGGGCTTCCCAGGTGGCACAGTGGTAAAGAATTCGCCTGCCGGTTCAGGAGATGCAAGAGATGCAGGTTTAATTCCTGGTTTGGAAGATCCCCTGGAGAAGGAAATGGCAAACCACTCCAGTATTCTTGCCTGGAGAATTCCATGGACAGAGAAGCCAGTCCATGGGGTCCCAAAGAGTCGGACACGACTGAGTGACTACACTTTCACTTTCAGAGAGAGAAAGCAGTAATGTAAATATGGCAAAACATGAACAGATGGTGACCCTGGGCAAAGAATGTATGGGAGGTCTTTACAGTAGTCTTGTAACTCTTAAGTTTGAACTAATTTCAAAACAGATGGTTTAGGAGAAACAAAAAGAAAAATTCTCAGAAATGTACCTTGAGAATTTTCTCTAGGCTGTCTTTAGTCTTATGCCTGGTTGCAATCCTGCACTTCTAAGATGAATTCGATTTTAACCTTAGGCAGAAAATCTTGTGTTGACAAAAGTATTTTTTCAGAAATGATAACCAAAGCATATTCTGTCAACGGTCAGTGATAGTATTATGCATCATAAAATGTGTTGTATTCAGGAACTCCCTGGCGGTCCAGTGATTGGGACTCCTGGCTCTCACTGCTGAGGGCCTGGGTTCAGTCCCTGGTGGGGGACCTAAGATCCCACCAGCTGCATGGCTCAGCCAAAAAAATAATCATAATAATAAAATGTGGAGTACTCAAAAAGTATGAATCAGTCAAAGAGTCAAGATGGTTGTAGTTTTATTTAAGAGATCTTGGGGATGAGGTTGTGCCTGGGTAAGCGAGCTGATTAAAACCTGAAAGATACCCCATGTAGAGAGAGATGTTAGAGAAGCCTTGTCTGTATACACTCCTTGTTATTGTTATGGTATATTTTGATTGTCTAAGATTTAGAATTTTCTCACTGAGTAATTTTTTCATCCAATGGCTGTAGGTTTTGAATCTAAATTTTAGTCTTTGTGTTTGTTACAGGATGGTTTTGCAAGAATAAGACTTGATCAAGACCGACTGCCAATAATAGGTAAATGATTCTATGTCCAGAAAAGTTAGTTTTAAAGAAAAGGTATTTGTTACTGGAGGGTGTGAAATGTATTTTATTAAATGTAAATTGAGTTTTTATTTTAGGCAACAAACTTTTACAATGTCTTCCTCAACTAACTGAAAATACTGAAAACTTGATCATAGTTTAAAACTGATGGATTCAGTTCTGTCATTGATTCAACAGCTATTGCTGTGAAGAATAAGAAATGGTATAGTTTCCCTTAAATTTTAATTTAGAAGGTCTGTAATTGCAGTTATTTTTGTAGTTTCCTTCTTTCTATTTTATCCCTAATGCCAGCTCCTCCTCTCCAGAGAGAATTTTTTTTTTTCTTTCTCATTTTTTTGCCTCTTTTATTTACAAGTTTCATTTAAATCTTTCTCACAGTTAGAAAATTGATGTCAAAAAAGGACACTGCTATACAATTTACAAATGTCAGTAAATATTAAAGAACATGGTTAATACAGAGAGAATCTTAATTTTGTTGAATGATTCACATTCTCCATTACTCTTTGCCTTCTAAGACCTCCTGTACAGAATGAAGTGTTTTCACTGCATTTACCTGTTCCTTTAAAAGTTCTTACTTTCATACTGGACGCACTAGACCTTAGCTCTGTGTTTGGTTCATAGATATGCAGAGTTTTTCAAATGATTGGAATGTGTTATTTTACCATATGTATTTTTTTTTTAAATGGAAGCAAGCAGGGTTACTTTCTATTGTAACAATACAACACTAATGCATGAATTCCTAATAAGGATATAATATTCTAAGCGTCTGCTTGGTACAGGTGTCATTCCTATTATTCATTGGTTTCTGTTCAGATTACCTCCTCTGATTTGAAAACTTTGCCTCTCAAACAGAGCCTGTTAATATTAATGAAGAAAGTGGAGGAATTGACCAGAATACTCAAATTAGGAATCAAGGAATTATAGCTTTGAGTTATCGAGACTGGGAGGTAAAGCCCTGCATGTTACCCCGGGCAGTTTGTTTCCAAGAATTCCTTTGCTGTAAACCCAGTGCCCACATGCTCTCTGTTCTCTACCAGGAAATTGTGAGGACCTTTGAGATCTCAGAGCCTGTAATTTCTTCAAGTCAGAGCCGGCAGAGGCTAAGTGCTTGACACCAGCTGAAGGTAACATTTCCCATGGGACAGCTGCATGTATTTATTATAGTTTCTGTCTCACTCTTTCATCTTCTGGTGAAATTTGCATTCTGCCTCCCTCTAGTGCCCCATTCTTAAAATTGTGTGTAACTGGTGAGAAGGGCAGAACATGACCTAATGGTTGCAAGTTCCCACCTTTGGATTGATTACTTTGGTGTTCTTTTTTTTTTTTTTTGTCAATCAAATCATCTATTTTTATTATATTAAAAGCAAAGTAATAAGCAATAAAGAGAATCCAGAATGAGAATAAATGTAATACAGTAATAAAAGAAATGTAAATAAAAAGTTTAAAAAATGGAGGGAATTGATGTGAATAAAGTAAAACAACCCAAATTCACATTCACGAGGTATGAGAATCACCAAAGGAACATTACATAAGCCATATGACAGAGTGATGGTCTCTTGAAAATAAGACAAAATTTTTTTTAAAAAGGATCAGTTCAATTACTTTGGTGTTCTTAAGATGCGCAGTTGAAAGAGACAGAGCAGAGGTTGTTCTTGGTTTCGCATTCTCCCCTCCCCCGCCACAAATGGATAAATGAGATAATGGAACATTGAATCCTCCCATCAGTTTTGTTCACTGTCCCATTAGGTTTGCTTACTTTATGCAGACAAAGTAGAAAAGGAAAATTAAGATAGAACTACCTTGGAATGATGTTGGTAATGGACATTTCTGAAACCTGAGTTTTGCTCATGAAATAATTCTCCATTTTTATAAAGGAGATGGGGAAGGGAATCTGAGAAATGACCTGGTATTCTGTACTGCACACAGCTGTGGGTGGGGATCGGGAGATGGGATCCTGTTGGCCCTGCCCTTTTAAAATGTCAGGCAAGTCAGTCTTCCTCTGCTTTGTCTTCCTTCTCTATAAATCTGTAAAATGGGATTCTGAGTTAGATAGTTAAAATTAGCTTTTCAGTACTTAGTGTAAACTCTTAATATATGCTTCAATTATTTGAGCTTCTTTTGTTCCAAGGTAATTGAAGGAAAGAGGAGAACTGACATAAGATCTATACTGTGGGTTTACCTGGGCCCTCCTCACTGAGGAGGGGCTGGTTGGTAGATTTCCTTTATGCATCTGAAATGAACTTCTGATTTACCATTTATAAACTGTTAACCAGCTCTTTCCCTCCTTTGTTTTTTAGGACTCACATGGATTCTCCCATCCAAAAAGGAAAGCAGCATGTATTGTACATATTGTATGATCAAACATTTTTAAAGACAGATTGTTTTTAATAAAATGTAGCTTTTGATAGTTAATGAATTTGTCATGTTTGTCTTTGATTAAAGGAAATTCATTGCCATATGCACACATAATTGCAGTCATTCTGTATTTTCTGTTCTTGGGAGAGTTTCTGCTTTATCTAGCCCTATCCCATTGAAAGTTTTAGTTAGGTTGTTAAGGGCTTAATGATCATTATGGTTCTATGTGCATCTTTTTGAGCTGTAAAGTTAGCCAGTCAGGTCAACACTTATTAGGTTGTACCATATGAAATTGTTTTCGTAAGTAAGATACAGTCAAATATCAGCAATTTTATCTGCTTCAGCCTGTGATTTACACACAAGGAACTGTTCAATCCTCTTTCAAGCCAAGCCAGACCACTTTTTGGGGCAACGCCAACCCTGGATTCATCTTACCAGCAGTCCTCTCTCTGCACTTGAGGGCTGCTGACTGCCACAGAGAAAACCCATGCAGCTTCAGGTCAGGTGATGCTGCTCCCATGGGTGCTGGGCCATCAGGTCCTTCCTTGATGTTCTGAGTCCTAGTTGGTTCCTCTTCCCGCCCTTCTCCACCCGTCCTTTCTCACTGCTTCCCTCTGATGTCAGAGGTAGCGGTGTGTCATCTACAGAGGCTCTGGTCTCCTGCGTCCGCACCTCCAGGTCTCTGCTGTCAGTCATCCCTTCTTCATACCCAGCACTTGCCCTTCAACCCTGTTCATCTCGTCTTCAAAAAATTACTGTGACCCTTCTCAAGTTATCGCCTTTTAAAGTAACAGTCACTTGCTGTCTCTCCTCATGAGTGCTCCCACCACGCTGTGGGACACCTCCTTTCCCACCATCCTGCAAGGCTCGCTGTTGGCGACTCTTCTCCAAAACTGTTAGATCCAATGGATAAATGCTATGCATTTGACACTTGAAAACTTTACTTTCTGAAAACTCTACATCCTTTTACTTGGTCCTCTCCCTGGTTCCCCTTCTACTGGTTTAGGACTTTCATGATTTGTAGTTCATACGTATCCTGAACATTCCCCCAAATTTCTTTGACTAAACTCTGAAAAGCCACAGATGTACATAACCAGTGGCTTGTTGGACAGCATATGGGCCTGTTTTTAAACATATGTGTAAAACAGCTACCAAAGCAAAGGAGAAGAGCAAAGACATATCCATTTGAATGCAGAGTTCCAAAGACTAGCCAGGAGAGATAAGAAAGCCTTCCTCAGTGATCAGTGCAAAGAAATAGAGGAAACCAATAGAATGGGAAAGACTAGAGATCTCTTCCAAGAAAATTAGAGATATCAAGGGAACATTTCATGCAAAGATGGGCTCAATAAAGGACAGAAATGGTATGGACCTAACAGAAGCAGAAGATATTAAGAGGTGGCAAGAATACACAGAAGAACTGTACAAAAAAGATCTTCACGACGCAGATAATAACAATGGTGTGATCACTCACCTAGAGCCAGACATCCTGGAATGTGCAGTAAAGTGGGCCTTAGGAAGCATCACTACAAACAAAGCTAGTGGAGGTGACGGAATTCCAGTTGAGCTATTTCAAATCCTGAAAGATGATGCTGTGAAAGGGCTACACTCAATATGCCAGCAAATTTGGAAAACTCAGCAGTGGCCACAGGACTGGAAAAGTTCGGTTTTCATTCCAATCCCAAAGAAAGGCAATTCCAAAGAATGCTCAAACTACCGCACAATTGCACTTATCTCACATGCTAGCAAAGAAATGCTCAAAATTCTCCAAGCCAGGCTTTAGCAATACGTGAACCATGAACTTCCAGATGTTCAAGCTGGTTTTAGAAAAGGCACAGAAACCAGAGATCAAATTGCCAACATCCGCTGGATCACTGAAAAAGCAAGAGAATTCCAGAAAAACATCTACTTCTGCTTTATCGACTATGCCAAAGCCTTTGACTGTGTGGATCACAATAAACTGGAAAATTCTTCAAGAGATGGGAATACCAGACCACCTGACCTCCCTCTTGAGAAATCTGTATGCAGGTCAGGATGCAACAGTTAGAACTGGACATGGAACAACAGACTGGCTCTAAATAGGAAAAGGAGTACGTCAAGGCTGTATATTGTCACCCTGCTTATTTAACTTATATGCAGAGTACATCATGAGAAGTGCTGGGCTGGTGAAGTACAAGCTGAAATCAAGATTGCTGGGAGAAATATCAACCTCAGATATGCAGATGACACCACCCTTATGGCAGAAAGTGAAGAACTAAAGAGCCTCTTGATGAAAATGAAAGAGATGAGTGAAAAAGTTGGCTTAAAGCTCAACATTCAGAAAACTAAGTTCATGGCATCTGTTCCCATCATTTTATGGCAAATAGATGGGGAGACAGTGGCAGACTTGATTTTTTGGGGCTCCAAAATCACTGCAGATGGTGACTGCAGCCATGAAATGAAAAGACACTTACTCCTTGGAAGGAAAGTTATGACCAACCTAGACAGTATATTAAAAAGCAGAGACATTACTTTGCCAACAAAGGTCCATCTAGTCAAGGCTATGGTTTTTCCAGTAGTCATGTATGGATGTGAGAGTTGGACTATAAAGAAAGCTGAGTGCCAAAGAATTGATGCTTTTGAACTGTGGTGTTGAAGACTCTTGAGAGTCCCTTGGACTGCAAGAAGATCCAACAAGTCCATCCTAAAGGAGGTCAGTCCTGAGTGTTCATTGGAAGGACTGATGTCCAATACTTTGGCCACCTGATGCAAAGAGCTGACCCGTTTGAAAAGACCCTGATGCCAGGAAAGATTGAAGTTGGGAGAAGGGGATGACAAGAGGATGAGATGGTTGGATGGCATCACCGATTCAATGGACATGAATTTGAGTAAACTTTGGGAGCTGGTGATGGACAGGGCGGCCTGGTGTGCTGCAGTCCATGTGGTCGCAGAGTCAGACACGACTGAGCGACTAAACTGAACTGAAAACAGCTCCCAAATTTATTGTCCATGTAATTCCTGGATGGCACTTGTACTAATCAGAAAGAAACCTAGGGTTTCTCTTCTTTTTTATCCCCACAGGCTCTGCCTTCATTGGTCACTAATCCCCATCTGGCCTCCTGATTCTCTGCATCTTGCCCAGCTTTCTGCTACAGGCTCCTGTCCGTGTCCTCACTTCCTGTTTGTCCTTTAGATCTCTTCCATGTCTTCAAAACCACTTGTCAGTTTCTCAGTTATCTCCCCACTGCCTTCGAGAATTGATACCCTGAGCTCTTTACCAATGTTCAAAGCCTCAGAGGATCAGGCCTTTTACCTGCATTTCCAGGCTTCCTTCCTCCTCTCTGAATTCTTGGTGTTGCTTTCATTTTGGTAAAACAGCTTTACTGAGATATATTTTACATATCATACTGTTAACCTATTTAAAATGTGTAATTAATCTGTTGTTTTTTAGTCCATCTGCAGGGTTGTGCAACCATCACCGCAATCTGGTTTTAGAACATTTTTGTTCCCACAACCCAGTAGTAGTCACTGTCCCCCTCCATCCACTCTAAACCCTCAGCCCCATTCAACCACTAACTGCACTGTGTCTATAAATCTGTCTATCTCTTATCTTCATAAATTTGCCTATTCAGGACATTTTGCATAAATCGAATCACATCACATATGGTCTTAACATTTTATTTTCTTCAGGCACGTGTGTTTAGAGTCAATTTTTCTTCCATCTGCATTCTACTTGTTTCAGACTCTAGTCATTAAGAATCCTAAAAGTGCTCAGTCAGACGGGCGCGGAGATGCTTCTGGAAGTAACATCGCGATGGCTGCCCAAGGAGATCCCCAAGTTCAGTTCAAACTTGTTTTGGTTGGTGATGGTGGTACTGGAAAAACTACATTCGTGAAGCGTCATCTGACTGGTGAATTTGAGAAGTATGTAGCTACCTTGGGTGTTGAGGTCCATCCTCTTGTGTTCCATACCAACAGAGGACCTATTAAGTTCAATGTATGGGATACAGCTGGTCAGGAGAAATTTGGTGGACTGAGAGATGGCTATTACATACAAGCTCAGTGTGCCATTATAATGTTTGACGTAACATCGAGAGTTACTTACAAGAATGTGCCTAACTGGCATAGAGATCTGGTAGGAGTGTGTGAGAACATCCCAATTGTGTTGTGTGGCAACAAAGTGGATATTAAGGACAGAAAGGTTAAGGCAAAGTCAATTGTCTTCCACCGAAAGAATCATCTTCAGTACTATGACATTTCTACCAAAGGTAACTACAACTTTGAAAAGCCCTTCCTCTGGCTTGCTAGAAAATTGATTGGAGACCCTAACTTGGAGTTTGTCGCCATGCCTGCTCTTGCCCCGCCAGAGGTGGTCATGGACCCAGCCTTGGCAGCATAATACGAGCACGATTTAGAGGTTGCTCAGATAACTGCTCTCCCGGATGAAGATGATGACCTGTGAGAAAGTGAAGCTGGGGCCCAGCGTCAGAAGTCTAGTTTCATAGGCAACTGTCCTGTGATGTCAGTGGTGCAGTGTGTTTGCCACTTTATTATATAGCTAAGCAGAACCTGTGCTTAATCTTTGGCTGCTGAAGGAAATGGATGGGCTTTGGAATGAATGTGGCAGTTTAAAAAAAAAAATGCCTTCATTTTTTTGGACCTGCATATTTAGGTGTTTTGGAACACAGTTGTTTCCTCCTTGAGTTTCAAATATAAGACTGCTATAGCCACATGACAATATTGAGAGGTGGAATCTTGTTTGTTACTGTCATTCCCATTCCTTTTCGTTTAGAATCAGAATAAAGTTGTATTTCAAATATCTAAAAAAAAAAGAATCCTAAAAGTGGTTACCTTTTGCAAACTAAGGTGGCAAAGCTGTTCTTTTGCATTTTGTATCTTTCTGTAGTTGAGTTTTCCATGTACTTCATTGTTATTTTTTTTTAAATTATCAACAGAAGTTATCTGGACAGGGAGATTATCCACCACTTAATTCTTTAACTCTCTGAAGAGAAGGAAAAAAAAAAAAAACTAATATGTTCTCAAAAAATCAAAGTCATATAACATCCCCCAAAGCCCTTTTCCTCTGGAACAGGAGTCCCCAACCTCTGGGATCTCATGCCTGGTGATCTGAGGTGAAGCTGATGTAATAATAATAGAAGTAAAGTGCACAATAAATGTAATACGTTTGCATCATCCTGAAACCTTCCTGCTTCCCTTCCCCCGGGCTTGTGGAAAATTGTCTTCTGTTAAACCAGTCCCGGGTGCCAAAAAGGTTGGGCACCGCTGCTCTAGAACGCTGTGTTCTAAAAGCACATTATGCTTTCTTCAGTTACTCTGGGCTCCTCAGGCTGTTTGTTTCCAGTGAAGTTCCCCCGGGGGAATAGAATAAGTCTGTGCCTCATTCCTGTGCTGATGGTGGCTGGCAGGAGGCTGGCATCAGTATTGAGTTTCTCCTGTTCTGACCGCCCAAGGAGTTGTCATCCAAAATGCATTCTCAGACCCCACATCCCCCACCAATTGCTACCCTCCTCTCGTCCTTATGGTTAGTATACCTTTTTATACCATAGACTTGGACATAGCTTTGTTTTATTTCATCTGCTGTTCTCTTCCCCAATAGACTGTAAGCCCCTTAAGGGGCTATGTTCTAGAGTCTCTGGGCAGGTCTAGGGCTTAGACCCAGGTTGTTGTTTAGTCGCTAAGTCATGTCCAACTCTTTTGTGACCCCATGGACTAGCCCGCCAGGCTCCAAGGGATATCCCAGGCAAGAATACTGTATTGGGTTGCCATTTCCTACTCTGGAGGATCTTCCCAACCCAGGGACTGAACCCATGTCCCTGCGTTGGCAGGCAAATTCTCTACCAACCAGCCATCAGGGAAGCCCTGGGCCCAGGTACATGATATCCAATTAAATTTTAGGTGCATTGGAAAACACAAAACAGTGTGTTGTCTGCATTATAATTCTAACTTTTACACTCTGTGTCTTTAGAGACACAGCCAAGGTTCTTTAGTCAAGATCAATGCAAAAGCTGTGGAATTGCAGGTTTCTTTGTATAAAAATATTTGTTCCTATGAGTAGTGTTCACATAAAAGAAAAATGAAAAGTATAATAAAGGATAGAGGTGTGTGATAGACTTTTTTAGAGGTTTGGGGTGGTAGGTTGAAATAAGCCCATGTTTTTTTGAGACAAAAAGTCTGCTTCTCCCCCCTTGAATGTAGGCTGATCTTGGTGGCTTCTTTGATTAGTAGGATAAGCAGAAGTGATGTTCTGGGACTTCTGGGGCTAGGTCATAAGAAGACTTTGTAGCATTTGACAGGCCTCTTGGAGCCCTGAATCACCAGGTAGTAAGTCCAACTACTACATGGCCCTTAAACTACCTGGGGAGGGAAGCCAGGGAGAGGGACCAGCTAGGTTCAGCCTTCTAGCTATCCATGCTAAGCCATCTGGGACCTACGGACTAGTCCAGCCATCACTTGACTGTTTCCAAGCATTTCCAGTGGTGCTACATGGGTGCAGAAAAATGGCCCAGCTGAGCTCTGCTGGAATGCCTGCTACAGAACTGAGATAAAATAAAATGGTGGTGATTTTAATTCACAAGGTTTTGGGTTAGCTATACAGAGAGTTGAAACATTGGGAATGCTGAGCTCGTGGTTTAACCTCTCTTTTTTTCAGTGCCATGCATTTAGAAACAATATTAGAAGACATTAGATTTTACTGCACCAACATCTATGAAGGTATGCTCACCTGAAAAAGAAATACAATAATCTAGAAAATAATTTAAACTTTATGTTTTTGTAGTTGACTTCTCAAAAATGATGGTATACTCAAGAGCTCTCTTTGGAGTGGTTTTCCGATTTTACCCTCTTTTTTGGACTTTTCCATCAGAACGGTCACTTCTAAAAGTGCTTCCGCATAAGGCTGGACAATGGGATAGGTGGTGACCCATTCATATTCTTTTACTTCCTTTTTCTTCACTTGAGGTTTCAAGAAAGGGGGAGCTTGTGCAGGTATTTTTTGAGCAACTCGTTGACTATTTCTTTTCTCCGTGAGTTCTCTCCCTAGAATCATTCGTTCTTGATGTCCCTTTATCTGTTTCTTTGCCCAGGCCACCCTGTACTGCTTGGCCTTAGTTTTGTGTGTTTTCTGGATGTTTTCAGTGTTTTCATCCTTCTTCTGGTTTAATACTTCGTGGGAAGGAATTTCATCTGAGATGCTTTGAGGGAGCAGTTGATAATTGTGGTCTCTGAGGCCTCTGGCTTGTTCAGCTCGGTGTATGTGTTTCTGTATCTGGTTCAGCTCTCTCTCGGGAACTAAATAGTGCCATTTTTTAGCATCTTCTTTTTCTTCATTGTGTGGTCTCCTTTCCTTTTCCTCTGTTTCAATTTCCCCTTCTGGAATCATTTTGTGTTTGCATGCTTCTTCCAGCATTTCCTGGTAGTGTTGATAGTAGTATGCCTCTGCTTGGGCAAACCGGAAGTCAAAAGACATGGCCTTAAGTTGATCAAGTCTTTCATTCTCCTGTTGAGTCTTTTGGGCTAACAATTTCCTCACCTCTGAAGAATGGACACCACCTAAATTCTTGTCAAAGGGAAGTATTAGAACTCTTTTAAGTTGACTGTCCTTTATTATCTAAACAGGCCATGGCACAGTTCTCAGGTAGCCATTAGCCCTGCCTGGCACCCTCACACTATGTCCCAGTTAGGGTCTTGTAACTGTTTTCTGTCTTCCTCTTCAAGACCCCTCCCCTCCCCTCCTCCTGTATTCCCTTACATCCTTGAAAAACCAGAAGCAGGCCCTCAGGAACTCCTCCCACTGCAGGAACAACCCCATGCATCTCTCCTGCACTCTGCCTTCCTGCCCTTTCAGCTATCAAAAGCCAGTTCTGGGACTTTGCTGGTGATCCAGTGGTTATGAATCCGTCTGCCAATGCAGGGGACACAGGTTCGATCCCTGGTCTTGGAAGACCCCGCATGCCGTGAGGCAGCTGAGCCCGGGCGCCCTAGAGCCTGTGCTGTGCAACAAGAGAAGCCTCCGCAACGCGAGGTCTGTGCCCTGCAACAAGAGCAGCCCCTGCTCGCCGCAACTGGAGGAAGCCCGCGTGCAGTGATAAAGGCCCAGCGCAGCCAAAAAAATAAACGTCAGTTCTTTCACCTCTGTTTGTTGAGCTTTGAGAACTTCAGTTTACAACGATCAAATTCCCTTCCCTGCTTCAAAATTTCCTGTCTACTGGATCAATCCATCAGCATAAAATTATGCTTTCGTATATATCATCTTCAAACAAAAAAAGGAAAATGCTTCCTCCACAGCCCGTCCCCTCTTTCGCTCCCCTTCACTGTGTAACTTGAAGCAATTACCTCTTAAGTTTGGCTTCCACCCTCCCCCCACCCCCTCGTCTGGGTCACCAGTGATCTTGTTTTTGTGGCTGTCACGTAAGCCTCTCAGCAGCAATCTCCAGAGGGGACCGCTCTCTCCTCCTTGGAATACTTTACTTCCAGGCTGTAGCCGAGGGCATCTGACTAAGGCTACGCTGGACCCCTGCGCTACTCCAGCCCTTAGCCGAACATCCCCAAGTAACTGAATGGTCCCTCATCCTCTTCCTACCTCACGGCCACCCCCTCCACCTGCTTCACTGGTTGCCTTCTACACGTAATGGAGGAAAGTGTAGCAGAGAAATTCTACTTAGGACAGAGAACAGTCACACTCAGGCTTCCTTGGACCAAGACAGTCTTGATTATTCAACAAGTGACGTACCGTGCGTCTGGCACTGGAGTGGGAGTGAGGGGTGAGCGAGACCGTCAGGGCACACAGGCTGCTCGGAGCTCACCTCCGCTTCACCTGGATACTGCCTACTTCACAGCCCCATGCGTCTCTTCCCCCACAGTGCTTCCTTCAGTCTTCCCCTCTCAGTCCTGTCCCTTCTAACTTCAAAATGCCCCCACCCTAGAGGGCAGCAGCCTCTGATTAGCTTCCCTGAATCCACTTATCTCTGTCTGTCTCCAGCCCCATCAGACCACCATGATCTCTCTGTTACATAAATCTGAACACACCACTTTTCCTGCACAGAAACCTGGGATAGCATCTTACTGCTTTGGGAGAAAAATCACAAACTCCAGGGTGGCATCATAAACTGATTTCTGATTACGGCTCTAAACAAGTCTCTCAGGCGACTCCTTGCTCCCTCTGCAGCAGCCACACTGACTCTTCTGTTCCACAAAAACTTTGCCATCTGAATCTTTCCAGGTGTTCTTTCTTTATATACTCTCAAACACAAAATGTAGCAACTCTGACTGGGGTACAAATGTATATGTTACAGTTTTTAGGTTTTAGCCTAAGTGTCACTCCTTCAGACCTATAAACTCATTCAAATAAAATAAAATTCCTTTCACGACACTTCTCACAATCTGCGGCCACTATCTGTTTAATGTCCGCATCCCTCACTAGACTAAGCCCTTATGAGGGCAGGGTGTTTATTTTCTTCATTGCTGTCCAGCCAGCGCCACTCGTGCTCAATGAATCAAACAGTGCAAGTAAAGCATGCTCCCTTCAATTACCTGGGCCCTTTTTACCTGGGTGGTACATTTTTATGATTCTATGACTGGCTCCAATGTTCATGGTAAATGTATTTCCTCACCTTAATCTTCTTTTCTAATGGGGAGTGGGAACCTACTGCAATCCGAGGGTCTTGAATATTTTTGGCCCAGGCCAATCTAGAAGAGCAAAAAGAGAAATTATACTAGGACTTGGAGGAAGGTCTTGGGAAACATGCTCTGGTATGAATGGTAATGTGAATTGATTTGGGGACTCACTTTTAACATGTAGCAAAAGATGTTTTTGTGTGTCAACAGGCAAGGCTCTACAATATGTTTAAATTTTGTCTTTCCTTGAATCAAGGAAGAAATGCTCTTTGGTAAAAGCATAAACAAAGAACCAAATTGTGTCTGAGGCTGAAGCTGTCAACAGCACATTTACCAGTGGAGAGAGGCTGAGTTACGATTTCAACTTCCCCAAACCATGGTTTGTGTATATTGTTAGTAGAACAGAGAACTTGCCTTTGATGAGAAGTTCAGTTTTCAAAGTTGTTAAGTCCATTTTAAGTTCACTTATGCATGAGGTGATGAACAATAAATTTAATCTATAAGCTATCATTAATTTCCAATAACAGCTACCTAACTATAACATTTCATTAATCTTGTGAAAGATTTACATTTTAAATAGATAATAAAACAATCTGACAGCAAGAAAGGGTTGTTTTTAATGCAGAAAAATAAAGCAGAGACATTCACCACTGATGATAGAGCACAGTCACATTTAGGCATCCTCAAAACCTTGTTTCTTAACCTGCTCACTTAGCAAACAGGGTTCTCTGCTTAGCAATCTGCGTTGTAAATATTGTTTCTCTGACTTCTCTTAGCAAAAAAGAAGGACTTTATAACACAGAACTAGAAAAAAAAAACACTATTTGCTATTTAACTTCTCAAAGACTCATTTCTGCTTTCAATCTTTTCTTTCTTAAGCAATTCTTATATTATTTCCATAACAACATTATTTTAGAGTTTATCATACTCTAGGCATTGTACTAAGAACGCAAATAGATTCCTTTACTTAGTCCTGCAAACAGCCTTATTATCCCCCATTTCATGGCCAAGTGGACTGAGGTGAAGAGAGGTTCAGTGACTTGTTAAAGGTCCCATGGTTTGTTTCAGATGTGGGATGTGTCTGTGTGACTCCAGACCATGTCTTCTTTCCTGTGCTGCACCCATCCCCACACAAATGATACTCTCCTGCTTTTACTCAAAAAGTAAGGACGGTAATACCTACTGTTCTTCTGCACTCAGAGCCAACCATTCTGAGTCAGTCACCAAAGGAGGCTGTGAGGGTTGGGTCTGCACTGCCAGCTGCTCCTTCCACAGCCCCCCATTGTACCTTCTCCTCTGCGCATCCCTGGTTACTTCCGCTGTTCCTAGGGCACCAGGCTGTTTATCTTTGGTGTCTTCTGCCTCAGCCATTGCCCTATCAATTGCCAGCTTTACGAGCAACATCTCTGCTCTTCGCTCTTCTTCTCTTGGTGTCCTCTTCTCTCAGCTCTAATCTCCCATTCTCAATTCTGCAAAGTCCTGTTTTCCAGCCATTAAAGTTTCTGGCCCTCTTGCAGACTTTTCAGCTACCTACTGTTGATCCTTCAGGATGCCTTGGTCTGATTTCTAGGGCAACCAGAAGCAGTCACAAGCTTTTTTTGTGTGTCATCACTATCCTAGATTGAAACTACTGTGAGGTGGTAGGTGGAGACAGCGTCTGCTTGGCAGGACATGAGCTTTAGGGAGAGCTGGGTTAAATGGCCACAGACAGAAAGTAGAAGGGCCTGTGTTTTACACAGAGAAGTGTCCCAGTTTAGGGCAGTTAGAGAAAGCATCTTTTGAGGCAACAAGAGCTTCTTTCTCCTTTTGGAATATATATTGTGTACCTTCCATAGAAATGGAATTGTGGAGTCGGTGGAGAACCCTCGAGTGGATACTGTAGGCACACTTACAGTAGCAGGAGGAGGTTGGACAAGTGCAAAGGTGGGCAAGTGGTGCGGTCTCATTATTACTTAGCTGGCTGTCACTCACCTAAATACTGTTCCTGCAATGAAGTTTTGAGCTTTGATACTGTTTAATATACTTCTAGTCATATACTATTTAATTATTAATATGTTCATAACTGGTCACTGAAGAAGCAAAAAAGACACCAATGTTGAAATAACATTAATGAAAATGACTCTGCATAGTCACATCACGATACCCTTCACCATATATGTGAGTGGCATCCATTCAAACAAAGTCCCAGTGTAGCCCATTATGATCTCTCTAGTTCTTAAAAAAAAAAAAAAAAGTGAAAAGGAGAAAATACAGTGATTAATTACAACCTGGATTTTTGTTTGTTCAGTAGAAATAAAACCTACCACTTCTAAAACATGCTGTTTGTAGAGATGTGCTTGAAACCATAGCCTCCAACTCAATCAGTAGTGAATGAGTTAAAAAAGTAAATATGGGTATTTTATGCTCAAAAAATAATCAAAGAATTTCAAGCATCAAGTCATGAAAGTATTTTACTACTGTTTATCTTTCTGTGTCCCTTTAATCTGTGTTTTGGCATTTCCTGTAGATAACATTGTTGGGTCTCATTTTTTATCCAGTCCAATAGTTTTTTTTAACTGTTATATTTAGATCACTGGTGTTTAAAGTGATAATTGATATAACTGGATTAGTATCTACCATATTTGTTGCTGTTTTCTACTTGTTGCTCTTGCTTTATGTTACTTTTGTCTTCCACTCTTACTTTACCTTCAGTTCAGCTGCTCAGTTATATCCGATTTTGTAACCTCATGGACTGCAGCATGCCAGGCTTTCTTGTCTATCACCAACTCCCAGAGCTTGCTCAAACTCATGTCCATCAAGTTGGTGATGCCATCCAACCATCTCATCCTCTGTCATATCTTGCCTTGTCATATTGTCTTGTCATCCTTGTCGTATTTTGCCAAATCTGGTATTAATTAAACATTTTATGATTCTATTTTTTCTCCTCTCTTAGCATAACAATTATATTTTGTTTGCTTTTTTAAATGGTTGTCATTGAGTTTGCAGGATATATTTACAACTAATCCAAGTTCTTTTTCAAATAGCTACTATATAGGCAGTCCAGGTACCTTTTTATAACAGTATTCACAGTTCCTACCTGGTGGTGATTTAGTCACTAAGTCATGTCCAACTCTTGTGACTCCATGGACTGTAGTCCGCCAGCCTCCTCTGTCAATGGGATTCTCCAGGCAGGAATACTGGAGTGGGTTGCCATTTCCTTCTCCAGGGGATCTTCCTGACCCAGGAATCGAACTCTGGTCTCTTGCACTGCAGGGGGATTCTTTACCGACTAAGCTATGAGGGAAGTCCCCGTAGTTCCTGCCTCCTATCCCTTAAAACACGGCTATCACTCATTTCACTTATCTATAAGCTTGCACCCTGTATTATTATTTTAACTAAAAAATCTGTTATCTGTCAGATCAAATACAATTTTGAAAGATTAAAAATTGATTTTACCTCTTCATTTATTCCTTCTCTAATGCTCTTCTTTTAAAAGTAGGTCTGAGTTTCTGACCTATATTATTTTGTCTTTCTCGGGAATTTCTTAAACATTTCTTGCATATCAGATCTAGTGGTGACAAATCCCCTCCATTTTTCTTTGAGAAAGTCTTCTCTTTCACATTTGAAGGATAATTTTGCTGGATACAGAATTCTAGGCTGGTGGTTCAATACTTGAAATATTTCACTTCCCTTTCTTCTTGCTTGCATGGTTTCTAACAAGAAGACTGATGTAATTCTTATCCTTGTTCCTCTATAGATAAAAATTTTTCCTCTCTCTGGCTTTTAAAAGGATTTCTTTTTATCTTCGAGAATCTGTTTTGAAGATTTTCTGCAGTTTGAACATGATATGCCTACATGCAGGTTTTTGATTTTTGGCATTTATCCTGCTTGTCTGTGCTGCCTCAATTTAAAAATTCAAATAAATTTAAATAAAAGTTGTTTCCCTGTCACACCACCCACATTTTAGGTGCTCAGTAGGGACATGTGGCTAGTGGCTACCAGTGCATACGTGCATGTACGCTAAGTCACTTCAGTCGTGTCTGACTGTGTAACCCCAGGACTGTAGCCTGCCAGGCTCCTCTGTCCATGGGATTCTCCAGGCAAGAATACTGACTGGAGCAGAAACGTCTAGAAGAGGAGGGAAGGGGCCTAATCTGAGGTCTCCTGGCAGTGAGTGCCCCACAGAGGAGTGTCTTCTAGGACGCCACCCTTCCCTGAGACGCTTGGTGCTCATACCTAGCTCTTTCCTGGCATGTCCCTCTGTATTTAACTGCACACCCCTCCCAAACTTGCTATCTACTCAACACTTTATTCAAAGAAACACATTTCACTTTATTTTTTAAAATTTTAGCTAAATCATTTAACTTTTATTTTGGCTGTGCTGGGTCTCTGCTGCTGCACAAGGGCTTTCTCTAGCTGTGGAGAGCAGTGGCTACTCTCTAGTTGCGGTGCACAGGCTTCTCATTGCAGTGGCTTCTCCTGTTGCAAAGCATGGACTCTTGGGCACGCAGGCTTCAGTAGTTGTGGCTCTCGGGCTCTAGAGAGCCTCAGCAGTTGTGGCACATGGGCTTAGCTGCCCCATGGCATGTGGATGAAGGACTGAACCCGTGTGCCCTGTACAGACAGGTGGATTCTTAACCACTGGACCACCAGGGAAGTCCCACAGTTCACTTTAATGCAAGAATCATGGGTCTATCACCATGCAGAATCCTTCACATCATTAGTGCCTAGGTCAAACCTCACTCTTAAGTTTCATAAACTCAATTTCACACTCAGTTTATATAAACTGTTAATGGAACCAAACATGCTAGTGTTGCCAGCATTTTATTGTCAAGTATGAAAGTTAAAAACAAAGACAACTATCTATAATAGGCAGTTTCATAAATAAAAGGACATTCTAATAGTGTCTTCTTCCAACTCCCCAAACCTCTGCCCCAAGATGGAAACTAAATGAAACTTTGCATTATTTTTCTCATCGGGGCCTGAAAGATGAAAACTTTGTGTCTAGTGAAGTTGCTCAATCGTGTCTGACTCTTTGAAACTCCATGGGATTTTCCAGGCAAGAGTACTGGAGTGGGTCATTTCATCCTCCAGGGGATCTTCCCAACCCAGGGATTGAACCCAGGTCTGTTGTGTGACACAACTCCAAACCTAGTATTTGTCGATCTCTTTTCTTCTTCAATTAATTTTTTAAAATCACCTTTTCCTCCTATTTGTCTTTTACTAGTTGTATGATCTTGGGCAAGTTATATGGCCTCTCTGGCCTTTGTTTCCTTTGTTGTCCAGGAAAGGACAAGAAATAATCACATTTGCTGTAATAAAATGGACAAGGTCTGTCTTTAAGAACATGGGTACTGAGACCTAGCAAGGAGCCTTTAAATCTAAGGAGTTGGAGAAGCTGGATAAAGCTAGGGTCTTCCTGCAACTACATAGCTATCCTTAGGCTTTTTTTTCTCATTGTGTGAGGCACAGGTGATGCTTAGCAATATAACAGCAATATGACCTCTTAACAGGCACATAGCCAGCACAGTGGGCCTTGGGGTCAAGAATGTTGAAACTGACTTCGAAAGTTTACCTGTTTCTCCAAGTTTCATGATTTCACCTTATTAAACATTGTAAAAAGATGACCAACTTTATTGCCAACAGGGGGAAAACATAAGGACAGACTGGTTTAAATTACTTGCCTATACAGAGTTAAAGATTAAGGAATACTACTTAGTTGGAGGCAGTCACTCATTCTTATACTTTACTCCTGGACTGTTACTCTTTGAAAAATCCCCTTTAAAATAGTGGTTGCAAACTGGAGACCTGTGCACTGAATTCAGCTTTTATACATGTTGTGTTTGGCCTGTACAGTTAAAAAGTTCTTTAAAAATAACATTTAATAGCTGTACTAAGGGAAAAAAAAATCTGACTTTCACCTTCTGTTTGAAAGTTGCAAGATACGGCGGCACTGGGTACAAGACAGCAACTGGCTCTGACATTTGTCTTCTTTAAAAGAGGGAAGAGTTCAATTCACCTACCCTGTCAATCCACAGAACACCTACATGTGTACTCCAACCTAGGGGATATTTACTAAGTACCTGTTGGTTTGGAAGACGCTAGAATTGGCGAGGGCAGTCTGAGATGTTAACTTTTAACCTGAGGTCTGCAGGATCTAGAAATAGTGATCACAACCTCTGTTCCTCAGTTTCCTTATGTGTCAACTGCGGCTGACAACGTGCAGTTGTGGGAAGGATCAGCGATGGAGTAATTGGAAAGGGCTGGCTTGAACTTGGGGTCCCGGACTCGGGGTCCCCGGGGGGGGGGCACCGCTACAATCCACGCTCATCCTGGGAGACCCCCGGACCCAACACCGACGGGGGGCCCCTAGGCGCTGGGACCCATCACACCTGCTTCGCTCTCCACTCCTCCCCGCCGTGGGCCCCCGCGCTCCGCCAAGGTCGGCCCCGGGGCGCCGAGAGGCGTGGCCGGCCCGCGCGAACCTGGAGGCAGCCATGGCCTCGATGGTGGAGTACAAGGGACTCAAGGCCGGCTACCGCTGCGGCTACTGCGACTCCGAGGAGGGCAAGGCGTCCTGTGGTGAGTGGTCCGGCCAACGGGGTCGGCGCGGCCGCCTCGCGAACAAACCCCCACAGCGCCCGCCGCGCTTCAGGCTAGGCCCTCGCGGCGGGGAGCACCCAGGTCCTACTCCCCAGCTCCCGCTTCCCTTCCCCACGCGTTTCTTCCCAGATCGTTGCTTTTCATATTCTCTCGGTCTCACCCTTACCGAAGATGGCGGTCTCTTTCGGAGAAAGAGCGGAAATAGCGGAAGGCTGCCCTCGGTCAAGATGGCGCAGGCGGCTTCAGCGCCGAGGACGCTCCCGGCGAGGCTAGGCCTGCTGGCGCCCGGGCGGCGCGGTGCATTGTGGGGTGGCGGCGTCGGCGGTGGGGTTGGGTTGGGCCGCGCGTCGCCTTTGAGAGGCCGGGGCCATGGCGTCCTGGGCTGCGCTTTCGCCCAGCATCGTGGAATATTTCGAGGGCGAGGACTTCTATCGCTGCGGCTACTGCAAGAACGAGTCGGGCAGTCGCTCCAATGGTGAGCGGGCCGGGCTGGTGGGCGGGGAAGGGCGCCGGTAGCTCGGCGGCGGGCGGGTGTCCTCGAGGGGTCGCAGCGTCTCGGGCCGAGTGGCTGGAGGGTGGTGTCCTGGCAGCGGCCCAGGCGTAGCCCCTGCGCCGTCCGGCCCTCGTGGAGCAAATGCGTAACGCTGTTCTCCCTGAGTGCCGTGGCTGTCAGAATTTGAAAATGGACCTCACCCCTGATAGAGCAGGGAAGCTTCTAGAGGCTCATTTTTCACACCGGCGGTCGGACTTGCGAGATAATGTGCGTCTCGCAGGAGCCAAGTGTGGAAACAGGTGTCCGTCGTCAGTGGGAGACCGTTAAGTACACGCCCGTCGGGGAGCGCTGTGGCGTGGTCAGCTACAGGGGCTGACCTGTGATTTCAGATGCTGTTGTCGGGGTGTCCCCGGTGGTCAGCGCAAGACGCGAGGCTGCGGGACAGTGAGTGTCGGGTAGTGTCTGTGTAGACGGGGGTGGGGGGGTGGGGGGGTGGGGGTGTGTGTGTGTGTGTGTGTGTCGGGTACTGTCTGTGTAGACAGGGGTGTGCGTGTGTGTGTGTGTGCGGGACAGTGAGTGTCGGGTACTGTCTGTGTAGACAGGGGTGTGTGTGTGTGTGTGTGTGTGTGTGTCGGGTACTGTCTGTGTAGACAGGGGTGTGCGTGTGTGTGTGTGTGCGGGACAGTGAGTGTCGGGTACTGTCTGTGTAGACAGGGGTGTGTGTGTGTGTGTGTGTGAGTGTCGGGTACTGTCTGTGTAGACAGGGGTGTGCGTGTGTGTGTGTGTGCGGGACAGTGAGTGTCGGGTACTGTCTGTGTAGACAGGGGTGTGTGTGTGTGTGTGTGTGTGTGTGAGTGTCGGGTACTGTCTGTGTAGACAGGGGTGTGCGTGTGTGTGTGTGTGCGGGACAGTGAGTGTCGGGTACTGTCTGTGTAGACAGGGGTGTGTGTGTGTGTGTGTGTGTGTGTGTGTGTGTGTGTGTGTGTGTGTGTGTGTGTGTGTGTGTGAGTGTCGGGTACTGTCTGTGTAGACAGGGGTGTGTGTGTGTGTGTGTGTGTGTGTGTGTGTGTGTGTGTGAGTGTCGGGTACTGTCTGTGTAGACAGGGGTGTGCGTGTGTGTGTGTGTGCGGGACAGTGAGTGTCGGGTACTGTCTGTGTAGACAGGGTGTGTGTGTGTGTAAAACACGTGAGTGGATATCCGTGGATAATGTCTCTGGAGAAATATATAAGAAACGGACGGTAGCCGCTGCTCGCGAGGGGCCCCTGTTCGTACTGTTGTGCTTGAAAATGGTACCAGGTGCTTGTTGTCATTTCTCCACCCACCTCGGTGACCACGACAGAGCCAGCCTACAGTGCCCCCTCCCGTGATTCAAGTTTCTTCCCGAAGAATTTTTGTTCGTTTGTAAACAGAACGTCATGTTTATTTCTTGCAGTGTCAAGCTTTGGCAAAAGTATATGCACTTATTTTAAAGAATAATCTATCATTGTGGGAAATGGGATATCCATGGAGACTTAAATTTGGGTGGTTTCTGTATTAAAAAAAAGTGTTTTGTCCTGCCCTGGGGCAGTGATTTGGGCGATGATGGTGTGTCCCTGTACTCATTAAGTAAAAATGTTTATTAAGTGCTTCTTGTGGGTGAGAGGCGGTAGAATGTAGTATAACGCAGTCGTTAGCGACAGTTAAGAAGATGAGTTAAGTGAAAAAAATTTATAGTCTTGGGTTAAACGGAGGAAATAAGAAGGATGCAAATAACAGGTGAGATGATTACAGCCCAGGGAGGGAAAAAACCCTTAACGGTGACAGTGACTGCCTTAGGGTACTAGAGATTTTTTCTCCTCTCTGTTTCAAATTTTAGTATTATGATTATAATACATATGTAAGAAATTTATATTATGTAGATTTATTATATGTTATAAAAATACAGTCTATGGACTTCTCCTGGCCAGAATATGAACTGGAGTGGATAGCCATTCCCTTCTCCAGGGGATTTTCTCAATCCAGGAATCAAACCCAGATTTCTCGAATTGCAGGCGGGTTCTTTACCAGCTGAGCCACCAGGGAAAGCCAAGAAAGAATATTGGAGTTGGTAACCTATCTCTTTTCCAGCGGATTTTGCTACCCAGGAATCGAACCAGGATCTTCTGCTTTGCAGGCGGATTCCTTACCAGCTGAGCTACCAGGGAATCCCATATGTAACATAATTTATGTTATACATGTCCAAAATTAATATTAGGTCCTTAACTATTTTCCTAGTAATTTTAGTAAAAGAAAGTCAATTAATATGGATGTCCTTTGTTTAGTTTTGTGGAAAGAACCTACTTTCAACCTTTTCATCTAAAGAGATACCTGTAAATTTCTATCAGTTCTATCATCTTGTTTTTAATTTTAATAGTAATCTTTACTATAGGGCACTCCACCTATTCCACCTATTAGGTAAGAAGGTTTTATTATTCCTGTTTTACAGATGAGGAAATTAAGCCTCATAGAGTAACTTAGTGTCAGTGAGCGCCACCCAGGCTTCTGACATTTGTTGTATGTATGCCCTTGCTTTTCTTTCTACATTCTGTTTAATAAAGCCTATCTCTGTCTTTACATACTTTTGATGCAGTTTATTGTTTACAAGAGTAAAATCCAACTTTCTTTACCATTAATTCAGTGTTTTCTCATAATCATTTTTTTCATGGTTGGATAATTTTTTCATCCTGTTGATAACAAATTAGTCTCTGTAATCACTTTTGTGTTCAAAAGCATTTGGATTACTTTCATTTTTTTATATTTAAAAGGAATATTGCTGTATGTATACTTTTGTCTTATTTTCAGTGTGTAAGACTATGCTGTAAACAAAATAAGGAGAATTTATATGCACAAGAAAACATTTGCTTTTTAATTCTTCTGAAGAGACCAGCTTATTAAATTATTGGGGTCATTGTTATGGCTTAAAGGTGCAATGTAATTTGCAGTGAGATCTTAAATTTATGATGTCACAGAAACTATTGACCAATCCTTAAGTGCATGTGATCACTTTCTGTGTTTTATTTTTAAAATTAAGATTAAATACATCATGTCCTTCATTTGTGTTGTGTATTGTTTTAAACTAAAAAGTATGAAGTATGTGCAGACTTTGATTTCTCCAGTGTGAGCTGGATTTTTTTGCTTCAGTATTCACATTTTAAAAATAATGCTTTGAATATAGAAAAGTAAAAATTCCACCTGTTGTTACGAACATGGCACTTATTTTTCAGGCATGTGGGCACATTCAATGACTGTGCAGGATTATCAGGATCTCATAGACCGAGGATGGCGAAGGTAAATGTCCTTAATGTAAAGATCCTTCTGGGTACTCAGGTTTTTCTTATAATTGAAACATATTATTTGCCTTTTAAATATCTTCCTGTTGTTGGAAATAGGTTTAATAAAATTTTTATTACATTTTGTATGTACAGATTGTTTTCTCCTTTTAAGGATGTTGGGCTTCCTTGGTGGCTCAGACGGTAAAGAACCTACCTGCAATGTGGGAGACCTGGATTCGATCCCTGGGTTGGGAAGATCCCCTGGAAAAGGAAATGGCAACCCATTCCAGTATCCGTGCCTGGAGAATTCCATGGACAGAGGAGCCTGGCGGGCTACAGTCCATAGGGTCACAGAGAGTTGGACACGACTGAGCGACTTTCACTTTAAGGATATTTATTAGGAAAATTTCACAGATGTAGAGAGAACATTGTAATGAACTTCATGTACTAATCACCAGGCATCAGCAGTTGTTAACATTTTGCCAATCGTTTCATCAAGTTTTCCTTGCTCCCTTCAATGGACTGAATGTATCTCCCCCTGAGTTCATATGTTAAGTCCTATATGGAGGTAGGGCCTTTGGGAGGTGATTAGGTTATGAAGATGGATGGGATCATGAATGGGATTCTAGTGCCTTTATAGAAGAGACCACAGAGAGTTCCCTTGCCCCTTCTGCCACGTGAGGATATGTAGAAAAGATGGACCAGAAAGCTTGTCTTCACTCGACATCATTTCTGTTGGCACCTTGATCTTGGACTTCCCAGCCCCCAGAACTACCAGGAATATATTTCTGTTGTTTATAAGCCACTCAGTCTATGGTATTTTGTTATAGCAGCTTCAGTGGGATGAGATATTCCCCGCTCCCCTCCTCCCACAAAATTATTTAAAGCAAATTTCAGATATCATGTCATTATACTTGTACTAAATATGTGTTTCTAAGAGAGAAGGATTTTTTTCTCTTTCTTAACATATTCTCAATATCATTACCATACTTTGCAATTTAGTGATAATTTGATGTCACCTGTTACCTAGTTTTGAGATTTTCTGCTCATCTCAAAAAATTTTCTTTTACAGTTGGTTTATTTGAATCAGGATTTCCTTAGGTCCACACATTGCCTTTGATGGCCATGTTTTTTTGGCAGCTATTTTTGTGTAGATGATTTTAGCATAACTATTAGGTAAGGTTCCTTGCATAAATATGAGCAGTATTAAGTGCCCTGTACCACTACTGCCCAGAAGACATGGATTGAGCCCAGCGAATGAAACTTCATAGCTTTCCTTAAGCATGAGAATGAGGCCCAAAATGTGGATAGATGTAGGTCAGATGTGGCAGGACTTTGTGTGCCATGATAAGGAGATTTAATTTTTTTTTTATTAATGGTACAGGGGAGCTATTGAAGGCTTTTGTGTCAGAGAGAAAAGTGATGGAATTTGAGATCTGGAAATGATGATTCAGAAAGCAGAGAGGTGTCTGAGGGAGTGATTCTGAAGGCAGGAAAACGAGTCCCAGAGATTACTGCAGTGTCCAGGTGTGAGGTGATGAGGAGCTGCTGTCCTAGTCAGTAGTGGTGACTGTAGGTTAGGAGCTGGATCGGAGGGGACAGACTCAAGAGACGTTTTGGAAGTAGAATGCTTGCTGGCAGCAAATGGAGGTGCACGGGAGGGAAGAGCCTAGGAGGACTCCCAGATTTTTGGCTCGGGAACTGAACTCCTGTGTGTTTGCTAGGACTGCCATAACAGAACACCACAGTTTGGGCTGCTGGAGCGAGAGAAGTGTATTTTCTCATGGTTCTGTAGGCTGGAAGTCCAGAATCCAGGTGTTCACAGCGTTGGTTTTTCCTGAGGCTTCCTTCTCTCCTTACCTTACACTTGGTTGCGTTTTTGCTGTGTCTTCACGTGGTCCTTTCTGTGTGTGTGTATCTACTGTTTTGTTTAGTGTGTCTTTTTAGAACATTCATCTGTTTATTTTTGGCTGTGCTGGGTCTCTCGTTGCGGTGGTCAGGGGCAGCTCTCTTGCCGCAGTGCCTGGCTTCTCATTGTGGCGATGTCCCCTGTGGCGCCCAGGCCCTGAGGCCCTCAGCCCTCAGTAGTTGGGCTCTGGCTCCAGAGCATAGACTCAGTAGTTGTGGCGTGTGGGCTTAGTTGCTCCGGGCATGTGGGATCTTCCTGGATCAGGGATCGAATCCATGTCTCCTGCCTTGGCAGGAGGATTCTTTATCACTGAGCCCCTAGGGAAGCCCTGATGGTTCATGTCCAATTTCCTTTTGTGATAAGAACACCAGTCAGGTTGGATTAGGGCATATGCAAATCTGCAAAAAATTTGATCTTGTAGTGCCATGGCTCTGCATCAGCTGAGATCCAGAAATCTTGGAAAGGATCAGGTTGGCTTGGGAGTCCGTCATGCTGGTGCCCGTGGAACCCCCACGTGTGGATGTCATAGGCAGCAGCATGGATCAGTATCAAGGGTGGGCAGTGGATGGAGGCATGGAAGGGATTGCAGATGCTTGATGAGAGGGTAAGCGAGGTGATCAGCTGTGGAGTACATATGTCAAGGTTTCGGAAAGGAAAACCTGGACTCTGGTCCTTGGATTACCCACCACTTAAGATCATTTAGCTTGTGAAGAGTAACTCAACCTCAGTATTTTTATACAGTTGATTAGATTTTTACCTTAATTAATTTCGTGCTCCTGTACCAATCCACTTTGCTGCCTATGAGAAATGTGTATGAAATTAACAAAATTATTCTATAATTTTAGAAGCGGGAAATATGTGTACAAACCTGTCATGAATCAAACATGTTGTCCTCAGTACACCATAAGGTAAGAATTTTGATTAATATATTCTATTAATATGAAGGTTATATATAATTTTTTAGTAGAGTTCTGCTTTTTCAAGTGTATTTCTGTTCTAGGTAGACATTCTTTATAAAGAAAAGCAGACAAGTTTTTTCTGTATACTGATGTATTCATATGCTGATCAGTAGCTTTTACTAATATGATTAGTTCAGATACAAATATTAATGTGATATAAAATATACTATTTAGCAATCTAGTCAATAATGCATGAAATATTGGGAGAATATTGGCAAATACTTTTAGATATAAAATACTTTTAGATATCAAATTTTTATCACTTTAGCTTGGGGTCGCAAAGAGTTGTGCATGATTTACCGACTGAACAACAACAGCAGCAACAATTCCAATCCTCTTGTGTATTATTTGACACAGTGGTTTCATTCAGACAGTGCTGCAGAATCCTGTAGAAGGAATAAGGAAGAGGAGGCTGGCACTTAACCTGCATCTGTTTAGAGCCTAGTCTTCACTGGAAAACCCAAACTAAAAAGTCTGGTTTCCTACAGAGTGTTTGCTTGGTTTTTCTTAATATTTTGTGTTTCTGTTGTGTCCCCCCTTACTCCACCCTAACATGGGAGGATTTTTCCCTTCTCTGATTAGGAAGGTCCCTCCTCTTCTCCCTCATCGTCTTCTTTCCCTCCCCCTTCCTCTTCCCTTTCCCCTCCCTCTTCCCCATCTTCTGGTAGGAAAAATAGGGGAAGTTTGTTAACGTTGTGGAGAGCATGTCTTCAGTTTCAGCCTATGTGTATACGCTAGATAAAGCAAACACAGTGGTGTCCATCATGCTCGGTGGGCCCTCACATCTGTCCCTTAGTTACTCTTAACGTGTTTTGAGGTTGTAGACTGTTTTGAGAATTTGATAACAAAACAAAACGGGGAACATATAGACAAAAATAATGTAACATTGAACATACTAATTTTAGGGTGACCACTGACTTTCAAAATTCACTGATTTCCTGCTTAATCCTGTCTCTTCTCTAACTGGTCAAGGTACTGGTACAATAAAGAAAAAAGATAACTATCTAGTTTGCTTACAACATCTCATTTAGTATAAAATGACAAAGTACCTCTTTCAGCTTTGGCCTTTATGAAGTGGTAATATCTTCAAAGACAGAAATCATTTTCCTTCAGATAACAATTTCTCATTGGATTATGGTTAGGATTCTTTTCAAGTAAGTCTAAAGTTGATTGGCCTGAACCTTGAGAATCTCTATTCAGAAAAGGCCCATTTCAGTGGGTTGAAGAAAAAGATAGAAGCATCTATGATTTATTGGGTTCCTGTCTCATACAGAGCACTGTTTCAGGTGTGTTGCTTTTATGAAAAGGGACTCAATGAACATTGCAAGACAAAGTAATTACAAAGTGTGCTTTTTTTTTTTTTTTTTTTGCATTTTATAATTTTACATGGGATCAAACATTTCCTGAAGGGACCTCCCTGGTGATCCAGTGCCTAAGATTCCAAGCTCCCAATGCAGGGGGCCCCAGTTTGATCCGTGGTCAGGGAACCTAATCCCACATGCTGCAACAAAAGATGCTGAGTGTCACAAGTAATACCTAGTGCAGCCAAATTAAAAAAAGAAATTTCCTGAATTGTTATTCTTTATACAACTTCATTTTTACATGTTAATTTTTTTGGAGTCATTTTGCATATTCTTTGGGTTATTTTGCTGTTTACTACAGTAGTCGTGCAGTGAGGCCTTAGGTAAATGCAATGTGGTCTAGCCTACAACTTTGATTTTTGTTAGCAGATGCTAGGGCCTGTCCAGTATGTGAGTAAAAATGAGGATGAACTTCCCTGTCTATGAATTATTTTTTCAATTTTAATTTTTATTAATATCATATTTGCTAACACTTTAAAGAATCAAATAGTTCCCGTAAAGCTTATTTTGCAAAATGGCAATCCTCTGAACCACTCTCCTCCCCTCCAATTCCTATTTTCTGTTTCTCATTGCAGTCACTTTCAAACCTTTTAACTGATTCTTTTGTTTTTTCATCTCTATGTCTTTAAGTAAAATGCTTATGCTTAAGTGGTAGCTCAGGTGGTAAAGAATCTGCCCGCAATGCAGGAGACCAGGGTTCAGGGAATGGCTTCCCACTCCAGTATTCTTGCCTGGAAAATTCCATGGACAGAGGAGCCTGGCAGGCTACAGTCCATGGGGCCGCAAAGAGTCGGACATGACTGAACAACTTTCACTTTCATTTTTATATAGTAATACTTGATTATTAATAGGTTGGTTTTCTCCATTATCTCTGGGCTTCTCTCTCTGAAAGATAAGGGTTTAACTTTATTTTACCCCACTTCCCCTTGTCACATTCAAACTCCTATTTGTCTTCATCCCCAACTTCCCAAATTAGAAATGTTATCATTTTGGATGGATGTAGTCATCTCTTTATGGCTGTGTAAATAGACTTCACAGCTCAGCCATGTAGTTGTTGTTCAGTCTTTAAGTCATGTCCAACTCTTTGCAACCCTGTGGACTCTAGCACGCCAGGCCTCCCTGTTCTTCACTATCTCTTGGAATTTGCTCAAACTTATGTTCATTGAGACAATGATGCTATCCAACCATCTCATCCTCTGTCATCCCCTTCTCCTCCTCCCCTCAATCTTTCCGGTATCAAAGTCTTTTAAATGAGTCAGCTCTTCGCATCAGGTGGCCAAAGTATTACTTTATCTTTCCTGCACAAGTTTTTACTTTCCCTGGTGTTGGCTCATTCTCATTTTTGTTTACCTAGTCTTTGAGGCACCTATTACCAATTTATCTGGAAGTGCTCCCCCAGAGGTGTAAATTTCCTCTTGCTATGTTTAGATGCTTCAGGTACTGTATCATTTTTATCTTCTTGATGAAACTCTTACGGAATCTTGTGACCTGCTGTGATCTGAACAGGTTGCCTCTAAGCCTGATAAATCACTGGAGTCTCTCTTTGACTCTCATCTTGAGGATTCCTTTTGGGTCTTGGTTTGCATCTTGTCTCTTCTACCCTCTTTCTTGTATTATTCCTTTATTTTACTGAAGCACCTCTTCTAATAGTTTCTTGAGAAAAAGTGCATAGGAGGTAAATTTTCTTAGGCTTTGTTTGGAAATGTTTCCATTGACTGCTCAAACTTATAGTCTGGCTGGGTACAGGAGTGTAGATTGAAAGTAATTTTCCTTTAGAATTTTGAAAGCTTTGCTCCATTGTTGTCTTATTGCTATTGAGCGGTTCAGTGGCATTCTGCGTCTTATTCCTTTGTCCACAATGTTTTCTCTTTGGAAGTTTTTTTTTTTTTTTTTGTCTTCAGTATTTTGATGTTTCATAATATGTTTGGCAGTGCATCTGTTTTCATTCCTTACATATGTGCTTGAGACACCCCTCTTGTCTAGGGGCGCCTCCCATCATGTCCCAGGGAAGTTTTCTTGTGTTATTTTGTTGATCCTCTCCTTACCATTTTCTTCTTTCTCTTTTCTCATGTCTTTATTTAGACATTGAACCTTTTAGACTGGTTCTCTTATTATATTATTACTCTTTGATTTTCCATGTCTTTTGGGAGATTTTCTCAACTTCATTTTCCAAGTTTTCTGTGTTCTATTTAATTTTCAATTTCTTCTGCTCTGTTTTTACTTCTAAGAGAGACTTTTGTTCTTGGCTCTTAGGTTAAGGTTTCCTTCCCCCTGTACACGCGATGTCCTGCAGGTTACTTTCTCCAGCTCTTTGGCACCTATCTTTGCTTTAGAGGCCCTCCTCTAGTGTCTGGTGATTCCAGTGTCCCATTGGAAATTTTATGTACCTTGGTGGGTCTTGTTTACTATGGTCGTTAAGTAGGGTGGTCTGGCTAACCTCTTCTTTGGGAGAATCTCAGGGTCAGTATTTTTCATTCTGATCACATTCTGGAGAGAAAGTATCATCTGCTGATGTTTTGGGACTGGGTTGGGGATGTGGGTGACAGAGGTCTCAGTGCTTGGCATGAAGGCTTTCATTTAAGCTTACTGTTGGCTGTGAACTTCCTGCTTTCAGCTGTGCCTGTATTCCTCACAGAAAAGCTCTTTTTTTTTTTTTTAACCCTTTCTGAAAACAGTTTTCTGCTGGGCTTAGAGAATCATCTGTGTTGAGCAGGGGAGCAGAACAGACTTTCAAGGGATCTTCCTAGTTCTACACCTACTTTCACTCTTATCTCCCGAGGTATTAGGTATTGCCAGTCCCTAAGACTTTTAGGGGTAATGTGGAGAAAATTGGGTGTCTTTTTGGCTTTTCCCGCTGTTGGCTTAGGATTCAGTTTCTCTGCTCTGCTAGGTCAGTTAGCACTTGTACATCTGTTTTCTAGCTTCCAGCGTTTCTCCCATTATTTTTTTTCCTAGTGGTTTATGTGTTTTGCTTTTATTTTTTTAAAATAATCCCGTAACTGTATTTTAGTGAGTTTTGAGATGAGATTAGAGACTACTTTAAGCCCTGTCTTTACCCAGAAATCCTAGTCATGAGCTTTTCTTCATTGTACTATTATCTAGAACTGATTTTCTTTCCGCACAGTTTCAGTTCACTTTTTAAATACTTATTTTGCTTTCCTAGGTGCCGACCTTTACAGTTTCAGCCATCAAAATCTCACAAGAAGGTTTTGAAAAAAATGTTGAAATTTCTGGCTAAAGGGGAAATTTCAAAAGGAAATTGTGAGGGTAAGATGAGATGGTGGCTCAGAACTATTTATTTTAAATAGATGTTTCTTTCCAAGGTTCTCACTTTCACTCATTTCTTAGGTAGGGGAAGGAGGTCCCACTACAGTCAGGAGCTACTGTTACTGTGATGGTGATGGCTACTCTTAGCTCTGCTGTTAGACTGTTACCACTGGCTCCCAAATCAGGGAGATGGGGAATATACGCCAGGGAGAGTCCAGCTTGGGAGGAAGACAGGACCTTTTTAAAGATGTCATTTCCTGGAATTTATTGAAATCTTAGTTTTCTTGGTTCTTTGAGAATTCTTCATTTTCTTTGATCCTAGTGATACCTTGTGAAGTAAATAGAAAGTGATACGGTCTCCGGGCTTCCATGTTGGCTCAGCGGTAAATAATCTGCCTGCAGTGCAGGAGACCCAGGTTCGATCTCTGGGTTGGGAAGATCTTCTGGAGGAGGGCATGGCAACCATTCGAGTACCCTTGCCTGGAGAATCCCGTGGACAGAGGAGCTTGGCATGCTGCAGTCCATAGGGTAGCACAGAGTCAGACACGACTGAGGCGTCTCAACAGCAATAACAGCACTGTCTCTGGAAAAATAAATGCTTGTGTACAACTTACATAAGATTACATAATTATTTATAATGCAGAGTAAAGCTCAGATTTTCCATGTTTGAGTAAAGTCTTCAGTAAATTACATTGCCTGAAACTGAAAAGTGAAAGTCGCTCAGTCATGTCCAACTCTTTGTGACCTGGTGGACTATATAGCCATGGAATTCTCCAGGTCAGAATACTGGAGGGGGTAGCCTTTCCCTTCTCCAGGGGATCTTCCCAACCCAGGGATCGAATCCAGGTCTCCCGTATTGCAGGTGGATACTTTACCAGCTGAGTCACAAGGGAAGCTCAAGAATATTGGAGTAGGTAGCCTATCCCTTCTCCAGAGGATCTTCCCAACCCAGGAATTGAACCAGGGTCTCCTGCATTGCAGGTGGATTCTTTACCAACTGAGCTGTGAGGGAAGCCCTGATAATAAGAGTTCTTACCTTGCCTGAAGCTTTATTTTTTTTTTTCTTACGAATTTTGAATTTGGGTGTATTTCCTCAAATTTCCTAGTAACATTTAATTAACTTGGGTTTCTTTGCTTTTTCAGTTTTTTCAGTGTTTTGCTGTTCTTTCTTTTTTATTTTAGCATTTTCCCATAGGCACTCCCTAACACGTGACCATAAGAATTGGGAATGCTGCCCACCCTTATAGCTCTTTCTCATTTCTGCCATAAGAAATGGCCTACCCTGGGAGCCTCCCACCCCAGTGTTAGCTTGTTAATTCATCCCCCAAGTATGTTTTGAATGCTTACAATGTCCCAGTCCCTCTTTTAAGCACTGGAGCTACAGTGGCCAGCAAAACAGGTACGTTCTGTGCCCTCATGCCCTGCCCTTTACAGGGCACGATTCAGGACAACTTGGAGCGAACTTGGCAGAGCTGGGGTGACAAAGAGGCTGGAAGACTCCGGGTCATACTGAAAACATCACAGTTTTGTGTAGCTCTGCTTGGTATTGTCGGTAGGAATCACGTTCTGAGTTTCAAAGGTTAATATTCAGATATGTTTTGAGGATACTGTCTATTTGTAAATTGAGGACTATCTGTCTTTTTATGTAGTTTTTACATTTGGTTTTTTATTTGACTTGTAGGTTTTTGAATTATTTATGTCTGCAACTTAATTCATAGGAGTGATATATTCATTAGGATAAAACTAAATAACTGTAGTGAGGAGACACCAGAATGCAATGACTAAAAATTGATATGTCTGTTTCTGTCCTCACATCACAGTCCAGGGTGGGTTTTCCAGGTTGGCCTGCAGCCGCCCCCTCCACTCCCTGCCCCAGTCATTCTGGGTCTCTCTTCATGTAATTTCCGAGGTCACTCTGGTTTTTACTAATCTAGCCACTGGGGAGGGGAAAGGGTGGCAGTTCAGGGTCACAAATTTCCTTTAAAACAAGTGAGGCAAAATTGAACATGTCAGTTTGGTTCTATGCCACTGTTGGGAGCTTGGTTACAACCCGTGAAGGGACTGGCGCATTCCCTTTCCAGGGCCCCACTGTCTTCACCATAGCCCTGACTCTGCAAGATGGGAGAATGGACTTGGTGGACACTCAGTAGTCTCTGCCACATTGGATAGAAGAGGACATGTTTTCCGTATATGTCTCTTGGTTGTGTCAGATGGCCTGGTTGATGGACTGTGATTTCTCTTTGATTTGTAGATGAGCCCATGGAGCCCACCATGGAGGATGCCGTTTCCAGTGACTTTGGGTTAATAAATAAATTGGATATACACTGTGACCTTAAAACTCTCAATGATGACCTCACAAAGAGCTTAGAGAGTGAAGAGAAGAAGAAAGCAAAGAGGGAAGAATCTGATGAAATAACCCATTCACAGGATATGAAAGAGAAGTTGGGCTCTGGTGAACCATCGTGTTCAGTTAAAGTGCATACAGCTCCTCAGCCAGGTAGTAGAAGTTTTTCATCAGGCCATATTAAAGTCAAGATTGTTTTTGTGTTTGAGACATCATCATCCCTGAGCCCTCTCATGAGCTAAAAAAGTGAAACACTCAAGAAATCTGTAACATGGATCCCTGTTTTGTACACCTTATTATTACCTGAATTTAGATGAACAAATTGTTTAAAAAAACCTGAAATAATAGCCTTATCATCCCCTAACACAGTTTAAGAATTCCATTTCTTTTTACTACCTTAAGGCCCTGGAGGTTTGAGAATCAAACTTTTGTCTGTGAGAAGGTATGGTGCTAAACATGTTTCTTTTCAGTGTTAATTGAGACACAGTAAATTTTAGATACTATGTATGAAGTATAGACATTGTGAAATTCTTCAGTTTGCCATTAGATTTCTTTGTGTTAGTTGCTCAGTTGTGCCCGTCTCTTTGTGACCCCATGGACTGTGCCCTCTATTCATGGGATTCTCCAGGCAAGAATACTAGAGGGGGTTGCCATTTCCTTCTCCACAGGATCTTCCTGACCTAGGGATCGAACACAGGTCTCCCTGCAGGCAGATTCTTTATCATCTGAGCCATCAGAGAAGCCCACTAGATTTCTTTATGTAAGCATAATTAATTTTAGTTTAAAAATTTCCAAATTAACAAAAAAATTTCCAGGGAGTTCCCTGGTGGCCCAGTGGTTAGGATTCCAGGCTTTCACTGCCGTGGCCTGGGTCCAGTCCCTGGTCAGGGAACTGAGATTCTGCAAGCTCTGCAGCCAAGAAAAATAATTCCACATTTTGATATTTAATTTCACCTTTAATAAGGTGAGACTTCTTTCTGTATCACCACTTATAAAAGAATTAGGCTTGGAAAATTTATCCAACATTAAATGGGTTTATTACATATATGTGTGGTGTATATATGACTCTTTCAAAAAGTTTCATTAAATGTCAATTTGCATAGTTAGTATACTTCAGTTCTTGAGTTTTTTCTTGTACAAAATAATCCAAGTGAGAGATTTTTTAGTATTATTTTAGTTTTTTGTTTAAATTATAAGTTATATGTGTTAAAACACAGTATACTCTGCAGTTTTCTTTTTTAAGGTTTCATGGCATTTAAATTGTTGGTCTGAGATTTCGTCCTAATTGATAAGAATAGTCCAGTAAAATGTTTTGAATGATTTAAATAATTTCTTTCAACTCTTACTCTTTTGGTCACTAGGGTCAGTTTGTTTACAATTTTTATTGTTTATTATAATAATTGCTTACATAATTTGAAAAGCCTTCATTTTGGAGAATTTCAGAGGCATATGTAGACTGAATATCATAATGGATTGACTCATGATGGCAGTCTTTTTTTTTTTCTTCTAGTTTTATTGGGATATGGTTGACATATAAATTTGAGAAATGACACATTTCTCTGGCCAAAGAAAATGAATTTTCTAAGGCAACAGAGTGATGGCTAATTATAGAGTTTTTTGTTACTGGTTTATTAAAAGTCTTTTTTTTAAGGTACATTTTGTTTTTAGTTGGGTTAATGAAGTTGTAATTTGGTCTCATTATCACTATTTTCTCATTAAACTAGTTTCTTTTGACCAGGTCTTGATCTCTGACTGTCTCTTAACACTCTTGGTCTTAATTTTCTTCTGTATAAAATTGACTTTTATATGATTTGTGAATACTGTGTTTCAGGATCCTAAATTTTTATAAAACCATTTTTCTTTATTAGTTTTAAAAAATGAAAAAATTACGTGTAATGTTAGAAAATTGGGAGAAAAGAGAACACTACAGAAAAAGGGAAATCCTTTCTTTATTTTTAAACTGTTAAACATTTTTAACAGTTAAAATGGCTGTTGATGTGGTATATTTCAAATTTTTTCCTACATATTTAATTGTATAATATATAATGTTTCAACAGTGAATAATGACAGAACCCCTAAAATTTCTAAAGCATTTAAAATGGCTGTTTGATATTCTGTTGCTTATTTTAAAAATTATGCAGTTGTTCTGTAACTGGGCATCTTGATTATTTTGAAGTTTTCATTTGTGTTCATTGTTAGCCTTTATCTCTTGTGATTTTCTTGGAATAGATTCCTTGAAAATAGCTTCCTAGATTAAAGGGTATTGACTCAATTTTGTAGTTTTTAATAGTAAACATTTTTTTATATTTTAAAGGGTTGTCAGCTTGATATTTGCTCTTTTTAATTAAATTAAGGGGCTTCCCAGGTGGCTCAGTGGTTCGGAATCTGGCAGCCAGTTCAGGAGACGCGAGTTCGATCCCTGAGTCAGGAAGATACCCTGGAAAAGGAAATGGCAACCCACTCCAGTATTCCTTCCAGGATAATCTCATGGACAGAGGAGCCTGGTGGGCTATAGTCCATGGGGTCTCAAAGAGCAGCCTGAAAAGTTTCTGTTACTATTTACTTTCTCTGGCAGTTCTATGATAAATTTAAAGATCAACTTAGAGGTCTACACCATGAAACATCTGAAACCTGCACTCAAAGCTAACCTAACAATTGGAACTCTTTGGACTACTTCTGTAGAACCTTTGAGATTCTTGAAAAATATTTCTGGAGCCAAATGTGATTGATCTGCTGTTTTAAAATTCCTTTTTAGGCAGAGGAGCAGATTTGAGTAAGCCTCCATGTCGAAAAGCAAAGGAAGTCAGGAAAGAAAGGAAAAGGTTAAAACTCATGCAGCAGAACCCAGCTGGAGAACGCGAGGGCTTGCAAGCTCAGTGTCAGCCCTCATCTTTGCTCCCACCAAAGACTAAATCCAACCAACCCAAGTCACTTGAAGATTTAATTTTTGAATCTTTACCAGAGAATGCATCACACAAGTTAGAGGTACCTTGGAGGACATTTTTTTGTTTTTGTTGATTACCTTGTTTGTTTTCAGTTGAGGATTATACAGTTGATGTTTTGCTGTTTATATAATGGGAAATTAAAGTGAACTGGGATGGAGTGGCACTTAATATTTACTAAGTTAATTGCCTCTTAAGGAAAACTTTTTTTCCTTAAGATTTAAAAAGGTGGCTACTAAAGTTGTGAAAATTCCAGTTTTAGTGTTACTGTTATTTGTTACTCTGGCTTTTTGTACACGTTAATTGAAATTTATTCATTAGAGTGAAAAATTTTAAAATAATTTATTTAAAATTTCATTTTCGGCAGTTTTGGTTTAGATAGTGAAAGAAATGGATCACAGTAGGTAAATCACTGTTTCATTGATTTTTATATTCTGGTCTTGATCAAGGGAACAAATGGTATTACGTATGCAAGCCAGCAGTTTAGACATTATAAATAGAAATATGTCTGAATTTAGACAGTTTAGACATAATATGAATAGTTTTAGAGTATTCTTATTTTTCCCAAGTCAGTTTACATTCCAGGTTAAGTCTAGGTTTTTCAGTATTAGTTTGGTATATTTATAAAATTTTTTTCTGTAACATTTGCCATGATGACTTCATTATATTCTCCTACTTGATTAGTAACTGGTCAGCCTTTGAATTTATAGCTTAATGTCATCTAAGAATGTCACTTATCACTGAAAACCTGATGTTAAAAATTTACTTTGGTGCAGTTTAAACCTTAGGACAGTATATATTCTTAGACATAAGTTTTGACAATTTTCATTATTATAATTCCTTGGCTGTTGTGTTTTGGTATTAACTTTCTCCTTCCCAAATTATAAAAAGAATGGAACTTACCACTTAAAATACTTTATGAAGAGTCTTTTAGCTTTATTAGTAATGTATTCAGGGCAGCACGTTTCACCTAATACAACACTTCCTCAGTGGGCAGCTTTTAGTTTTTTAATTAATTGGAGGGTAATTGCTTTACAGTGTTGTATTGGTTTCTGCCATACGACAGTGTGAATCAGCCAAAAGTATACCTGTGTCCCCAACCTCTCGAGCCTCCCTCCCACCCCTGTAGGTTGTCATAAAGCACTGGGTTAAGCTCCTTGTGTTGTAAGCTTTTATTTTTTTTAATATGACACCCAGAATGGGTTGATTTTTGTTATCCACTAGGTGTCACTCTTTCATGAGAACAGCTCCTCATGGTACAAACAAGAAGTTTCCAGATAGGCCTTTCTATTACATTACATTTGATTTTGTATTTTACTATTCTGTTTTGCTAACATATTTTAACTGGTTAGTAAATAAGATTAAAGAAATGTCATCTGTTACTATGTATAGTTACCACTCGTAATGCCATCCTCATTTTACATATGAGGAAACTAAGGCACTGAGAGGTTAATTTATTTACTTGACTAAAATGATAACTTTGAGATTTGAGTACAGGGAACCTGACTTTAGAGTCTTTTTAAAGTATGCTATGGAATAGGAACAGTTTTTGAAAGTTGTCTTTTATACTTATATTAAAAAGTTGTAAGTTTAGAGTTAATGGTGTATGAATGAGTGTCCAAAAAATATATTCACATTTTCAGTCTTTTGAATTGTTTTACTAAAGGTGAGTTGTGTACAGCTAATATTAAAGAGTATTTGTGTCTCTGTCTTGAATGCCAGAACTAATCTGTTGTTTTATAGCTGAGGCAGTCTTAGGTAATTCAGTCAAAGAGCTTAGTCTTAGAATTTGGGCAGGAACCTCTGCCTTGTTAATGAGTCTATAATTTGGAAAAATAGTATTTTTTCTCTATTTATTAACAGTTGATCTTTAGAGTTAAAATATTGCTGTTACATGTTTCTGCTTTAATATTTGTATTGAAACTTTTGGGTCTTTGAGGGTGCGAGTAACTGTTAATGCATATTCAATGGAATAAATAAATGAATTAATGAACATTGTTTTTTACCTCCTTCTGAAGGTGAGGGTGGTGAGATCATCTCCACCAAGTTCACAGTTCAAAGCCACATTTCAGGAGTCTTACCAGGTCTATAAACGTTACCAGATGGTTGTTCACAGGGACCCGCCTGATAAACCAACTGTGAGCCAGGTCAGCAGGGCAAGTGTAATGTTTCTGAACAAATGAAAGTTCCCCTCTATTTGATATCACTGTGTGAATTCTTGGTTTATTTGTGGTGCATTTTATTTATGTTCAATTTGCAGTATGTCTGCAAAGAGATAGGACTATGGGATAATGGACATTCTGAAAGTGCAGATTTTACCACAGGCCATGTTAAGTGCCTTTTATGTATAATTTCAACATGGAAATGTTGAATCACCGTGTTTAAATCACCGTGTTAAAAATAACCGTGTTTAGATGCCTTTACTTAAGACTCAGTGAAAAACAGATCTCTAAATTAAAATATTTATTGGGAAAAAAAAGTTTTAAAAAAATCCCAGTTTTTATGGTAGCCATACTTTGCCCAGCACAGTTAACATGCTTTATCTCCATGTAGACGTCATGAATAGAAAGAGGTCCTAATAGCTAAATTACTCTTTGTTGATGTACAGGCCATATACAACTGAGTAGGACTAGAATGTTTTAATTGTAGAATGTTTTAATTGAAGTTCTCATATGAAGTCCTTGATTTGTAATTTTGTAAATCACATTACCCAAGAAAAATCTGGAGGGGGAAAAGCCCTTAATATAAGTAGAAGTGACAGAGCTAGTGTCAGTTACTATGGGCAACAATATTGACTCTGCTGTATGCAGCGAGTTACATGGATAAAGGGAGAAATTAAACCAAATAAATTGTCCCGGCCCTTGTGAGTTTAAATTTTTCATAAATATCGGTGTAAAGTTCATGCATCAGGCTCTGTGCTTGTCAGCCTGTTCCAAGGTTTACTCGTTTTATGAACAATGCCAGTGCTGAGCTTTGGCAGTGGATTTGCGGAGATCTTACTCTAGCCTCACCTTCAGAAGCATATCATCAGTTAGAGATGTTTCAATAGCATTTGCTTGTATTTTCCTTGCTCTGAAGGTGAGGTTAGTACCTGTCTCCTTTGAGGACCCAGAGTTCAAGTCGTCCTTCAGCCAGTCATTTTCTTTGTATGTCAAGTATCAAATGGCCATACACCAGGATCCGCCCGATGAATGTGGGAAGACCGAGGTAACGTTCACTAAACGTTTTTTCCTGTGCTGAGGTTGTCTATGAAGGAGCATACTGTATAACCTTCTTATGCCATTTTCTTATGTGTTAAGTGGAGCTGATGGTTCTTGCAGGGTGTATTCCTGAACTTTTGTGAAAACGAGTCATACATGTGATCATTTTAAATCCCTCAGAAAAAAAGGACGTGTCCTTACTCAATGTTCTCTCCAGGAGCCTGAGTGTCGCATGTTTATAGACCAGTCGTCGGGCTGTCAGCCGACGTCACTGCATGCACCGTGTGTGCCAGGCTGTGCCACAGCCCACAGGGGGGCGTCTCTGTCTTCAAGGCATTGATGTTCACACGGGAAAGAGGAACCAGTGAACAAATACAGCTTAACAAGAAGCACATGGAAAAAACCGAATACGTTGAGGTTGTTTCAGTTCAGTTGCTCAGTTGTGTCCGACTCTTTGTGACCCCATGGACTGCAGCACGCCAGGCTTCCCTGTCTATCACCCAGGGGTGAGGTTGTATAGAGCATCATTTGACAAGCCTTTATTGAGGGCCTGTTTTTTTCCAGCTGCAGATATTTAGATGAGTAAGAGATTGCATACTTTTCACAGTTGGACGGTGATGTCTTGGAAGAAAGATGCCAACAGATGCAGAAGGATTGAAGTTTTGATTTTTGTGTCTTTTTAATGACACAGAATGTGTTAGCTTAAAAAAGATGGTTAATAGGGCAGGAGTTAATGCTGCATGTTCCCTGTGAGAAGGCTGACTCTGGGTCTCCCAGAGCCTTTCTAGTTAAAGTGTAGTCTGCAGACCAGCAGCATCAGTGTCACTGGGAACACAGAATCTCAGGTTTCCCCTCAGACCTACTGAATCAAAGTCCACATTGTGAACTAGGTCTCCAGGTGATTTCATATGCACGTTTCGATTTGAGAAGTGCTCCCACAAATTCCCTGTTGAGACCCGTAGCTGTGGGTGGTAGCATTTATAGATAAGGATTCTGCCAGGTGCAAGAAAGTCTCCTTTGATACTCTCAGGAGGTCTTAATTCCTTTCTGCACGTTACTCTTTCCTACTACCCTTGAGATTCTGGCCTTGTGCCTTCCTGCTTCCCAGGTATGGATAGTTGGGCAAAAACACGTCTGATGTGTTCCCACTAAACCTCGACTGCTCCCCCTGGCCCTGACTCCGTTTTTGGGCTTCAGTCCTCTATGGGGTCCACTCCACTGGGGAGATAGATGGGTAAGCAATTCCAGTGCTGTTCGAGTTAGCTGGTGGATTAGTAAGGAAAGCCACCTTAGTGTGAGACTGAAGTGAGAGAGGATTTTCTGAAAGAAGTGACATCTGAGCCAAGTCCAAAAAGATCAGTGCCACTTAACCTCCAGGCAGGCTCTAGGACAGTGTTATATTTAGGCTCAAGGTATATTTGAGGTTTTTTAAAATGGCTTATATTTACATTCACTACCATCAGCAGTACGGAACTCTGAATATGAGATTTGATCTTTTGTTTACATTGAAATACATAGTGTATTTCTTTATTATAACCAAATCAGTTCAATTCAGTTGCTCAGTCATGTCCGACTCTTTGCGACCCCATGGACTGCAGCATGCCAGGCTTCCCTGTCCATCACCAACTCTGGAGCTTGCTCAAACTTCTGTCCATCGAGTTGGTGATGCCATCCAACCATCTCATCCTCTGTCGTCCCCTTCTCCTCCTGCCTTCAGTCTGTCATGGGTTTGCCTTAATGATTCATTTTATAGGATCACATACTTATAGAAAATTCATACTGGTGGGAAAGTTTGTGATTGTTTAGCACTTTGATTTCATACAAGTGATTATATTTAGCTTTGATAAATTTTTTAACTTCATTCGTAGAATTTTATTTATCTTGCGTCTAACTGAATTCATATGGAGTTTTCAGAGATATTTGAATGATACTGTTTTTCATATGGGTCAGTTTGTCATGTCTCTGAATGTAGTTTCTAAGAAGTAACATGAGATAGCATTTTGTAAGTCAAGACTGTGCTGTGCTTTTATTTCTTTATAACAGTTTTGTTGTTGTTTAGTCACTTAAGTCGTGTCTGACTCTGCAACCCCATGGACTGCAGCACACCAGGCTTCCCTGTCCTTCATTGTCTCCCAGAGTTTGCTCAAACTCATGTCCATTGAGTCGATGATGCCATCTAATCTTGTCATCCTCTGTCATCTCCTTCTCCTCCTGTCCTCATTCTTTCTCAGTATCGGGATCTTTTCCAGTGAGTTGGTTCTTTGCATCAGGTGGCTCAGTTATTGGAGCTTCAGCTTCAGCCTCAGTCCTTTCAATGGATAGTCAGGGTTAATTTCCTTTAGGATTGATTGGTTTGATCTCCTTGCTGTCCAGGGGACTCTCAAGCATCTTCTCCAGCACCACAGTTCTAAAGTATCAGTTCTTCAGCACACCGCTGCCTTGATGGTCCAGCTCTCATCATAGCTGTACATGACTACTGGAAAAATCGTGCTTTGACTATATGGACCTTGGATGTATAATTCACGTAGTGTACAGTTTACCCATTTGAAGTGTGTGACTGAATGGTTTTTAGTATATTCAGAGTCATGCAGCCATTATCACTAACGCCAGAAGGTTTTCATCATCCAAAAAAGAAACCTCAACCCCAGAGTGGTCACTCATTATCCTTCAGACATCCCAGTTCTAGGCAACCATATTCTACTTTCTGTTCTTGGATTTCTTTAATCTGGACAATTCAGGTAAATGAAATTGTATCATACTGGTCTCTTGTTGACTGGCTTCTTTCGCTTAGCATTTTTGCAGGCTTCATCCATGTTGTAGCGTGTGTCAGTACTTCATTCCATTTTGTGGCTGGATAATATTTTGTTGTATGGATGTACCAGATTCTGTTTCTCTGTTCATCCATTGATGGCCATTTGAGTGGTTTTCATTTTGGGCTTATATAGAAGGCTTTGCTATGGATATTCATGGACAGGTTTTTATTATTAATGGGCATATGTTTTCATTTCTCTTGGGTATATACCTAGGAGTGGAATTGCTAGGTCATAGGAACGAATAAATGTAAATAAATAAATAAAAACTCTGTGTTTACCTTTTGAGGAACTGCCATACTGTTTTTCAAAGTGCTTCCCTTTTTAAATTCTTGGTCATCTGAGTTGGTGTGAAGTGGTATCTCATTGAGGGTGTGTTTATTTTTTTGGCTGCACCTCAGCACGTCCCCCAACTAGGAACTGAATCTGAACCCCCTGTGTTGGAAGCACAGGGTGTTAAGCACTGGACCACTAGGGAAGTCCCTTCATTGAGGTTTTGATTCGCAAAGGAAATGGCATCCCACTCCAGTATTCTTGCCTGGAGAATCCCATGGACAGAGCCTGGCAGGCTACAGTTCGTGGGATCGCAAGAGTCGGACACGACTTAGCAGCTAAACCACCACCACCGATGGCTAATGATATTGAGCATCTTTTCATTTGCTTTTTGGGGCAGTTTGTATATTTTCTTTGAGTAAATGTCTGCTTACATATTTTGCCCATTTAAAATTTTTTGCCCATTTTATTTTATTTTTTTGCCCATTTTAAAAAATATTAGAAAAGTTTTAGATATTTTAAAGTAGTAAAAATATTTTTTAAAGATTAGAAAATATCTTCCATTCTGTGGGTTATTTATATCTCTAGTAGAATTTTTAATTTTAAAATCCATTTTGTTTGATACTGGTATAGCCATCCCATCTACTTGTGGTTTCTGTTTGCATGATATGTATATACTATTTTATTGTCAGTCTGTGTCTTTGAGTTTCAAGTATGTTTCTTTTAGTCACTGTATTTTTGGATCTTCTTTTTTTGTTTGTTTTAATTTGGAGGGAGAGCAGTTTCTTCCACTTAGCTGAAGTGTTTAATCAATCCATATTTAATGTTGTTAATGATGGAGTTGGATTTATGTCTTCATTTCACTTTTGTTCTGTGTTTCATGTCTTTCTTCTTTTATTTCTTTACTGTTTTCTTTTGCACTAACGAATATTTTCTAGTGTAGGATTTCAATTACTCTTAATTTTTTCACTATGTATTTTTGAGATGTTCTCTTAGTAGCTGCTCTAGGCTTACCATATACCTGTTGACCTACAGGAGTGACTTCAGATTTATGCCAGCTTGAGTCCAGTGAGGAATAAAATGCTGTTGCTGTTGAGCTCCAGTCCCTCTTCCCACTTTGTGTGCTATTTATAATTTATATATGTTGTGATCTCAATATATGTTCTTTAGTTATTACCTTATATGACTTTATGTCTTTTACAAAGCTGAGAGGAGAAATAGGAACAAGTATTCATTTATGATTTGTTAAAATTAACCTTAACTTCCGTTTCTGGTTCTGTTCATCTCTTCCTGTGTATTCGAGTTACCATCTAATATAATTTTCTTACTGTAGTTCACCTTTGTTTCCATCCATCTTCTTTACGATGTTGTCACATATATTACTTTTCTATATGTTACTGTCCCAACAATGCAATTATATACACATTGTTGGATGCATTTGGTTTTAACATCAGAGAAGAAAGGAGAATATGCATTTGTATTCGAGAAGCCTCTGATGATACTCCCTGGAGCCTCAGCCTTGGGCATTGCACAGTCACCCCACAACGACAGTGGTTTTAGTAGTGTTCTCTTTGTCTCTTTCCCTGATCTCTTGGTTAAAGTGTTTGTTGTTTCAAATCTAGGTCTTAGGCTTCACCATTTGCTGACTGGTTGCCGTATTTTCAGCAGTGCCCTGGAGCATCAATTACTCTGTAGTTTGATTTATTAAATTTAGTTGCCTTTGCAGCTTCAGTTCTTGAGGCCAGTCTTTGAGGTTTTTTTCTGACCCCATTCAGCCATGTCTGACTCTGCGACCCTTTTTGACTGTAGCCCGCCAGGCCCCTCTGTCCAGGGGATTTTCCAGGCAAGAATACTGGAGTGGGTTGCTGTTTCCCTTCTCCAGGGGATCTTCCCGACCCAAAGATTGAACCTGTGTCTCCTGTGTTGCAGGTGGATTCTTTACCTGCTGAGCCATCAGGGCTCTTCTTCACTGTGTTTTTTAACACTTTCCTTCTGGTAAAGCAGGTGGCCTACAGTTGGAGAGAGAGAGAGAGAGAGAGGGAGAGAGGGAGAGAGAGAGAGGGGGGAGGAGGGGGAGAGGAGGGGGGGGAGGGGGGGAGAGGGAGAGGGAGAGGGAGATTGTCAGTTGGAGAGAGGGAGAGGGAGAGGGAGAGAGAGATTGTCTCTGTTCTTATGGCCCTCCTGTGCCCCCTTGTGTCCATGCTTTGGAGCTGCGAGCAGGGACAGTTCCTTTCTGCTTTATGAACAGGGCACTGGTCAGGAACTTGGTCCTAGTTCTGATCTTTTTTAGGTAGATTATTAAACTTGGGGCTTATTAAGAGAGAATTTTAAGACCTGTGAGCTGCCCTAATGGTAGTTCTGTGTCGGGAGATGGTCACTGCTGCAGGTGACTCCTTTACTTGCTGGCTTTTTATCCTAGAAATTCTTCCTTCACTTGGCAAATCCTTGCTCAGAGATAGAGAGTAAGTTCTCTGTGGTGCTGGCTGCCTAGAGAAACTGATGTGGACATGCTGCTCTGCTCCTCAGTCTCCATGTGTGGCGGTCTATACTGAAGGAACCTAATTCTTGTCGTGGAGTATGAGTTTTCCTCCTACTTGGGTACGGTTTTCTATGTGAGTAACCAGCTGGTGTCCCAGTGCTCAGAGACAGGAAGAAAAGTTCTCCATTGGAAAGTTCAAGTGATCTGACCTGCTTTCCTGGCTCCAGGCAGCAGCTCTGTTTTGTGGTTTTGTCCATATAATGGGCCAAACTAATTTAATTATGTTCAAGAAAATACATTTTTGCTTTTGTTGTTGTAAAACATTTGAAGTAAATAACAGTCAGCATACTAACTTGGGAACTTTAAACAACCATATCAATGCAGAAAATCCATTTTTAACTCTGTTGGTAACTGTAAAATAAAATCACTTAGGCACCCCAAGAAGTAGGTTATTTTTTGAGAGATTTGATGAGGATATAAATAAATATAGATTGCTTTGATATCCAGAATAGCAAGTCAGTTCTTTTTAGTAACATCTTTAGAAAAGAAACGGATAATTGCAGAGGGTGAGATTGTATGAGACTTCATAAATGATTCTGTATGTTTGTTTCCATTACTGTTTTCAATCATTCAGGTAGATATCAGATTTTCAGAAAATAATACTATCTAGATAAAATAAAGCGGGAGTAATTTGTGACCTATCTTTTGTATAATACAATATAAAGCCAGCATTTAAGAATCTTTGTTTTTTCAAAATACAAGTAATTCCATAGGATACAAATATGGGATTTTTAGCTAAAATTTTATTGATGTTATAGATAATGCCATTATCTAATAGTATTAAGTGCCAGTAGATCTCGGCTCTTCTAAACTATGTGGAGGACAGGCCGTAGCCATAGCTCCAGTAGTCGCATTACAATTCTGAGGCATTGACTGAATTGTTTTCCAGATTTTATTATGGACTTTCAGACAAAGGGAAATTGAGAGAATGGTATACTGACTACCTTGTTTCCATATCTAGATTCAACACGGGTTAGTTTTCTGTGTTTGCTTTATCTCTTTTTGTGTGTTGAATCATTCTTTGTTTTTTTTTATTTTTTCTTGATTGGACATACTGTAGTTTATTCAAGCAGTCTCTAGTTAATGGACATGGGACTTGTTTCTAATCTTCTGCTGTTTTAGATAGTATAATTTTGTCATTTTGCCTTTGGGTAGAGGTGTACTTTTTTGCTTGATCTGACCTAGTGCATCAAAGGACAAGAGCTCATAGAATTTTGCTAGTTATTGTCAAATTCCCTCCATGGTTGTACTGTCTTTACTCCAGAGTATGAGAGTGTCTTTCTCCATAGCACTCCCAAATGAATTGGTCTCAGACTTTGTGGATTTTTTTTTTTTTTGGTATCCTTAGTTAATTTTTAGAGTATGGAAAGGATGTTAGGAAGAAGTTTCTTATTTTGGATGATCTCTGTGATCATAAGCTGAAATGTATATAAAGAATTTTGTTTTGTATTTATATTTTATATAGTTTAATGAAACAGGTTAGAGACTGATGCTGATGGGAACAGAAAAGTGGAAAGGAGTAAGCAGAAACATTCTAAGGGATCATGAAGTCGACAGGACTGTTGTCCTAACTAGGAATATTTTTAACAAGGTTTAAAAATAATCTTTCTAAGAGTGTCTTTAATGACTCAACATTTTTCTCAATTAGAATAGGGATCTGCTATATTAAATTTAATGAGTGAATACAGATTATTTCCTTAATAAAACTTGTAAGCAGTAAGAGATTAGACCTTGTCTGGTCTGTAAGAAGTCTGCACTCAAGAGATTGGCTTACACTGTGTCCCTTTCTGTCCTCACTGTAGGATAATTGTGTGATGTGATTTTGTGTTTGTATATGTGTGTATCATATCATAGTTGCATTATTATAGAATTAAAGGGAATTTCATTTAAATTTTAAGAGCAGTATATATTCCTCTCCTTTTTTAAAAAAAATTATTGCTTAAATAGTTTGTTACAGAACAACTTTTCTCATTTTGAATTTGGAGGTACTATATATACAACTGAATACAAAGAGGAACGAAAGGTATCAAAACCAAACTTGTGATTCTCTGCTCATGTGACATAAACCAGCTTTGTGTATTACCTGAAATATAGTTGGGGTCAGTACGGAAAGTAAACCTGGCTTGAGTGGTCTGCTCGTAAGTCACTGTGTGGCAGTGTATTGGGTGTTGTCTGGTGTCATGCAGGGAGGGCCCTCTGGTGGCACCGTTGTTATCTGCCCCCTCTTCTTTGCCGACCACTCCTTGGTTGGGGGGGGGGGGGGGCTGGGCAGATGCTGCCTTTGGCTTGTGACTCCTCTGACTTTATTCTTCTTCCAGTGTGTTCACAAGGATCTTTCTTGAACTGCTTGTTCTGTGGCTTTGTTATCTGCAGTGGACACCTGCCTCCTTTTAATAAGTCCCTGTTACAGGTCTGTATTGGGCTTCCCTTGTGGCTCAGCTGGTAAAGAATCCGCCTGCAATGCGGGTTTGATCCCTGGGTTGGGAAGATCCCCTGAGAAGGGAAAGGCTACCCACTCCAGTATTCTGGCCTGGAGAATTCCATGGACTGTATAGTCCATGGGGTTGCAAAGAGTCGGACAGGACTGAGTGACTTTCATTTTCACTTTCACAGATCTGTACTACAGAGAACTTCCTCCTATAAGTGTGCTGTTCTCTAATTAAACAGAGGAGGTTCTCAGGCTTCATGGTCACCCTGTTTCATGTTTTCATTTTCCCTTTTATTATGTCACACATTCACAAGTTAGCGACAAGAAAATATGGTAGTGGGAGATGAAAGTAGTTTATCACTTGCTCGATGTCTTTGTTAACAGTAAAGTCACTTTTCTGGCATAAGTCACAGAGCCCATCATCTTTGTTTCTGTTCAGATTGTTTGAAACACAGTGCTCTTTGAATCTATGGATGAAGATAGTGGAAATGTTTTCTTAGGCCACAAGTACGCAGTTGAATAACACCAGACAGTTACTCTCTATTTGTTTGTAGATAGCCATGACATTGACAGTGTTACTTATCATTTATTGTTTTTTTAAAGAAATCTTTAAACAGGCTTTTTTAAAAGAAAAAGATGAACAAAGTTTGTTTTTTACAGTAGTTTTAGGTTAAGAAGCTTTTTGGAAAGACGTTCACATATTATTTGAAAGACCTATCACTAGGATTAATATATCTGAATTATGTATTTTTACCTTAATTTTATAAAGAACCTTAAGATGGAAAATTTCGAGTGTTTGTAGGGATAATAGTACAGTGAACCCTGTATGCCCGTTGCCCAGCTTCAACACTGTCGGCACTTAGCCTTATTTCCCCTTGCCACCTTTTGTTTGTTGTCCCTGAAATTATGCTCTTTTATCTATAAATACTTCAAATTTTTTGGCTTATTCCATCAAGCAGTCTTGTATAACTTTAAAAGTTACAATGATTGAGGTCATTTCATGCTATCCTAAAGCACTGTTTTCTGATATTAGTTCAGAGAACTTACTGTGAGAGACTCACACATCGGGAGACCTCTACTTCTGAGGGATATTTATTTTGGGGGAAGTTACCTTAGAATCGGGCATAAATGATTAGACAGTAAGCATGGTAAAGAAAAGGTTGCCATGGGTCTCTTCTGACCCCAGGGAGAACGGAAAGGAAGTAGCATCCTGAGAATACCAGACTCTTGTCTCACTCCAGCCGCTAGGCGGCGCTCTAGATACAGAGCAGGTTTGCTCTTAACATCCAGGCTCTGTCCCTACGGGATGTGTGTTTACAGCCTAAGAAGTATGGATAATGCTTTTCTTCTGCCATTTATTAGAATTACTTTGCATTGAGGCATTGAACATGATAATTGCAAATGATTCTTTGCTTGTTAAAGATGTATTTTCCAGATCTTAACCTAGAGTGAAGCTTTCAGATTTGTTTTCCCTTAATAGCCTTACTCCATGTGTATGAAAATAATAACAACATCCTATGTTTAGAAAATTACTCACTGTATCGTAGTGACATTTTCCTCCAGTTATGCAGAGAAACCAGACAGTTTTGTCCAGGATAGGTATATGCTATTTTATAAATACCTAACTGTCATAATCAGTAGAATTTGAGTGATGGCAAAGGGTGAGCATTTTGAAATCTTAAGATATTTTTTCAGGCTACTTTTTGAGTGAAGTAGAGCGCTTGAAGTAGAGGGCAACATGTGTACAATTTAGTCAAAAAAGCCGCGTTCTGTGAGCAGCCCCTAAGTCAGGACAGTTTTGTGTCGTAGTCTCTCTTGAGGTGTGCTGCACGACATTTTTTTATTAATAATAGTTAAAGTATCAAAGTTTTAAAATAATTTACTTAAATAGAGCAGAGGCCATGGTTTTATCCCCATGTCATACTGTTAATTCTGAGGAAGATGCTAGGGTTAGAGTTAAACCAGCAGTGGGAACATTTTTTTCTAAAAGTTCTTTCTTTAGGTCAAGAATTTCCAAAACTTGTCTCAGGTCATAAAATCATAGCATCATAAAACGTGGAAGGACCTTCATGATTGTATAGAGGGTATGGATAGGATATGGATTCACTCCTTTATTTAGAGAATTAATTTGTCCAGGGTAACACAGGTGGTGAGTGGCAGAGCATTGTCTCCAAATTTCAGTGCTTTTTTCACTAGACCATGGTGTTGCCATGTTAAGGCATAAAAGTGGGCCGAAATAATTAACCTCAAATAACCGACACCAGTGAATGAACTGTTCAACATAAAGCAAAATTTCCAGACAATTGAAACATTTTCATTGTTAAGATTTTATGTGTTCTGATCATTTGAAATGAGTCTTCTCCAAATGTATCGTGTTCTTCCTCGCCTTCTGTCCCAGAACACTGAGCAAGACTCGTGAGAGTGGCACTCACATCCTCAGGCGTGTTCTGCCATCACAGCATTTCTGTGTACCACCTGCCGGCACTCACATCCTCAGGCGTGTTCTGCCATCACAGCATTTCTGTGTACCACCTGCCCTCACACTACTGCTTTTTTCCTTAAAGTTACTCTGTTTTCGTCCTGTTTCCCTTCTCTTTTTGTGCTTGGTTTTTGCGGTGTTTGTCTAGTTTGGCATTCTTGCCCTTCCTAATTTGTGGTTTCTTGATGTGTTTGTAAAAATATTTATTGAGCACATACTGTGTGCCTTGTGGTGTCTGAGAGGCATTTGCTCTGGTCAGCAAATGAGTGAGTAAGTCAGATCAGTGATCCGTTGCTCTGGTGGCGCTCACATCCTAGGGTGGGAGGGAGTGGTCAGAGATAGTCATTTGAGACGAGCTGTACTCAATGAGCAAATTACACAGTAGGCCAGCAGCGGGTAACTGTAAAGGAAGGCAGAACAGGTGTAAGAGAAGAGTGGATGGTTTAGTTACTGGCTTGGAAACTGGATCACCAAGTTAATTGTTAGTACAGTTAGCAGTCAAGGGGAAAATGGGGAAGGGAGCTGGAGGGTTTCTTCTGCACATTGGGGACAGAAGCACTGGGACATGCCTTTTTGAGTCCTCATTGTAACCTTTATTGCTTTCTTCTGGAGTTTGAATGTCTGAAATTCTAGAGTAGTTTGCTAATTGATCTCTAGTTGAGGTATTCTTTAATGTAATAGTTTATAGTTAATATGTAGCTACTTATACTGTCTTCTGGAAGCTGAGGAATGAGACTGTGAGCAGGATGTTTGGTGTCAAATTTAATGTGTGGCACTGAGTGGACGGTGATTCTTGATTAACCACCTGCAGGAAGAGAGACGTGCCCTGTGATAAATGATCTGGCTTGAATAGTGTGAAGATGATACCAGTACTAGTAGATAGCCTTGGTGTGTTTACCATCCTGGAAATTTTGGATAAGAATGTTGATGACAGGTAGTCTGAATAGCATCACAGGTAACAGTGTGGACTCCGATCAGACACTTGCCTTAAGTCTCATCTTCCCCACTTACTACCTGTGTAGCTTGGAGCAGGTTTCTGCTTCCTCTGCTTTCTGCTCTTCAGGTTCCTCATTTGTGAGCATGGGGAGAACAGCACATGGGGCTCATTGTGAGAACTAAGTCAAGGTAAAGGTGCTTGGCTAAATACTCATCACCTAAACCAGTTGCTGGGATGTGGATGATGATAAACCATTTGGAAGCATCAGAGACACCGAGGTCAAGAGCAAACAAGTGATACTTCTGGTTCATCCAGCCAGCATTTGCAAATTATAGTTTTCCTCATTTTGTTCTTCCATTTTAATTGTTATATTTGTTTGAATTAAAAGATCTCATATGTTTTAAATTTTAATATTAAATTAGTTCTTTCAAAGGAAAAAAGTAGTAATACTCTAAACCATTCAGTTTGGTTCATCAACGTGTAATTTTACTCTTTGAAATCCTATTATACCGCCTGAAACTTCTAAAATATATCATTTGGTGAAGATTCATATGTATATTTCTTAATTGCTTTACTTAGAACTGGCAATAAAGGAACTGTGGATGTTTCTGTGCCTTGCCTCTGGTGGTGGAGCTTCTTGCTTAGTCTGCGAATAGATCCCTCCTTTTGAAAAATAAGCTATATTTGATTAGACTACCATAATCTATGGTATAATTTGTGTTCATATGCTGACTTATAAAGATTGTCTGCAAGAGTCAAAAGAAGTGCACGGTGCAGAGGGTCAGGAATGGAGTAGATGCCCAGTGGGACATTCACTGAATGAATAGGCAGCTGAGCCTGACCAGTTTTCAGAAACAGCTGGAGAGAGAACTCTCTGTTGCCAAATGGAAAACTACAAGAAAGAAAATATATTCTTGAAACCTGTGATGTGAAACCAAAGGAAAATTCATATGATGTCAAAGCTCTTGACAGTTGTCCTGTACGAAATAAAAGCTGAGGGAGAGTGTTGAGAAAGTTAAGTACGATTTAGTGCGTGCGAAGCTCACGTGAAAGGGATCATCTTGTTGGGAGCACCATAGCTGTTTGTCTGTAGTTTTTGTATTTCAGGTCTGCTTTTTCCATTAAGTCTGAGGAACCTCTAGTTTTATGACCTCCTGGTAATGACTTGACAAGTGAACAATGCCACCTATTGAGGACTGGCTGGCCTAAACAAGGAAAGTTTGTGTTTTTGCTGTGGAAATTCATTTGATATGCCAAATAACTTAGCTAACTGCTTGCATGATTAAAAAGCAGTTGATTTCCTTCCAGTCAGTAGTTAATTATAAAAGTAAAATATATACATTATATATGTGATTTTTAAAGTCCACAATATGTCTAGGTCTATACATATTGTCTGTAAAGTAACATACACACTGGCTTTTCCATGACAGTCGTTCTAGAAATAGCTCAAAATTTCACACTTAGAGTGGCTCCGTGTTTGTTTCTCCTGGGCTGTGGAGGAGTGTGATTGTTCTGTTCAACCAGTCATATAAATGTGTGATTCCCAGCATGTTCCAATCACCGTGGTAGGTCCTGGGGATGTATAGATGAATAAGACATGGTCCTCTGTACATTTTGGCTAACCAGTATTTTAAAGACTTCTTTTCAGAAGTTTGCATTAATGTTTAAAATGTTAAAATAGCAATCATATTTAAAGAGTATTGGAAATGGGTTGCCCCAAAAGTTCATTCAGGTTCTTCCATAGCATCTTATGGAAAAACCCAAATGAACTTTTTGGTCAACCCAGTATATGTACCTGGTATGATGTGGAGATATTTGATCTTGCTTGGAATTGGTTGGTTTGATACATATGTAAAGTAGTCCCTATAACCATTATTAGTATGTTTGTTAACATAGTTAAGTATTTTAAATAATAACTCAGTTGCTGATAATATATTCAGTTTCTTAGTGCTGTGGCCAGAGAGCTTTTAAAGTAAATTTTGTTTTGGCTGTGCTTTCTTACTAATTTTTATTTCTGGTTTTTGTGGTATTTTCTGCTATCCCTAATTCATGTCATTCAGATTTTTGGAAGATACCCATTTTTCAAGGTCAGTTTGAATTCTTTTATCAGCTTAGTGCCATTTAAGTGATACCTAGTTTTGTCCTCAGTAATCTTTTGAGTAGTTGCTCGTCAGAAATAATATTGGAAGTTTCTCTGCAGGAAATTAAAGGAGTGTATTGAGGACATAGGTGGTCCTGGGGAGATCTGATGAAAAGGATACAGGTGTTTCTTCACTTGATATCAGCTTTAGGTTACCGATGACTGCATCTCTGTGGCACATCACCCTGGGCAGATGACCCAGTTTTGCAAAGTAGTCAGTGGCCATAAAGACATAATAGGCAAAAAGAGTTGGAAATTCATTTACTTGTTTATGAATCGATTAATCCAATTTACAAGTGAATGAATGCATCTAGGCAGTTAAGCCACAAATATTTGCTGAGTCCCTACTATGTGCCAGGTGTCACTTTAGGCTCTGGGGATGTAGCACAGGGAACAGGAGAGAAACGCTGTTTCCCTTGGGAGATAATGTGATAGGGAGGAGGATGAATAAACCAGTTAAGTATGCTGTAGAATGTCAGGATAATGTGCGCTAACAAGAAAAGCGAAGAAGAGGTGAGAGACGGGGAATGGTGGTGGTGATAATTACATGAGGATGTCAGGAGAGGCTCTGAGGAGAGGGGCTCCTTGGCAGACCCCTGGATGAAGAGCGTGCACCGGTGAATATCTCTGGGTGGTACATCTCAGGCCCGACGTGTTCACAGAACAGCAGGGGCACTGCTGAGGCTGGAAAACGGAGTAGGGCGTCTCCCATCTCGTCTGTATCGCTTGTGAAGGTTTTGTTTTTCTAATCTCCCATTTTTGCTCTTCATTGACTGATATTCATTATCATAAAAATGTTTATGTTTTGTTGTAGGCCTGTTACCTGAACACCTGTATAGCACCACATTTTAGTGTTGTTTTATAGCGCTGAGACTTGGTATCCCTGGGCTTTTTTATTTCCTTCGCCAGTTCTAATGGATAGGGCTGCTTAGTCATGGGTATAACAAAGGGAATCATGGATTGGAAAAAGCATCTAGGTTCTAACTCTAGTTTTGTTGCTGACTGTAAAATAATGTAACATTTCTGGACCACAGTTTATCTAGGCATAAACTAAAGGAGTCAGATTAGATAACTGCCAAGATTCCTCTTAACTGTAAAATTCTGTGATTTCAATGATTTTTTACAAACACTCCCCAGGAGAATTTGAATACTTTCTATTTCCTTTTTTAAAAAATAGTTTTAAAAATATTTATTTGTTTATTTGGCTGCACTGGGTCTTGGTTGCTGCTTGCGGGCTTTCGCTAGTTGCCGTGAGTGGGGTCTACTCTCTAGCTGCGGTGAGCAGGCTTTTCATTGCGGTGGCTTCTCTTACTGTGGAGCACAAGCTCTGGGGCGTGTGGGATTCAGTCATTGTGGCTTGTGGGCTCCAGAGCACACCTCTGTAGTTGTGGTGCGTGGGCTTAGTTGCCCTGCAGCATGTGGGATCTTCCTGGACCGGAAATCAAACCACTGTCCCCTGCATTGCAAGGCAGATTCTTAACCATTGGACCACCAGGGAAACCCTAAAGTTAATTTTTAAGTTTACATATGGTGAGGTGCACAAATCTTAGATGTACAGCTTACTGAATTTTTACATATTATGTGCTCTTTTTGGACCTTTCTGAAATAAAAAAAAAAATACATATACATATATATATATATGTATATGTATTTTTTTTTATTCCCATCCGTGGTTGATTGAGTCTGTGGATGGGAGAGTATGGAGGGCTGCCTGTACATGTATATTCTAATTATCTTTTTCCAATCTGGAAATTCCTGTATTCAATACCTAGGCAAGTATTTTAGAAGAATGCAATTTTAAAGCTTTCCCATTTTGTTGCATTTTTGTACATTTAATTTATAGATTAAGAAAGCAACAGGTTTAAAAGTTTCTCTTACTACATAAAAATTTGGTCCCAACATTGACTTTAAAGAAATGCTAAGGTACCTTTTCTCTTAAACACACTTCTCAACTTATTTCCACACTTCTTGTGAGAGTTGTTTAATATTTTGTGCTGGTTCTTAACTTACTTAATGTTATAAACAAGCAGGTGATAAGGTCCTGTGGTAGAATGATTCTCTCATTAGAGAAGTGAACAGCTCAGCACACGATGTCACCGGCACTTGTGTCTTTCTCTAGTGAGTATTCCTTTCGGTGACTTTACCAAGAACTCTTTTTCTTTGCATTTTGATGTGAACTCTGCGGTGATTTTTTTCACTGCTGGTAGTGTTGGAAAGCAACAGAATTCTTTTAGATTCCATTCTCTTTGAGTGCACCTCTGCAAGCTATAGAATTATGACTTTCTTCCCTAGATTTATAGACTCATGTTTCAAACATAACCTTTTAATTTTAGGAACAAACACCAAAGTTGGAGGTAGTAAATAAGTTCAAATGTACACTATGTGTGTTAATGGATACAGAGCCACTATTTATAAAATATTCAATTATTAGAGTGAACACATGAGGTAGGTGTTAGTGAATGACTTTATTATAGCTCAAATCCCTGTTGCTCTTAGACATTGGGGGAAGAGTTGCAAGTAGTAAAAGAATATGCACTGAAGTAGCTCACTAATTAGGATGTGCATTAGCAAACTGGAATCAACACTATGAGCAAAACATTTATAGCTCACTCTGTGTATTAGTGTTAATAGACTTGTGATTCTGGGCAGGTATTAATCTTTTAAAAGTCATTTATTACAGTTCTTTTCATAGTGTGGACTTGAGTGTTAGTCCCTTCACCATTCCAAAGTGCTAAATCTTACAAGGATCCCCTGAAGAGATATTATTGGCTGGGGACCATGACTCTTAATTAAAGTGGGGGGAAGAGCCATTGATTCATTGATAGTTTATATTAGATTTTTCAGACACTAAACAGCCATGCTGAATATTTTCAATAAGCATTTCTACTAAGTATAGATGGGGAAAAATGGTTCAGAACTGGCAGTGACCAGTGTTTCTTAGAATAAGTTTTGTGGAATATTGGTTCTGTGAAATGGTAATAAATGTTACATGAAATTAAAAACCAACCAACAAAGAGAACTCTGGTTATGTAATTTTGCAAAGCACTAGATTAAATGAAGCTGAAGGGTTTTTTGTTTTTCCAGCTATTTTGGGATACAGTATAGTTTTTTGTTTGCAGGGATTCTCAGGGCCTGTAATTTGTCTGTATATCTTGTACTTCTTTCTGTAAAAGGAAGAAGGGGAGGTGAGACAGCAATAGTATGCAGCATTTCCCAAACTTATTTGGCCACGGAGTCATTTTTTAGAGTGTCTTGGGAACTTGGCATGCCAGAGGACAACATCGGTGAAGCTGATTAGGCTGAAATAGTTTTGTGGATAGAAAACTAAGATAATTTAAGTACTCAAGTAGCTAGAGCTAGTAAGATTCCAGACTAATTCTTAGATCACTGTTCTTTCTGTCAGAAAAAAAAAAATATAATGGCTCAGAAGACATAGTAAATATGTTAGACTGTAAATAAGACTTTCATTGTCATCTTTTAAGATTCACTGAAGCTTCGTGTCCTGTCCAAGGTTCTAGGTCTAACCAGAAAAGGCAGTATAGGTGGTCATGTCTTTCAGCTGCATTGCTCACAAATGGAAAAGGGAATAGCTGTAAAGGTGAATTTGCAGAATTACCTAAATCTGCTCTTTTTACTCCCCACTACAATTAGGATAAACAGGATCTTAGTTCTCAAACCTTAGTTTTGACTTCCTATTATGTACAGGTTTAATTTTCGTTCCTTTGATGACTTCTTAAATGGCGTGGGGAGAGAGTTTAGCTTATTACAATTGACTCTTAATTAAAGCTTCCATATTCCTGATAGAAAAACTTTTAATAGTTTACATTTTGTATGATTTAGCTTGCTTGTTATAAAATTTTAAAGAAATATCTTACTAGATCATAGCCTAATATAGTCGGATTTCTTTTTAAGCATTAGACATGACTGAGCACAGTACAGCATACCATGTACTAGGGTGACAGGCTAAAAACAGGAGCCGTGAAAGTATTTGTTAATGCAAGAAAATTCTGGATAATTCATGGGAACAGTTGTAAGACTTAGAATTCCACTTTGACAAATAGGTACACCTCACTGATATTCTTTGGTTTAGGGGAAAAACTGTGGCTTACCTTATAAAACATACTGTTTGGTGCTTCTTTATATAGGAACTTAACATGATCCTTATTACACAGAAAAAGGCATTTCAGGAAGCTATTAGCTTAAATTACTTATATGTTGAATATTTAATATTATAAAGATAAATAGTTGATTATATTAATAGTTTTCCTGGGCTATTCTGGCAAAATTAGTAGTGTGTATTCTTCTTTTTATTCTCCTACTCCTCTCTGCCCCCTAAAACTGACATTGCTAATAACAAGTCTTGGAAAAAGAAAGAATTTACTAATTGTAAGTGGCAGGAGGTTTAACTGCAGTTTTGTGTGCTTGGGAAACTGTTTAGAAAATTTTGGTAAGCATTAAGTGCTTCTCTGAAAGGAATGAGGTGTTACGAGATAGGCTGCCGATGATTAATAGAATTATGGTACTAGGAGTGGTGAGTCAGAATGCTGCAAGAGAAGCAAGGTTAGTGAGTGACTTCGTAGCGATAGTATTGATCTGTATATATCCCTTTCCTCTTTTTATTTTTTTTTCCAGTTTTGTTGAAAAATAAAAATAATTGACATATAGAGCTGTATAAGTTTAAGATGTATAGTGTAACGATTTAACTGACACCATGAACTGATGGTCTTAATAAGTTTAGTAAACATCCATCATCTCATTAAGATACAAAATTAAATAAAAAAATTTTTTTTTGTTGCAATGAGAACTCTTAGGATTTACTGTTAAAAACTTTCATATATAGCATAGAGCAGTGTTAATTTTGTCATGTTGTACATACAGTTCTAATACTTAATTATCTTATAACTGAAACTTTGTGCTTTTTGACTGCCTTTATCCAGTTTTCCTTCCCCCTACTGCTGTCTCTGGTAACCACAAATCTGATTTCTTTTTCTATGAGTTTTTGTTTTTGAAGTATAACTCTTTTACAAGGCTATATTAGTTCCTGTTACACAACATGTGATTTGATATTTCTATGCATTTCAGAATGATCACCGTGATAATTCTCATTATGACCTGTCACCACACAAAAGTGTTGCACTGTTACTGACTGTATTCTACATACTGTACACCTCATACCCGTGACTCATTTATTTGCAACTGGAAGTTTGTAGCTCTTAATTTCCCTCAGCTACTTCTCTCCCCGCTCACCCTCTTCCCCTCTGGCAACCACCTGTTTGTTCTCTGTGTCTATAACTTTTTCTGTTTATTCATTTGTTTTGTTTTTTAGGTTCCAAATATGAGTGAAATCCTACTGTATTTTTCTTTCTCTGACTTCTTTCATTTATCATAATATCCTCTAGGTCTATCCATTTGTTGCAAATGGCAGGATTTCATTTTAATTAAGTAATTGTTTAAGGCCACATGGCTTGTAGGATCTTAGATGGAAAGATTGAAAGAGATCAGAAGATTCCATTTTTTATGGCTGAGTGATATTCCATTGTGTGAGGACTTTCCTGATGGTTCAGTAGTTAAGACTCCATGCTTCCACTGTAGGGGGCGCAGGTTCGATCCCTGGTCAGAGAATTAAGATATCCCAAATGCTGTATGGCACAGCCAAAAAAGAAAGTTCCAGTGTGTGTGTGTGTGTGTGTGTGTGTGTGTGTGTGTACCATATCACCATATCCGTCTGTTAATGGGCATTTAGGTTGCTTCTGTTTCTTAGCTATTATAAATAATGCTGCTGTGAGCATGTGGTTGCATATATCTTTTTGAATTAGTGCTTTCATATTCTTTGGATAAAGACGTAGGAATGGAATTGTTTGATCACATGGTACATCTATTTTTAATTGTTTGAGGAATCTCTATACTGTTTTCCATAGTGGCTGTGCCAGTTTACATTCCTACCAACAGTGCACCTGGATTCCCTTTTTCCCACATTCTTGCCAGTACTTGTTGTTTGTTGTCTTTTTGGTAATAACCATTTTAACAGGTGTGAGGTTGCTACCTCATTGTGGTTTTGATTTGCATTTCCCTGATGATAAGTAATGTTGAGCATCTTTTCATGTGCCTGTTGGCCATCTGTATATCTTTGGAAAATGTCTAGTCAGTTCCTCTGCCCATTTCTTAATCGCGGTGTTTGTTTTCTTGATGTTGAGTTGTATATTTTGGATAGTAACCCTGTATCAGATACATCGTTTGCAAATATCTTCTCCTATCCAGTAGATAACCTTTTCATTTTGTTGATAATTTCCTTCTCTGTGCACAAAGGTTTTTTAGTGTGAAGTAGTCTTGTTTGTTTATTTTTGCTTTTATGTCCCTTGCCTGAGGAGACATCCCCCCAAAATATTACTAAGACTAATGTCAAAGAGTTACTGCTTGTGTTTTCTTCCAGAATTTTATGGTTTCAGATCTTACTTACATTGAAATTTTTACATGGAGAAGAGACTTGTGGTTGCCAAGGAGGAAGAAGGGTGGGGGGAAAAGACTGGGAGTTTGGATTAGCAGATGCGAACTGTTGTCTATGAATGGACAAACAGCAGGGTCCTGCTGTGGCGCACAGAGAGCTGCGTTCAGTATCCTGTGATAAACCACTGCGGAAAAGAGTGTGAAGAAGAATTTACGTGTGTGTCTGACTGAGGCACTTTGCAGTACAGCAGAAATTAATACAACAGTGTAAATCAACTATACTTTAAGAAAATATTTTTAAAAATAAATAAATTTAAATCTTTAATGCATGTAAAATTTATTTCTGTGCTTGGTGTGAGAGAGTAGTCCACTTTGATTCTTCTCCATGTAGCTGTCCAGTTTTCCCAACACCACTTATTGAAGAGACTGTCCTTCCCCCATTGTGTATCCTTGCCTCCTTTGCTGAGGCTTTGATTTTTGCCATTTTAAGTATGGTGTGTCTTTTGTGTGACCTTCTCTCCGTTGATCCTGTTTGGGCTGTCTGTGCTTCCTGGACTGAGATGTCTGATTCCTCTCACAGGTTAGGGACATTTTCAGCTGTTGATAGTATGTATGTGTATGTTCTCTACCCTTTGTCTCTCTCTCCTCCTTCTGGGACCCCTGCACATGAGAATGTTAGTACCTGTAATGCTGCATGAGGTCTCTGAAGCTGTCCTCATTTCTTTTTTTGAAAATTTATTTGTTTATTAATTTTTGACTGCACTGGGTCTTTGTTGCTCTGTGCGGGCTTTCTCTAGTTTCCCAGGCTCAGTAGTTGCGCCTCGCATTCTGTAATGTGGACTCAGTAGTTGAGGCGCATGGACTTAGTTGGTCCACGGCATGTGGGATCTTCCTGGAGCAGGGATGGTGAACCTGTGTCCCCTGCATTGGCAGACGGATTCTTAACCTCTGGACCACCAGGGAAGTCCTTACTCTTTTTTTCTGTTTAGCTTCAGTGATTTCCACTGTTTATCTCCCAGCTTGTTGATCTCTTCCTCTCTATCATTTAATCTACTGTTGATGCCTGGTAGTGTTATTGTTTATTTTAGTTATTGTATTCTTCATCTCTGTTTGGTTCTTTTTTGTATTTGACATCTTCTCTTTGTTAAAAAATCTGACTTCTCACCCTGTTCATGCGTTCCGTCCCAAGTTCTTTGAGCATCTTTATGATCATTACCTTGACCTCTTTATCAGATAGATGGCATATCTCCACTTCACTTCGTTCTTCTTCTAGGGTTTTATCTTATTCCTTTGTTTGAAACATATTCCTCTGTCACCTAATTTGCTATTTTTATTTCTATATATTTGGTAGGGTGGCTACATTTTCTTCTTCTCTCAGGTATAGAAAGGGAGACACCCTTACAAATGGAGATTTCCATTACCAATGTATAATAAATATTTTCTTGCAAAGAGGCAACTCATACTTGGTTTTCAGAGTTTTCCCCAGTCTGCTATATCTTAAAAATAACCAGCTTAAATAATATTCCAAATAGACACATTTTGGGGTGGCAAATTCTGCTCCCCTTATATTATAACTGGCTCTGTTTTTTAGAGAAGTTTACATTCACAGCAAAATTGAACCATTTTTTGATACTGATCTAACTTCATGCTATTTGTTAAAAAGGTGTCTATTTTTGTTATCAATTTTAGTGTATATACAAAATGTACTTTACAAATTATATCTGCCTTTTTATGACTGTTGTTTTTCAAAGTATTACCTTCTTTTCTACTGAATATATTATGTGTCATTCATTATGAATGAATTTACTAAATATTAGTAATTAACTGGAGGGAAAATAGCAGTGGGTTTTTCTGGTGCACTAAAGTAGGTGAAGCATTTTCATCCTTTCTCATGTCCTATGAATAGGATGGTGAATGTGTGCCTTGTGATTTGTTATTCTGTTTGTACAGCCTTGCTGATTGAGAAATTTATATATTTCATGTTTTGGCAGCATCAAACAGGAAAATAATTTTTAGGTCTGTTTAAAAAAAAAACTGACAGGAATGTCATATATATAACATGACAAAGATGTAAATTATTTGAGTTTCAAGGAGACAATAGTTTTCTTGGAGAGTATATGCTATTCTTACGTTATTTAAAGTGATTTCTGTCAGACAAAAAAACTAATCAGTCCGGTTGATCTAAAAAAGAAATAGAACCTTTTGTTCAAGCTAAAATGAGGATTATAACCTGGAAGCCATTCAGAAAGCGCCAAGAACTATTCTGCCTGTTAGAAGTAAAAACACAGTTATAGAACTTTATGACAGAGGGGCCTGTGCATTAAATGATACACAATCCAGATCTGCAGGTACAAAGTGATGGGTCGTGTGACCCCTTACAGGATCAAGAAGGAATGTTATCTTTGAAGCAGTTGTCTTGATGGTGCTGGGAGGATGTTACTCTTCATGGTTGAGCAGGTATTTCTGCTCATGGGGGAGGTATGATGGATGCATGATGCAGATAAACAGTGCGTGTTAGAGGGGAGAGAGGAGGCCAAAGGGCATGGCACTGCTTTTTATGTTTAAATTTTTCTTGTCTTCCCATAAAATACAAATTTTATTTTACACTTCCATCATAATTAATTTATTAATTACAACTGAACCAGAAATACTTCTAAATTCTAACTTAGTATGTATAATACAGTTAACATGCACATACTGGAGAAAAGCATGGAAACCCTACAATAGCAACTTTCTCAACTTTAATATAAAAACACACCATGCCTCATTTTTCTCTACTGTGAAAACTGGGTAGTCTTTCAACTATCACTTTTTACTCTTGGGAGGAAGGCTGGAGATTATTTTATGCTGGGCTAATGTAAAAAGAATCCAAGACTATAAAGGTTGTGATTTAAATTTCATTAGAATTATGTGCTTCATATCAGCACTATGAAATTAAAAACTTTTGGTTTATCTTGCACTTTCAGAAAGTTCTCTTTTAGCAGTTAACATAATTGAATTGCATATTAGTATTATTTAAACTATAAGAGAAAAATCTTAATAGTGCTTACATTTTATTATACCCTATCATCTAAGGCCTAGATGATGCTTATTAGTTAATTATGTGGCTGTGGTGTACACTAGTAATCTTTTAGGAATTTATTTGCTTTAGATTTGGAGGTAGTAAATGTCTGGTATGTTTTTTAAACTTTATTATGGAAATTTTAAACATTCACAAAGTAGAGAGACTTGTATAATGAATCCTCATATATTCATCTCCTGTCCTCACTAGTTTCATATAATGTCGCTTCTTGTTTTATCTGTACATTCCCCCCCATAACTTGCCTTCCAAACCCCCGTGCTTTTGAAGGAAATCCCAGACATCATGTAATTTCACTGAGAAATATTTCAATATGTATCTCTAAAAGAGAATCAAAATATCTATATTCCCAGTGAGTACTAGCTAGCTCTGTTGTGGAGAGGAAGTTCAAGAGTGCTTGCTAACCGGCCTGCTGTCACATTGTGTTGTAGTTTATTTGCATTTAGTAAGATCCAGAGTTTATATTACTTGGCTTTTTTATTATTACAATAAGTCTCAAAGGATTTGGAGTGTTGATTTTGTAAATAACATCTAAGAAAACATGATTACCATTATGAATATGTATGAAGGTACATGACAGTCCTCATCTCAGAGCTAACCCGCAATTTGCTTAGTCAGTTTTTTCAGGCTCCTCCCCAGTTCCAAAATTTGTTTCTTTATTTAAATGCTGAGAAACAGCATGTAACACTTAGTTTCAGATGAAATTTATAAGCCATAAATTTATAATTTGTGAAATTTATAAGTCAGAGAGAGAAAATACGTGTATGAGGTTGAAAAAAGAGGAAGGGCGGAACAGCCTGGGTTCTAGAGAGATAGCTTCCTCTTTAGTTCACTGTCGCTTAACCCACCTGCTCTCTTGGTCTTGACTTTTTAATTTCTCTCTGTTCTTGCTTTCCTTTTTGGTTTATATCTTTTTCTTCTCTGAAGTTAGGCATTTACCTAACTTTGCCAGTGGCATTTATATTGTTGATTCCTCCTTTATTACGTAGGGATTGTTTTATTGCATAGGGGTTGTGACATAAAGCTTTAAAAAATAAATATTTTATTTGTTGTGTTTTATTTGTTTTTATACAGATTTTGACAAATATTTAAACTCATGCTATGGTCTAGATTGAACTTTTCTGTACTCTGTAAATGAATTGTATAGTGTATGAAGCATTATGTATAGACATTTAGGTTCACTTTATGTGCCCTTTTTGAAAAATTTTGTAATAATGTTTCCTTTTTTGTGTGTTCTCTTTTGCTGCTCCTTTATTGGATGGAACTGATTCTATTCGAATGTGATTCTGCAGTTCACAAGATTCCTTTGCAGCTCACCTTTGGAGGTAAGAGGTTACTCATTGACCTTAATATTGCTATTGGTTACTTTTGTGAGGCATTTATTTGGTAATTTAGGAGTGATCATTTTGTCAGGATGTATATTCTTCAATACCATAAATGAGATGAATGCACACTTTGTTTTATAAGACTTCTAGTAGTTACAGAGCTATTCACCTTCACAACAGATCATTGCCCTCATTTTGTCAGGTAGAATGAAATAAGTCCATTTTACTTACTTGTTTTTTATTTTATTTACATGTTTATTTTTGGCTGTGCGGGGTCCTCAGTGCTGTGTGGGCTTTCTCTAATTGCGGTGCTCGGGCTTCTCACTGCGGAGGCTTTTCTTGGTGCTGAGCGCACGCTCGAGGTCGCACACGTGTCAGCGCCTGTGGCACGTGGGCTCAGCAGATGCCACCCCCAGGCTCTAGAGCACAGGCTTAATAGTTGTGACTCATGGGCTTAGTTGCTCTGCAGCATGTGGGATCTTCCCAGATCAGGGATTGAACCTGTGTCTCCTGCATTGGCAGACAGAGTCTTGACCACTGAGCCATCAAAGAAGCCCAGGTCAATCCATTTTAGTGTCTTGTTTTGTCTCCTTCCTCCCATGACGGTCTCACATTGACCTTATCCTCCATAAACTGCCCTGGTGTTAAAGAGGAGCTGGAGAAGTCTGGACAGAGGCTCTCACCAAGGAGGTTTCAGTTAGTTTGAGAGAACTTTTTAAAATCCGTGGATTGATTAGGGGAGAGCAAAGGACTTACTTGTATTGAGCTTCATTATGCCCAGGCAGTCTTCTAGGTGCCCGACTCACTTTCTCATCTAACTCTTATGATGGTTCTGCAATTTAGAACTGAAGATGCAGTGATGAAATTGTGAGATAACGAAAACTCTTAATCAGAGAACCAGATACAGGCGTGAGCTGTGGTTGAAAAGGAATTAATTGGAGAAGATGGTGAGATTTTGGGAAAGGAGTCAGAGAGGGGAAGCAGCGGGGCACGTGGAGGGACACTGGACTCAGTACCAAACCTGGGCTTCAGCCAGGTCTTCACTTACTAGACGCACAACTCGGGGCAGTCGCAGCCTCCCCGAGCCTCAGCTTGCTTATCTTTAAGATGCAGGTAATGATTTCTACCTCTCAAATGAGGCAGTGGGCATGGGAGCCGGTTATAAAGTGCTAGTCAGGGCTTACTGATATTTTGTGTTCTCCTCTCAGGCTGTGCTTTAGCCTCACAGGATAAGTCTCTGTCCCTGCCTTTCACTTGTCCTTCCTTTTGCCTCTGTTGTTTACCTCACTCTGTGTTCCCTTCCCCACCCCCAACCTCTGCAGATCACATCCTGCTTCAGGCCGAGCCTAGATGCTGTATTGTCTGTGAGGCCCTCTCTGCTCCACATAGAGGCAGTTGTTCCCTTCTCTGTTTCCATATTATATTCTCTGATTATTGAAGCTACTGTTGTTACGTGGTGTGGCCCGCCCTCCTGGTGGCCAGCTTGAATGAGTTCCAGGGGAAGCAGAGCAGACCAGAGGGTAGTACCGTCCAGGTTTGGTTCCATTTTCTACGTCCAGCAACCAGGGGGAAACAAAGCCTGGAAAGATTCTGGGCTTTGAAATGAGAGATCCTTGGGTGGTCCGTGAGCAAGTCATTTCATCTTTAAGTTCATCTAAAACATGGAGATAATAATAATACTCACAGGATTATTAAAATGAAAGGAGGTAATGTGTGATAAACGCTAAGTGTAATACCTGTCACATAGAGTTTTAAATGAATTTTGGTGTAAAAGCAATAAAAGTTAAAACTATATCATAAGAAACTTGAAGACAGTGTAAACTATATAGTCTCCTATTTAGTTGATAAAGTGCTTTCTAAACATAGAATGAGAAATATCACAAAGGAAAAGATGGAAAAATTAAATTGGATTTTGTAAAAAAGAAAAAATCCATGATTTGGTTCATGAAAATACACATAGTTAAAAGGCAGTTTGGGAAAGCGTCATAAAATGATTATTGTACTTAATAAAATCTCTTAGAATCAGTTTTTAAGTATAATGTTGTCTTTTGACTGAGATGTACATCAGGGAAATCTCTAATGTCAAAACAGGGTCTAGTCTTGGGAAAAAAAGGGACCGGCAGGAGCTTAGAAGAAGAGATCATGTTGATAATGCTTAAGGCTGGACTCTCATTTAAGCAAGAGCTCAGAGGAGTTGCCAGGAATAGGAGTTTTGAGCAGAAGGCATTTGGGCTGGATGAATTTACCTACACAGAGAGTAAATGAGGAGGCTGGAGCTTGATGTCTGCCTCACTGGGACAAACTACCAGTTTGAAGATGTTACTGAACAATAGCAGAGATACTTTTAAATAGTCCTCACTGGTAGATTTCTCTTAAATGTAAGCTCAGTAAGAGAGGACCCTGTTTCTCTTGCTTCCTTGTGTTTACATATAATAGTTAAGTACTCTTGATACATGGGCTTCTCAGGTGGTGCAGTGGTAAGGAATCCACCTGCCAGTGAAGAGATGCGGGTTTGCTCTGGGTTGGGAAGATGCCCTGGAGGAGGAAATGACAACCCACTCCAATATTCTTGCCTGGAGAATTCCTTGGACAGAGGAGCCTGGGGGCACTCCAGTCAATGGGGTCACAAAGAGTTGGACACGACTGAGGATGTACACACTATTGATACATAGGAAGCACTGAATATCTATTTGTTGAATGAATGAATGAAGGAATAAGTAAGTAGGCACAGTGAAAGCTGAGAGTAGCAAGCTTTTCCGCATAATCAGGGCTGCCAGAGCACACACCGGCTAATATTTATGTCTCAATCTGGTTAACAGTCTCTCTTCCCAGCTAGATTGTAGCTACTTAAGATCAGGATCTTTATTTTTTTCACCTTTGGATGATCTCAAGTATAAATAGGACTTGGAATAGTACCAACCGTACACCTAGACTTGTACCAAACAAATATTATAAAAATTACATATTATTCTAGTTAAATGCTGGGGAATCTTTATGTAGAAGCTTCAGTCTTTGGTGAAAAGTAGAAAGGAAAGCATCATGATCAAAGTTAAGTGATAGTTTTTGTTTTTTTCTGTCTAATCTGCTTTTTCCATTTAATGATCTGGAGTTGTATTTTACCTTGGCTAAATTGATCTTTTTTTCTTACTGGGCTTATGGACATGGAAGAGGCAAAAGAATTAAAATTGAAGATGACCAATGCGCTTTCTCTTTTTGAAGCATTTGGGAAATACTTTAACTTTTTTTTTTTTTTTTGAGAAACTCCCTCACATGTGCATAGGTCTTTTGTGTGTGTGTGTGTGTGTGTAATAAAGTTTTATTCAAGTATAAAGGAGATAGAGAAAGCTCCTGACATAGGCATCAGAAGGGGGCAAAAGAGTACCCTTAACCTTTTTTTTTTTTGAGAGCATTCTGTTGGTATTTTCTAGCTTGGAATTTCCCAGGGGCCACCTGATGGCATAGTTAGTGACTGCTCCCCCCAAGTCTCCAGCAGTGCTGAGTTTAGAATTCTGTTCCTTTGCTGCAGCGCAGAACCCGAGAGCCAAAGCAAAACCAAGGCAGAAGAATGTTGAGAATCTCTAAATGTTTAATTTTGCCATTAAGCTTATGCTTAAGCTGGAGAAGGAAAATTGCAAATATGGTTAATCCCCAAATACCTTATTTTAAATAAAAGAAAAATAGTTCAGTAGAGGCAGTAAAATACATGAGGTTTGCAGTTGAAAATGAAGGAGACTTTAAATTTCATTCTGTCTGCAAAAACTACCATGAATGAACCACGCTCCTTTGTTGGAAGTCCTAAACAGTTAACTGCCACATGAATCTAACGAAATTGTCAGGTTATAGTAATCACATCAGTAATGTGATCTGCTGTCATTTGAATGGAGCCATGTGTGGAGAGTCAGTTACTTCCCTCTGTGGGGCTGACCCTTTTACATTCCTGTAAGCTGAAGACTAATAGAGCTCATTAAGCTTTATGGGAAAAGAGCTTTTATCACCTCGTCAAGTCAGGCAGCATATTTCCATTATATTCCTAATTTCGTGTGGCTCTGTAGCTGCCGATGTGCCTTCCCCTGCTAGGTTTACATGGCATCTCTCCCTTACAGACATTTTTATTGACATTTCCTAAGCCTGAATTACATTTGTGTGGCACCACCTACAGATGTCTTCAATTAAATGTAGGTAAATAAAAGGGATTATGTATCAGAGGCTGAGAGATTCTTGAAATTCTCTTCTAAGTCAGACTTTGCCAGCCAGTCCAGTAGGGTGCAGTCTTGCTGTCATTTTGGAGGTAGAGAACTAGCGGAAGAGGCATTTGTAAGAAAAGTTAGGCCACGTGGGAATGTGGGTCTTTTAGGAGTCTCTTCAAGAATGTCTATTGCTTCATTCCAGATAGCTGAAGATCTTCTTTGTTAGCAGTTATCATCATAAATTTTTGAGAAGTTAGCACCTGTAGTATATGGGGGTACTCTTGGGTTACATTATTCTCACAGAATGTCTATGCAGCAGTTATTTCCAGTTTCCTTATGAAGAAAATTGAACCTGGAGAAGTACATTAGTTGAGTTCAGGATCACAGCTACTAGTGACCAACAACAACATGTCTTAAGAGTCTTATGTTACATGAAGTGATGATAATATTATTTGAAGGAAAAGAGTGAGAAATTTGAGCTCTGCCAGTGTGGCACTGTTGACATCCCGGGTTGGGCGAATCTCTTTTCTGAGCACCGTCCTGTGCGTTGTGTGATGCTCAGTACGGTCTGCGGCCTCTACCCTGGAGATGCCAGTAGCACCTTCCCCCGGAGTTGAAACAAAATGTCTCCAGACTTTGCTAAGTGTCCCTAGGGAGTAAAATGACTCCCTGTTAAAAACTATTGCCCTAGAATAGTCTTAACAAACAAAGAACAAAGAGAGTTAATAATTCAATAGTGATAGTAGCAATGGTAACACGTTTTCAGTCTCCCAAAAGGTGGGAAAAAGGACAGGTGAAAAAAAGGACAAATGAATTGAATAGAAAACAAATAGCAAACAGGTCCACTTAAACCCAACCGTAGCAGTTGTTACACTAAATATTAATGACCTAAACAGAAGTCTGCTCTGTGGAAATGTTTTATATATGTGCAGTTGAGAATACATAAGCAGCCAGTGGTCATACATAGCCACCGTGCTCCATAGGAACTGAGTTAAAAATTTTTTAAATTTTAGTTAACTTATGTAGCCACATGTTGCCAGTGGCTATCCTGTTGGGCAATACACATCTAAACATTCCAATTGAAAGGCAGAAAATCAGACTAGATAAAAGAAGAAAAGCAAAATCCAACTTAAATATGAAAGCATAGTAGGTTAAAAGTAAAAGACCAGAGTAAACTATACCATGTAAATACTAATCATAATAAAAGTGGAGTGGTTATCTTCATACCTAACAAAATAGACTTCAGGGCAATGGCTCTTGGCAGAAGGAAAATGGACATTTTGTAATGATAAAATGGTCAGTTCATCAAATGAGGACGGTAATCCAAAATGTGATACACTTGATAACAGAACCTCAAAATACATGAAGCAAAAACTAATGGAACTGAAAAGAGGAGTAGTCAAATTCATTGCTATAATTGGAGACTTTAAAACAACTTTCTCAGTAACTGATAAAACAAATAGAAAAATACAAGCAATATAGAATATTTGGACAAAACTATTAATATACTTCTACTTAGTTGATACCTGTTGAATGCTACACCCAACAATGACAAAACACATATTTTTTCAAGTATATATAGCGAATTTTCTCCAGGACAGATTATATGCTATAACATTATACAAATCTCAGTAAATTTAAAGGGATTGAAATAATCTCTGTTCAAAGTGGAATTAAATTAGAATCAGTAACAAAGAACTGTTATTGCTTAGCAATAATAAGGACAAACAACCTAGTTAAAAAATAGATAAGAGACCTGATTATATATTTCGCCATGAAGACATATAAATCGCTAATAAGCACATAAAAAGATGCTCGCAATCCATTAGGGAAATGCAGATTAATACCACAACGAGATAGCAACATAAACTCACTGGGATGCCTGTAGTCAAAAGGTGATACCAAGTGTTGGTGAGATGTGGAGAAATTGGAACCCTCAAACATTGCGGATGGGAATGTAAACTGTTTATATGGTGTAAACATTTGCCAGGATAGTATTGTGTATTGAACTAGATGGATGTTTTCCTTAACATTTAAATAATAACTAGTTGTATCCAGTATTAAGTAATGTTAGACATTAACATTTTTTGGTAGTTCGCAAAAACAACTTTACACGTTTTTTTGAAGTTGGGAACTACTTTGTTTCTTACTTGAAACTCTGGTACACTGGGATCATAGGTGTGTATTAGTGTGTGTGCGTGTGCATATTTGTTTGCTGATTGCAAAATGCAGGTAGCGAGGGTTGGGATCTGGCTTTGTAGTCTGTGGTGACATTCATTCATTTTGCTGCCAGGAAAATAAAGGACAGTGAGAACCTGACCATCTCTTCGCTCAGCATATGAAATAGCATTGATCTTGGGATGGCTGTGGCAGGTGTCACGATGTCGCCAGTAACCAGAATTTGGAAGAAGGACTGGCTCTTACCTAAACACAGTCCTGTAGAAGTGAAGGGAGCTTGCAGAGGTAGTAACGGGGAGGACGAGGTGGGCAGAAGGTTGAGTTGCTGATCATGAAAAGGGAGTTCAAACAGTTTTACCATATAAAGGGGACATATCCAGCGCGATAGTCAGAGAGCTGGCCTGAATTGGAGCGCTGTGGAGATAAGGCTTGAACTGGTGAGTTGATACAGCACTTGGGAGGACCAGCTGCTGAGGCCAGGGCAGACAGGTAACTAAAGAGGGGCTGGACCTTCTCGAGAGAGTGGTTGTCAATCTGCTGTTTGTTACTGACTAATCAGAAATGGAATGCTGGGCAGTGCTTTGATCCTCGGGTCAAAAGTGGGAGTAGGAGTGAAGACTGCTGCTTTTCTAATTACCTGGATTGGGAAACAGTTTTGGAGTTTCCAGGCGCTGAACCCTACACTTAGAATCAGAGGTTGAATAGGTAAGGGCGTGTTGGCCAAGGCAACAGTTAGAATTCGGAAGCCAAATCCCCCAAATCATTCGGATTGTAATTGATCGTTCTCCCTTTCAGTTGAGTCTGAGGACTGTTGGGCAGTTCTGTTTGGGGTGGGGCTGCTGACAAAGATCTATTGAACTGAAGACATCATTGCTTGCCCTCAGTTCTCTGCAGTAATGCTTGAACATCCATGTGGTAGTCAGAACAGTATTCCCGGGCTTACAGTGGCACTCAGCAGATTTGGATTGAGCTCAGAAATGAACTTATTCCTAGTTAGTCTCTGAATGTCACATCATAGTTGAATCAGTGAAAGCTGAAACTTTATATTTCTCAGTGAAATTGTATCCACTGGAAGTCTTTGCCCAGAAACTGATCTCAGGTGGAAAAAAAAAAAAAAAAGAACTTGATTCAGAGAATAAAAGAAAGCACACTAGAATGGAAAACCAAACATCAAATAGAAAAATGCTGGAAGTTTCCTTGTTGCAGATTTTTCTGTGTGGGATATCAGTTAGTTTAGGCATCTAAGTTCCTTCAAGGTATCTTGTTGCCAGGTGAGCCTTCCTTTAGCAAGTAGTGGTATTCATCATTACTCTGAGCATCTTCAGTTGTGCTCACAGTTAAGGTCATCTGCCTTGACGATTTTCATTACCTATTAGATGTGCGTGAATGCTTCAGAAAATGTTTGAATGGTAAATCCTGGCGCGGATTAGTTTCCATGGGGATGTCAGTCTTGTTTGATGTTGGCAGTCATTGAGTTCTAAATAAAAATACCCGTTTGGGTTATCACCATGGGATGTTTTTCTCTTCTGTAAGAGAGATTGGAAAAGCAGGAGTCTTAAATTGAACTGACATTAAGTAAGTGCTCACACTAGAACAGTCGCTCTTGTTTCTAATGTGTTTGTTGTAGTGCTCAATAAATACTGACTGATATGTAGAACTGAGAAGTTTGGGATCCTGTTACTTTTCCGTTTGAGCATTTAGGTAGTGCCTCATAAATGTCTTTTTGTTTGATGATGAGGGTTGAAAATATAAATATAAGGAAATGTCAGAGTAAATATATTCACATCTTAATTTTTATCTATTTGCTCTGCAGTGAAAATAAAGAAATAAATTCCTTTTTTCCTTCTGTCACATTTATTAAAAACATTTGCCGTAAATCTTTTCTCAGTTTGCTATGTTTAGAGTTGAGATTTTGGTCATTACAGTGTTCCTAGTTTTAAATTGTAAATATTAGGGGAATTTTTTTTTGCTTTCTTTGAAGCTTTTTAGTTCCTAAGATTTCTGTCGTCAAGAAATATATTTCTTGACTCATACTTTGGTTTAATAAATTGCTGAAGTATCTCCATTCATTATTTTGAACAGAGCATGTTAATATATTTTGATTGTGTTTTAATGTGGTGTACCACATAAGCTGTGTCCACTGAGAAGAACACTGAACTGAAAGTTGGGAATTCCAGGTCCTTCTTAACATTCTCCTAAGTTGGCTGTGTGACCTTGGGCAAGTCTCTTAAGCTCCTTGACCCTCACTTTTTCACTGAGAAAGGGTATCTCAGATGATGACGTCCCTCAAAAGTGAGTGAACTTAGCTAACATTTTAACATGTTTTATAGCTTCATTTCAGGCTTGGGTATTTTAAACCAGGCAAATAAGAGAAACTTTCCCCAAACTACAGCTTGCTAGTCCTTCAGGTTTGGTCTTTCACTGTCACTATGCTTTTTTATGCTCTGGAGCAAGTTGACATTTTACTTAGAACAGTTCCACCTGTTTTGTTTTTTTTTTTTCCTGTAAAAAAATTCTTGTTACCTTCCATACACAGGTCTTATTTCTCTTATTTTAACCCTTAATATGGTCTCAATTATACATTTTCATTATATTTTTAATAAAGTGATAACTTGAGTTTTGTAGAGATGACTTGGGAGGTAGGAAATTGAGAATTACTTATTCTAGGTGAGCATTATAGCAGACTGAGACAGTGCAGAAATACAAATATCACAGCTTTCTTACACATCTCTTTTGTGGCAAAGATGAAGATGTTTATTGACATGACCCAAAGATAGGACCATTCTATAGCAATTGTTGCTGTTGAGTCACTCAGTCCTATCCGACTCTTTGGGACCCCATGGACTGCAGCACGCCAGGCTTCCCTGTCCTTCACCATCCTGGAGCTTGCTCAAACTCATGTCCATTGAGTCGGTGATGCCATTCAACCATCTCATCCTCTGTCATCGCTTTTCCTCTTGCCTTCAATCTTTCCCAGCATCAGGGTTTTTTCTAATGAGTTGGCTCGTGGCATCAGGTGACCGAAGTATTGGAGCTTCATCTTCAGCATCAGTCCTTCTAGTGAATATTCAGGATTGATTTCCTTTAGGATTGACTGGTTTGATTTCCTTGTAGTCCAAGAGACTCTTAAGAGTTGTCTCCAACACCATAGTTCAAAAGCATCAATTCTTTGACGCTCAGCCTTCTTTATGGTTCAACTCTTACATTCTTACACGACTATTGGAAAAACCATAGCTTTGAATAGATGGACCTGTGAAATAAAAGGATATAAACTTAAAATTATGCTCATTGATTTAGTGTTTGTTCTTACTTAGAAACTACTGAGTCATCCAAAGGTTATTCATTAGATTTGTTGGTTTACATTAATCCACAATTTTAAATTATATAAGTATCTTAGAAATTAAGCCAGCACAAAACATTAAAATAATATTGGTTATTCAACATTAACAGTCATTAGGGAAAAGCAAATTAAAACCACAAAGACATATCACCTTCACACCCATTAGGATGGCTGTTATCAAAAAAACAGACAATAATAAATATTGGCATGGATATGGAGAAATTGGAACCCTTGTGCATTGCTGGTGGGCGTGTAAAATGGTGCAGCCTCTATGGCAAACAGCATGGCGATTCCTCAGAGAACTAAAAATGGAATTACTGTGTCATCTAGCTAGTTGTCTTCTGGGCATATACACAAAAGAACTGAACGTAGGGAGTCAAACAGTTACTGTATGTCAATGTTTATAGAAGCATTATTCATAACAGCCAAAAAGTATAAGCAGCCCATGTGTCTATGGACAGATGAATGTATAAACAAAATATGATAAGTACACAGGAGTAAAATATTACCCCTATACAGGGAGGAAATTCTGATGGATGCTGCAATGTGGACAGACCTTGAGGACATTATGCCAAGTAAAATAATGCAGTCAAATTTACAAAACTTCTCTAATTAAAAGAGATGTAACTGTATGGTTTATTAATGCTCTCTGGATAAAGGAAAATATTCCATGTACAACAAGAAGAAACAGCTTTTCTGATTTATAGATTCAAAACATATAGAGAACTTTTAGCTTCAGTTCTTCAACTTCAGCTTCAGGTTAAAAATAGAAACTCATTGGTTGAGTACTCAAAGAGTTGTTCTCTTTAACTGATTGAACTCACAAATAGACGAAAACTTAACAAACCAGATTCTCTATCTTCTTTCATCCAATAGAGAATAGATCATCATCCATCCAGTAGGGACTGAACCAAATGGCTGAACCAAAGTCAGCCATTGGTGCCAGTAATGGGGATAACTTACTAGTCATAAGACAAAAGCACAGGCTTAGTAGAGAGTAAAAGAGAAATAGAGTGAAGTTAGATCACACTCTGTTGCTGCACAGGAATCTCTTTGAGAGTCAAGAAAAGGCAAGAGAGGGCATGTTAGGTGTAACATACCGTGAGGGCATTCACAGATTTACTTAGTTCCATCGAGTGAATTAATTCACTTGAGCTTCTTGGTGGATGGCCTCCAAAACTGTTAAACTATAATTTTCCAAATGCTGAACTCATGATCTTCATGCAAATAGAGCATGAACACATATCAAATTTTATTTGACTCATTAATTAATGCAGGAGCCATTTAAGACATTAGAACTGATGCAAGGAGCATTTGTGAAAATACTGAGATATATATACATATATATATATATGTATATATATATATCTGATACATATCTGCAAACAATTTAATAAAAGAGTGAGATGAGATTGCTGAGTTAGATAAATACAACTGGTTATTGTCTTACAGGGCATTAAATAGTAAACTTTTGGGTTATTTGTTCCACTAGACGAAAGTCTATAAGTTAATCTCTACTCCAAACCAAATTGAAAAATAATTTAATTAATAGACAGTCAAGCCTAGAACTGCACTGAAAGAACACCCAGTAATTTCTTTGACCTTTGTCAAATTTCACCTTTATATCATCTACCTCAATTTCTGGTGGTAATCTCAATAACCCCCTATTAACCACCTATTTAACACTTATTAGTAATTCTTCCACAGTTTATTGTGATCCACATAGTCAAAGGCTTTGGCATAGTCAATAAAGCAGAAATAGATGTTTTTCTGGAACTCTCTTGCTTTTTCGATGATCCAGCAGATGTTGGCAATTTGATCTCTGGTTCCTCTGCCTTTTCTAAAACCAGCTTAAACATCTGGAAGTTCACAGTTCACGTATTGCTGAAGTCTGGCTTGGGGAATTTTGAGCATTACTTTACTAGTGTGTGAGATGAGTGCAAATTGTGCGGTAGTTTGAGCATTCTTTGGCATTGCGTTTGTTTGGGATTGGAATGAAAACTGACCTTTTCCAGTCTTGTGGCCACTGCTGAGTTTTCCAAATTTGCTGGCATATTGAGTGCAGCCCTTTCACAGCATCATCTTTCAGGATTTGAAATAACTCAATAAACTGTGGAAAATTCTGAAAGAGATGGAAGTACCAGACCACCTGACCTGCCTCTTGAGAAACCTGTATGCAGGTCAGGAAGCAACAGTTAGAACTGGACATGGAACAACAGACTGGTTCCAAATAGGAAAAGGAGTACGTCAAGGCTGTATACTGTCACCATGCTTATTTAACTTATATGCAGAGTACATCATGAGAAACGCTGGGCTGGAAGAAGCACAAACTGGAATCAAGATTGCCGGGAGAAATATCAGTAACCTCAGATATGCAGATGACACCACCCTTATGGCAGAAAGTGAAGAGGAACTAAAAAGCCTCTTGATGAAAGTGAAAAAGGAGAGTGAAAAAGTTGGCTTAAAGCTCAACATTCAGAAAATTAAGATCATGGCATCTGGTCCTATCACTTCATGGGAAATAGATGGTTTAAACAGTGGAAACATTGTCAGGCTTTATTTTTTTGGGTTCCAAAATCACTGCAGATAGTGACTGCAGCCATGAAATTAAGACTCTTACTCCTTGGAAGGAAAGTTATGACCGGCCTGGATAGCATATTAAAAAGCAGAGACATTACTTTGCCAACAAAGGTCTGTCTAGTCAAGGCTATGGCTTTTCCAGTAGTCATGTATGGATGTGAGAGTTGGACTGTGAAGAAAGCTGAGCGCCGAAGAATTGATGCTTTTGAACTGGGGTGTTGGAGAAGACTCTTGAGAGTCCCTAGGACTGCAAGAATATCCAAGCAGTCCATCCTAAAGGAGATCAGTCCTGGGTGTTCATTGGAAGGACTGATGCTGAAGCTGAAACTCCAGTACTTTGGCTACCTCATGGGAAGAGTTGACTTATTTGAAAAGACTCTGATGCTGGAGGGGATTGGGGGCAGGAGGAGAAGGGGACAACAGAGGATGAGATGACTGTATGGCATCACCGACTCTATGGACATGAGTTTGGGTAAACTCCGGGAGTTGGTGATGGACAGGGAGGCCTGGCGTGCTGCGATTCATGGGGTCGCAAAGAGTGGGACACGACTGAGTGACTGTACTGAGCTGAACTGAATTTAGTAGTTCTTCAACGTTGGATTATTAAAACTTTTTTGATGCTATACTAGTATATGTTATTAAAAATAAGACCTTAAAATATGGATGATAAAAGAATAAGAAAAAAATCACTTACAGACTCTCTACTGACAATATCAGATTTTTTCCCCATCTTTACAAGTTTTTGTGTGTCCTACAGAAATTTTTCATATGCTTGAAATCATATCTCATTTTACTTTTTTTTTTTTTTACTTAATTTGGAGAAATGTTTATAATGTTATTAAAAATCTTGGTAAACATTTTAAAATTACTGCATAATAGTTCTTTATATGAATTACTATAATTAGTTTATTTTATGGTTTTATTTTAATCTGGCTCATTCTCCCCAGTTTAGAAGTGAATAGAAGTTGTTATGCTATAAATGTCAGGGTCTTATTTAATATGTGCTGAATAAAATTTTTAGGTTAGATGCTATTGAGTATTTTTTATTGAGATTACCACCAGAAATTGAGGTAGATGATATAAAGAGTACATTCCTCTGTAAAGACTGGATAATCTTCACTGACTCAGGGATTCTGGTGAAATTGAGGCCTTTAGATGCTCACCTATCATAAAGTAGTGTACTGCATCTTAAGAGAATTGTGTGACTAGGAAGACTGAATGAATTATTTCTAATCTGCAGGCTGTAAAAAGGATGTCATTTATATTAGTAAAATTTACTTTTATATATTTCCTTTGTAAATAGAGAAAATGTTTCTTAAAGTAGAATAACAAATACTGTTAGTTTTACATGAACTATTCTTTTTCTTTTTTTAAGGATCATTTAAACTTGGTTGTCTTTGGATTGAAATATAGGTGATAATTGGAAATAATCAGCTTAGAATAAGCTTGCATAGACTAAAATTTTTGGTGCAGCCCTGTTACAGAGTTGTTCTTCAGTTGCTAACTTGTGTAGAGTTAGCATTATTTGTTAAGCATGTAAGATAATTTCATTCTTTAAAGGTTAATATCAATACATCTGGCTCCTAGAGTATAAAATGAGCTATAAAACATTAATGGCTTCCCTGGTGGCCTTGTTGTAAAGAACCCACCTGCCAAGCAGGACATGTGGGTTCGTTCCCTGTGTCAGGAAGACCACCTGGAGAAGGAAATGGGGCAGTGGCAACCCACTCCAGTAATCTTGGCTGGAATCCCATGGACAGAGAGCCTGGTGAGCTACAGTCCATGGGGTTGCAAAGAGTTGGATATGACTGAGCACACACACATGAATGTTAAACATTGATGTCTAATGTAATATCAAATCAGAGTAGTTTTAATTTGTGTCAACTGTCAGAATCAGCTAAGAAAAAGGTAAGGTAACTTCAGAATGCAAACCATTTTTTTTTTTTGCTGGTGGAGATTACAAGGAATATGGTAATTATTGATAATATTCCCAACTAGTTCAAGGGTATAGTTGCCTTTTCAGCAGGGGGGATTTTGCCCAGGGAACAAAAACTCTTTGAAAGCAGATTTGTTCTAATGGAATGTTCCTTGGTGGGAACTGCACGTCCAGCCACCACCACCATTTTCTCAGAACTGGCCCTTGAAATATCTTAATTTCAAATAGTTTGGACATTAACTGGAAATAAGATTGAAGTCTTTTTTCCAGGTAGACTGTCATTATATCTACTTACAGTACAGCTATGAAGTGGGAAGTGTGTTAGTTTTGGTAGCCATCTATAGTGTACTGATTATCTCCAGAAAACTAGGAATTGGTTGCATTCAATTTGAAATTGCTTATGCAAGGCTGTGTGATGTAGTAACCATGAGTACTGCTGTTTGCATTTTCCAAGTTAAATTTATTATTTTTAGTTTCTTATTTATAGACTATATTATTTCTAATTTTTAAATTTCATTTTTGGGTCTTTTTAAGAAATTGTGTAAATTTTGATGTCATACTGGTTTAGCACACCTTTAAGTTTCTTCTTCTTTTTTTTTTTTTTAGTTAATTCTATTGAAATATCTCACTCTCTCAGTTTATCCCTCTCCCAGGTAACCATAAGTTTTTCTACATCTGTGACTCTATTTCTGTTCTGTAAATAAGTTCATTTGAAACATTTTTTAAAAAATGTTACACCACGTGTAAGTGGTATCATGATGCTTGTCTTTCTCTGACTTAATTCACTTAGTATGACAATCTCTAGATCCATCCAGGTTACTGCAAATGAAATTATTTCATTCTTTTATAATGGCTGAGTAATATTCTATTGTGTGTATGTACCACATTTTTTTTTTTTTAATCCATTCCTCTGTTGATGGACATTAAAGTTGCTTCCATGTCCTGGCTGTTGTAAATAGTGCAAGAGTGAACTTTGGGGTGCACATAAATTATTGGTTTTCTCTAAGTATATACCCAGAAGTGGGATTGCAGGATCATATGGTAGTTCTATTTTTAGTTTTCTTAAGGAAGTTCTGTACTGTTCTCTGTAAACGGTTATACCAGTTTACATTCCTGCCAACAGTATAGGAGGGTTACCTTATCTTCACATCCTCTCCAGCATTTATTGCTTGTAGATTTTTCTTTTTTTTGGTGGATTTTTTAGATGATAGTCATTCTGACCAATGTGAGGTGATACCTCATTGTAGTTTTGATTTGTGTATCTCTAATAATTAAAGATATTGAGCGTCTTTTCATGTGCTTTTTGGCTATCTGAATATCTTCCTGAATTTCTGTTCTTAAAATGAATCTGAAGTTTATTTGTAGTGTTTCCTGAACTGTTAACAAAAAACAAAACAGTTGTAGGAATAAGTTATTTTCAAGCAGTGCACTTTTAATCAGGTGCTTAAAATGCTTTCCTTAGGAAGCCTCAGTAAACTGTTGTTTAACAAACTCAGGATGTCAGTTGGCAGGTCGCAGATTTGTATGTTAACAGGTGATTGCCGAGTTGCTTTTGGATGCTTTGGCAGGGAGAACACAGGTCCTGCCCTTGCGTAGCCCCTGAAGACTTCCACTCTTCCATTCTTTGAACCCGAGTCAGTCCCCCCAGTGCTGTTTCTAGTGCATATGGAGTATGACTTCTCATTTGCCTGTTTCTTTAAGTCATAACAGTGTCTGTTTCAAACATAACTGAGGCACATGGAAGCAGGTGGGTTAGGAGACAGGTGTACTTTATCAGCGTAAATATACATGCATTTTGGGAACCATTTAGCTGGAAGCCTGAATTTCCCCATTAATATTGATGTCGTTTCTACAGAGCACCTTTGGTATTGTACTGCATAGCTCATTAATCACCGAAGCCATACCATCCTCCCCATCATTTAAGTCATGTTTTTTCTTTTGTATAGCTAGCAGTGAGCTTTATTGTTGTATTTTTCCTGTTATCAGCTAAATTCTTGAAATTGAGGAACTGCTAAAAATAACTTTGCTTATTCTTCTCTGAAACTGTGATAAACTGCGGGCATGAGAAAGATAAACTATTGCATATTGCTAATCACATTACTGAGCTATTTGTAAGGAAACTGAAGATAGGTTCTGTTAGCTTGTATAAGTTTGCTATTCAATGAGCTACTGATGTACTTTCTTAGACACAGTCTTTAAGGATGTGTCCTTCAGACCCCTTAAAGCTGAGACAAAAATGTACTCGAATTTGCTCAGTCTGCAGAGTGTTTGTACCTCGTCATTTATTTCTCACAGCTACCTTTGAAGGTGCGTAGTTGTATTCCTGTTTTAAAATGCAGAAATGGATACTTTAAAAGAAGTTATTGTCTTGCTAAGATAAAATAGAAATTGTACAGTGAGTAGAGTTAGGGCTCAAACTGAGGTATCTTGATTATGAATCCTGGACTCAAGTCACTATGGCCTGCTTCCTTTCTGTTTGCAGTTTTCAGTTTATAGACTCCTTCTCCATCTACATTGAAAAGTATGAATGGGGTCTTCCCTGGTGGCTCAGTGGTGAAGAATCTGCCTGCCAATGCAGGAGATGTGAGTTTGATCCCTGGGTCAGGAAGATCCCCTGGAGGAGGAAATGGCAACCCACTCCAATATTCTTGGAGTCCCATGAACAGAGGAGCTGGTGGGCTACAGTCCATGGGGTTGCAAAGAGTTGGACATGACCAAGCACACACACCTGCAAAAGATTTGCAGAAATGTTAAACAGTGCCATTCTTTTAACTAGATTTTTTTTGGTTTTGGAAAATAGAGTAATTCTTAAAGTATGTTTAATTAACATTTATTGGATTTATTGTTTTAAGTGAATTAGCAGGAACATATTTTTGGAACATATTTTGGTCCTTATATCTAATACAGTAAGCGTATACAGACACAGTTCAATAAGTAGGAGTTCTCTGGGGTCCTCAGTTTTGTCAGTGTAAAAGGGTTTTGAGGCCTAGCAGTTTGAGCGTTGCTGGCGTCATGATGCTGTTTCACTGACTCAGCACTGCTGTTACTTTCCCTTTCTCAAATAGTGTGTTTTCCTGCACGATCTGCCATTATCTCATCTGCTCTGTTTTTAAGAGTATTAACCATTAAAAGGCCTTAACTAAGTAAGGGGTTAAAGAAATGCAACGATCCCAAGAATTGAAGTAGAATTCTCAAAACACTCAGTAGAGACCAGTCAGTGACTTGGGAGGCCTCTCTAATACTGGGGGACTGAACCCCTTGGGGAGTTAATGGAGGGGACAGAATGATTTGGCTCTTTGTAACCTAGTGAAGGTGAAGGTGACAAATCTATGTTAGCTCATGGTTTAAATTTACAATAAAGATGATTTCTAGTTGCTACTCATTAACACAGCGGCCGAGAGGAGATACCCCATGTCCAAGGTCAAGAGCATACAATTGCACACATCTCACACGCTAGTAAAGTAATGCTCAAAATTCTCCAAGCCAGTCTTCAGCAATACATGAGCTGTGAACTTCTAGATGTTCAAACTGGTTTTAGAAAAGGCAGAGGAACCAGAGATCGAATTGCCAACATCCGCTGGATCATTGAAAAAGCAAGAGAGTTCCAGAAAAACACCTATTTCTGCTTTATTGACTATGCCAAAGCCTTTGACTGTGTGGATCACAATAAACTGTGGAAAATTCTGAAAGAGGTGGGAATACCAGATCACTTATCTTGCCTGTTGAGAAGCCTGTATGCAGGTCAGGAAGCAACAGTTAGAGCTGGACATGGAACAACAGACTGGTTCCAAATAGGAAAAGGAGTACGTCAAGGCTGTATACTGTCACCATGCTTATTTAACTTATATGCAGAGTACATCATGAGAAACGCTGGGCTGGATGAAGCACAAGCTGGAATCAAGATTGCCAGGAGAAATATCAGTAACCTCAGATATGCAGATGACACCACCCTTATGGCAGAAAGTGAAGAGGAACTAAAAAGCCTCTTGATGAAAGTGAAAGAGGAGAGTGAAAAAGTTGGCTTAAAGCTCAACATTCAGAAAACTAAGATCATGGCATCTGGTCCCATCACTTCATGGGAAATAGATGGGGAAACAGTGGCTGAGTTTATTTTTATGGGCTCCAAAATCACTGCAGATGGTGATTGCAGCCATGAAATTAAAAGACGCTTACTCCTTGGAAGGAAAGTTATGACCAACCTAGACAGCATGTTTAAAAGCAGAGACATTACTTTGCCAACAAAGGTCCGTCTAGTCAAGGCTGTGGTTTTTCCAGTAGTCATGTATAGATGTGAGAGTTGGACTGTGAAGAAAACTGAGCGCTGAAGAATTGATGCTTTTGACCTGTGTCAAAAGAGTGTCTTCTCCAACACTCTTGAGAGTCCCTTGGTCTGTGAGATCCAAGCAGTCCATCCTAAAGGAGATCAGTCCTGGGTGTTCATTGAAAGGACTGATGTTGAAACTAAAACTCCAGTACTTTGGCCACCTGATGTGATGGGCTGACTCTTTTTTTTTTTTTTCCCATTTATTTTTATTAGTTGGAGGCTAATTACTTTACAATGTTGTAGTGGTTCTTGCCATACATTGACAGGAATCAGCCATGGATTTACATGTGTTTCCCATCCTGATCCCCGCTCCCACCTCCCTCCCCATTGGCTGACTCATTTGAAAAGACCCTGATGCTGGGAAAGATTGAGGGCAGGAGGAGAAGGGGACGACAGAGGATGAGATGGTTGAATGGCATCACCAACTCAATGGACAAGAGTTTGAGCAAGCTCCGGGAGTTGGTGATGGACAGAGAGGCCTGGCGTGCTACAGACCATGGGGTTGCAAAGAGTCGGACACGACTGAGTGGCTGAACTGAACTGAACTCAACTCATTAACACACTTGTAGTCAACAAGTATCCAAGTCACAGCACGGTGAAGTGTGTGGCTTGATCAAGTTCAGTGAGTCTGGGTTTTAAGGATACTGTTGAAAGATTGAAGATCAAGTCCAAGAGTTCTGCTGGTTTCTGATTTCACAGATCTAAGTATTGTTCTTTCTGTTCTTATCTCCTTTGCTTTGTCCCTCAAACTCTTTGTGTTCCTTTCATGTTTTAAAGTATTACATAATTTGAATTTAGGGGTTGTGTTTGAGGGAAAGAAATTCTATTATGGCAGTTTTATGTCAGGTGGAATAATAGAAGGAGTACAGCAAAGCAGATTTAAAAAAAAATTTCTTTAACCCATGCATTGTAACATTTTGTTTTTCATGCTGCTTTGTTTACTGACCTGGATAGATGAGGCATATTTAAGAAGGGAGTTTATTTAAAACTGTTTAAAAGTAGTTGATTCAGCACATGTATGTGTGCATAGACGGACATCAAGTATGTTAGTTACATCAGCTCAGTATATGGTGTTGGACACTGCTATTTTTCAGACTTCCCCAGCCAGACGTGAGTGATCTGGGGGCTCTCTGGCTGTTCCAGCTGCAAAGAGGGCTGAGGGAATCAATATTTCAGGTTCAGTTCCAATCCATTTTCCGCAGCCGCCAAGTACTTGTTGAAAAGCTTGAAAGTATTGATTAACTTAGCAAGTTGAGACTAGTAGATCATTGTTAACAGTAGTGCTGAGGTCTCAGATATAGTTTTAGGAAAATAGCTTCGTATCTGTCTTTACTTGGAGTGTCTTCCGTTTTTGAAATCTGTTTTTTAAAATTAGGTCAGTGAGGACCCCATGAGGGGAAAAGGAAATTATTCATGTTTTAATTGTCAGAAAGCATGATGGAAAGAAAAGGAGTCCAGCAAAGCAGATTTTAAGAAAAAAAGATTTTTTTTAACCCTGCATTGAAGTATTTTGTATTTCATGCTGCTTTGTTTACCAACTTGGATAGATGAAGGATATTTGAGAAGTGAGCTTATTTAAAAGCATTTAAAAGTAGCTGATTTTCTTGTTTAGCATTGACTTAGGGGCTCGGAGGCCAGTTTGTGTGTCGTTTATTAACTCCGTGGTTTTATGACCAGTTTATTGCTTAGTTGACTCAGGGATTTCTGCTTTCCTCAGGTGATGTGATGGGGGTCAGAGTAGGTAGTTTTTTGCTAAGTAATTATAAAACAGTCCCTATCTATATGAAATGCATTGCAGATAGGGAAGATACTAACACGTGGAACTGAGAGGTGGGAATAATGCCTGTGGTAGGACAAATTGGTCATGACTGGACTCATAGGAGAATGAACCAGTGGGAGATCCAGGAGATGCGAGAAGTGATGAAGTTTGAAAACTAAGAAGGTAATTGCAGTTTGAAAAAAATATTTTCAGGCTAGTACAACATGTAGGGCTGATTTATATTTAGGGCTAACAGTATATCGGTTATTTATTTATTGAGAATGTGCTTATTGAGTCCGTACTTACTATGTCCTTAATAAATACATTTTTAAATGAATGAATGAACACACTCATTTGACTTAGTGAGCCCTGGAATGACACACTAAACTGAACTCATGGAAAAATTTAGACTCGTTTCAGAGTCATCCAGTTAGCTTTGCCTTGGAGGTTTTCTCACACTTGACAGGCTCCGCACCTTCCCCATCATGAACTGACAGTTTGTTTCTGTCTCTGTGTCACTGCAGTGGTTGCTCTCCTGCACAAATATTTCTAAAGACAGAGAGTTCATTCCTGTGAGCCTCGGGGCTTATATTTAACAGACGGTTTTCATAAAATTCTATGATATGTAGGAGTTTATTTTTTATTACATAGTTGGAACATTCTAAGACAGGTGATTAGATTTAGAGGATTGGCATTAATTCAGGTGTTGCAGATGCAATAGGTTAATATCCTTTCTGTTTTCCTTTTGTATAATACTTCTGCTTGCTTATCCCTTCTGCTCTTCAAGCTGTATCTGTTTCTAGAGAAATAGTTATGATTTTTTAAAAGAGCGATGCCATAAGTGACAGTGAATGCTAAAACCAGGGTTATTATAGTCGGGAGAAGCACTTAAAAGGTTAAAGATATGTTTACTGTGCAAGCACCATTTTAACTACAGCATTGGCAGTTTTAGAAATCACTGATGTTGCTAGCACCATGGTAAATGTTCTCTTCTTTCTAACAGTTACTCTCCCACCCCTTTCCCAAACTGTGCTTTTGGGAAAGAAGTCACTGTGTGCAGCCCCCACTGAAATAGTAGTGAATTATGCTTCCCTCACTTTAGGCAGAGTGTCTGCATAAGCTTTTTACAGTTCTGCCTGGGAGATTGGTCTCTTCCTCCTCATGTATTAGTTTCTTCAGTCATTTATATCAGTGTGGACTCATGGACAGTTTCTGCTGTACAGCAACGTGAATCAGCCATTTAATTTGCTCATTTTTAAAGCGCACTCTTCGTGTTGTAAAATTCTGTGAGTTTTAACAAGTGCATAATGTCATGTTTGTGCTACTACACTATTATATAGAACAGTTTCATCCTGTAAGTCCCCTGGGCTACATCTGTTCATCCTTCCCCATGCCCCCAATTTCTTGGCAACCACTGATCTTTTACTTTCTCAGCCATTTTTCCTTTTATAGAATATAATTAGAATCATATAATCTGTCACATTTTCACACTGATTTCGTTCACTTAGCAATAAGTATTTAACGTTTCTCCATTTTGTTTGTTTGGCCGCCAAGCATGTTATCATCTAGAAGTTTTGCATTTTGCATAGTCTTATGATCCATTGTGAGTTAATTTTTTTCTTTGGAAGATGTAAGGCCTGTAACTAGATACTGCTTTGTTTTGGCATCTGGATGTCCATGTCATGTCTGTACCATTTTGCATCCCCACCTTCAGTGAATGAGAATTCCTGTTGCTCTGCATTCTCACCAGCATTGATATTCAGGTTATTGGATTTCAGTTATTGTAATAGTTGCGTAATACTGTTTTTTTTTTTAGATTTCAGATTCCTAACAACAAATGATATTGAGCGTCTTTTTATTTTCTGAACATCTTTTTGTATTCTTGTTTGGCATCTGTACATCATCTTTGGTGAAGTGTCTCACTGATATTTTGCCTGGTTTTTAATTGGGTTGTTTTTTCGTTGTTGAATTTTAAGAGTGCTTTTTTTTGAATACCAGTTCTTTTTGAGATATTTTGCAAGATTTTCTCCAGTCAGTGGCTTGCCTTTTTATTCTCATAACAATGTATTTCACAGACTCGACGTTTTTAATTTTAGTGATGTCCAGCTTGACAATTATTTCCTTCATGGATTGTGCTTTTTGGTGTTTTATCTAAAAACTCATCGCCATAGCCAGGGTCTCCTAGATTTTTACCTACATTATCATCTAGAAGTTTCGCATTTTACATAATCTGTGATCCATTGTGAGTTAATTTTTTTTGAAAGGTATGAGATATGTGACTGGATACTGCTGTTTTTTGCATCTGAATGTCCAGTTGCTACAGTACCTTTTGTTGTACAGACCGTTCTTTCTCTCTTGAATTATCTTTGCTTCTTTGTCAAGGAGCAGTTGACTATATTTATGTGGACTTTGTATTCTCTTCTGTTGTTTCATTTGTTCGCTCACCAGTATCACACAAGCTTGATTATTATGGCTTTGTAGTAAGTCTTGATGTCAAGTGGTGTCAATCTTCCAACTTTGTTCTTCAGTCTTGTGTTGGTATTCTGACTCTTTTTCCTTTACGTATAAGCATTAGAATTAATTCGCCAGTATTCACAAAATAAGTTGCTGGGATTTTGATTGAGATTGCGTTCAGTCTGGAGACTTAACTTGGGAAGAACGGACATCTCAGTCAAAATGAGCATGTACTATTTTCCATTTGTTTATGTCTTTTTTGATTCCTTTTGTCATAGTTTTGTAGTGTTTTGCATATGGATTCTGAATATATTGTTAGATTTATACTTAGGTGTGTAAATATTTTTGGTGATTTTTTTAAATGGTATTGTGTTTTTAATTTCAAATTCTAGTCATTGCTTGTATATAGGAAAGCAGTTGCCTTGCATATCAACCTTGTGTCCTGTAATCTTCTTGTAATTGCTTATTAGTTTCAGTTTTTGCTGTTGATTCTTTGAAATTCTCTACATAGTATGTCATGTCATTTGTGAAACAGTTTTATTTTTTTCCTTTTCAGTGTGTATGAATATCTTTTATTTCCCTTTCTTATATTATTACACTAACTAGGATTTCCAGTGTGATATTGAATAGAAGTAATGAAGGAGGATATCATCGTCCTGTTCCCTATTTTAGGGGGAGATAATCCAGTTTCTTACATTTGAGTATGATGTTAACTGTAGATTGTTTTGTATATGTTCTTTACAAAGTTGATGAAATTTCTCTATTCATAGTTTGCTGAAAACTTTTAGTCATGAATGGGTGTTGGATTTTGTCAAATGTGTTTTCTCTATCATTATGATCATACTTTTCTTTTAGCCTATTGTGATGGTTGGATTACATTAATTGCTTTTTTTTTAAAAATTCTTTAATATTTGAACCAACCTTGCATACCTGGGGTTAATCCTACTCTGTCATAGTGTGTAATTCTTTTTATACATTGTTGGGTTTGATTTGCTAATATTTTGTGAGGATTTTTCCTTCTGTGTTTATGAGATACTGTTACATAGTTTTCCTATCTTGTAATGTCTTTTTTCATTCTACAAACCTGCTTTTTTCATTCTACTTCATTCTCTTCTAGCCTTTTTCCATATACATTCTCTGTGACTTGGAGTGTGTGAATATGATACACAGGTTTTGTTATTAATATATTTGTTCATTTAAATTGTTCACCTCTAACATCCATTCAGTCTCTGACAAAGCATTTTCTATGGTGCTCCATAATTTTCATTGTATGGTTTTCATTTAATAACAGTTACATTTAAATTCATGTTGAATTTTAAAATGAGAAATATCATAAACTATTTACAGAAAATGGTTATATTTTGCAATCTCTAGATTTCTTTAGGAAAAATTTGTGGGATTTTCTTCTGTGGGATTATAGGTACATTAAAATAATGGTAAGGGGGATACTTTCATTATCCTTTGGCTAATAGGGAGAAATGTCATAGCTCTTTGTGCTTGCGTAGGAACTTGTATCTAAAAAAAATTATGAGCTCATATGCCTTATGAACACAAGAGTGGTCACAGACCAGGCCTGGCTGGCAGCTGGGGATAGTTCTCCTGTTCGCACTCACTTTTATGTTCTCCATCTTTCTCTCATTCATCATTTCTTTCCCAGCTTTTGCATGGAACAGAAAAAAATAAGTTGAAAAAAAAGTTAAATTAATTTTTCTCTGTTGTGTTGTTTCATCAGTGTTTCTACAACTGAAAAGTTTTGCAGGTTATGACTCTTCTGAGAGTCAGAAGAGAGTGGCAAAAAAGAAGAAATTTTAGGAGTTACTCAGCTGAGTAAAATACAAATAGAAAAAGTTAATTATTAATATTTTTTAATATAAAGATAAAAGTGACAAGCTGTTTCTATGTCTGCTTTTTCACAGACAGAGAATTCCCCTAATGGACCAGATTGTGGTTATGGCTCCTTTCACCAGCAGTACTGGCTTGATGGGAAGATCATTGCTGTGGGGGTGATTGACATTCTTCCATACTGTGTATCATCTGTATATTTGTACTACGATCCTGATTACTCATTTCTGTCTTTGGGTGTCTACTCTGCGCTCCGGTAAGATTGCTTTTGACAATTGTAATGGGTCATATAGAACTTCAAATATTTCTTCATTTGATTATATTTTATTATATAACTAGAAATTCTCTTAGGTAGTACATAATTTGTTGCTCTTGTAGTCTCTTGTATATTCGTATTTAGATATAACACTTTTAGAACTGTGCCACAACGTGTGTGCGTGTGTTGCTTCAGTAGTGTCCGACTCTTTGCGACCCCATGGACTATAGCCCACCAGGCTCCTCTGTTCATGAGATTCTCCATTTCCTCCACCAGGGGACCTTTCTGACCCAGGGATCAAACCCACGGCTCCTGCATTGGCTTTTGTCTGATGGTAATTCCCTAGCTTTTTGAGGTGTCCATCTTATCTAGTGTTTGAGAAGTCATTGAGATGCTTTTGCTGTTTAGTTTATGCATTTATTTATTAAGCTCCCCTGTCAGAGCCACTCAGGGTTTTTAAATGTTACATTATTTATATATTTTTTGTCATCCCTATTTTGTGTGTATATATATATTTTTTATAATTAATTAAAGGTTTTATGAATCTGGCATAAATGAACTAAAGCCCTCTGAGTCTGTTGGAAGCAATGTACAATTATATAAAGTATATAGAACAGGAACAGGGAGTCCCTGACCATTGACCCTATGACCTCATCCAAAGATGGTTTCCTTTTTATGTCCATTGCTGCAAATGTATGCAACATAGCACACATGTTTTTAGGTGCATTATCCTGATGATAAAAAGAGTGGGATCTTGTCTCATGAAAATAATGTTTTTATTTTTATTCCTGCCTGTCTTTGTGTATATGCGATAGAAGAAGGAGGAGGATTGAGAATTATTTTTCTGTTGTTTGTCTGGGAGCTTGTCTCTTTTTTCTCCCTGTTGTCACTGAATCACTTTTTTCTCTTTGTTTTTCCCATTGTTTTTTCTGATGGTCACGATTTTCATATCAAGGTAAAACATATTTTATTTATTGTATATGTGCTTTTCTCTGAATTATAAAAGTAGCAGGTTGATTTTTTTTAAAAAAATCACTAGTTGACTTAAAAAGAAATACGGTCCATAATTGATTTTTTATGTGTTTTTCAGTGGCCCACATATTGATATTTTCAACATGACCTGACCTGTCTCTCAATACCATAGTATATAGCAAATTTTAAAAATACAGTGTTTACAACAGACCCCTATAATAATCTTTTATTTTTCTTATTTATTTAATTGTATTTTGTATAAAACTAATTAAAAACTATTCAGGACTCTGTGGTATCTTTGTGACTCTGTGAAATTAGAACTGATTGTTTAAAAGCATTCTTATTTTGTAACTTTAGAAGTGCATATTTCAGAAAAGATACTTTTTCTTTGTACCAGAATTATTCAGTACTTTGAAATTATTGCCATTTTCTTCTTCCTTTATTTTTTGTGTCTCTAACTTTACAGTGTGTAGCTGTGGATTTGTCTGGACTTCTCAGATCAATATTAAGAATATTTATTCTTACAGAATAAATCCAAGCCTCTGTATGAAATATTTTATTTCTCAATGAACAAAGAGATATGGAAATCCTGTTGCATTTGAGGTAGCAAATAATCAGCTCCCAGAAAAAATTGTTTCCAGCAGTCTATTTGCTGCTTGATCGAGGTCTTGAGAACTCTGGAGCTGTAGAGGTTTGAGGAAGTAGCAGAGGAGCCTGCAGAGCATGAAAGTTGGGGCCAGTGGAGGGTGAGGAGATTGCCACTGCATTGCAGCCTTGCAGTACTCTGGAGAATCTCAGCTGCTGAGTTTCTGGAAGAGGAGAGGCAGCCAGCAGATTCACATTATGAAGCGAAGCTGGGGAGAGTAGGTTACAAGTTACCAATTCTGTTATTGATTTCAATGTGTTTCAGTGAAACCTGTTAAATTTTTCCTCCATTTCTTCAGTTTCTTAAGCAATCGTACAGTCAGTATAGAGTTTCTATACTTTAATTTGTAATGAAGTATAGATTTGTATGTAAGCTGGTCTGCAGAATTTAAAAACGTTTGAATTGGGGTTCATGAGCATGGAATTTATTTACTTTTTCTTTTTTGGCAAGATGAATTTTAGAAGTGTAATTAATTTGCTTAACAGATGTTTGAGCACAGTCTATGTCCTGGAAGTGCGTAGATGTGAATCAGACACTTCCAGCTTTGTTAAAGCAGACAGTAAATTAAAAAACTGACAGCAGAATTTTAGAGACTCCTTTGTCTATCCAGCTCGAAGGAGTTCATGTTTGGCTTCCCTGGTAGCTCAGATGGTAAAGCGTATGCCTGCAATTCGGGACACCAGGCTTTGATCCCTGAGTTGGGAAAATCCCCTGGAGAAGGGAATGGCAACCTACTCCAGTACTCTTGCCTGGAAAATCCCATGGACAGAGGAGCCTGGTAGGCAACAGCCCATGGGGCCACAAAGAGTCGGACACGACTGAGTGACTTCACTTTCACTTTGCCTTTGTCCTATAACAAAAATAAAACTGTGGTAGTGGGCACAAGGCCCTTTTTATATAGGGTGGTCAGGAAAGCCCTCTCTAGCCAAGAAAGAATAAAAAGGAGCCAGCTATGTGATAATCTGAGGATAGAAGTCCAGGTCAAAGGTAGCAAGTCCAAGTGTCTTGAGGCGGTTGGAATGAAGGGAAGGCAGGCCTTAAGGGCTGGGATGCAGGATAGGATCTAGATAGTGCTGTGTAAGGAGGGCAGCCAGGCAGTGGTGTTGAGAGGCAGATGGAGAACGGCTTACAGGTGACAGTAAGGAGGTTCAGTTCAGTTCAGCTGCACAGTCGTGTCTGACCCTTTGTGACCCCATGGACTGCAGCATGCCGGGCCTCCCTGTCCATCACCAGCTTCTGGAGTTTACTCATACTCATGTCCATTGAATCGATGATGCCATCCAACCATCTCATCCTCTCTTGTCCCCTTCTCTTCCTACCCTCAATCTTTCCCAGCATTAGGGTCTTTTCAAATGAGTCAGTTCTTCGCATCAGGTAGCCAAAGTATTGGAGTTTCAGCTTCAGCATCAGTCCTTCCAATGAATATTCAGGACTGATTTCCTTTAGGATGGTTGGATCTCCTTGCTGTCCAGAGAACTCTCAAGAGTCTTCTCCAACACCACAATTCAAAAGCATCAATTCTTCGGTGCTCAGCTTTCTTTATAGTCCAACTCTCACATCCATACATGACTACTGGAAAAACCATAGTTTTGACTAGGCAGACCTTTGTTGGCAAAGGTCTATTCTTTTTAATATGCTGTCTGGGTTGGTCATAGCTTTTCTTCCAAGGAGTAAGCAATTTTAATTTCATGGCTGCAATCACCATCTGCAGTGATTTTGAGCCCAAAAAAATAAAGTCTGTCACTGTTTCCCCATCTATTTGCCTTGAAATGGTGGGACCAGATGCCATGATCTTATGTTTTCTGAATGTTGAGCTTTTAGCCAACGTTTTCACTCTCCTCCTTCACTTTCATCAAGAGGCTCTTTAGTTCTTCTTCGCTTTCTGCCATAAGGGTGGTGTCATCTGCATATCTGAGGTTACTGATATTTTTCCCACCAGTCTTGATTCCAGCTTGTGCTTCATCCAGTCCAGCATTTCTCTTGATGTACTTTGCGTATAAGTTAAATAAGCAGGGTGACAATATACAGCCTTGACGCACTCCTTTCCCGATTTGGAACCAGTCTGTTGTTCCATGTCCAGTTCTAACTGTTGCTTCTTGACCTGCATACAGATTTCTCAGGAGGCAGGTCAGGTGGTCTGGTTTTCCCATCTCTTTCAGAATTTTTCACAGTTTGTTGTGATCTACACAATCAAAGGCTTTGGCATAAATAATAAATAAAATAAAAACAATAAAATAAAAAAAATAATAAAATAATAATAAAATAAAAATTAAAAAAAAAACAATAAAGCAGAAATAGATGTTTTTCTGAAACTCGCTTGCTTTTTTTGATGATCCAGCGGATGTTGGCAGTTTGTCTCTGGTTCCTCTGCCTTTTCTAAATCCAGCATGAACATCTGGAAGTTCATGGTTCACGTACTGTTGAAGCTTGGCTTGGAGAATTTTGAGCATTACTTTGCTAGCATGTGAGATGAGTGCAATTGTGTGGTAGTTTGAGCATTCTTTGGCATTGCCTTTCTTTGGGATTGGAATGAAAACTGACCTTTTCCAGTCCTGTGGCCACTGCTGAGTTTTCTAAATTTGCCTGCGTATTGAGTGCAGCCCTTTCACAGCATCATCTTTTAGGATTTGAAATAGCCCAACTGGAATTCCATCACCTCCACTAGCTTCCTGAGGCCCACTTGACTTCTCATTCCAGGATGTCTGGCTCCAGGTGAGTGATCACACAATTGTGGTTATCTGGGTTGTGAAGATCTTTCTTGCATAGTTCTTTTGTGTATTCTTGCCATCTTTTCTTAGTATCTTCTTCTTCTGGTAGGTCTATACCATTTCTGTCCTTTATTGTGCCCATCTTTGCATGAAAAGTTCCCTTGGTATATCTGATTTTCTTGAAGAGATCTCTAGTCTTTCTCATTCTATTGTTTTCTTCTATTTCTTTGTACTCATCACTGAGGAAGGCTTTCTTATCTCTCCTAGCTGTTCTTTGGAACTCTGCATTCAAATGGATATATCTTTCCTTTTCTCATAGAACTGTTCAACTTCAGCTTCTTCAGCCTTACTGGTAGGGGCCTAGGTTTGGATTACTGTGATATTGAATGGTTTGTGAACAGAGATCATTCTGCCATTTTTGAGATGGCATCCAAGTACTGCATTTCGGACTCTTTTGTTGACTATGATGGCTACTCCATCAAATGGCTACTCCATTTCTTTTAAGGGATTCTTGCCCACAGTAGTAGATATAATGGTCATCTGAGTTAAATTCACCCATTCCAGTCCATTTTAGCTCTCTTGATTCCTAAAATGTTGATGTTTTACTCTTGCTATCTCCTGTTTGACCACTTCCATTTTGCCTTGATTCATGGACCTAACATTCCAGGTTCCTATGCAGTATTGCTCTTTACAGCATCGGACTTTACTTCCATCACCATTCGCATCCACAGCTGGGTGCTGTTTTTGCTTTGATTCTGTCTCTCCATTCTTTCTGGAGTTATTTCTCCACTGATACCTAGTAGCATATTGGGCACCTTACTGACCTGGGGAGTTCATCTTTCATTGTTGCTATCTTTCTGCCTTTTCATACTGTTCATGGGGTTCTCAAGGCAAGAATACTGAAGTGGTTTGCTATTCCCTTCTCCAGTGGACCACGTTTTGTCAAAACTCTCCACCATTTTATTTAAGTGTGACACTAACCCAATGTGAGGTTACCTCACCTGATTAATGACTAATAAAAGACTGCTTAGATTGCTCTGTGGGTTTATGGTGGGCAAGAGTGGAAACTGGAAATCTGTTTGGAGCTTGTTAGAATTGTCCAAGGGGGCCATAATGGTGGCTTGGACCAAAATCCCTGAGGTGGGGGTGGTGAGAAGTGGTCTGATTCACGGTGTTCGGAGATAGAGCCAGCTGGACTTGTTGATGGGTTGGATACAGGAGGTGAATCTTTAAGGATGACTCATAGGGTTAGGGCCTGTACAGCTTAGGGGTGGAGTGGTGATGCAGTTCACTGAGATGAGCAGGGCTGAGTGAAGGAGGGCTGGGCAGTCCTCTTTAGAGCTGGGTGGTCCTGCATTTCAGTATCAAAGCTTTCTTCCCTGGTTTGAACTTTGAGAGTGGATTAGTTTTAGGAATAATAGGATCTCTTCTGGTTTAGCCTCATAATGTTAAGTCTATTTGGATTTAGAAATAGTTTTGTTGTAAAGATGAACTTTTAGGGTATCAACCCTTCAGTGATTTAAATTTGAGCTTGCAAAATGCACAGACTATTCCCTTAAAAAATAAACCTCTTCTTGGATATCAAGCATCCATTGCTAATAAAAACAAAGAAAAAGAAATTAAAACCTTTGGGAAACAAACATAAAAACAACAATCAACTGTTCTCATACTTCAGAAATGTACTGAAGTTTTGCTTAAACTTCTCCAATGCAGGCGGTCATTCAGTTGGGCAAATAGGATGGAATTCTGTGCCCAGATTTATCCGGATACAAATTAAAACCACATCAGGCGTAGGCATTGCTGACAACTTCTTTGTTCTATTAATCCTTGCCTGTGTCAATAAGTAGAGAAAAAGCAGTGAGATAACATGTTTTCCCGCTCTTTGGTTTTAGAGAAAATAAGAGAGTAGCATCTGGACACAGGAAAGAGTAACATGTTATATATAGATGAAAGTGTTTGCATGTAAAGGGTCATAAGAACATTCTTACTGAAATTTGTTGGTTTTTGAGTTTTCTAAAATTTATTGTACTGTTTTTAACCTGATATACCCAGTCTTTGAGAACTCCAAGTGATAATGAATAATGACATGAAATTATATTAAATAGGTCTTTGTACTTTATGCCATTTGAGTTTTTATACACTGCTGTGTCCAGTAAAGTGCAGATCAGAATTTTGGTGCATTTGCTTAAAATAATACAGATTTTTTGGTGTCTCTTTAGTAAAAATCATCTTAAAGTGTTTTTAAAATTGTTTTTCTTCCAACACTTGGGTTTTTTTGATAGCTTAATGTCAGATTTGATCAAATATGTTACCAAATTAAATAGTACTTTGAAATTGGAACTAGATTTAACTGTACTTTCATCTTTATTCTTCTCTTGGCAGAGAAATTGCTTTTACTAGGCAACTTCATGAGAAAACACCTCAACTCAGCTATTACTATATGGGTTTCTACATTCATTCATGTCCCAAGATGAAATATAAGGTAAAGTTGATTCTCACATGTGTCTTCTGTAGATTCAAGTTATGAAAATTAGTGCTTTTGTAATTTCTCATCATGTTCAACATGATTGTATATTTTAATGTAAATCATGAATTATTTTTAACTGTGTCTTAAACTTTTCATAGAATCTAGCTTCTTCATTGCTTAAAGCCGTGCCTGACAAATAGGTACTTAGTATTTATTTAATATAGATTAATCTGTAGAAATTCACTGAAGATCTAACAATCCCAGCTATTCTAGGACTTCAGTAAGGCCCTGCTTACTTGGGATAGCACAGTAATACCCATTAAGAAATCTACCTTCTTAAGGTACATTCTCAAGGTACATTCTCAAGGTATGTATGTATGTATATATGTGTGTGTGTGTGTGTGTGTATATATATATATGTATGTTTAATGGGTTTTTTTTGGAAATTGAACAGAGCAGTTATCTTCAGAGGAAAATATATTCATATGCATTAGAATATTACATGTATGAGTATGATTCACATTTAACTGCTGCAGTTACATTTGCTGCTGTTTTATTTAGAGTATTTCATACGTCTCCTATTGTAATTAATAAGTTCAGTTACTTTGTCAACCCTAAAAAAAAAATATATATATATATATATATATATATATATATATATACACACACACACACACACACATACACACACACACACCTGTCTTCTTTATCGATTCTTCTCTTGATGGGCACTGAGGTTGCATCTGTATCTTGGCTATTGCCAGTAATTTTGCAGTAACATAGGGATGCATGTATCTTTTTGAATTAGTACTTTTCTTTTCTTTGGAAAAATACTCAGAAGTGGAATTGCGAGATTTGTATGATGTTTCTATTTTTAATTTTTTGAGGAAGTTTCATACTGTTTTCCATAATGACTGTACCAATTTGCATTCCCACCTATAGTGTCTGGGGGTTCCCTTTTCTTTACATCCTGATCAACACTTATTTGTTGTCTTTTGGTAACAGCCATTCTGACAGGTGTGAAGTGATATCTCATTTTGATTTTGATTTACATTTCCCCAACGATCAGTGATGTGTTGAGCATCTTTTCATGTGCCTGTTGACCATTTGTATGTCTTCTTTAGAAAAACGTCTGTTCAGGTCCTCTGCCCATTTTTTAATTGAGCTGTTTGTTTTTTGATGTTAAGTTTTATGACTCTCTTTAATGAAACTCTTTGATGCTTTCTAAGTATTAGTAGCCCGCTGTAAAAGTATAAAACAGTATAAAGGAACAGACTACATCTTGCCCACCGTAATAACAGTAACCAAATAACCTCTGCTCTACTTGGAGCACTGCTTTAAGCTCTGAAGATAGGAAAAGATTTGAACATGAACCTTCCTCTTAAAACTTGTAATATAGATGAAGATTGCAGGTATTTTATGTAAAATCAGGTCAGTACAGTGGTCTGGTAAGTGGCCTAGGAGTCTGTAGGGTTTACTGCATAAGGTATGGAATAGGGAAGGGTTTAACTACAAGGGAAGAGAGACCCCCAAAAGAGAGTAGGTATGACAGGGAAGCACATTTCATGGAGAAGGAGCATTTAAGTAAGAATTAATAGGTGACAGTGCCATACATATTCATATAAAAAAGGAGGGGGAGGGCAGCCAGTCAGTCTCTTTTGTAGCTGTAGCTGTTATGAGTGTTTTAGGGCCCTGTCTGCTGTTAACAATGTACATAACAGTGTACCTATAATAAATATTAATTGGTTTATATATAAAGTATGTTAACAGTGTTTCAAGGAATAACTCAGAAGCAAAATAAGTTCATGAATTGGTAACTTTAGTTCCTGGTTGTGTATAGTGCTTTTAACATGGTAAGAGATATAAATGTTAGGTTATTAGAAATAATACCTAGTAATGTTTGCTAGCAGTTCCCAGTGTTTTAGTATTCTCTTCAGGCTAAAGTTCTTTGTAAATACAGGCGTACCTCAGTGATACTGTGGGTTTAGTTCCAGACCACCACAATAAAGTGAGTATTGCAGTAAATCAAGTCACATGAATTTTCTGATTTCCCAGTACACACAAAAGTTATACCATACTGTTAAATGTGCAATAGCGGTATATCTAAAAATACAATGTATATACCTTAATTAAAAAATACTTATTGCTGAAAATGCCAGCCATCATCTGAGTCTTCATCAGTTCGTGATCTTTTCACTGGTGGAAGGTTTGAATTAGCAAAATGTGACACAGAGGCACAAAGTGAGCAATTGCTGTTGGAAAAACAGTGCTGATGGACTTGCTTTTTGACTCAGGGTTTCCTCAAACTTCAATTATAAAAAAGCACAGTATCTGCAAAAAGCAGTAAAGCAAAGTGCAATAGAAGGGTGTATGGTTGTATTACTAAACTTGATATTTCTTAATTATTAAGCCATTTTTAATTACTCATACTAGTGAATAAAAAATATGAAGATATTGGGAGTATTTTAAGAATACCTTTTTAGGAATCTCACCTTCGCTTTTCCACATCCCCAATATTAATATCTTTTGGAAATTTGGGAACAGTATTAAAACCTGTAAAACTAGAGTGCAGCCCTGAATGGAAAAGGCAGGTAATGGGAACACTCAGTGTAACCATTCAAAGCAAAACTTTAAATATTTGTGAGATAATATCATAATGATAAAATATTGAATATTAATTTTGTAAAGCCAGTGTTTTCTTGGCATGGTGGTTTGAACACTTTTAGGTCCTCAGCGTTAAAAACATGGTGTTTTTAATTTTTGTATTTTTAAGAAAATTGTTTTCATTGCATCATGATTGAAAATAATTCATTTTAAGTAACTGAAGAGCAAAAATATTTTCAATTCAGTTAAGGATATTTTATTATATTTTGAGCAGATCAGAACCCTCAGTTTTGAGAGAATAATACAGATGGGAATTTTCAACCAGAAAATTGTACTGTTTGAAATTTTAAGATGGGTATCGGTCCAAGCATGAATATTTCTCATTTCGAGTTGACGGTGTAAAACTAAAGACCAATAAAAGATAACTCACAGAAAATGACTAGTTAAATTAAATGACTATTAAATGACTAAATGACTATTAAAATTTTTCTCACTTAGAAGATTGAATTGAGGGTAAATTTCACATATTACTGTAATAGCTAAAATTATCTTCATTCTTAGAGCATAACTAAGTTTTCAGGGATTAGTAGTGACATGTTTTTAGCTGTAAAATATATGGTGGAAAATATATAGAAGTGGTTTTTACCTGTGGAAAATTCTGAAACAGATGGGAATACCAGACCACCTGACCTACCTCTTGAGAAATCTGTATGCAGGTCAGGAAGCAACAGTTAGAACTGGACATGGAACAACAGACTGGTTCCAAAAGGAAAAGGAGTACGTCAAGGCTGTATAGTGTCACCCTGCTTATTTAACTTATATGCAGAGTACATCATGAGAAACGCTGGGCTGGAAGAAGCACAAGTTGGAATCAATATTGCCGGGAGAAATATCAATAACCTCAGATATGCAAATGACACCACCTTTACGGCAGAGAGTGAAGAGGAACTAAAAAGCCTCTTGATGAAAGTGAAAAAGGAGAGTGAAAAAGTTAGCTTAAAGCTCACCATTCAGAAAACTAAGATCATGGCATCTCGTCCCATCACTTCATGGGAAATAGATGGGGAAACAGTGTCAGACTTTATTTTTATGGGCTCCAAAATCACTGCAGATAGTGATTGCAGCCATGAAATTAAAAGACTCTTACTCCTTGGAAGGAAAGTTATGACCAGCCTAGATAGCATGTTAAAAAGCAGAGACATTACTTTGCCAACCAAGGTCCATCTGGTCAAGGCTATGGTTTTTCCAGTGGTCATGTATGGATGTGAGAGTTGGACTGTGAGGAAAGCTGAGCGCCGAGGAATTGATGCTTTTGAACTGTAGTGCTGGAGAAGACTCTTGAGAGATCCTTGGACTGCAAGGAGATCCAAGCAGTCCATCCTAAAGGAGATCAGTCCTGGGTGTTCATTGGAGGGACTGATGCTGAAGCTGAAACGCCAGTACTTTGGCCACCTCATGTGAAGAGTTGACTCATTTGAAAAGACTCTGATGCTGGGAGGGATTGAGGGCAGGAGGAGAAGGGGATGACAGAGGATGAGATGGCTGGATGGCATCACCGACTCGATGGGCATGAGTTTGAGTAAATTCCGGGAGGTTGTGATGGACAGGGAGGCCTGGCATGCTGCGATTCATGGGGTTGCAAAGAGTCGGACACGACTAAGCAACTGAACTGAACTGAAAGAAAGAAGGAATATATTTTAAAATAGGAGTGTTTCTAATAACTAAGAAAGTGTGGTCTCTTAGGTACCTGGTATACACTAGATGCTGGGAATACAGCTGTTAATACAGTATAGATGTGGGCTCTGATCTAACAGAGGTTACACCCGAGGGGGCACATACTTGTAATCCAGGACATAAAGTAGCACCAAGCAACTGTACCTGAAACTAGGATAATGTTTCATTTGGGTTTTCTGGTATAGATTTAGAGTTATAATCTTCACTATATAATGCATTTATAATGTAGGGCAAATTAAAGTATTTAACAGGCTTGAAATACACCAAGAGCTGGTTTTACCTGTTTTCTTTTATTGAATAATGAGCTGTCCTGAAGACATGTTGAAATGAAGAACCTATCTTTTGGTGTAGTAACGATCATCATTTGATAGATGGTTTCCAGAGCTTTCTGTCATAGTTCCTGTACCCGGTACCCTGTTTGTGTGTGTTGCTCCATCCATCAGAGGTACATTCTGTTTTCCTCACCATGGATTGATCCGGCCTTGTGACCTGCGCTGACTAATAGACTAGCACGGAAGTAACTGTCTGAGATTTCAGGCCCAGGCCTTAAGAAGGACAGGGCAGACAGCTTTTGCTTTCTTGGTCTTTGAAGCCAGTCATCATGTATACGGTCCAAATACCCTACTGGCATGAGAGGCCACTTGAGAGGCCTCAAGCCATCTTGAATGTTTCAGCTCCAGCCAGGCAACTAGCTGAATGCCAAGCAACTAGCTGAATGCAGCTGCCTGATTGAGCTGACAGATAGGGGCAGAAGAACCACCTAGCTGAGCTGTCGCCAACTCACAGAATCATGAGGTGTAATTAATTTTTGTTTGAAGCCTCTTAAGTTTGGGGTTGTTTTGTTATTCAGCAGCAGATGACTGAAGCACGTGATACAGGGTGGAAATGAGTAGATACAGTTGTAGATTTCCATGCACATGAAAGTCATTCTGTGTTGAGCTGTGCAGACTCATGTCCTGAGTTGAGCTGAACTGATCTGTGAAGTTGCTGACAGCTCAGTGTGAGAGAGTTTTGGCAAAGTTACTAAATTCACACGTGTGGTCATACCTACAGATGTGCCTCCCCACTTGGCTTACGAGAATTCATCTTCATACAGCATTTCATTTAATACCCAGACTTGGGCTTACAAGGCATTTGTTAACATGATGACACATTTTGAGTTTGCTTGTCTTGCTAATGTTGAGCACTGCAAGATGAAAATCACCACGTGGTCATTTTCGTAGTTACACAGATGACGTGTGTTGCTGTACAACATCCTCTCAGAGCACTTACAGTTTGCTAGGTGATGGCAGTCCTGTTCTTGTGCGTAAGATTCTCTAAATGCATTGTTACTAAATTATTTTGGTTTTACTGTTCTCTCTGTGTAATATATTTTACACATATTTATATTTTACACAGTGTGTATATATACACACTTTATTTTAAATAAAGGTATTTTTATGTAAACAGTACCTGGTCAGATGGGTTTTGTCTGTGGCCATAGTCTTAGAAGAAGGCACAGAATACTCACAGAGGAACTTAATGAGGGCTGGAAAATAGTTAGAAAAGAAAATTGTCTTGATTTGTTGTGTTGTCATTGCTCACTTTAACTGTTACCATAATTGTGACTGTTTTAATGGGAGGTGGTACTGTTTTGGCATAAAACAGTTCTGATTTGGAGACTCGGGACCTGGCTGAAATGAATGGAAGTTATATCTTCAACTTAGGAGAGTTTCTCCTTGGAGGAACTGTCCTGCGGAGTCGGGGTGGATGGGATGGTTTTCTGACTTCTGTCGTCAGTGAATGCTTGTCGTCTTTGTCTGCTCCTCTCACAGTTCCAGGGTGGTTGCTGGCCTTCCGACATCATGAGCCATCAATGGTGATTAGAACCAGAAGAGATGATACTCTCCTGTGCCTTTTTTTTTTTTTTTAAATACAACTTTTAATTGTGATAAGATGTACATAACAAAATTTATCTTAAGTATTTTTAAGTGCACATTCCAGAACTATTAAGTATATTCATGCTGTTTGTACAACCATCACCACCATCCATCTCTAGAACTCCTTTTACCTTGCAGAACTGAGACTCTGATCCCATTAAGCAATAGCTCCCCATTCCTCTAGCTGTATTATTACTAATAGCTTCGCATTCCTCTCTCCCCCAGACCCTGGTAACCGCCATTGTACTTTCTGAGTTTGACTCCTCTAGGTTCTTCATATAAGTGGAATCATACATTGTCTATCTTTTCATGACTGGCTTATTTCACTTAGCATGTCCTCAAGGTTCATCCATGTTGTAGCAGGTGTCGGAATTTCATTCCTTTTTAAGGCTGAGTAATATTCCATTTTATGTATATGCTGCATTTTGCTTATGCATTCATCCATTGATGGACACTTGGTGTGCTTCCACCTTTTGGATGTTGTGATGAGTGCTTTTGTGAACGTGGCTGTATAAGTATCTGTTCAAAATTTCTTCTCCAGGTTGTCCCTCAGACTGCAAACGTAAGGCCATTCTGTGATCTGAAGGAGCTGTTTTGACTGAGCTCTATCCAGATTTGTGTGCAGGCCAACGTAAGCAATGATTCAGGCAGTCTGCTTTGGTATCATGACATGGCCAGACATCAGATAGTTGAAACATCAGAAAGAGTTCACAAGTGTCAGAAAAGGAACAAAAGGCTAATTCATCAGTGATTAATCATTCCTAAAATCAGTGCCTTGGCTTGATTGCAGTCAAACAGCACTTCTGGAATTCTGTAGGAGTTTGCCTAAAAGAAGGTGGTTATTGTTATAAAAGCACCTAAAATTTAAAAAATTGGCATTTACAGAGCTGCATCTGCAGAATCCGGTACTGCTGAGATCCCCAAGCTCCCAAGCTTTTCAAAGTTTCCTGACCAGACAAATTAGCAAATGTTACTTTACTGCAGTCTTGTAACCCAGGCCAATGTATTTGAGTAGTTGTGGTAGTGACTTTGCTACTGCTGGTTTGAAAGAAATACAGATGATCTCATCAGTTACCCATAGCATAGAATAAACCACTCAAACTTTTGATTCAGCATCTGTTTTTCTTGATGTTAAAATAAGTGTCCAGTGAACTAAACGTGGTCAGAAAAAATGACCACAGAGTAACTGTAGTAAGGGATTTCTGACGGCTCCTTCAGGCAGTAGGAGGTAAAAGAATGACACGTTCATCACGTATTCTTGTTTTTAAAGTTGTCACACGTGGAATTTTGCCATATTAGAGTGAAAAGTATGGTCATGTGTTCTAAGTTGCTCATTGCAGATGAGAAAATTAACGCTCAGCGTGATTCCTGCCCAGAGTTTGCTTTAATTCACATTTTATAATTTTAGCAACTTGAAGGAGAGTTGTAAGAATTGAAATTCATATAACTGGCATTGTTTATCAGACTTAGAATGCAGTATATATAACTTTTTATTTTGGAGAAACCTAAAATGCTTGCATATTAAGTAAAAGTAAACTTTAACTGGTGCTTCCCTGGTAGCACAGTTGGTGAAGAATCTGCCTGCAGTGCAGGAGACCTGGGTTCAATCCTTGGGTTGGAAAGATCCTCTGGAGAAGGAAATGGCAACCCTCTCCAGTATTCTTGCCTGGAAAATCCTATGGACAGAGGAGCCTGGCTACCGTCCATGGGTCGCAGGAGTCAGACACGACTTAGTGACTAAACCACTACAAAGTGGAAGCAGTGACAGACATTAACTGGGGAATAAGAACACTGTTGATCAATACCTGATCTTTCCCATCCTTCTCCTCATGTCCGTTTCCACAGTGAATTGGAAAGCTTGGTACAGAACCTGATTCCTAACCTTTGAAAAACCTGAATCATCTTTGGAACTTTTCAGAAATCCTCAAGCTCGAGTTCTGCCCTAACCTACTTGTTTGGCATCCTCCTTTGCAGAGCCCTGTTCTCTGACTCCCCGTGCCCTTCCTTCCCACCTGAGCCTGCGTTTCTTGCGTCTGAAAGGGATCTCACTCATCCCTCCTCCCTTTCCAGACCCAGCATGGGCACCTGCTCTTCAGGGAAGCCTTCTCTGCGTCTCCCACCTGGGCCCCTCCCCACTCCACCTGTGGAGAACCACCTGGGTTCTGGGACCCCTGGTCCTTGCTCAGTGCTTCATCTGTGGCTGCCCTTCTGCTCTGCTGCTGCAGGTGCGCGCTCAGCCTGCGTTCATGGAAGGCCTGCTCTGTGTACCATCACGCTAGATGCCAGGGCAAGGGGAAGGGGATCACACGTGGTCCCTGCTTGTCAGGTCCTTGAGCAAACTGTGTCTTACCTGTCACTGTCCCCAGTACCTGCCAAATCCATTGGAAAGAGAAGGTGCTCAGTGAGTTTACTGACACGTGTGACATGTGGAAGGCAGGCACCCACCTGCACAGTTAAAACCTAGAAGTGGAGGAACGTAAGTAAGGGCTGGCTTACTCTGGAGGCCGTTCTCATAGAGACACTGAGCTTCGGGAAAATCTGAGTCCCATCTCAGAGTATAGTTTATACTTTCCATAAATTTCCTGTCTGTAGTTGTTTCTTTTCTAAGTCAGCCTGTCATCTAAGTGTGATGTTTATACGGAGAAGTATACTGTCCTTAAGTGTACAGCTTGACAGATGTTCACATGGTGACGACACTTGTGCAGCCAGCACCAAGATCGACACAGAATGTTCCAGTCCCCCACAAACCTCTTTCCTGTTCCCGTTGATTGTTATGTCACCCCCAAAGGCAATCGCAGAAGACTAATCATGCCTGTTTTTATGCTTGACAGGAATGGAATCACTTGGTGTATTTTGGTTTGTGATTGGCTTGCTTCACTCAGCAGTACGTTTGTAAGATTTACCCACATGCTTGTGTGTACAGTGTGTGGTTGGTTTTCACGCCTTTATGCTCGTTCTGTTGTGGTTGGACTGTTTCTAGGTTTTGGCTAATATATAACTGCAACGTTGAGCATTTCTTACATGTCCCTTCATTAACATGTGTCTGCATTTCTAGGTGTGGAATTACCAGATTGAAGACTGTGGGAATATTCAGGTTTAGTTCATACTGCCTAGCATGTTTTTAACCGATTATACTAATTTATATTCTCACCAGCAGCAGACCTTCTGATAGGTGTGTAGCAAGGGTGATGCATTGTGGGTTTAATTTGCATTGCTGTTGATGCTGAGCATCTTGTCATTTTTCTGTTGGCTTTGTGTAAAGGATCTGTTCGTGTCTTTTGCCCATTTATCTCCCCGGATGTCGATCTCCAATAGTTGTACACATTCTTTATGTATTCTGGGTATAATCCTTTGTTGCATAAATAATTTTACAGATATCTCCTTCCACTCAATGCTTACCTTTTCTTTCTCTGATGAGCAGAAATTTCTAATTTTCATGTAGCCTGGTTTGTCTTTATTGCTTTTGTGTCTTGTTCAATGGAAATCTGCCCACCCTGTGACCATGGAAATGTTTTTTTGTATTTTCTTCTTTTACCTTTCACAATTCAGTAATCTGTCTGAAATTGATTTTTGTGTATGGTTGAGTCAGAGGTCAAGACTGAGTTTTTTTTTTCCAGCTGTATAATTACTTTTAGTTTCTTAAGGGTGCTGTCCAGCACATACTAGTTTAATAAACATGTCAGTTATTTCCATCTTTATATTTGTGTCATGGCAAAATATCCCAGCTTCACTTTTTTCAAGCTTAGCATTTATTCCATTAAATAACCAAATTCCTCACTTAGAGTTATATTGGTCAGTCCTACAGGGAATACTTGACTTAAGTATGAATGATGTGCAGGTAAATCACTTCCACTTGTATATTTCTTCCAAATAAGTTTTAAAAATAAAAGCTGTGGAAAATCTCTTTAATTTAAGCAGGATGATACACTGTATGGAAATTCAGTTAGAATGATTACAACACAATGAAAAGCTCTTTATTTTATATTTTTTTGAAAAGCTTAATAGTTGTAATATTGAACTTCATTTGGCAGTCACATCCCATTTTATCATTTGCCTCTGTTATTGTTTATGTTATGTATATGTGTGTGTATATATATATGCTTGATCATATAAAAGTTTTAAATTTTTATATAGCCTGATTTACTAATCCTTGTCCTCTATGGCTTCTGGCTTCAGTATCATGCTTTAAAAATACCTTTTCCTCCCCCATGTATTAAAACTGTTATATCCTTCTCTTCTTTTCCCTTTGTAAGATTCATCTTCGGTTTGTTTCCACTGTGAAATGCTGCCTGGCTCTCTTACGTACAAGTATGTGTTTTCATTGCAATGTACATGACACCTGACACGCACTGCGCTGTGTTAGCTGCTGTTGCTACTCAGTCACTCAGTCGCGTCTGACTCTGCGACCCCGTGGGCTGCAGCACGCCTGGCTTCCCTGTCCTTCGCTCTCTCCGCAGTCGATGATGCCATCTAACTTTCTGTGTTATAACTACTTGTTTTCCTGTCTCTTTTGACTCTAAACTTCTTGAAAGATGGAGTTTGAGCTCATTTATTACTTACTGTAGCAGCAACCCCTGATTTATAGTAAATGTTCAGTATATCTTTAAATGGCTGGATGGAGATAAAAGAATATTGAGTAATTTGATTATGGGTTAGAGGGAAAGTACATATCTACGCCAAACAAAGTGGTCCTGTTTGGGATTTCTACAGGATAGATCTTTTTGTAACTTTGGCAAGGTTAGTGAAATGTAAGTTTATTAAAATGTTTACTTTTAGAATAATGAGAAAGTTGCTTTGTTTGAATTGTCAGGTGAACAGTGAAGGTACTCTTGAATTTCCTTTTTTCTTTAAATTGGCAAAGCATTGCAAATAATTTAAAACATCTGTAATTCTGCAATGATAGTGCTGTATAAATGTGGTTTATATTTGAATTAAGTTTATTTTTAAATTGATTTAGAAATTTATCTACTTGAATAAAGTTAATAATTTGTAAAATCCTTCAAATAACAGAATACAGTATAAATAATTTTTTCTAGGAAATATAGATTTTGATAGTTATATAAGTATATAACCTAAATACTATTTTAATTAACATTAATTTGTTCATGACCTAACTTTGACTGAGTTCCTATTTCCACTTATCCTAAAATAGTGGTTCTCTATCAGGGGCGATTTGTGCCCCTGTCCCCACCTTATCTCATTTCTGAAAACTTTGATTGTCCCAGTTGAGCCAGTGGGGTATGGGTATGTATGCTACTGGTATTTTGAGCCAGAGAATTCTTTTTTGATGTGGACTGTGTATTGTAAGGATAGGGATGCCTCTAAATATTCTACAGTACACAGTCCCCAGCAAAAAAGAATTCTCTGCTCAAAATATCAGTGGTGCTAAGACTTGAGAAACCCTGTTTCAGGGGTTACCTACTTGCCATTGAAGTCTGTAGGGCTTTACAGTTGCTGAGTTACTGCAGGTAATTTGACTACTGCTGTCAAAAAGGAACTGCCAGAAAGATTAATTTTGGGCTCACCATAACAGTCTTGAAATAAACTATCCTGTATGACACACCAGAGAGAAGTTTCTCATGTCTAATTCATGACCCTGTGCAGCCATAAGCTTATTGATGACCCCAGGACTGTCTTAAATTTTCTTTGGGGGCTTATGTGTGGCCTTTATGTCAGCTTAAAGGTAATTTAATGTTTCTGTACAATGCGATTTATCTAGCAAATCTTGAGGTCTTTTACAAGGAGCAACAGAAACAAGTAAGGTTAAAATTTCCAAAGTGCGTCACTTTGTTGTCTTAGTTCTGATGTGCATGGTAGGGTCTGTCTTAAGTATTTATAAATTGTTTTGTTTTTCTTGCTTTGTAGAAAAAGAGAGAAACTTGGCATCTTCATAATAGCCAAGTGAATTGCTGTCCCTGGCAACAGTTTTAGTACAAAGAGCACAGTGTTGGCTTATACATTTTTGGATGGGCAGTTATAGTCCTTTTCAGCTTAAGTGGCACGGGGCTGTTTGGTGCATCCCTTGCTCCTGGACTGCACCCTGGTGTGGTTGGAACTAAGCTGTTACAGAGAGGCTCATGCGTAGAAGTGTTTTTTGTTTTTCTTGCCTAATATTCTACCTTGGTGTTGATGTGAGAATAAAACCAATTCTCACCCTTCCTTCCCCCACACCTCCAGGGCTCCCTAGCACAGCTCAGGTCTTCTTTCCATCCTAGATTTATACATCTTCTCCTGGGTCTCATATCTTCCTTCTGAAGAAAATAAGGCAACTGTAAGATTTTTATGCTTGACCTTTTTATTTCAGAAGCCTTCTTGTCTAAATAAGTGGCAGCAGCTAAAGGGCAGCAGACTTGAGAAGCGTAATTATCTTAGACAGCAGTGAGGTGACGGGCAACAGTGAGAAGCAGAGGAAGCCCCGTGTCTACTGTTGGAGGACCTTCCCATCAGTACCCCACTGTCCTCCATCTCATGCTCAGCCTCAGCCATGGAGTTGTTCGAGGATGATTTACGTTGTGTGAGAATTGTTTTGCTAGGAAATCCATGGTCTCTTACACGGTTCTCTTAGATGCACCTTTCTTTGGTTGGTCTTCAGGGGTTCCCTTCTTTTCCTGTTTCTTCACAGTCTGCCTGTAGACATACCTTTGCCCCCCATTTTTCTATTATGTTTGTCCTATGCAGAGAAATCCACTGCACTCAGATTTCTGCCATGCCCAGACCTCTCTTCTGATGGAAATTCCTATTCCTATAGTGTCTGCCCAAGGAAATGCAGTTTTTGAGTTTAGGTTACCGTGCTTAGCTCCATGTAACTCTGTTAATTGAACTAAGCATGGGTGCTTAGTCATTCAGTCGTGTCTGACTGTTTGTGACCCCATGGACCATAGCCCACTAGGCTCCTTTCCATGGGAATTCTCCAGGCAAGAATACTGGAGTGGGTTGCCATTTCCACTCCAGTGGGTTAAGCATGGGTGCCTAACCCAAAGGTGGTCAATCTAGGGTAGAGTAGTATTACTAGAGTAGTATTACTATATGTAAGATATGTATTAAAGCTTTGCCTACTCAATAGTGGATGACCAAACCATTCAGATCTGCTCTTTTAAGGAAGTTTGTATTAAGACAGTAGGAAGGATCAGTAGTTAGTGGGAGTAGGCATAGGGAATAGAAACATAGAGAACAGTAACAAAGGCTCAGAGTTAGATTGGGGCTTTGTAAGCACAGGTCTATAAAGTTTGAATTATAGGCAGACCTTTGTACACATGCACATTTATCTTGAGAATAGAGTTCATGGATTTCTTTCATCTGATTTTCAAAGGGGCCTGTGAATCAAAAGATAGCAAGATGAGAGAACAGAGAGGTGGAAGGGGGAATAGAAGCTGAGACAGTGAATAGCAGATGAAAATACAGATTGGGATCTCCTGCTACTGAAGGCATGTGGATAACCTCTTGTTAGACCTGCTTGCCAGATATTGAATTACAATCTGTTATCCACAAGGCCTTCATCTAGCTTAGGTTTCCTTCTCTCCCTGGATAGCCTGGAATTCTCTGGAGCCTGGCCGTAGGTGGGTAATATTTCTGCCCTCATTCTCTTATGTTCATCCCTAAAACGCTCTGTTCCCCATCACCATTAATACTAGCCACTCAGTGGATCACTTGAGTGAATTCCTTTGTTTCTTTAGCCTAAAGAACCAAACGAATAAGCTTGTCTGTCAACAGCATGGATGTCTTAGAAAGGGCAACAGTTGTGCCAGCTCCCTAGGTGTCCCTAATGTTATTAATAATGAGCAGTACCTTTGTAGGCATGTCCACATAAGTGAACCACTCGCCCATCAAAGGTTGAGATGGAGAATAAGGAGAGAAAGAATTGGTAAAGTATTCTGTATAAACAACACTTAATAAAATTCCATAAGGTATTTTTACTCTTTCCAGTCAGTGAAACATTTTATCTTCTGTTTTTCCTTAGGGATGTGATGAAGGGTTCAAAGAGTGGTTGATTAACCGTGTTTGTGTCTGGGCTTGATGTTGTTATTTAGTGAGATAAGTGCTGCACAGAAAACATTGACTCAAAAATTAATGTGAACAGATGGAAGAGAATATTATGTTATCTGAAGTTTTAACACATTGAAACAGATTGCTGGGGGTTGAGAATTTTCTTCCCTGAGAATTCTGAGAAACAGTGATGGCAGACATCTTTGTCATCATGAAAGAGATACATGGCTTTCATACCTTAGAGACACAGAACATCTCAGGTCTTTTGGCCTAAATCTATGAAAACTGAGACCAAGGTGGTGGTGACAATGAGTTTACAGTTTTTCCTAGGAAATATAATAGTTGCTTTTGTAACTACCCAAGTTTAATGTATATTTAATTTTTACGGAGTTTTGCTGCTTTTCATTGCATATTTGGCTAGGCAAAGTTTTGAACTTGTTTTTCAAACCAAATTATGATAAAGGGTTGAAGGGAAGGGGTATCAGACAGAAAATGTCTATTTTCTTTTTTCACCAATTCCCCAATAAAGCTTTTCTTTTTTTTTTTTTTTTGCTTTTAATTCTTTTAATTCTTTTCTTATTAGCTTCTAATTCTAATAATTCTATTACGGGACAAAATAGTTCAAGCAGTAAAAATCAGAAATGTGTAACTCATTTAAACTAATTAGCTGCGTTTCTTTGAATTTCAAGGTGAGAAAAGTTTGAGTGCTACTCAGCCACTTTGGTGGGTCAGAAATCATAAATACTCAGAAACAGACTTAGGAGAATGAGACTTTTTTTTTTTTTTTAAATAAGATCCATTTCTGGAACTTCCCTGGCAGTCCAGTGGGTAAGACTTCGCCTTCAAAAGCAGAGGGTATGGGTTCAGTCCCTGGTGGGAGCTAAGATCCCACATGCCTTGTGGCTAAAAAAGCAGAACATAACCGAGGCAATCTTATAACAAGTTCAATAAAGACTTTAAAAATGGTCCCTGTTAAAAAAAAGGCAACTTTAAAAAGTTTGTTTCTTCCCTCTTGTTATCATCATTTATTGGCTTTTTTGGGATTTGTTTGTTTACTTTTTAATTCTCTTTCCATCAGTTTTAGATGAACCAAGGAAAAATCAGAGTGCCCTCGGACTGTTTGTATGCCTCTGGTTTTATCATGGAGTCACATAGACTGTAGTTACCTATCTTAGTAAGAATTTAGATTAAGGCTCCTAGAGGGGAAATTTCTGTCCTGTCTGTGTTTAAGGTCTCATATTCCAAAAGAGCACCATGTAGTTGCATTGCTCCTGGCTCTTAAGGAAAACATCATGAGAATGGTAAAAAATATTCTCTTATTTTTGGATACTGAATCTTAGAAGAAGAATCTAGAGAGATAAGTATTTTTATTGCTTTAATTCAGATTAAACCTAATAAACTAATTCCCCGAGGCTTTCCCGATTTTTTTGTTGGCGTCAGCTTAGTAGGATTGGTGAGTGAGTCTTAGATGAGAGTCTGGCAAACAGTTTCACTTGTGCTCTGAGCATGGGGAGTGATAGTTTTGTTAACCCAGGGCTCTGCTTTGGAAACTCTGCCATTTCCAGACGTGTCCTGAGGCCCTCAATTAGTATTCTAAGTGAGATGTTAAAAGCAGAGGGCTCAGTCTGTTATTGTATTATAGTTATTGGTCCAGTGGTAGACTTTCTTTTTATTTAACCATTTTTGGGAAATATTTTCAAGCTTTCAGAAAAGTTGTAAGAATAAGAACGATGCAAAGAAAAAGTATATACCCTTCACTCAGATTCACCTCCTTGTCTCCCCTACACCCTCATATATACGTAGATGCACGTGTGTGTTTACACATGTACACACACATTTTTTAAAGCTGTTTGAAAGTAAATTGGTTATGCTGTGTTTCTCTGCTTATTATATGCCAGGTACATTTTATAAATAAGTGTTCTGTAATTGTTAGCTCAAGTGATAAAACAATTCTAGACATAGGTGTTATTTTTTTCCCCCACCATTTATGGATAAGTCTGTAACTAACCTACAGCTAGTTACTGTTGGAGGATTTGCCTTTAGCTAGATCAAGGCTAAAGCTGTGTTGTATTGCTTCTCTTGGAAGATGTTTCCAGTGTGAAGACTTTCATGTAGGTTTTAAAAGCACTCTTGAGTTCTCACAGGCCGTTTAAGTCCAGATTTCATCTATTCTAAAATATGCATTTTCTTTTCTCTTTTTCACATTAGAAAAACCTGGATGTATATCTTACAATGGATAATGATGTAGTTGACATTATAAATGTGTGTGTGCACACTTGGTTTTTAATTTTGGTGGTATGCTTCTTGACACTGTCAGAGATAGCTTCTGTGTGTGTGTGTGTGTGTGTGTGTGTGTGTGTATGTGTTTTCTGTTTCCCACTTGAAAGGGAAAATTATATTCTAGGTTATCAGCTCCAAGGCGTGGAGGAGTTATTGCATTTTATTTAATATTGTAGACTTGCTTAAAGATCAGACATGCTGAATCTTTACAAGTAAAATGTATAAATATTTCTGAAAGGCAACTAAAACCTCCTTAGCTGTTTGGATTTGTATCACTTGTGGTGTGAGAATTGTTAGAATTGATTGGGTGGAAAAATTTGTGCAGTTGCAGAATTACCTTGCTTTGAGATGATTGTTTTCTTCTTTCTGTTTGCCCTTTCCCTGTTCTATTCTTTTTTCAATTTTAAAATCAAACTTCTTGTGGAAGAGAAGATAAATAAGGGGAATATTAAAAATAAAAACTGCCTACAACTCTGTCACCCAGGACTAATCACTGTTGCCATTTTGCTGTATTTCGTAAATATACATGCATTTCTTTCTTCCTCACAGTTGTTATGATGTATGCAGTACTCTTTTCTACCTTTTTATACTTGTTCATGAGTATTTTTCTGTTGTTCTCAAGTCTTTTATATCCCTCAGATTTTAATTGGCTGTAAACATTCTAATAATGTGCTATAATTTTTCGAGCTCTTACTGTATAAGTTCTTCTACTTCTTTGTTATAAATAACTCATGGCAAATATCTTTTTGTATATTTCTTTTTGAGACTTTGTGACAAAATTTGTTCTTTTGAGCATTCATGCTCTACATAAGGAATTCACCCATTTCATGTGTCTGTTCATTTGGAATGTTTTCTTCCAGGAAGAGTAGTGTAGTGAAGTGAAAGTTGCTCAGTTGTGTTCGACTCTGCCACCCTGACTCTTTGCGACCCCATGGACTGTATCCCGCCAGAATCCTCTGTCCATGGAATTCTCCAGGCAAGAATACTGGAGTGGGTAGCCATTCCCTTCCCCAGGGGATCTTCCCAGCTCAGGGATTGAACCCGGGTCTCCTGCATTGAAGGCAGATTCTTTACCATCTGAGCCACTAGGGAAGGAAGAGTAGAGGGACATCATATACCAGAAACTACTTAAAATTAGACCAGGAAACACATGCAGGAATATAACAGGAAACATCTTGTTTTAGGAAAAACAAACCAATTGATTTTCCTTTTTTCTTTTTCTCCTAACATGTTACACTAGCAAATCTCTTGGCTGCCTTTAGTTCTTATAAACTGATGAACTGTAAGTTTATTTCTCTGTACAGTGTTTTGGATTTATTTAGGTACTGATACATTTATCCTGCCTTTTAGGAGTCAGTAGTGCTGTTCTCTTGTGGCTCTTTCGTGAAGTACTAAAAGGTTACTTCTGTTCTTTTAGTACTTCCCAGCCTTAGTTTGTAAGTTCTCAAGAGGATTATAAGGAAGATGGAATAACTCAGTGATGTCAGTCCCCTTTGTAATAAGGGAAATAAAAGTTATTTTTTTAATTTTATTTCTCTTAAGAGGACAGTTTAACAGGAAAAAATGAGGGATACCTCAAACAATATAAAAATGGATAGTTGTCTTTTGCCATTTTTTTAAATAAATGACTTATTTCTTTAGCTTTATTTTTTAAGCCATATACAGTGCAACAGTGGCTCTGTCCTGACTTTATTCCACTTTTTTCTTTTAACACCTAAGTAGAGTCACCTAATCTTCCTGTAGGTGCACCTTTTCAACTTTCACCCTCAGCTCCCAAAGCAGAAGAATCCTGGAACTGTGCTGTGGTGGGTCAGCATTGTGTCCAGGTTTAATAGGTGGGACTGTCTCTGGTTCCTCTCTGCGCAGTGCCTTGAATCTATTCTGTTTGTGTTCAGTTTATCTGTTGATGCCCTTCCATTCCTTCCATAATACTCATCCAGTGCCATGGCAGTCTGAATGCTTGTGCCTGGTAAACTTCAATTTAATATATGCATGCATGTCTGGTTTTGTCAGTTTTTTATGCCTATTTTACTAGTTATGTTAATGATACAGTTTTTTTTCAATATTAAGTAAACTGATGAAAGTTGCTTCAGTTATTTGCATTAAACTTAATTTGAATGATGTAGATAGATAGATAGACCCAAAGCTGAGTCATAAAAAATTTCTGCTGAATTTGTTGTGGATGAGATAAATAAAAGCATTTAGGGTTAAAAACAAAAAAGTTCATAATAATCTGGAAAGATTCTACACTTTCCTAAGAATAAGTGCTCAGTGCACTTTAAAGAACCAGTAACCGAAAGTCCCAGTCATGCATCCTCAGAGAAGAGGCTTGTCCTAAATCTGAGAATGGCTAATGAATGTGCAGTTATATATTTTAGCTGTTAAAGGTATGTGTGTTTGTACACATACAGTGTAATGGGCATTTTTAATTGATGCACCACTACTAATCCTGTTCACTTTGGATAAGATGCCTTTTGCTATAAATTATTCTATAATATTTATAGACTTTTTAATCTGTATAAATATATCTTTGCTGGAAGATACTCAAACTGTGACTAAGTAGATCTAACAAGTAAATATTGCCATATAGCTACATACAAGCCTTCAGTCCTGGTGTATTAGTAGGATTTGAGAGTCACTGAGTGTGGTTTTGTGCTTACCCCTCCATAGTTGCCACTCACGTGTTACATCAAAGCCTTATTAAATTTGCCTCACTCTTTCAGTCCTGCTAGATCCTGGAATTTTGCTGTTGAACCTTAGTCTGTGTTGGTTTCTGTTACTGAAGGCAGGTTCTACGGTTACCTGCCTCCTTGCTCTTTTTAGTTCTCTGGAACCTTCTCTGAATGACTTGCTCAGGTTCATCTCTGTAGGTTCTATCTCTGGCCAGCCATAGTCTGGACCCTTTGTCACAAATCAAACCCTGGTTCTGATGATGGCTTTTCAAAAACCAATGTTCTACATGTTCAGTTTTTGAAACATGAATGTCTTACATCTTTCTTAACATCCTTCAATTCACAATAATAGGTTTTCTTTTTTTGAAAGAAACGTTTTTATTGAGGCATATTATACATATTGAAAAATGAACCAAAGTGTGGAGCCCCTATGGAAATCATAAGATAAACACACCCGTGATCCTCACTGTCTACTGGAAATTGAAATTTCTCTGCCTGGCATTCATTCTGTGAAGGACTAAGCCGTAAATCTTGTAGGTTTACAGGCCATGTGGTCTGCCGTTGTCGTGAAAGCAGCCATGGAAGATATGTCAACAAATGGGCATGGCTGGGCTCCAGTGAAACTTTATTTATGGACTCTGAGATTTAAATGTCATATCATTTTCACATGTCATAAGCTATTACTCTTCTTTTGATTTATTTGCAACCATTAAAAAATGTAAAAACCGTTCTTAGCTCCTGAGCTGTATGTGAAAAAGCAGCAGACCAGATTCGGCCCATTGCCATGGTTTGCTGACTTCTTCTCTCCAGATGGCATTAACCTTCAGCTTACTCCCTGCAGAAATAGCCTCTGTTCATCTAAGGTGGCATCATTATCTTCATCATATCGCACATTAGAGCCATTCTCCTTTAATGAGGAAATCCAACCATCAGAATAATTCACTGTGTGAAGTTCAGTGATTAAATTGCCCTTGTGCCTCTAGAATACACCTACTGACTTTGGATACAAATTTTTTATTTTTCATTTATTTTTATTAGTTGGAGGCTAATTACTTTACAATATTGTAGTAGTTTCTGCCATACATTGACATGAATCAGCCATGGATTTACATGTGTCCCCATCCTGAACCCCCTCCCACCTCCCTCCCCATCCCATCCCTCTGGGTCATCCCAGTGCACCAGCCCCGAGCACTTGTCTCATGCATCCAACCTGGGCTGGTGATTTCTTTCACACTTGATAATATACATGTTTCGATGCTGTTCTCTCAGATCATCCCACCCTCGCCATCTCCCACAGAGTCCAAAAGTCTGTTCTATACATCTGTGAGTCTTTTTCTGTCTTGCATATAGGGTTATCGTTACCATCCTTCTAAATTCCATATATATGCATTAGTATACTGTATTGGTGTTTATCTTTCTGGCTTACTTCACTGTTATAATGGGCTCCAGTTTCATCCATCTCATTAGAACTGATTCAAATGTATTCTTTTTAATGGCTGAGTAATATTCCATGGTATATATGTACCACAGCTTTCTTATCCATTCGTCTGCTGATGGGCATCTAGGTTGCTTCCATGTTCTGGCTATTATAAACAGTGCTGTGATGAACACTGGGGTACACGTGTCTCTTTCAGATCTGGTTTCCTCGGTGAGTATGCCCAGGAGTGGGATTGCTGGGTCATATGGCAGTTCTATTTCCAGTTTTTTAAGGAATCTCCACACTGTTCTCCATAGTGGCTGTACTAGTTTGCATTCCCACCAACAGTGTAAGAGGATTCCCTTTTCTCCATACGCTCTCCAGCATTTATTGCTTGTAGACTTTTGGATAGCAGCCATTCTGACTGGCGTGAAATGGTACCTCATTGTGGTTTTGATTTGCATTTCTCTGATAATGAGTGATGTTGAGCATCTTTTCATTGTTTATTAGCCATCTGTATGTCTTCTTTGGAGAAATGTCTGTTTAGATCTTTGGCCCATTTTTTGATTGGGTCATTTGATTGGGTCATTCTGGAATTGAGCTGCAGGAGTTGCTTGTATATTTTTGAGATTAATCCTTTGTCTGTTTTTTCGTTTGCTATTATTTTCTCCCATTCTGAAGGCTGTCTTTTCACCTTACTTATAGTTTCCTTTGTTGTGCAAAAGCTTTTAAGTTTCATTAGGTCCCATTTGTTTATTTTTGCTTTTATTTCCAGTATTCTGGGAGGTGGGTCATAGAGGATCCTGCTGTGATTCATGTCAGAGAGTGTTTTGCCTATGCTCTCCTAGGAGTTTTATAGTTTCTGGTCTTACATTTAGATCTTTAATCCATTTTGAGTTTATTTTTGTGTGACTTGGGATACATATTTTAAAATGAATTTTTATCTACATAAATTGAAACATATATAACTATATGAGGTAATAAGCCATGACTTATTTTATAGTGGTTTACAGACTAAACATAATGGTAGTTGTTTGATTACCTTTACTTTTCCTTTATTTTTTAAAATTTAGAACAATTTAAAAATTGTTTAAAGTTTAAATGATTACTATAGTTTGTCAGTCATGAAATAACTCTGAGTGCTTTATAGTATTGTTAAAAACCATTTATTGTCACTGTGGCTCAGCTGGTAAAGAATCCACCTGCAATGCAGAAGACCTGGGTTCGATCCCTGACTTGGGACGATCCCCTGGAAAAGGGAAAGGCTACCCACTCCAGCATTCTGGCTTGGAGAATTCAATGGACTGTATAGTCCATGGGGTTGCAAAGAGTTGGATATGACTGAGCGACTTTCACTGAAACTGACTGTCACCCACATGGTGGTATCTTGAAAGAAGCAAATATTTAATTCAGCTAACATCCACCAGGGCATGTGGTATTCCTGTGTGCTCACTTGTGTCCGACTCTTTGTGACTCCCTGGACAGTAGCCCGCCAGGCTTCTCTGTCCATAGAATCTTCCAGGCAAGAATACTGGAGTGGGTTGCCATTTCCTCCTCCTGGGTATCTTCCTGATGCAGGGATTGAACTCATATCTCTTGTGTCTCCAGCATTGGCAGATAGATTCTTTACCATTGAACCACCTACGAAGCCAGCATTCACTAGATCTGCTAGTAAATGAGGCACTTTGAGAACCTACTCTGCTGCTGCTGCTGAATGAGACATAGCTCCTGTCTGCAAGAAGCCCTTGGACAGGATAAACATTACAGAACTGTCCTGTAAGATCGAATGTGGTAACATCTAGAAGAAAGGAAATGTGGGAGCACCGATGCATGGTAGTGAGAAGTATGTATTTTATTAAACATGATTTTTCCCCCAAATTTTGAAAATTCTAAACCTACACAAAGGTTGAAAGAATAGTACAATAAACACACACATACCTTCAACTAGAGTCACCAGCTGTCAACATCTTAGCATGTTTTAACTCTCTGTATGCATGCATATATAGTTTTATGTATGTTTGTGATTTTTCTTCCTAAACCATTTGAAAGTAAGTTTCAGAGATTGACATTTCACACTAAAGTACTTCAGCATCAATCTCCTAAGAACAAGGAAGTTCTCATACTTAACTATGATATAATACCCTTATCATGCTCAAGAAAGGTAATATTTCTAAAATAATACAATCAAATATATAGTCAGTATTCAGAGTTCCCAGTTGTCTCAGTAATGTCTTTCATTTTTTTCCCCCTCAATCTGAGATCTTTTCAAAGGTTATATACTCCATTTAGTTTATTGATTGTAAAAGTATCATTTAGTCTAGAACTATAACTTTGCTTTATTTGCTTTCACAACATTACTTTTGAGGAGTTTTAATGACTCATGATTGGATTTTTTGTCATTTTTTTCATAACTGTATTCAGGAGGAACATTTTTGGTCAGAATAGTACCCAGGTGATGCCGTGCAGTCTCAGGATGTCACGTCCAGAGTCAGTTATGGGTGACGGTTCAGGTGGACTCTACCAGGTTGCTCCACTGTGGAGCTGGTGTTTTTCCCTTTGTAATTAGTAAGTAATCTGTGAGGTCATACTTGGAGACTGTGAATAATTGTTCCTCCAACCTTTTACCCAGTGGTAGAATTTTTTCTTTTTCACAATTTCATCTGAACATTAGGACTGTAAAAACATATTTCATAACCCCAATTGTTTGCAGATATTTAAAATTTAATTATGTATGCATTCCTTTAATGAAATGTTGTTGAAAGTTGGTCTACAAATATATTTTCATATTGAACTTAAACATTAATTACCATTTCATCAGAAGAAAGCAGAGTTAAGATCAAGCTCCCAAAGATGAAAAAGCTGAGTTCAAATCTGGGTTTCATGTCTTACTATATGTACAGACTTTCTAAGCCTCAGTGTCTTTTATCTGCAAAATGGGGATAATCACCACTCCTTAATAACATAAAAGTTATTTATTTAATTACAGAGACATAATTTTTACTAAAAATAGGTGACTTTGGCTTATTGAAAGAAAAAAATTGAACGTTTAATTCTTTATTTGAATTCTGTCTGAAAATGTGGATTTTCTTTATTGCTCCCAATACATTTGATTATTTTTTTATATTTTTTATACACCTTTCAGTTAAGGCTAGATATTTGCTTAAAGTGCTTTGGAAAGTTTACATTTCATTCTGTCTTGTGTGATTCTTTGAAGTCATCTGGTAAATACTTCATGCTATTGTTAGAAGAAGGAGAGTCAGATTCTCATAGATTGTACTGTTTCCCAAGACTAAAGTTAGGTAACTGGATGAAGGCTTAATTCTTGTAATGATAGATTTCCAAATCCATTGCTCAGAAACACACAGTGAAGATTGAGGATAGTTAAAATTCCTTTAATAAACAGTCTACATGAAGATAAAATGAAGTTAGCAAGCATGGAAACTGTCATAAACTATTCGAGTTGTCTTGGAAATTCTGGAACCAAGTTAAATTGACTCCCACTGGCCAAAATATGAACAATTTGAGCATCAAAAAAAATAACTGTAGTGAACTGAAACATATTAAATATCTTTAGACCTATGAGCTTGTAATGATACTGAAGAGTCAAGTTGCTGGAGTTTGTGCTAGGAACCACATGGTAGCGCTGAGCTGCTACATCACCAGGAGCCTATAGATAGCTTGTAGACCAGTAGCTTCCGCACGTACCCAGTGCTGCACACTTTTACAGAACCGTAGAGGCACCAGAGTTTCAGGCTCTGCATAATAGTAACTTCTCAAAATTATACTTTCCTACACCAGAAAGTTGTAGATTTCAGCTTCAATCTTTATTTCTAGAGAGTTGTGATGTAGTAAGCTGACAAGGTAATTATGGTGTTTTGACTTATACAAACACTTATTGGGTGGAAAGGTAATGATTGCTTCCTTAAAATTTTAAAATAATATACTTTGTGTGTAGGTCAAAGACAGTACTATTATAAAAGAACTTTATTTTAATGGTGTAGCTATTGAAAACTTCCTTTTGTATATTTAAATTTTTAAAATACATATGTTTAAAAGAAGGCTGAGGCCAAAGAATTGATGCATTCAAGCTGTGGTGTTGGAGAAAACTCTTGAGAGTTCCTTGGACTGCAAGCAGATCAAACTAGTCAATCCTAAAGGAAATCAACTCTGAACATTCATTGGAAAGGCTGATGCTGAAATTCCAATATTTTGGCCACCTGAGGCGAAGAGCTGACTCATTTGCAAACACCCTGATGCTGGGAAAGATTGAAGACAGGAGGAGAAGGGAATGACAGAGGATGAGATGGTTGGATGGCATCACCGACTCAATGGACAAGAGTTTGAGCAAGCTCCGGGAGATGGTGATGGACAGGGAAGCCTGGCTTGCTACAGTGCATGGGGTCGCAAAGAGTGGGACACAACTGAGCAACTGAACAACGACGTTTAAAAATTAAGTCCAAAATAACACTTTAAAACCATGCATAAATATATTAAAATCCTTATGTCATAAAGATTTTTTGGTGCATATGTGGTTTTGTAATGGGCTGAAAATAGATAAAACTGTGACATTTACAAAGACATTGATGTTTCTATGCTCCTAAGGATCTTTGTAGTTCTAAATTCTGTTCTAACAACATTAATTGGGCTTGGATCAATAATGGTATTTTAGGGTGGATGTCTTAGAAGGAATGAAGAAGTGAGGTTTCTCAAGTTGTCATCCAGGATGATTTGGTGTTTGTAAGACAGTAAATTTTTCTCAGTAATTTATCTAAAATTCTGTGAGCAGACTTGATTTGCTCACCCTGTAAATAACTGTGTTTAAATTTAAAGTGATTGTGTCCTTCATAATTGTATAACTGGTCATTTCGAAAGGAAGTAATGTGTTAGATATCTTTTTGGCTTGCTGAAATGTAGGCCCTGCACAAAACTGTCCCACTAACCTTCTACCAAGCCCTTTCTTGCAGAGACACACAGAATACTGATGACATTTGAGGGGTAGGATGTAAATTCTACCAGGACTCCTACTGCTACACAGTTGAGAGGGAAAAGGTTATCCTTAACTTGAAGCATTTAAGTCACTTGTGATGAATTTTCCATCAGGCAGAAAAAAAGGAATGATTACCAAAGATCACACCCCTGGGATGAATATGAGGTTATAGCTAACTTCTTATTTCCCTCAGGGGTGTAATTAAACAGACTTTTACGATTAAGGGTTTTAGGCATTGAAAAATGTTTACTGGCAAAAAATAATAGCTCCAGTTAGAGACATGATCAATCAGACACAGCTTACTGACTTTATTAAAGCTGTGGATTTGCTGTGAACTGTTTTTGAGCATTTGGCTGACTCAGGGTATATTTAAAAAAGAATTTAAATTTTAAAAAGGTAAATTTAAAAAAGAATATCAGGGGGGAAAAGCCAATAATGTGTTTCTAAAAGGTCCAGATCTGAAATAATTAGGCAAATTTTCGTAAAGGGGTACATAGGATGTTGCTGACACATTTGAGGTATTCATACTTATGTCTGGTTTTAGCTTGAGAATTTTAACAGAAAACAAAGAGTTTGAGTTTCTAATCTTGGATTTTCCAGTAATTAACCTTAAGTTAATTCTGAAAGAGATGGGAATACCAGACCACCTGACCTGCCTCTTGAGAAACCTATATGCAGGTCAGGAAGCAACAGTTAGAACTGGACATGGAACAACAGACTGGTTCCAAATAGGAAAAGGAGTTAGTCAAGGCTGTATATTGTCACCCTGCTTATTTAACTTATATGCAGAGAACATCATGAGAAATGCTGGGCTGGAAGAAGCACAAGCTGGAATCAAGATTGCTGGGAGAAGTATCAATAACCTCAGATATGCAAATGACACCACCCTTATGGCAGAAAGTGAAGAAGAACTAAAAAGCCTCTTGATGAAAGTGAAAGAGGAGAGTGAAAAAGTTGCTTAAAGCTCACCATTCGGAAAACTAAGATCATGGCATCTGGTCCCATCACTTCATGGGAAATAGATGGGGAAACAGTGGAAACAGTGTCAGACTTTATTTTTGGGGGCTCCAAAATCACTGCAGATGGTGATTGCAGCCATGAAATTAAAAAACACTTACTCTTTGGAAGGAAAGTTATGACCATCCTAGACAACATATTTAAAAGCAGAGACATTACTTTGCCAACAAAGGTCCGTCTAGTCAAGGCTATGGTTTTTCCAGTGGTCATGTATGTATGTGAGAGTTGGACTGTGAAGAAGGCTGAGCACCGAGGAATTGATGCTTTTGAACTGTGGTGTTGGAGAAGACTCTTGAGAGATCCTTGGACTGCAAGGAGATCCAAGCAGTCCATCCTAAAGGAGATCAGTCCTGGGTGTTCATTGGAAGGACTGATGCTGAAGCTGAAACTCCAATACTTTGGCCACCTCATGCGAAGAGTTGACTGATTGGAAAAGACCCTGATGCTGGGAGGGAATTGGGGGCATGAGGAGAAGGGGATGACAGGATGAGATGGTTGGATGGCATCACCGACTCAATGGACATGAGTTTGGGTAAACTCCGGGAGTTGGTGATGGACAGGGAGGCCTGATGTGCTGCGATTCGTGGGGTGGCAAAGAGTCGGACATGACTGAGCGACTGAACTGAACTGAATCTTAAGTTGTTAGAACTACCACACCTTTTAAATATGATAATGAAACTGGATATTGACTAAGGAGTATATTGACTAAGGCTCTTCTGGTTTTCAAATGGTCTGATTCTCTATTTTCAAGGAATATAACTTGACACAGTTTAGTTTAATTCTGTAAATATTTAATAAATATTCTTTGAGAACTCAGTCTCAGTCCATTGAAGGAATTCTGCCAAGGCACAAGGCATGCAAAGAAATGATGTACTTGCAGCTGTTGGGAAACTCTAAAGTTGAGATTGTGAGAGGTGGAGGAGTGGTGGTCCAAAGTGTGAGAAGCACAGCATGTGCGCAGACAGCTCAAGGAGATCGTATGGAGTTGTAGGGTAGATTTCTCTAGAAACCTAAAAGACCCCAACCCTGACCCTCCTCATCTAAGGAAGATTTCCTATTGTGCTATCTCAGGTTGCTTTTTCTTCACAGTATTTGCCATACTCTTTAATGATATTTCCCTATGATTGTTTCCTTAAAGTCATCTCACCTTCTAGACTCAATGGTCCCTGAGAACTAAAATGTTACTGTTGAACTGGCAGTGGTATTGTTTGCTGTGGCGTGCCCACGACCTAAACATGCAGCCTGGCATGGATGGCATTTCATAATTACCTGCTGACTGTAGGAATGAGAGCTCAGTTCGTGGTGAGGTCAAGCAGAGTCCAAGGAAAGCTTGGTAAGGAAGGAGTAGGCAGCGTTTAGGTTTGGCCTCAAATGTGCAGTAGGCATGTAGATCAGATGGGAAGTCACACCAGACCAAACAGCCTGTGCCTAGATGGGAGTGCCCCAGTGTGAGTACATGGGCTGAGAGAGCAGGCTGACAGCAGGCTTTGTACCGTACACGCAAGATACCTGAGGTCTGTAAACCAGGGAGCTTTCACAAGAAGTCTGTGAATCCATGGGCATAGTGTGGGTACAGATTAATAAATGTGTGAATATGGTGCTCATTTTCTACAAATGTATATAGGTTCTGTTGTGATTAGTAAAATCCAAACTCATTTAAAAGCATGAATGAATTTGTAATGGGTTTTTATCTTGTATAATTTCTCATCAAGTGAAACTAAAATTATGTTATCTTATAAAGGTCTATGAATTTTTTGTTTGTTTGCTTACTTTAAAAGGGTCATCCTACTTCCCTGTAGACTTGGAGAGCCAGTAAAGGGTTTTAAAAATAGAGAATGTACACAATCATTTCTCCCTGGTGTCAGTAGGAGGATAGTTTGAGGAGGCAGAGCTTGAAATCAACCTTTCTCACTGTCATGCAGGTGAGGATTACTTTACCTCTGATGGTGCAGAACCAGTGATTCCAAGGGCTGTTTTGCAAGCAGTAACCTAAAATGGCAAACCCCTAATCTGATTGTTCTGACCAATATGATGAAGGCCAAATTTAGTTTACGTGTACATATACATGTATGAATATTTATATGAATATTTCATTTTATAACATTAAAGAAGTTTTGGATTTTACTTTTTCTTTTTTTCTTACATTATTGTCTTTGTCTTCATCTTTCATTGTATTTCCTTTTTTTTTTTTTTTCCCTTCATGCTTTTCAACTTATGACCCTTTGGGTTGAAATTAAATTTGGGCTGTAAGTTGACTCCCTGAATCTTTTCTCCACAAGCTTTCTTTGTATTTTCTAGAGGAAAAAAGATTAACCCAGGGTTTCCAAAATAAAAGCAAAGATTGTGATTAAAACTGAATTAGACTCTTTATTCCCTATTATTTGCTAATAGTAAAATAAATAGCCCAGTCTTAAGGAAGATTTAAAGTAAGTCTTGGAGCCTTTGCGAACCCTTGGATTTTAATTAAAGAAACACTGAATACCATCACTTTCTGTTTGTCAGTGGAAAAAATATGTATTTTTAAATTTTCAAAGCTTAGCCCAGCAGCACATGGAGTACATCTGTTGGCTTTCAGAATTTGGGGAACACAAATGGATTCAGATGTTTAGACCCTTTGTCTTCACTGGGCTCCGTTCACCTCGCCAGCTGAGCATGGCACAACCCAAACACAGTTTCTGAAAACAGAGCAGCTCGAGTTACTTCTCAAGCACTCTCCTGGGGACTGATAAAGTCAATCTCTGTTTATGTAATGAAATCAGGGAGCAAGGGGTCTGCTGTAGTACTTTGTGGATGGGATTCCATTGGTGTTGTCTTTCAGGGAAAAGACTGGATTTAATAAGCCCTGTTCTTACCCGCTTTCTTTGGAGGCACAGCTCACTCTGATGGATTATTTTGAACTATTTTTGTTTATGTAGTATTAGAGCCTCTCTTTAAGCAATTGGTTTTAGTAAAATCAATAGGTTTATTGTAGGAAAATGGGATACTGATAACAACGTTACCTGATAAAAGACTTAAATGTCTAGTTAAACTTTCGTTTTTTTTTTCCAGTGCTACTGGTGGTCACTGTGGGTGTATGTGCATGTGTGTATTTAAATAATATTGTCTTTCCAGTGTTCTTATGTTTTAATTTAACTTGAACTTTTAAAACAAACTCTGCTGGTTTATCCTCAAGTGCTCAAAATCCTCCCTATTTTTCAAAATATTTATAAGTATTCTTGAGAGTGAAATCTCATAAAGATCTTTACTTCAGGACCAGAGTTCAAACGAAAGTTGGTTTGGTTTTAATTTGAAAACTGTAAAAACAAAATACCCTCAAAATGGCAGGGTGTGAATTGGTAACTTCAATTTTATTGCAATCCGCCAGGCCCATCCCCAGATGTTTCCAGTTAAAAGTCAAGAATGCTAACTTGGGTGAATGTCATATGAAAGCATTTCTTTACTACTCTGATTTTTTTCTACGAAAAATAACAGTCTCAAATCCTTTAACTTTAATGAAAGAAGTAACTTCTCATTTGCATGTTTTTTAAACTCATACAAAGACACGTGTAATATTCAAAGAGAATTTTTAGGTCATATGTAGTCCTGAACGCTTGGGGTTCACATATATCCTTTAAAAATACCCCTCAAAAAAAAAAAGATTTTTGAAAGAGATTAAAGCCCTTTTAGAAATTAAAATCATGTGCTTCTGGATTAATTATAGTCAAGAAGTGGACCTGCTAACATTGTGAATTTGTTTTAAAAGGAGTGTTTAGTAATTTCATTGCTTTCTTCAGGATTGTTACAGGGAATTTTCCATTTATAATGTAAATAATGTTTTCCTTTTATTTTTGATCAATTGTGCTTTCAGTTGTAAGAAGTATGTCTATACGAATCTAGATAGGATGAGATAAAAGAAACCAGAATGTAATTTGAAAACCATGTGTTTCATAATATTTCTCAGGATAATACCAGGTTACAGTAAGATCCATTCATGAACTTGAAAGTTGCTTTGAACACATTCTGTATTAAAAAGAAAGATACCTACTGGTAATAAATGTGAATTTATGGAAATTGGCGTTTGTTCAGAGAGAAGATGGAGTTATTCTTTATGACTAACCTGATGTTAACATTTTGAATGTAAAGCAAAATGTGCATTTATTTTTGAAGCTTCCCAACCCATAGCCACAGGACCGCGTACTGTCTGTAGAGCTAAAATAGTTCTGTCTAATTTCATTTTCTATTTGGTGCAGTTTCAACAGACATGTGTTTGGGAACTCAAGGGCATACATGGTCTATGTAGGTCTTAGGTCTGCCCACACTTGCTGCGGTGTCTTGATTTTTCTTTCCAAACATGGTGCTACTCAGATTTTAAGACTCTGCAGAGGAGACAGCCCCCTTCTGAGGAGTCTTGGGAGAAAGCTGCTGGTTTTACCTTTGTGCTCCACGCACTCGTTGCTTGTAGTCCTTGGTGCTCTTCTCAGAGGTGTGGTCTGTGCTGCACTTCTCCAGCTGCGTCTTGCTGCTTCCACAGCGTCTCGCGTTCCCCCCCCCCCCCCCCCTTACGTTCACCACTCGTGAAAGGCACTGGGGCACAGCTGCCTCCTTTTCCCCAGCAGATGGTGCCTCACTGGGCTCATTTCACCTCACCATCCTCCATGCTGAGCAGAGTCCCCGTGCCTATTGGACTCGGGATTTTTACGGTTTTTTTGAAGTTATTTTGAAAATACTTTAAAGATGTGTTGAATATTTTTAAATTTAGGTATATAGGAAGAGAATGAGAATCAAGGGTCTAGCTCAGAGTTCATCATGCCCATTTAATGGTCTTAGGTTTTTCTCTGTGTAATAGAAATTATGTCCATCTTCATTACTTTTTAAGTCATTATAAGATTTAACTCATGATACGCAGTATCGTGATGAGGGCTGTGTTCCTAACAAACATGGGAAGGACTCATTATTACTGTTATTGTCCTTATCAACCAAAGTGACACCGCTCAGCTCTGAGCCGAGGAAGAGGCCTTTCCCCAAGCAAGTCACACTTCCCCCTCCTTTTCTTAATAGGAAGCTTAATATGAAAAGCTATATGTTTCTTTAAAGGAGAGTGTATGCCAGTGAAATAAGGAAAAATATTTTGAGGGAAAAAAAAACACAAATTGACTTGAACTAGTAGTTTCTAGCCTTCTTGAGTGAGGCAAGGGCTTCCCAGGCGGCGCTAGTGGTAAAGAACCTGCCTGCCAGTGCAGGAGACATAAGAGATACAAGTTTGATCCCTGGGTCAGGAAGATCTCCTGGAGGAGGGCATGGCAATCCACTCCAGTATTCTTGCCTGGAGAGTCTGCATGGACAGAGGAGCCTGGTGGGAAATGGTCCATGAGATTGCAAAGAGTCAGACACAACCGAAGTGACTTAGCACGCATGCATTTCTTACATACCCTGTCATGGTAACGTTCTCATACTTTTTTCTTTTTTATGTTTTTGCACCTTTAGTATTTTCCCAAAGGTTGAGAACTAGTCATAAACAGTGACAGTGTGGTGGAGGTGCATCATAAATACAAATTCAGCAAATACTGATTGATTTGTGTGTGCCACATGAAATGTACAAGAGTGTGTTAAAAAAAAGCACTTGCTGTATTTAGAGAAAGGAAGAGGGAAGGGCCGGGCAATACGTACTGGGTTCGTTGTTCATCCTGCTGTCATTGCAGCAGGTTTGGGGATATGTCTGTGAACAAATCAGACTGAAACCCCTGACACGTCATTCTACCCAGGAGTTTCTGTAGATACAGTAAAGAAACTGAACAAGAATGTTGGAAGTCCTAGGGAAGAAAAACAGGAGAAGGGGATAGGTGAGGTTCACTGAGAAGATGACAACTTAGCAAAACCTTAAAGTGGATGACAGACTTAGCCACAGGAATACCCGTAGGACCAGAAGAGAGGACAGTCAGTGAGCAGCCCTGAAGTGTTCCAGGATCAGCAGGGAAACCTGTGTGGGCAGGGCAGAGTGATGGAGGAGGAGGACAGTGGTAGAAGACAGGCCAGGAAGGTAACGAGGGCCGCATCACATAGGGCTGCTTCGGCTGTGTCCTGGGTTTAGTCTGTACTCTGCCTCCAATAGGGAGGATGGGAATGCAAACAAATACTCTGTTTTAAAATGGATTGCCTTGGATACACACTGCTATATGTAAATGGATAGCCAGCCAGGACCTTCTGTACAGCGCAGGGAGCTCTGCTTAAGGTTATGTGGCAGCCTTCATGGGAGGGGAGCTTGGGAGAGAATGGATATATGGATATGTATGTCTGAGTCCCTTTGAGGTCCACCTGAAACCGTCACAGTGGTGTTCGTCGGCCAAGTGGGTCAGTCGCCTGGTTGTGTCCAGCTCTTTGCAACCCCATGGACTGCAGCACGCCAGGCCTCCATGTCCTTCACCGTCTCCCAGAGTTTGCCCAGGTTCATGTTCATTGCACGGGTGATGCCGTTCAGCCATCTCATCCTCTGATGCCCTTTTCTCCTTCTGCCCTCGATCTTCCCCAGCATCAGGGATTTTTCTAGTTTAGTTCAGTTCAGTTGCTCTGTCATGTCCGACTCTTTGCGATCCCATGACTGCCACACGCCAGGCCTCCCTGTCCATCACCAACTCCTGGAGTTTACGCAAACTCATGTCCATTGAGTTGGTGGTGCCGTCTCGCCATCTCATCCTCTGTCACCCGCTTCTCCTCCCACCTTCAGTCTTTGCCAGTATCACAGGGTCTTTTCCGATGAGTCAGCTCTTTGCACCAGGTAGCCAGAGTATTGGAGTTTCAGCTTCAGCATCAGTCCTTCCAGTGAATATTCACGACTGATTTCCTTTAGGATGGACTGGTTGGATCTCCTTGCTGTCCAGAGGACTTTCAGGAATCTTCTCCAACACCACAGTTCGAAGGCATCAATTCTTTGGCATTCTGCGTCTATAATTCAGCTTTCACAACCATGCACGATCACTAGGAAGACAACAGCCTTGACTATATGGACCTTTGTCGGCAAAGTAATGTCTCTGCTTGTCAACACACTGTCTAGGTTTGTCATCGCTTTCTTGCCAAGAAGTAATCAGTTGTCTTCTGATTTCATGGCTGTAGTCATCGTCCACAGTGATCTTGGAGCCCAAGAAGAAGAAGTTTGTCATAACTTCCACCTTTCCCCCTTCTATTTTCCATGCAATAATGGGGTCGGATGCCATGATCTTAGGTTTTTTAATATTTAATCTTAAGCTGGCTCTTTCATTCTCCTTCAGCATCATCAAGTGGCTCTTTTCAGCCTCATTGGCCGTATTCCAGTATAAAATAAAAACTTTAAAAATAAAATATTGTCAGTAGATTTTGTGGTTGCTGGGACTTTTGGGGAGAGAAAATGGAGAGCAGCTGCCAGTGGGTACAGGACTTCTTTTTGGAATGATGAAAATATTATGGAATTAGATGGTGGTGGGGGCTTCCCTGGTGGCTCAGATGGTAAAGAATCTGCCTGCAATGTGGGAGACCTGGGTTTGATCCCTGGGTTGGGAAGATCCCCTGGAAGAGGGCATGGCAACCCCACTTCAGTATTCTTGCCTGGAGAATCCCTATGAATAGAGGAGCCTGGCGGGCTACAGTCCGTGGGATTGTAAAGAGTCAGACACGGTGAAGCGACCAAGCACATAGCACAGTGATTGCACAACCTTGGGGATATTCTAAAAACTACACTTTAGAAGGGTAGATTTTTATGGCTTATGAATTACATATCAGTGAAAATGCTGACATAAATTAAGTAAAAAAATTGTCAGGGCTTACTGGAACCATGTTTTTGTTTTTTGCTTCTCTTCCAACTAATTAATGTAACCGTTGCCTTTGAAAATTCAGGTTTCTAACTATACCTTAACTGAGGGAAAAATCTCGTGTTATTGGCTGTGTTTTCATTAGAAGTTAAAGGATGTTAATCTCTTAAAACATCTTTACTGAAGTTGTTAATGATGGTGAAATCAAAATTTTCTAAATACTTGCACCTTTTATATGCTCTTTAGCTTACCCGTGTTCACTATTATTCAGTAAGATATGATAAATGCTTTTAACCTCTTGCTATCAAGGGAATGTAATTTTTAGGCCAAAATTCTGACTATTATATTTCACTAAACTAAGATATTTGACATAGAATTTATTTTGTGATTCTTTAATAGTGTAGCATGATAAAATATTCCTCAAATTATGGTCTAGAGCATGGAAGTATAAAGAATCTCCATTCATTCCATTAACCAAAAGCCCAAAATTGTGTGCTGTCCTCTTCCAGAAGAAGCAATTATTTTTAATAGAAATGGATCAAGAAATGTTTCTCCCCCTTGTGTTTTAGATTTAACTTTGGCATTTCCTCGAATTTTGATCTGTGACAACCTAGTAAAGTTGATTGAAATATTATGACTGTATTTTAATTTTTTCTTTTTCCCAGGGGGGAGCTGTAGTATAATTTGTGTTTTTACAAATAGTCTATGTAGTCTTCTTCAAAGAAAATAAAATCATTGAATACCCCAGTTGTACTTCGAGTAGAATCTTCACTCTCCTATGGCAGCTCCAGTCGTAAGGGCACCTTGTTTGTTTGCTTTCTAGTTCTAAAACAGTGCCAGTTTGTAAACAGCTCCAGAAGTTGTAACAGGTGGTGAAGTTATAAATCACAGAGTTTGCTGAACTTATTTCTCTTTGAGGACTTTGGAATGGGTAATTACCCTTCACCAGAAGTGTTTAATAAAGAAAAACATGCATTTCCTCATCTGTGTTGAGGCTTTTTAGCAGACAGCTTTTGCCTTTTCCAGGCTTCTTGTCTTGAACTGCATCATCCTCTCCTGTAACTTTTGCTCTTAGAGACCCTTGCTTGGTAAGATTTCATGTGGTGCTGTCCTTGTTGAATGGGGTTTTGTGAGGGGAGGAGTAGGAGTAGGGAGCAATCTTGAGTTTGTCTTATAACATGTAGATCAAACTGTAAGGGTGTTCTAAACAATTGTAAGATAAGCCCTGTCAGACCAATTACATTTTCAAAATTTTGAGTACTTTAGAAAATTGGTGGTAACTCAGATTTCTTCTTATTTACAGAAAGTCAGCACCCTAGGAGAAGATTAATCTGCTTTTGCCTCCTTGTTCCATTATGAATGAATGTACTTAGAGGTTGATTAAATATTTTTCCTTCTGACCATGGGGAAGTATGTCCAAATCCTTAAGTAATTGCATTCTTAATACAAACCTTTTTCATTTTCTTACACTAGCTGGAAAGTCAGGGCAGCTTTCAAGCCTCTGCGTTTTCCATGTGTGATGGCAACTTTAGATTGAACTGCAAGCAGTTTGGTCACGTAACTCTCTACCAGCTAAGTTTAGAAAGCATAACAGTTCAAAGTGGTTTATTTCATAAAATTTTTTGCACTCTTTGATGGCTTGAGACAATATTTGAAACACTGAAATAAGCCTATACTTAGGAGAAAAATAATGTTTTTACCTAATCTAAAATTTTTATTTTAAATGATCAGAAGTTACAATGTATACATTTATGTTTTTTCAGTGAGATAACCTGATTATTTAAAGAGTTAAAAATAAAACATCTATTATAAGCAAGTGTTGCCTTAAAAGAACATTGTAAAAATTTAGGAACTTTGGACAGTTGTGCCTGATCACAATACATTCTTATGTGTGCTTTATCTTTCTCCAGGTCAGTAACTCCCAGTAGACTGTGAATTATCTAGAGATGGGCTAATTTGTTTATCTTTTTGTTCCCAGCATCTGGTGCCTGTCACAAAATCAGGAGTCGTTTAGTGTTCATTGACTGAATATTTTTTATTGTCAGCATCATTGTTAAATCTAGGCACTGGGTTCAGGTGGCTGCTGTTGAATCAGTATATCTGCATGGAATATGTCTGTTTTTGTCTTAAAGACTCACAGTTGATGGCTGGTTTCCCCCCAGAATTTGATCTGTGCATCTTAGTCAGTCAGCATTTAGTTTTGCCTTAAATTAGAAAATGGTGTCATTTGTATATTTTGGGCTTCTTTTTTCCTTGTTTTTTTTTTTTTTTTAACTTAGAATGCTATATTTTCCTCTTACTAGGAATTCTCTTGGGATTCTCTTCTTATATATTGTGTGATCACAATAGACAAGATATACCATCCATTTTTATTAGTTTCCTTATTCATATTGGTGGTCTTTTGTACTAAACAGAATCCTAGAATAATTAAGCAAGAAGAACCAGGAAATTGTGCAAATGAAGAACAATAAGGGGGGTTATCTCTACCAGATATTATGTTAGAACTTTAATATTTAAAACTATATGGCACTGGTATATGAGGACACAGACAGAAGTATAACAAAATAAGTAGAAAGTCCAGAAAGAGATTTAAATATAATTGGAAATTTAGTAAGTTATCAAAGACATTTTAAATTCTAAATCATCAGGGAAAATGAGAATTGTTTAAAAAATGCTCTTGAAGCCACTTGGTAAACATCTGAAAGAAATTAGGTTGAATCCTTGTCTTCTGTCTTCACCAGAATAACTTCTAGGTGGAGCATAAATGTAAATGTAAAGTTGTAAAACCATAAAAATATTAAGAGAAAAACCATGAAAATGTTTTTATAGTCTTGGAGTGATAGTGGCCTTTTTATTTATATTATAAAACCCAGATGCCATTAAAAAAAAAATGATACATTTGACCATTTACCAGATTTCTACATGACAGAAGAGCATAGTACACACAGTCAAAAGACAAATGTGGAAAATACAACATAGTTTACAAATTAAGGGTTAATTTTCTTAATATATAAAAAGTTTTTCAGTTACTAGCACCATAAATCTAACAACAAAATGAGCCAGCTTTATAGAAAGGGAAATACCAATTCCTTTAAATATGTGGAATGATTCATAATGCAAATTAAAACCACAGTGAAATGCCACTTCTCAGATTGGCAGATATGGAAAGTTTCAGTAGTACACTGTTGATAAGGCTATGGGGAAATTAGCACTTGCATGCATACCACTGCTGATGGAAGTATAAATCAACACAACTTCTGTGGGAAATCGTTTTGTGCTATAAAACTTAAAACCCTTACACCCAGCAATTCCAGTTCTAGGAATTTATCCTGGACATATACAGAGATAATGTGCTTACAAGAATATTTATTTTATCCCAAATGGTTATGCCACTTTAAACCAACAGTATTCAAGTTCTAGATGGCCCAGAACCTTGCCAGAGCTTGGTCTTCTAAGTATTGTGGGAATTGTGGAGAGCCACTGCAGTGGGGATTCATCGGTATCTTAGTGTAGTTTTGAGTTGCATTTCTGGTAACTGATGTTAGGTTTCTTAGACATTCATATATCTTTGGTAAAATTTTTAAGTCTTTTTGACTTTTAAAAAACTTGGATTGTTCTTATTAATGACTTGTTAAATTCTTTATATGTTTTGGATACAGATATGTTATCTAATACAAGTTTTGTTAATATTTTCCCCAATCTTTGGCTTGCCTATTTATTAATAAGTTTTTGAAGATAGTATAATTTTGATGCAGTCCAATTCATCAGTTTTTTCTTTCATACTTATTGCTTTTGTGTTCTAAGGAATCTTTGTGTACGCCAAAGTCAAGAAAAGTTAATCCTTTTTAAAAAATTTCTTTAGCTTGTATGTTTAGCTCCACTCTACCGCCAAGAGATTCTGAAAATAGCCTGTAACCAAAAAGGGGACGGGGCGGGCGGGCAGCTCTGGAGCCACTGCGTAGACTGCTGTGTAGTGTCCACATTCGTTCACGTAGACAGCACTGCCTCATACTGTCCCTCTCCACAAGAAAATTGTCTGTGAATTGGTGGGGAGAATGGCATTACTTTTGATAAGGTAGGTATCAGTGGAATAACTGGCTTTACTATACTTCCTAAGTATATCATTAATTCATTTCTAAATAATCCCGTGTTATGAGTTTTAATATCAGGTGAGTGTGTCCACCTGGACCTGCCCTGTCTGGGTGACCTTTACTGCTCTGAGGCAGTAAGGCATCAGCAATGCTGTGAAGACTGCAGGAAGATTGGAGTTAGAGACCTGAGTCTGATCTTCATACTGTCTGCCTTCTGTCCTAGCCAGCAAGCATTCCCATTTCATTTAGAATAAAGTCTAGAACATGATTTCTGAAGCTGATCCATGACCTACCTTTCTATTTCTGCAGCGCTCTGCTGTTTCCTGTTTCCCAGTGTTATATTTGTTTATGCTGTAATCTTCATCTAGATTGTTCTCATTCCTTTTCAGCCTGTCCCACACTTAGCCAGTGAAACTAAGTCCCGTTAAAACTCAATATCCTCCTTGAATTCTCTTCCACAATCTCAAAAGCAGTAATTAATCTGTTTGTGTACATTTTATGTATAATCTCTCCATTATCTTACAGACTGCTGAATGTTTTGAATGCTGGGAGGGCGTGGTGTCCATTTTAAGTCTAAGTTATAGAGCACCTTTCTGACTCAAAGCTGTAACAGTGCTCCACCCTGAAACAGCAGTGTTCTTTGTCATGAGGTTTGCACTAGGCAGTGTTTTTCAAACTCTGAGCTTGTGACCCATTTGCTGTTTATGAAAGCAGTTTTGCTGGTTAAATGGTCCAAGAGCATCATTTTTTTAAAAAATGAAATGGAATAGAAAATAGAGGATTACATAACATGGGTAAGCATTGTATAGTAAAAGATTTGTTCCTATTAATAGTTTTATATTTTCATATAGGTTTACTAGGTTATAATGTAAAATGTATTTCTTACTATGGTCTGTAGTTAAAAAAAATGGAAAACCAATGTTTAGATTTAACCTCTATGGTGAATTTTGAATGTTAAAATTTAGAGAAGAAATGTTTGGAATTTTAATTGACTTTAATATTTCTGAAAATTTTGACTGAATGATTTCACATAATTTGTACTATTCTCTGTTAAGTGGCTACCAAATTACCCTTAGAGGAGTGATTTTTTTTTTCCTTTAGTATCTGTTATATAGTCTATTTATCAGTCTAGATTGCTGATGGAAGCGTGTTGACCAGGCAGTACTTTTTAGTGCATTAGAATGGAATCAATATTATCAGCTGAGCTTACGAATTTAAGAATTCTGACTAAGGGTAGTGAAATTCCACTCTGGAAAATAAATTTATTTCATGTATAAATCATAATGCTCTCAAATACAAAATTTCACTTATTAACTAACACTTGTGTCCACTTGAATTTGGAAGTGGGTATTCTTAGCAGTCAGCTCAGCAGGAATCATATTATATATTTATCCCAAAAGAAAGTAGAAATTCCGATCTTCTAAGTCAACACAGGCATCCCAAAGGGTGATACATGAGTTTGAGAGCCTTTGAATCAAATGTGCATTCTTGAGCTAGGAAAACAGTTACTAATAGGGTTGTTTAGGTGTTTACAGTAAAGCTGTTCCTGGTTGACTTCATTTAAACTTGTGATTAATGCCGTCCCTGGAATTCTGGAGCCTTGAAGCTACGAAGTCACTGTGTTAGTGATGTCGGTGCCTTTTTTCTTTACTTCTCTTTAGGGTCAGTACAGACCGTCGGATTTGCTGTGTCCTGAGACGTATGTTTGGGTCCCCATTGAGCAGTGCCTGCCCTCACTTGAGAAATCCAAGTACTGCCGTTTCAACCAGGACCCGGAAGCAGGTATGTCTGAAGCGGAGCCCAGCCAGAAATCACTGGCTCTGTTTCGGAGTCCGCATGTGTGACTGTGGCCCTTGACAGGGTCTAGTGACTTTCGATATAAACATTACAGAGAGTGTGTGAGTGCTTGTGCACAGACGTGTGTGTTTCTAAAACAAGAGACGCTGCGTGTGCGTACATAAAGCAGTCACACACTCACAGTCACGGTTCTGCAAAGAAATGCGGAAGCTGCCTGTGCTTGTGCTACTTGCTGACCCAGCTTCTTCCATTTGGTTGGTTTTCACATGCTTTGAGGGCTGACACCATTATCCATTACTTTGACCACTATCACAGTGCGTACGAATTGTTCACTGGATTATTTAGCCAGTGTCAAGAAGATAGAAGTATTGACCAGTTGGACTGAATATAGTTGTGGGATGGTTTCACAGGGGCCCAGGCGGCTGCGATGGGTTTTGTGATGACACTTTCTTGACTTCTTGCCATCTCTGGTGCTGCTTCGTTTCTGTCATTTCTTCTTACTCCTGCCCAGAATAACCCCAGCCATATTTTCTCTCTTAATACTCTCCTTTGGATATTGCGTAGTGGTAGCAGATAAAGTCACTGAGAGTACAGCCCGGGAGCCAGGCTTCCTGCTTTCTCACCTAACTCCATCATCAGCTGGTAAACTGGGTATTCTTCAACAATTTCATCATCTCTCTGGCCCCAGATTCCTAGCCTTAACAATCAAGATGATAATAAGACCTTTCATATTGGACTGTAATAAGGATTAAAACAGTCACATTGAGAACAAAACCCCCCTCTTGTGTTGGTGATTGTTAGGCCAATTAACATACCTCATCCTGTGTATGCCACAAGCTTCTGCGTTTGCCTTTCTTTGCCCTGAAGCCTCTCTTGGAGAAAAGACATGGAGGTTTGTTCACGTCCCTGTCATCTGAGTACCACCTCCTGTTTACAGCAGTTCTCCTCCCCACAGCCCTCCCCACCCTCCCTGTGTTCGTTGTGGTCGTGATGCTCTTGTGCTCTGTGATGGGTCCATTCAGTTGCCGTGTGTGTCTTCCCCCAGACTGAAGTTCCCAGATATTTCAGTGTGCGCTTCGTTGACCTTTCTGTCAACATAGCCCACCAGAGGAGATGCCCTGTACTTACTTCTTAAAAATGTGCACATGTTCCCACTAGCCACCTGTGGTCTAGTCTAAGTTTAGGGAAAAAGAAGAAGAGAGAAATGGAGAGGTCGGGGGAAAAGAAGAAAGTAATTGGATGAATTAAATATGAAGACAGAGGACAAGGAAAGAAATGCAGTCTTTTTCCCCCCATATATTAGGTTTCATTAAAAAAAAAATGATTTATGTACCTGTGTATTTTGTTAACTTCTGGAAAAAGCTGTTATGAATTCAAGAGTGGGCGCTTCTTACACATAACGATACATTAGAATCCAATGAAGAACAGCTAGAGGGACCCATTTGCTAGGCACCCTATGGTTAACTCCAGGTTTTTTAGATGTTTAGTTTCGTGGAGCAACCAAAGCTTTGTAGTTCCTTCAGCTTAAATTACTGATCGGAATTTCGTTCTAAGTTCTACCTCATTGATGAAATAGATTTGTTGCTTAAAAACAAATGAATTTGTCGATTAGCTTTGGAGTCAGGCTCAAAATAAAAGGCAGTAGTATTTTAGAGGAAAGCATATACAGTTGACCCTTGAACAACCCGGGGGCAGGCACCAGCCCTCCACCCAGTTGAAAATCCATATATAATTTAGACTTGGTCCTTTCTATCTGCATTCTTGGATTTAACCAAGACACATTTAATGACAATTTAACCAATTGTGTCGAACTTCATTATTGAAAAAATTCTGAGTATACATGGACTCAAGAAGTTCAAACCCATGTTGTTCGAAGTCATCTGTACTTAACCACTCTATCCCCTTATAAAAAATTTTTCCCTTTATCTTTTCTCAAGGGCAGATCAGAGCCAGTCCCTGTGGTGAAAATTGCCGACCATGTTAGTGCATTGTTTCATGTTTACATGTAAAAATTTGTCTATAAATTCCTTCCAACTGAATAATAATATCATCTTAAATTGGTTCTGACTCCCAAGTTCATGACACAACTTCACCTTCCCTTTTTCTCTCTTGATCTATTGTAAAGACTGCTGCTCTTCTTACATGTACTTGGGAGATTAACGCAGTCAGCAAGCTCTCCCTGGTTTATAAAATTGAAAAGGTGACTGAATGATTTCTGTGTACTGAATGGACAATAAAATACAATGGTTCATTCATGTCAGTATATTTTGAATTCATTTTCCAAAGTAAGCACCGATGAGCATTTCATGGCAAAGAAAATTTGAAGTCTCATGTATGCGGGTTTGTCACGTGATGTGTACTACACCCTGGTGAGTGAGGAGCATACAGCATGTTCCTTTCCTGTAATCTAAGCTCCATTTCTGTGGTAGTAGCTTCAGCTCTTAATATCCACTCTTTAGATTCATTCGCAAAAGTCAGAAGAGTTAATTTCTTTGATAATAGTGCTTCAAAGAAAATGAAGATCCTTTTCCATATGCCGAATCTTTGGAACTTTCTGAAGAACACCGTATAGTTTTATCAGTATTGAATATCACAGTCCAGACACTATTTGAAATCAGACTTATAACCTGTGGTTTTAGGAAATTAAAATGCAGTTACATGCTGGAATGTATTGAGCATGCTGTGAAACATGGTCATTTGAGATTTAAATGGCAATCTGTGAAAAACTGCTCTCTTCTCTGGGGCCAGCTTTACTTTTACATGACCCAAACCTTGACTCAGAAAATACAGAGCTTAATATGGGCAATATTGTTAGTCGGCGTGGTGCTTTTTTCACTAAAATCTTGTTCCTCCTTTCAGCTGTTTCAGTAAAGTTCTCTGCGAAAGGCACAGTTGATCACCATGGCTGTCTGTGAGACAGTCTTTGGCTACAAGTGCATCACTGGCTACTTGCAAGAAAACTTACATTTCCCTAACTCTGAATTGCTGACAATGTCTGGAAATTCTATTCTTCCCTGCCCTCAACCCACCCTCCTCCAATCCTGCACATTTTGGGGATTTGGGTTCTTTGGTTATTTGCTCTGCTAAGAAGCCTGCACATTGATAAAAACCTACTGTATTCACTGCTTTACAGTACCATGGGGGGAGGGGCTGGCAAAGTAAAGTAACTTGGAAAATTTTAAAGAGATTCTTTTGTTCATAAATAGATCTCTGTCTCGTCTAAACAAGGGATTTCCAAAGTTCCTCAAAAGATTTTTAAGTAAATGTGGTAGATTGTTTTTTAAATTAATAGTTGGATATGTATAGACTTCAAAATTTTTGCATTACAGTTACCTGTTACTTTTTTGGATTAATTTAATTACTTTTTAAAATGTTTGAAACACTAGTAGAAAAGTTGCTCAAATGCATAAAACCACTACCAAGAAGGAAAATAAAATGATTCATACTACAGCAACAATCATTGTTAATTTTTTTATGATCTTCTCATCTTTTTTTTCTGTGTACTTAGCTGTTTGTATTTTTTTAAAAAAACAAATCATGCTTCACATTTTTGTAGTTATTCTTAATACTTTGTGTTGCTTCTTACTTTTAGTAAAAACTGCTTGACCACTAATGTGGTTGATGATTCACCAAACAGATGCCTCTACTTACGTGATAGACAGTATCTAATACAGATACTTCACAAGCATCACTGAAAGAGTAAACCCAGTGGTTTGGAGTCGGTTTGAGAACCATGATAAGCTATGATTTGATTTGATTCTTAATGTTGCAGAGTATTGTACTGCCAACTGAAAATTGGCATTTGCCAACTGCCTCTACCAGGATTAAGTTACAAAATTTTGTAGCCACTGACTTTCAGCACTCCTGAAGGGAGTTCAGGATCAGGAATGAGGCACTCTGTGCTCTGCGAAAAACTGGCAGAACAGGCGTTTAGATAGTTAGATATTTTCAGGAGAATATTTTTATGATCCCAGTGGAGCCCAATTTTTGTATCTCCTCATATCTAGAAAAGCACTAAAATCAGTAACAGAGACATCTGCTTGTTGTGACTCGCAGCAAACCTCTACAGGATGTGTGCTGGACTGCTCATACCCCCTCACCAGAATCACACCTCCTGCTGACCGCTCCCCACCTCTCTAAAATACTGCCTCTTGGGCTGTAGTCCTTGTTTTGCCCCAAATAAAACTTAACTCACAGCTCTTACATTGAGCTTTTTTTTTTTTTTTTCAGTCGACAGTACTATTTGTTGGTAGTAAAATCCTTTTGGTTCTAGATTTATTAAAAAAATTAAAACTTTATTGAGTATATGCTGTTTCCCAAGCACTATTCTACTCTGTGTTCCCCTGTTACCTTATTTTATGCTCAGAACATAATTGAATGCTTCACCACTGATCCCTCGGGTATTATTTATTACAAAAATGATGTCTTTTAATCAGGAATATAATCTTAATTCAAACATTACAGTGTAATATTTGTATAAGTACTTTTTGTATTTCAGAGGTGCTGATTAGAATCAGCTTTATTTCTCTTTCCACTTAGAGTTACAGAAGCATATATTTTATCACAGATTAGTCTAGCTTTCACTCTTTTTCTGTACACGTTTTGAAATATTTGCAAGAAATTTCTTTATTTTTGTATAAGGTAACTAAGCCATAAATTATTAGTAAGGATATCAAATTTAAATTTACCATAAAAAAATAATAGCACCTAATTCTGACTTAGTGCTTTTATGCATTTTGCCAGGTTAGAGAACTTTTTAGGGAACATAAAATCTTCCCAGCAGCTGTCAGAAATCTAAACTAGTACAAGAAGCTTTTTCCTAATTTGATCCCCATCCCCTGAAACTTGGAGCCTCCAAATTTTGTTTTATGTTGTTTCATTTGTCTCTTTTCTGTCTTTACTCCATCCCCCTTTCTCCCTGGCACTTTTTCTGTACCTCTGCAGTTTCTGTCGTGTATGCCCGTAGGAAAAAGCAAGTCCCACTTTGGCTGTCTGTGTGTGTGAAGTGGCCAGGCTCAGAAAGAGCTCTGGCTCAGACCGGCTTGCTTGGTTCCTCCACGCCTGACATCACGTCCTGAATGTTGTGCTTATGGTCCCTCAAAAGAGGATGGACCTCAGCTATAATGTCATCCTAATCACTGGGAAACAATGCCTGTGAGAAAGCAAATGTACTGAAACTTCCTAGGGTCCCTAAAAATGTGCTGCAGTGATAACTTATAGTTAAGTAGACAGTGGCTTTCTAAATCATTTTAGATTTGGAATTAAGTTGTTACGCTTTTTTTTTTTTTTAAGTTGTTATTCTTTTAATTCTCCTCTGGGTAAGTCCAGATTTGATGTTGACCTGCCCATTTGAAGTTGCAAAATGAATAATGTTGATTGTTGGATACTTGAAAAAGTGAAAGTGAAAGTCGCTCAGTCGTGTCTGTCTCTTTGCGACTCCATGGACTAGACAGTCCATGGAATTCTCCAGGCCAGAATACTGGAGTGTGTAGCCTTTCCCTTCTCCAGGGGATCTTCCCAGCCCAGGGATGGAACCTGGGTCTCCTACATTGCAGGCGGATTCTTTACCAGCTGAGCCACAAGGGAATCCCTGTTGGGTACTACTTAACAAGCATAAATTCTTTGTTGCCAGTAAAGATGGCTCTGTTAGATGTAGCCAGTTGGAGATAGAACTCATTGTAGCCTACTACATGTCATAAAGAACCGTGTAACCAGCCATGTGTTAGTCACTCAGTTGTGTCCAGTTCTTTGTGACCCCATGGACTGTAGCCCGTCAGGCTTCTCTGTCCGTGGAATTCTCTAGGCAAGAGTACTGGAATGGGTGGCCATTCCCTTCTCCAGGGGTTCTTCCTGACCCAGGGATCAAACCCGGGTCTCCTACATTGCCGGCAGATTATTGTCTGAGCCACCAGGGAAGCCCCATAAACAGACCAGGCAGCAAACCAAGAAAATATCTTTGGAAATTTGGCTCTTACATTTGGTGAATCTGGGGAATGTGTTTTCATATGGAAAATGTAGAAAGTTACAGTCTCCTCTAATTTTTTTCAGTTTATCCCCTTCCACTTAAAGATATCACTTTATTATTAGTGTATTTTCCCACCTAACTCCTTTTCAAAGATATGCCTTCTTTATTCAGATGTTAGTATAGCACTGACATGACTCCTGGTTTAAAAATTAGAAGCTACGTTTCCCTAGTTTGCATGATCTTTTAATGAGGACACTAAGGAGCAAAACAAGTCTTTCCTATAATATTTATGCATAAGAGTAAAGTATTATAATGTTTTAATATTTGCATTTTCTATTAAAATGTGAAGCTGAGACTCATTAAGGTAAACTTCAACAGTTGTAAACAACTGTTCTCATTTTTAAAAGTGTTTTTTTAAAAGCCAGTCTTATAGAGACATTTTTTAAATACTGTTTTACAAGTTTTTACTAGCCAGTCTTTACTCAATAAGGCATGTATGTGTGAGCAGTAAGTCAGTGACTGAAAGTTGTTAGAGCCTTGGCCAGAGGCAACCTGAAATACCTCTGAAAATGTGTGAAAGCAGACTTAAGATTTCCATTTAGCTGTTAAGGAAATGTTTCTCTTGATTTCTTTCTTTTCGCTTATGTAATAGAAATAATTGTTTAAATAATCCTTTTTATAGTCACCCAGTTTTCAATATAAATAATTCTATAATAATAAAAATTATTTCAGTATGATTCTAACAGGCTTAAAAATATCATGATACTTCAGAATATGTCTATAAATGCTAGTGATGCCTGGTTCTAATGTGTGACACCTTGCTATGCTATTTTGTTTATTGTTTGAACGAAAACTGACATTTTTTGTATCATGAAGGGATTGTCCAAAATGTCAGTTAAAGAATAAAAATAAAGCCAATAACCTGCTGTTTAAATGCTGGATGAACTGTGATATTCTGTTGAATATGAGACATCATCAAGTTTTAGCCCTTTATTTTAGCTACTACTAAGAAACAGTGTTGCCAATTAGACACTGACTCCATGAATTATAAGATGCATTTGGGTTTCAGAAAAGTTAGAATGTGTAAGAATGTGGATCTTAACAAAGAAATGGGATTCAGTCTGTGCCCTCTAATAGCTGACAAAGCCATGGCGTGTCAAGGAGGCTTGTTTCTAGCTGTTAGGGAGCTTTGTGGCATCTTAATTTTAGGCATTAGATATGTTATACTTGGAGTGTGCACTTACGTATCAGAGTTGGAAGATGTTAATTTCAGGTGCTTTTATATAAAAATAAGTTTATTGTCATTGGTGATAATAGAGTTCTTTGAATACTCTCATCTAGGTACTTTGGAAAATTTGGAGAAGACATGTAACTACAAGGATATTTTATTGTAATAAAAGTGAAAACTTACTACCCCAAATCATTGAAATGCTGTAAGCACTGTCCATCTCCATACATTCTGGTTTTAAACAAATTTAAAAACAATTTTTTAAACTTTGTCTGATGTTGGAAAGCAGCAGTGAAAGGAGAGAATTTAAAAGCTTTGCTTAGCCAGTAAATTTAGTGATCTCTGACAATCAATGGAATGCTTAAAGATTAAATAAGTAAAGAAAGGGGAAACGATGATATCCCAGAATGTCATCAGCCCTAAAATCATTTGCAGTTGACCGAACATCTTCCTACCTTGTGAATTATCGGTCAGTACTCTGTATTGTGGAGCCTGCATCATGTGATATTCAATCCAGTGCCTGATGGCTATTGGAGAAACTGACCCAAAATGGCAAGTGTAGCAGCCCGAATTTCTGAAATCATTCATACCCAACTTCAGTGTGAGAATAGTCTCTGCATTTGCCTGCAAGGTACTTTAAACTGATTAGATTCTGTTTTGTGGATGTTTAATATACATTCTCTCTGCAGAAAAATAAGCAAGCTATAACATGAAGGTATGAGGAGGTCTGTTTATTTTATGAATGTTCCTTCTTGTGATGCTGGCAAAATGTTTTTTAATGTAAACATGGAAACTGGGGTAGAATTCCTGTTCTTGTAAGAAATGTATTTTCCTAGCTGCCATTCATTTGAAATAGACCTCATTTAGAGCAGACTTGACTTGTTCATGCTTCTGTGGAGTGTTCACCAATAATAAAATAAAATTTGCTGAAAATAGGAAAGACAGTTTTGACACATAGGGAAAGAATAAAGTTACCTACCTCCTAGCAAAATAAGAAAACAGGAATAAAAATCGAAGCACTTGTAATGCTAAAGAGAGAGACTGTCTTAGTCTGATTTCTTTCCAGAAGCAGATCTGACACATGGGTTTGCACTCAGATGATTCATTTGAGAAATTGTCTTAGAGAACGGGAGGAGGGGACTAGAGAGAGTGAACTAGGGAAGGAGGGAAAGGATAGAAGGCTGTGTTACTGTATGAGCTACCACTTTAAGGACTGGAGGTCAGCCCTTCTAAGCGCCTTTCTGGTATGTGTCTCAGAGTTGGCCACCTGAGGGATCGAAGCCTGTCCCCTGGCTGATGGTTGTCTCGTTGGGTGTTAACGCCTCTGCATTTTCAGTTTGTACCTGTACAAATAAAGAGCAGGCTCCTGTGGCCCAGCAGGCTGCTGTCTCTGAAAGGCAGAAAGCGAGACAGACAGACCTTCTGTCCTTCATGGAACTACATGCCACAGTTGTAGCGTGAGCCAGGTGAGGCCAAGGGCTGTAAGAGGCAATCCCAAGAGAGGTCTAGTGTAGGACACCGAAAAGTACAGAAGGAGGTGACAGGTCTCTGATGTCAGCTGAACATGTCAGGTGCATTCGAGCAGATAGAGTAAGGACCACAAACAAGTATTAATTCCGGTGTTGTGCTTTATGACTGGTGTAAATTACTCATCCCGGCCCTCAGTGAATTTAGCAAAGGATACTCCAGCTGTTTGAGGAAAATGAAAAAAGTAGTATATTGGTGGTAATGTATAATGCAGTTAGTTCACATAGCAGCGTCCTCAGCTCTGATTTGGACAGGGTGTGGGAGATGGAACACTAATTGATGAAGTGATCTAAGTTAGAATTTTAAAAGAAACAGAATCCAAGAGCTCTAGGCAAAGAAGAGCGTATTCAGAAGGTCTGAGGAGCAGAGGACACTGCTAGAGTTGAGAGTGGCCGTGGGCTTGGAGCAAGGAGAGGCAGCTGGCCAGTGCAGGACTTTGTGAATCATTATCCGGAGTTCAGCTTTTTCTTCTGAAAACACTGGAAGGCCATGAAAGGGTTTTCAGCCCTGAGTGACATCAACAGAGTGTTATTTCTACTTCACAAGTGGAGAATGAATGGGACTTGGTAAAGATTGGAGGTAGGAAGACCAACTAGAAGGGTTTTGTATACAGCATTTTAAGCAGAAGATATTGGTGGCTGAGATAGGGTAGGTGGGAATGGTTGGTAACAGAGACGGAGAGAGAGGCTAGTAAAACTCTTCAAAAGTGGGATGTACAGGACTGGCTGGGTTCACTGTTGATGGTAATGGGGAGGGGAGAAAGTTATCACAAGAGTGATGGGTTCTGACAGGAACTGGGTTCATTCTCTCATTTCTGAAGTGAGAAGCATGAAGATGAGCAGATTTTTCAGAGAAGGAAATAATGAGTTTTACTTTGGACCTGATGAATTAAAGGTGCTTGTAGACATCTGGTAGAGGTGTCGGGAGGTGCCACCCTAAATCTTCCTCACTGTTGTGATCAGAAGATTGAAATTCCACTGTAGTTTTAGGTGCAGTCAAGCAGTTTCAGATAGTGAACTTACCCAGGTGGCTCAATGGTAAAGAATCCTCCTGCCAGTGCAGGAGACGCAGGTTTGATCCCTGGGTCGGGAAGATCCCTTGGAGAAGGAAATGGCTAATCCACTCCAGTATTCTTACCTGGAGAATCCCATGGACAGAGGAGCCTAATGGGCTACAGCCCTGAGATTGCAAAGAATCAAACGCAGCTGAGCACACACACATGCATGCACTCTAGGCCACTGTTAGAAACGTCCCTTTACATTGTGACATAATGACACATTCCTCGAGTACCTGCTTGCCTTCTGTGTCTCTGTCTCTGTCTCTGTCTCTGTCTCTGTCTCTCACACACACACACACACACACACACGGCTGAAACAAAAATATGCTGAACAATATGCATCCTTTCTCATTTGATGCTCTGTAGCATTTTATTTTTGTGTTAATTTTTTAAAAAAACCTTATTGACTTTGTTATAATACTGCTTCTGTTCTATGTCTTGGTCCTTTAGCCACAAGACATGTGGGATCCCAGCTACCTGACCAGGGATCAAACCCACACCCCCTGCATTTGAAGGCGAAGTCTTAACCATTGGACAGCCGGGGAAGTCCCACGTTTTGAATTTGTTGTAGTTTTTTTCACACTCTAAGAAATGCCATTCACAGTCCATTACATTGATCCATAACAGTGAATGCCACTCACAATTTGAAAAACACCAGTCTGGGAGAACCGAAAGACGAGGGGGCCTGGGGCCTCTCTCCCTCTCTGCCACCTGTTCTGTTTTGGTACACGTAGTATTGGTAGCTGAGACTCGTATAACTCATATTTCTTGGTCCAAGCACTGTGCTAAAACCCTTAACACGTGTCATCTTCCTTCATCCTCACAGTGCCTGTCTTATTCTTTTCTCTAAACCTGCATGCATGAGGCAGACAGCTGGTTAGAGGTAGAAAGGGGTTGGGACGAGGAGCACATCGTAGAATATTCCTGTCACTGAGAAGACCTGTACAGATGACTGACTTGACACCTCACTGCTGTAGTTCACTAGAGGCCTCTGCCAAGTACTGGAGATTGTCCATGGTGGGTACACACAGCCCATGGCCCTAAGAGCTGGGGTCAGACCAAGGAATGTGCTCACACAACCCAGTTACTGTCCTGAGACGCTGTAGTTGAGTGACCAGTTTCTACCCTGGATAGCTTCAGTGGAGGGCTTCGGGATCAGATATTTGGGGTCTGGCTGATGAAATTCAGGTGTTGGACATAAAGGACTCACTCATTAAAAGCCTGAGGAAAGTTTTGGCTCTCGCCAAGGACTACATGGGCAAGGGGGGGAAAAGTACACGTTTAAAGCCGCTTTATTTCATTGTAGTTGTACCTCTCTGGGCTTTGCTTGTCTGTTGCTAACAGGCTCTCCTCTGTTTCTTAATTCTTTAGTGATAATATCAATAATTAGTCTTTTATTCTTAGGTTTGTGCACATACATGGGCTTTGGGTAGGAAATGTCGCTTGTTTATTGATAAGTATCTGATTGGTTCTTTCCCCATTGCCTCTGTAACAATACATTTAGACTTAGGACTGAAGCACAGATTTAAAAGGAGTCTTCTGTCAGTCATGGTCAAGATTTTAATATTTTTATGTTTTACTGGGTTCTGATTTTGTAATTTTATTGATCCAATACTCCAAAGATTCTGTCCCTAACTAACTAGCTACTTAACTGAAAACTGGCTAGAGCTAAACAAAATTCTGTTCTATGGTATCACACAATAATATCATTGTTTTATCATGTATGATCTAGCAAACCACCCAGTCATATGCCTTATTTTTAAAACAACTCTCCACTTTTATTTGCAGTGTAACTGTCTTTGTCTTCCAAATGGCTGGTTTCTGCAGATGTGTCTCCTTGGACAGATTCTGAACTGAAATACTATGCATGATGACTCTGTTACACAAAGATGCTTGTTAAAAAATATTTTACTCTCAATATCTATTATTTGAATATGCTAGAGAAAATTTAAATAAGGATAATTTGTGTTTTCTTCTCTTAATTCCTTTCTAGCTCACTCAGTCTCACGTTGCATAGATAATTTCTTTGCAGACCACAGCAGAGTCATTTAATGCAGTCTGAGCCTTGGTGTCAAGAACTCTGAGTTCTGATTTCACAGATCTAAGTTAAATTCTCTTCTTAAAAACCTCTCTCTCTTCCGAAGAGTAGGTGGTGAAGTGTGACAGTGCTTATGAAAGAATGTAATGAAAGTACTCCAAAGGGACCTGTAATAACACTTAGGCTGTTTAAAACTTTCTCATTTGCATTTTTTCTTACCTGTCATCTATACCAGCCTTAACAATACAAAGCAAATTATTGCTCTTATAGGAACTTTGCTCTTCATTTTAAAGTAATACCAGACAATTCCTCCAATCTCTGATAAAACCAAAGGAAAATTTTCTGGGTCAGTGAAGTTAGAGGGTATGAGGAGGGAGAAGATTAGATATGATAATGTGATATTCTGACTAAATGTTAGTAAGTATATTTGAACTATTTTACTAAATTTGCGGTATCCTTGTCCTTTAAAATAATGAATAATGTTTTCAGAAAAAGTCTCATGGAGTCTATTGATTATAAATTGAATTTTTAAAAAAATGTCTCTTTTAAAACACACCCTAATGTTAAATTCATTTTGCGAATCCTTTGATAAAACAAAGGCTCTTTGCAGTGCAGTTAGTCACCAAGTTATATTGTCATTTTAAAAATTAGAATTTTTGAACATGTTTTCTTGAAGCATTTAAAGTGCACTCAAGAAGGCAAGTAAAAGCAGAAGGGGACCATTTAGTTTATTTGTACTTTGTGAATTTGGAACTAGTGCTAGAATTTGCTTTGGGAGATAGTCCTGGCCTTAAATGGCAAGCTGTAGCCATTTCTTTCATAACTGTTTAAATGTGTAACTGATTCAAGACTTAGGAAGAAATATTTGAGGTATAGGAAGAGCTCTTAAAGATTTATTTTAAACTTTAAAAAAACTGGAATTAACTTTAGAAAGTGTCAGCTTTTAGGGACTTGTGACTGTGTAGCTGAGCAACATGAAGACAAGACTTGGTGTCCATGTTAGAAGCTGGGGGTGTGGGGCTCACAGGAAAGAGACCCAGGAATGTGCTGGAACAAAGCAGAGTCTCTTCTTAGGCTCTTGTTGTCCAGAGGTTTTATGTCTTGATGGTAATACTTTGTGGTAACTGACTTTGGCTGCTGGTTAGCTTGTTTATGTAATGACAAGAAAGGAGTTTTAATGTTTTTATTACAGTACCCCCTCCACCTTTTCATTGTTAAAACATTTTGCTCCAAAGTAGACATTTTTCAGTGCAATGAAATGAAAGCAAAAACCTGGAGCATTAGATCATTTGGGGAGATTTGAGTCAGCAGGTAACAAATGGATTCCATCCTGAGCAAATGTGAACTAGTGCAAATCCAGCAGAAGGTCTGAAGTGCATGGAACTGGATGGGTGGCACAAAAAAAGGGCTGAAAGAGTCTCATAAAGGTTAAAGCAAAAACACCAAAACCTGGGTAGCTATAAGAGGTTAAAAGAAAATATTTTTCCTTTGAGCGAAAGGGTAGTATACCGGAAGACATGTGGCAAAGCTTATTCAGTTCCATACTTTTTGTTTGTCACCTTGGAGAGGGGAGCTTGCTTTGTGGAAGTAGTTGCGTGTTCTTGTCTAGTAGTCAGAGGTAATAGAATTAAAAGAGACAGGTGATGATGGGACTCCGTAACCAAGCTTTTGAGCAGCAATAGAGCAGCCTGTAGCCCGTGGCTATCTCCATAGAATCTGTAAATTCTGGTCAAGCAGCTGACTTTGGCTGTGAGTCACTGTCGGGTTTGGGCCCAAATTCCTCTCTTCAGCCACATCATCGCTTTAGCTGTGCAGGTTCTGAAAAATCTGGAGCATGGGTATTCTCTACTTGTCTCTGGAATTCTCAGCCTCTCTGGAGATGCAGACATAAATGAGTCCAGAATGTGAGGCAGGAGACAGAGCCTTTCGTTCCAAATGAGCCAGAGGCATTTTTGACAGGTTGTTTGCATTAGCATCATTTCCTTCCATTTTATTGTGGTTAATCGATGGGAGTTTGACAAAGATTTCGGATACTACTCTCGTTCTAAAAATGGATCAACCCAAAGCCCAATTTAAATCTGTTGTGACCTGATTAATTTTAACATTTATTACACATTCAGAAATGAAGGAAAACAATCCGAAAATGATTTGAGAATTCAGACATTGAGTAATCAACATGTGGTACTAATTAACGAGAGAGCTGATGAAAGTCGGGTAGCTGTTCTGAAGATCCGTCTCTGTTGCTTGTCTCTGAAGGGTATGAGATTAGGATCAGCACCATGAACCACAGACATTTACTCAAAGCCTACCCAGCGCTGCAAATCATGTGTCTGTGTATCCTCACAGCCCAGGGCACGTGGTGTCTGGGGCTCTGGTTCAGTTCCCACCCTTGAGGAGTTCACTGTCAGGTTGGAAAGACCATCCACATACATAATGCTAAGGAGCAGCTAGATCATTGTTCCTATAAATAAAAGGTGGGGTTTTTTTCCTGCATTTTTCAATAGTGCTTTTTAGCACTATTTTTAATGGATGTGTCAAGTGGCTTGATTGTGGTAATCCTTACACGATGTATGCATGTATCAAAACTTTGTGTTGTACACTTTAAGTGCACTTGGTCCTTAACAACTCAAATTTGTACTGGGTGTGTCTACTTATATACGTATTTTTTTCAGTAGTTAATACTGCAATACTGCACTGTCCAAGGTTAGTTGAATCAGAACGAACAGAACACAAATAAATACAGAACTAATAGGATACAGAACCTTGGGTACAGGGGACCCACGTATACAAAGGGACAGCTATAATCAACACTTGTACTTTTGACTGTGCAGAGGGTTGGTACCCCTAATCCCGCTTTGTTTTAGGGCGACTGTATATACAATCTTAATTTTTATTTGTCAAATACACCTTAATAAAACTGGGAGGAGACACACCACTTTTAACTGGTCATAATTAAAGAGGACGCTAAGGTGACATTAAGATGGCTTGCAGGAACAAATTGCTGGAAATCTTAACTATTTTCCCAAGCGAAGGTGACAGAAGAATAAATGAGTACTGCATGCGTTTTCTTTGCTAATTGTTTTCACGTATTGAGCTTATTGCCCATTCCATTTTGGCTTCTAAATTGTGAGAACAGTTAGAAATGAATGGATAGACACGTAAAATCTCTGCATCTTTCACAAGGGACATGAGTTGTGCTTTCTCTAATTTGTTTGCATAAAAGATTTTCGAAACTGTTGTTACAGCCATTACCTCTGTTCACTGACCTTTGCACTCCTACTGTTGTTTGAGATTAAAAATAAAACCCTGAAGTATACAGTTGCATGTCTTGAGAAAGAAAAGCTATAGAATCCTGGGATAAGCTGGATTGTGGCTGGTGACTCTGGGCCTAGAAGAGGAGCTCCCTGCAGTCTTTCTTCCTAGATAAGCATACTTGTGTTTGTGTTAAGCATGGTTCATAACTTAACCCAGCAGGTCATTATTATTTTGGCATTCAGTGGATCACAGAATTCACAGTGGGGAGAGATGGTTGTGTGTAACTTGCCTTCACTTAGCTCAACCTTTTGTTAAGGTTTTTGAGGGATCTAATTTGATGTTTTGTTTTGTCTATTGCCTCCCCACACCTCCCCCTCCCCGACCACCTTGGTATCATTTGCTCATGTTAAATATTACTTTATTTTTAAAATTTTTTTGTAAGCTTAATCTAGTTAAGTGCCATTCTTGTAGATATCCAGGTTTGCTTTAACGGTTTGAGTGTTTGTATGTAAAAGAAATTTTAGACATACATTCATTCATTTTTGAAAAAATACTCAAATTTCATTTTAAGATAGCTCTTAATTACAGTAGATAAATGGAGAGTCCTGATACCAATAAGACTTTTTTTTCAGTCAAGAAAGTATCTTATTCTCCTACTCATCTTGAATAATAAATTACTTAAGAAAATAAAACATAGTTATTAAATTGGATCAGACTCGTTAAAAATTGGCTTTATTGATCAAAGTTTTATTTTACAGCATTGTTGTTGTTGTTGTTGTTGTTGAGTTGCTAAGTTGTGTCTGATTCTTGGCGACCCCTTGAACTGCAGCACTCCAGGCTTCCGTGTCCTTCACCATCTCCTGGAGTCTGTTCAAACTCCTGTTGATTGAGTTGGTGATGCTATCTCATCCTCTGTCTCCCCCTTCTCTTCCTGTCCTCAGTCTTTCCCAGCAGCGGTGTCTTTTCCAATGAGTTGGCTCTTCCCATCGAATGGCCAGAGTATTAGAGCTTCAGCTTCAGCATCAGTCCTTCCAGTGAATACACACTGTTGATTTCCTTTAGAATTGATTGGATTCATCTCCCTGATGTCCATTATAACGTTGTTTGAATTTTAAACCACAAAGAAGTAATTTATCTTTAGGTTCAAAAGCAGGCAGTGTTAAACAACATGATACATAATGAAACCTGAAATATTTTAAATTTGTTTATAAGGCACTACAGTTCTGCTTTTGTTTATGAAAGTCAGTAGTCCATGGGGTTGCAAGGAGTTGGACATGACTGAGCGACTGAACTGAACTGATGAAAGTCAGTAAATTTTGAAAGCTAATCTCAGAGGTTATTAGGAACTTTTATGCTAAAATAGGTCTTCCCCGGTGACTCAGAGATAAAGAATCCACCTGCAGTGCAGGAGATGCTGCCTCCATCCCTGGATTGAGAAGATCCCCTGGAGAAGGAAATGGCAACCCACTCTAGTATTCTTGCCTGGGAAATCCCTTGGACGGAGGAGCCTGATGGGTTATAGTCCATGGGGTCGCAAAGAATTGGACACGACTTAGTAACTAAACAGCAGCAATAGCAAGATTGTCTCCAATTTAGGACTGTTACCCACCCCAAAAATGCTACAGACATTTGTTATACAGGCTTTTGTCTTAGACTTTAGTTTTTGTTTCTCTGGGCAAAATGCCTTGGAGTACAATTGCTGCGTTATATGGTAAGTTGTATGTTTTTAAGAAGCTGCCAAAATATTTTCCATTTAGTTCTTGCCAGACTAAATGCCAGACATTTCTAAAGTGGTTGTACCATTTTATATTACCACTCACAAAATATCAGAGATACAGGTTATTCACATCCTTGCCAGCATTTGGTTTTGTTACTGTTTTAAATTCAGCTGGTCTAACAGGTGGCTCCTGGTATCTCACTGTGGTGTTTGTGTTTCCTTATGAGTGTTGACCTTGAATGCTTTTTCATGTACTTACTTACCATCCACACATCCCCTTAGGTGAAATGTATCCTGTCTTTTGTGCATTTTCTAACTGGATTGTTTGCTTTTATATTGTTGAGTGACAAGAGTTCTTTATATGCTCTAGATGCAAGTCCTTACCACCTTGTCTTTTCATCCCTTTAAAAGGTTTCACAGAGCAAAAGTCTTAATTCTGATGCAGTCTAGTTTTTTCTTTTATGTGTCATGCTTTTGGTGTTATGTCTGAGAACTCTTCACTAAATCCTAGGTCTCAAATATCTTCTAAAACTTATATAGCATTTAAATCTATGATCCATTTGAGTTAGGGATTCCCAGGTGGCTTAGTGGTAAAGAATCTGCCTGCCAATGCAGGAGATGAGGGTTTGATCCTTGAATTAGGAAGGTCCTCTGGAGGAGGAAATGGCAACCCACTCCAGTATTCTTGCCTGGGAAATCCCATGGACAGAGGAGCTTGGTGGGCTACAGTCAGTGTGGTCGCACAGAGTCGGACATGACTGAGCACACACTATAGATTAGAATTTCAAATAATTTTTGTATAAGGTGTGAAGTATAGGTCAAGATTTAATTTTTTGTTTATGGATATTCAGTTATTCCAACACTGTTGAAAAGTTCTTCCTCCATTTAATTGCTTTTTTTTTTTTTTTTTAAAGTAAAAAAATTGATTTGCCATACTTGTATGGGGCTTTCTGGATTCTCTATTACATCATCAGTTGATGTCATCATGTGATTTTTCTTCTCTGTAGTAGATAGATTGTATTGATTGGTTTTCGAATCCAGGATGCAACAGCCTGGCATCCCTGGAATAAACCCAACTGCTAAATTCTGTTTACTGACATTTTGGAAAGGATTTTTGCATCTGTATTCATATGGGATACTAGTTTGTAGTTTTCTTTTTTGTACTGTCTTTGATTGGGGTCCACTCTCTTTTACTTTCGGAAAGAGGTTGATAAAATTAATGGTAATTCTTCTTTGGTAGAGTCCTCCAGTGAAACCATCTGGGTCTAGATATTTCTTTTTCAGGAATTAATTGCAGATTCAATTTCTTCACTAATTATAGAAATAATTATCTATTTCATATTGTGTAAGTTGTCACAGTTTGTGTTTTTTGAGGTTGTTGTCTAAAAGTTTCCTTTCTTGCTAGGCTTGTCTCTTTTCCTGGTCATATGGTTAGATAGACACGGCTTTTCTTTTCTTTTGTTTTGTTTTTTTTTTTCCTTTTTGTCTGTATGTTGGTGTTTCAAGTTTACCAGCTTTTCCAGTATGCCATCTGGAATAAAAGTACAAAAAAAGAAAACTCAGGAAGTTCACAACCATGTCCTTCCTTGTGTCAGAGTCCCTACTTGCCTGTCACCTCCTCTCACCTGTCAGTGTCTTCTTCCGTTTATCTTATATATTGATGTCCAGGGTTTTCTGTAGTACTTAGTGGGACAATAGGGAAAAGCAAGTTTGTTTCATCTTCCTGCAAGTGGATGCTTTTGTCTTCTATTTAATTTTTGAAAAGTCCAAAGGACTATTTTTTACTAGTTAGGAATTTTTAAACTATCACTCTGGTTTTAGCTGTGCATTTCTGACTGTATCTTGAAAAATATTAAACTTTATAGGTAGCTCATGTGCAGCAAATAGATAATTGAGAAAAATCTGTTAATGTATTACCTGGGGTCAAAATTGAACCTAATAAAATCTGGTCCAAATGTTATAATGGACTTTTTATATCACTGTACTATTACTTCCTATATTAACTTACAGAAAGATTAGCGCTGCCAGTTTTAGTCTAAAACTTCAAAAAAGGATTTAAAATCAAGTTTTAAAAGAGTAGATCTGTGACAATAACAAAGCACAGTTATGATAGATGGTTCCACTGTGACAGTCTTTACTATTGAGCTTTTGATGGTCTTAAATGTTAGATGGACTCTAAGGGACCCTCAATTTCTCTTTCTCTCGTCTATCATTAATATGCTGGCTTTTAGTCTCCCCAGATTCACTTTATCATGTGAACAAATAAAGTTAAATAGAAACCTGCTATCTTCTAATATAAAAATAGTGAATCAGAACATTATTGTACTAAGATATAAAATGACCAATGAGGTTGTTTTCTCTGTGCTTATTTGCGCTGTTATTAAGGCACACCTGAGTGTCAGTCTCTCCATTCTGAAACTTTAATAGGAGCAGAGATGAAAACTGGCCTTATGACTGTGGCCATATAGGATTTTTACTGCTACATCCTTGTGAGTTTTTTTTTTTTTAAGTAATTCTCTGTGCTGAGCACTATTTTAATAGCAAGAAATTGTTACTATACCCTTATATCCAGACAGTGATATTTTTTAGGGGTCATGTATGTCTGACTACTTGGGGAGGGGTCATTCTGCACCGTTATCTGTAGGCCTCGCTTCCGGGTACTGATGATCCTTGCTGCTGCTAAGTCACGTCAGTTGTGTCCGACTCTGTGCAACCCCATAGAGGGCAGCCCACCAGGCTTCCGTCCCTGGGATTCTCCTGGCAAGAATACTTGAATGGGTTGCCATTTCCTTCTCCAATGCATGAAAGTGAAAAGTGAAAGTGAAGTCGCTCAGTCGTGTCTGACTCTTCGTGACCGCATGGACTGTAGCCTACCAGGCTCCTCCGTCCGTGGGATTTCCCAGGCAAGAGTACTGGAGTGGGGTGCCATTGCCTTCTCCTTGGGCATCAGCATTTTTTTTATTAATAGACTTTTTAAAAAGTCTGTTTTAGGTCTACAGAAAAGCTGAGTGTGAAGTGCAGGGTCTCTGTATGCTCTCCAGTCCCCCACTCCCCGTTTCCCCTGTTATTAACATCTTGCATTAGTGTGATACATTGGATCAGTATTGGCTTATCAATTATAATATTATTATTAACTGAAGTGCAGAGTTTACATTGGGGTTCAATCTTTGTGGTGTACATTTTCTGGATTCTGAAGAATGCATAATGACATGTATCTACCATTGTGTTACTGTGCAGAGCAGTTTCATTGCCCTAAAGAGCCCCTGTGCTTCCTCATTCATCTCTCCTTCCCCTCCCAGTCCCTTGGGAGCCAGTGATCACTTTACTGTCTCCATAGTTTTGCCTTTTCCAGAATATCATATAGTAATGGAATCATATACGGTATGTAGATTGGCTTCTTTCACTTAGTAGTATGCATTTAAGTTTCCTTCATGCCTTTTCATAAGTTGATAATGCATTTCTTTTCATCACTGAATGATAATCCATTGTATGAATGTACCACAGTTTGTTTATCCATTCACCTGTTGAAGGAAATCTTAGCACACATTTGCTTCCACATTTTGCAGTTAATGGGCTTCCCTTGTGGCTCAGCTGATAAAGGATCCACCTGCAATGTGGGAGACCTGGGTTTTGATTCCTGGGTTGGGAAGATCCCCTGGAGAAGGAAAAGGCTACCCACTCCAGTATTCTGGCCTGGAGAATTTCATGGACTGTACAGTCCATGGGGTCGCAAAGAGTCGGACACCACTGAGCGACTTTCCCTTTTGCTTTGCAGTTAATGAATAAAGCTGCTGTAAACATTTATGTGCAAGTTTTGTGTGGATATAAGTTTTCAGCTCCTTTGGGAAAATACCAAGAAGTACAACTTCTGGATTATATGGTATAAGTATGTCTACCCATTCTTTTTTAATGGTTGCCTATTGTGATATGTATTATTGATAATAACTCCCCTTCCCCACTGATGAACATTTAAGTTTGTTTTTTTTTTATTTAAGTTACAAGTAATGCTACAACAGAGTTTATACATCTTTTTTGCACACATCCTGATATTTATGTAGAATAGACTCCTAGAATTAGGGTTGCTCTGACCAAACAATGTGAATTTGCCCTCAGCCGCACATAATATTATCAAGTCTCCTGAGGCTCACAGGAAGTTTTGGCTGGACCTGAGGATTTGGAGGTCAGACTTGAAAGTGGTAATTGAATCCATGGACATAGATGAAATTTCCTAGGGAGAAAATGTAGAGCAAGAAGAAAGAGCCATCTAGAACAGAGCACTGCGTAACTGCCCACTTTTTAACAGTCAAGTGAAGAATTGCCTTGGAGGTAAGAGAATAACCAGGCTCAGTGGTGTCAGGAAAGCAGAAGGCAGAGTGGGTTTCAAGGAGGAGAAAGCGGTCCTCTGAGTTTACGTTTTTCTGAGGATGATGAAGACTGCCTGTGTTTTTTGTGTTCAAGGTCAGGGGAGACCCTTTGACCTTAGTGAATAGAGGGAAGGTGACTAAAAATACACGTTGAAATAGCCTGTGGAGTGAGTGGGAGGTGAGGAAATGGCCAGTAATACAAATGTTCTTTTTTTTGTTGTTGTTATAAATGTTCTTTAAAAAAAAAAAAGTAGATTAACTGTAAGAAAAGGTAGGAGTCACAGAGAGTTTTGTTTTTGCCAGATGGCAAGAGTCTTTAGCTTTTGTGAAAGTTAGTGTAAAGGAATTAGTAGAAAAGTTCCAGAAAGTTCCAAAAAACCAAACTTGAATTTGCTACTCACCGACAGCTATTTATATAGCATCTATACTCAACTGGGATTTATAAGTAATCTAGAGATGATTTGAAGTATATGGGAGGGTTGTGTGGGTTATATGCAGGTGCTGTGATGTCTTATATAAGGAACATGTGCACCCTTGCAGTCTGGTGTCTGCTGAGGGTCTTGGAACTAGTCCTCCATGGATGCTGAGGGACGACTCAGAGATGGAGCTGAGATTAGGAGTGAGGGTGAGGGCGGATTTCTGGAAGTGAATTTGTGTTTGCCCTCATGGTAAGTATTGTAATTTCGTATTTGATTTTATGCCCCAGGAAATTCTTAAAAGTTTTTGCTGCTTGAAGCTGCTTTAAGAAGTCTCTAACGTAATTCCCTGGCAAGGAATCAAAATCAGCCCAATGCCATATTCACTTGGAAATTAATGTTATAGCTAACTTTCATTGTAATTGAGAATTTGACTTTGTAACCAGTGAGATCATTACCATCATGGTAATAGCTTTCATGGGCTATCAGATATGGTGGAATTTAAAGGTATTGATTTAGAAAAAACTTAATTTGTCAAACCAAGTGAGCAGCATGGATCCTTAATGAACTAATTCTGTGTATTTGAAAACTAAAAAAATTAGCTATTATTCATATATTGACATATTAAAAATAGTATTAACTTTTGCTTTGCCCTGTTTCAGAACTCTACTTAAGGTTTTTATTCTTGATAGCTAAATTTCCAGATACTATGAAGCTGGTAAGGATCTCTAACTTGCCAGAAAGAGACAATATGAAAATGCCTCAGTAAGCTGGAGTGATGAGAATATATTAGAACAAAACTTAACAATGAAAGAAGTACAAATTTAATGCTTAGGTTTCAAAAAGACACAGATATGAGGGATTATGATGGGAGGCTGAAGAATATAATATATCTTAGTATTTGTTAATTTTTTAATTTGAAATAACTGCAGATTTACAGAAAAATCCCCAGTTGTTAATGTGTTTCCACATTTTTCTTATCATTTCCTTCCTTATATTCTGTATTTTTTTCTGAACTATTTGAGGGTAAGTTATAGTCTATTGAGCTATTATCCTTAAATACTGCAGTGTATATTGCCTGAAAACAGGTCCACTTTTGTACATACAGTACAAGCATCAGAGCCGGGAAAACAGCATTGATATGTTACTACTATCAATCCACAGACCCTATTCAGCTGTCACCGTTTTTCCGATGGGGTCCTTTATAACACAAAACACATACAAGCCTACCTTCCTTTTTCTTCCTGATCCAGAGTTCAGGTTGAGATCATGTGCTGTGTTTATTGTCATGACTTGTTAGACATGTTTAGTTAGTCTAACAGGGAGACTTGTTAGCCTCCTTTTCTCTGAACAGTTCCTTAGTGTGTACTCTTGATTTTTTATTACCTTGACATTTTTTAAGATTTCAGCCCAGTTACTTTGTTGACTATCTGTTAATTTGTTTTCATCAAATGTTTATAACTGGATTCAGGTTCTGTAGCTTTGGCAAGAATACCCTAGGAATGATCCTGTGTTTTTATTGTGTTGTCTGAGGAGGGGCACATGCTGTGGATTCATCTACTGTTGATTCACCTCACAGCCGACAACTTGGATTTGTATCACTTTGTAAAGTATGTAGGTGCCATCTCTGTAAACTTGATAAGTATTTTGTATATTTTAGTAAAAATTGACTATTTATAGGAAGATTCTCTGGGACAGTGTAAATATTTTACTTTATCAAATTTTACATTCATTGGTGATTCATATTTGAAATAGCTGCCATATGATTTTTCTCCTTCAGTCATCACTTCCACTTTTCTTAGTTGCTATTCTATTATAAGAAAGAGTGTCTCTTCTGCCTATTTGCTTGTTTATATCAATGTGGACTCAAGGAATCCTAACATTTCGGTCGATGTATTATATAACCCTCATAGCTCAGTTGGTAAAGAATCTACCTGCAATGCAGGAGACCTGGGTTCAATTCCTGGGTTGGGAAGATCCCCTGGAGAAGGAAATGGCTACCCACTCCAGTATTCTTGCCTGGAGAATCCCATGGACAGAGGAGCCTAACAGGCTATAGTCCATGGGGTCGCAAAGAGTCGGATGCGACTTAGCAACTAAACCACCACCACCGTTATATAACCCACTACCCTCATTGTTTACTTTGAATGCTCAGATTGTCTCAGACTTGGCCAGCAGGCGCCTTTTTCAAGGTGACTCCTGTATTCTTTTGACATATCTCCAATATTTTTTGAGCATTTACTTTCTGGCACAAAGTATTCCAGGGTCATCTTGTACTTTCTCTGACCCAGCTCTGCATTCAGGCACTTCTCCAAGAAATTGTAGTTCCTTTTTGTGGAGAGTACAAGTAGGGAAATTAGATCTGGGCAGTATGTGTGCTCATTGCTACTGGGGTTTCGTTGCTTCCAAGCCCTCTCAGCAGACAGTTCCAGGAAATACACATGCGTACACACACACTTCTGTCTACTTTCGTGTCTATATGTTGGTACAGTGTATAAATGCCACGAGTTTTCACCTCTTGCTCCAATTCTAATCCAGCCCAGCAGTATTTGTTCTAGTCTTCTCCTGTACTAGCCCCGCTCTGGACAGAGAAATCCTACGCTCATTTTTCTCGATATGTTTATTATATAATATTATATAATTCTTTTTATATAACTAATCTCTTGACCACACAAGCCAGAAATGGCTTGGGCCTGTCAGCGCTGAACTCGCAGCCTCTTTGGCCCTGACTCAATACCCATCAGCAGCTACACAAACCAACTTCCCCTTTGTCTTTGAGAAATTCTGTAATGGCACATTTTACATGTTTCAGTTGACGTTAATTATTTTGTCAGTTCTTAAGTCTGGCTTTTATAAGGGTAAACATTGGTGGAAAAGGAAGTATTAAAAAGTGTATTTAAGGATCGAAACACATAGAATAGAAATTTGAAAGAGTACAACCTTTATTCAGCATCAGAAGAGGTTTTTATTAGCATTTTACTTAGATAGCCAGTAACCAGTATATAAGTAAAGTCCTTGTTGGCAATGAGCTGGAGGTAGAATTGGTGTGATTTTTGTATACTGTTGACTGTGAATCCAGCATTGTCCTGCTTTCCTCTGGTGACCTACAGGGCTTGGATGCCATAATATCAGAACTAATCTGGAGTTCTTTCTCGTTAGAATTCATTTTGATGAATTAAGTTTTATGTTGTTTCTGGAAGTCAAGAGGTTTTTCTAGTCACCATCATATCACGAGTTTGATTATGCAGGTTTTTTCCCCTTAAAAAATGATACTTCCCTCAAGACAATTAGGCAAGAAAATGAAATAAAAGGCATCCAGTTTGGAAAGGAAGACATAAAACCATCTTTATTTGCAGATGACTTGATCTTGTGTATAGAAAATCCTAAAGAATGTACTAAAAACACTCTCAGAACTAATAAATGAGTTCAACAAAGTTGCTGGATAAGAGATCAACATACAAAACTCAGTTTCATTTCTGCATACTTGCAGTGAGCAATCTCAAAATGAAATTAGGTAGACAGTTTTATTTATGATGACATTAAAAAGAATAGAATTGTTAGGAATAAATTTAACAGAGGAGAAAAAAAATTATATTCTGAAAAATACAAAACGTTGAAAAAATTACTTAAATGGGAGGAAAACTCCATGTTCATGGATTAGAAGAGTTAATATTGTTAAGATGGCAATACCCCTCAGACTGGTCCACAGAATAAATGCATTCCCTGTTAAAATAACAGCTGACTTTTTTGCAGAAATTTATTGTAATCCTAAAAGTCACCCCAAAGTTAAAGGGACTCAGAATAGCCAAAGCAATCTTGAAAAAGAAGAATAAAAGACTGTGTGGTTCTAGTATATAGATTAGACATATATATTAATGGACTAGAATTGGGAGTCTGAAAAGAAACTCATATTTATGGTCAGTTGATTTTCAAAAATGATACCAGGACAGTTCAGTGGGCAAATGGTAATAATCTTTTCAACAGATGGTCCTGGGTCAGCTGGATATCCCACATGCAAAAGAATGGGATTGATTCCCCATTTCACACTATATACAAAAATTAACTCAAAATGGATCTAAATGTAAGAGCTAAAATCATAAAACTCTTAGGGAACAAAAATAGGAGTAAATTTTCATGACCATGGATTCAGTGATGGTTCTTAAATATGGCATCAAAAGCGCAAGCAACCAAAGGAAAACTAACTAGACTTCATCAAAATTAAAAACTTTTATACTTCCAAACATCAGCAAAGTAAAAAGGCAGTTCGTAGAATGGGAAGTATATTTGCAAATCATATTATCTGACAGAGATCTAATACTCACAATATATAAACAACTCTAAGAGTTAAATAAAAAACCCAGTTTATAAGTAGACAAATAATTTGAATACAAAGAGAATATGTGAATGACCAATAAGCACATGAAAAGAAAATTTCATTTGCTTTGTTTGACCCAGTGCAAATGAAAATCACAATAAGATGCCCCTTCATACCCACTAGGATGGCTGCAATTAGAAAAGTGTTGATGAGGATGTGAAGAAATTAGAACTTCCATACCCTGCAGGTAGGAATGAAAAATGGTTCAGCCACTTTGGAAAGCAACTGGCAGTTCTTCAGTAGATTGAGCACTGTTATATGATCCAGCAATTTCACTTCTAGGTATACATTCAAGAGAAATGAAAACACAAAAATTTGTATACAAATGTCCATACAACAGTACTTATAATATTACTAGTTTAAAAGTGTAAATAATCCCACATGTCCATCAACTGCTGAACAGATAAATAAAAATGGATATAGTCATTCCCCCTTAACCCTCAGGGGAGGTGTTCTAAACCTGCAATGGATGCCTGAGACCATGGGTATACTGAGCCCTGCATACATGTTTTTTCCTATATGTACATGCCTATGATGTTTAATTTATAAACTCGCCATGGTAAGAGAATCTCCAGATTGCCACCATCACTACTCCTGCAGTTGGAGCCATTATTAAGTAAGAGTTCAGTTCAGTTACTCAGTCGTGTCTGACTCTTTGCGACCCATGGACTATAGCACGCCAGGCTTCCCTGTCCTTCACCGTCTCCCAGAGTTCGCTCAAACTCACATCCATTGAGTCGGTGATGACATCCAACCCTCTCATCCTCTGTTGTCCCCTTCTCCTGCTGCCTTCAATCTTTCCCAGCGTCAGGGTCTTTTCCAGTGAGTCAGTTCTTCTCATCAGGTGGGCAAAGCATTGGAGCTTCAGCTTCAGCCTCATTCCATCCGATGAATATTCAGGGTTGACTTCCTTTAGGATTGATTGATTGGTTACTTGATCACCAAGATGGCTACTAAGTGACTAACTGGTGGAATACACCTGACAAACGGATGACTGGAGGGATGGGGTGGATGGTGCGAGATCTCATCACACTACTTAAAAGAGCGCCCAATTGAAAATTTATGAATTATTTATTTCTGGAATTTTCCATTTAGTATTTTTGTACTATAGTTTGACCATGGGTAACTGAAACCGAGGAAAGCAAAACTGCAGTCAAGGGGGACCACTGTATATCCCTACAATACTGTATTATTTTACAATAAAAAGGAATGAAGTGCTAATACTGCTGTAATGTGGGTGAACCTTTAAAACATCATGTTAAATGAAAGAAATCAGTCGCAAAAGTTCACATATTGTCTGATTCCATAGAGACAGAAAGCAGATTGGTATTGCTTAGGGCTAGGAAATTGGGGGAAATGAGGAGTGACTGCTAATAGGTATGGGGTTTCTTTCTAGGATGCTAAAAATGCTCTAAAATTGACTTGTTTTGATGACTGCACTTCTCTGTGACTACACTAAAAACCATTGATTCATACATTCTAAATGGGTAAATTGTATGGTATGAGAGTTGTCTCCGTAAAAGTGAAAGTGTTAGTCACTCAGTCATGTCTGACTCTGCGATCCTGTGAACTATAGCCCTCCAGACTCCTCTGTCCATGGGATTCTCCAGGCAAGAATACTGGAGTGGGCAGCCATCCCCTTCTCCAGGGCATTTTCCTGACCCAGGGATCAAACCCAGGTCTCCGACATTGCAGGCAAATTCTTTACCATCTGAGCCGCTAGGGAAAACCATTGATTCATACACCCTAAATGGGTGAATTGTCTGATACGAGAATTTTCTCCATAATGTGAAAGTGTTCGTTGCTCAGTCGTTTCCGACTCTTTAACGCCATAGACTATTGCCCGCCAGGCTCCTCTGTCCATGGAATTCCCCAGGCAAGAATACTGGAGTGGGTTGTCATGCCTTTCTCCAGGGGATCTTCCTAACCCAGGAATCGAACCCAGGTCTCCCATATTTGAAACTGGCATTACATAGTCTTTTACAAATAAGCTAAGTTTAGATTTGTTTTCTTAGTTTTCATTTTTACAAGAAATTACGAGTGAAATGACTAGCAACAATGTTCCTTATAGAATTTGAAAATGTGTAATTCTACCTGATGGATTCCCAAGTCAATTTTTGAGCCTCCCACCAAATGGGCTTGAAGACTTTGCTGACTGAGTTCAATTAATTTCTGTCTTAACTGATGTGCATTCCCTAGCCTGGTCCTTTGCTGTCCCATACTAAAAAGCTTCCTCAAGTTTCTCTCCACCTTCCCCACATACTCACCCGTAGCAATTAAAACCTCATGTCACTTTAAAATGTTCTAAATCATATTTGACTTCAAACTTCACAGAGTTGAATTTGGTTTCGCAGTTGAATTTTATCACGTATTTATTTGTTCAGATTTTCAAATTCCATCATGTCAAAGTTTTGCCCATCTGTATTCACTTTTGTTAACGTTGCCAAGTCTGCCATTTAGACAGCTATCTTTATGAAAATCTGTGAAGTATGTACTTGTTTTTGTGTTTATGTTGTCACGTTCATGCAATGCTGTAACAATAAATAGTGAACACGTTCAGAAAATAGACTGTCTTATCAGTTTCTGGAAAGCCTAGAAGTTATAAAGTCTCTTTAAGAATAACGAATGAGGTAAATCCCCATAAGAAGTAAAAGTAGAGCTTTGATCTCTAGATTCTTTTCCTTTGAAAGCACCTGAGATGCACAGTTCATCTCCTGCGAATAAAAAGTTGGGAAGAAATCAAGCATTTGTTGCCCACCAGAGTTTTCCTTGAAGATTAAAACATCACAGAGTTGACAGCTTGTTTGTATCACTCGTGATCAAATACTCATTTCAGAAAAGGGTTTGCAAAATTGCTTTTGGTTTTTATTTTATGGAATTAAATTGTGATGCATTAGAGAAAGAAAAGATAAAGAAGTTCTTGTTGGCACACATTTTTAAGACATCTCAAAACAAGCTGGCAGTTTATCTTAGATCATGGCAAATGGCCTTTAATCTCAGGATGCTTTTGTTTTTCTGTATCTTTAAGGTCCTCTTAAGAAGAGACCTGTTGTACTATGTGGGTTTAGTTAGGTAGATCTTTGTCTACAAACACTGATAACATCTGTCAGGCAGGCAACAAATATGATTCACAAGAGGGTTTACTAAGGACTTGGGATGCATTTTCTTTTTAATTTTAGTAAATAGACCAACTAATATTCAGTGTTTTAAGTATCTGGTAGAATTTTTCTTGTTTAGGTTTTAAATTTGGATTTTAATACAGTTATACACATTATACTGAGAATCACAGTATAGTGTCTGCCTTTGTTGCAGATGTAACTAATGATTGTAATGATTGTAAAACTGCAGACCATTAAATCCAGAAAGCACTGTTTTGTATAATAATAATCGGTGGTTTTTAGAGATAATACAGTGCCCATTAAGAGGGTATTTGATCTGATTTCCTGGCCTTAATATAAGATGTGGTTACAATGTGACACCCCCCCCCCCCCCCGCCCCCGCATCTGTATTTAAGTATTTAAATGCAGCTCTTGGGATGGTTACACATTGATAATTTACTGATGCAAAGGGGAGAAAGGATTGTATATGAGAGTTGACATCACTCTGTTTCTGTATTACTTGAGTTCCTAAAAGAACATTGTTTTCATGAATTAAAAAGATGCAAAATAAGAAATTAATGTGCATTTATTGAATATTCTGTAATTTCATTGATGGCTAATTCCTAGAAAATGTCAGATTACTTCAAGTTACTGAAATCAATCAGTTTAGTCACTCAGTCGTGTCCAACTCTTTTCGACCCTGTCGACTGCAGCACACCAGGCTTCCCTGTCCTTCACCAACTCCTGGAGCTTGCTCAAGTTACTGAAGTATCAGGCTTTAAAATGTTCATAATGTATGGTTTCTTTGTTTCTCTTACTGTGTGTCTTGTTGATCTCTGTTTCAGAACTACTGGCAGTCTTAGGTTGATATTTTGGCCCCACTGGGTAGATAGAATTCCAAGTGTACATTCTAAATTTGAGTTGCAGTCTAAGTTGTTTTTTTTAGGTAGAGAAAGAGACACCTTAGTGCTACTTTCTATGTGTATGTTTTAGTGCCGTTTTTACAGTCAACGTGTGATGAGAAAATTAAAGAATTCAGGACAATTAAGAAAACTAATTTGTATTTCAATAAATTTATAAAGAGTTTCAATTAAGTCTCATTATTTCTGGTGAATCATTGATAGAGCATCAGGAATACAGCATTTGGGATATTAAGCAACAACAATAACAGTAACCACAATGCCATGAACTTTGGAAGTGTTTGAGCACTGAGGTCAAATATATTTGCACCTCCAGCGGCTTGGCTGTATTAACATTGAAGGGAATTAGGAGAGGATTTTAAAATTCATGATTACCACTTTTTGTGGTAATTATATAGGATGTTAAAAAAGGCAACATCTAGTTGATACTTACTTTTTAAGTATCTTGAGCATTTGACTACTTTAATCCAGAACAAAGGCCTCAAAAGTATTTGGAATAAAAAGAACTATTGAATTTGATTTCTATGCTGTAGGGGTCTCCAAAATGCTATAAATTAATTTAGAAGTCTCAATGGAGGTGAAAGAGGAGAGTGAAAAGCTGGCTTAAAACTCATCATTCAGAAAACTTAAGATTATGGCATCCAGTCCCATCACTTCATTTCATATAGATGAGGAAGCAGTGGAAACAGTGACAAACTTAATTTTCTTGGGCTTCAAAATCACTGCAGATGGTGACTATAGCCATGAAATTAAAAGACGCTTGTTCCTTGGGAAAAAAAAGCTATGACCAACCTAAACAGCATATTACAAAGCAGAGAATATTACTTTGCTGACAAAGGTCTGTCTTGTCAAAGCTATGGGCTTTCCAGTAGTCATGTATGGATGTGAGAGCTAGACCATAAGAAGGCTGAGTACTGAAGAAGTGGTGCTTCCGAACTCTGGTGTTGGAGAAGCCTCTTGAGAGTTCTTGGAATGCAAGGAGATGAGTCAATCCTAAAGAAAAATCAACCCTGAATATTCACTGGACTGGCATCATGAAGCTGAAGCTTTTCACTGGAAAAGACTCTGATGCTGGGAAAGATTGAAGACAGGAAGAGAAGGGGACAACAAAGGACGAGATGGTTGGATGGCATCACCAACTCAATGGACATGAGTTTGAGCAAGCTCGGGGAGGTGGTGAAGGACAGGGAAGCCTGGTATGCTGTCATCCATGGGGTCACAAAAAGTCGGACACAACTGAGCAATTGAACAACAGCAATGAAATGAAATTAGGTGTATAAATTAAAAATAGATTCAGCAGCATCACAGGACTGTTTGGAATTCAGTGGTTAAAACTTGTATATCCTAGTGTTTTCCCCAAAATCTGATATGCATATAATCTTAAAGCTTTCCCTGTAATCTTAGTAAATAGAAATGAAATATGTTTTTGACAAATGAAACAATACAAAATTTCCTGTTCTCGGAGTGTGCACTTTAAAATAGTTGATGTAAATTATACGTAATGGTGGGTTTTCCCTAATCTTCTGTTTTCATTTTTATATGTCAAACTGGAAAAGGATAAAAATTAAAGGGTAGCATTTCATTTTAGATAAAATATGGTAATGGCATGTCAGACTTTAAGTCCTTATTTGTTAGTGTGTTCCATTCATTTGAATCTTAAAAGATGTCTGTCCTAAGATGTTTTAGGATAAGGGTTTAAACTGTTAAACATCATTCTACATCATTAAATATAAACATGCTTTAAAATTCCATTTGAAAAATTGAAGGTTTTAGATTTAGAAGATTTTGTGCAATTTTGTCAGTGTTCTTCTCTCCTTTGCTATTCTTACTTACCTTTACTAGTTTTCCATTTGTGTTAGTTTCTAAGCGTACTTGGGGGCTTCCCAGCTGGCACTCGTGGTAAAGAATCTGCCTGCCAATGCGTGAGAGTCAAGAAACTTGGGTTCGATCCCTGGGGTCAGGAAGATCCCCTGGAGGAGGGAATGGCAACCCACTCCAGTATTCTTGCCCAGAAAATACCCTGGGCAAAGGAACCTGGCAGGCGACAGTCCATGGGGCCACAAAAAGTCAGACACGACTAAGCACACCAGCCATGTTTGAATCTAATCTTTCCGTGCAAGTAGCATCTGTTGCTGGGTGATGGAGATTCCTGTGTTGCAATCCATGTACTTTAACCTCTCTGAAATGGACAGCAGGAACCAGGTTCCTGCCTTTTCCTTTGCTTTTCATTTACCCTGCTAAAGGATGCGGCAGCCTAGTAAATGTTAAATGTTTAGTTGGCTTAAAGTATGTGGGTTTTCTGCTTCAGTTGGATGTTTGTAAGAAAAAGCACATACTTTGAGGTGGTGTGTCCAGCCAGGTATACCACAGCCGCTTCAAGTATTTTACAACAGAGAACATTTAATTCAGGATTCTGGTGATAACAGGCAGTGGTATTGCTGAGAGCCAAGCAAAGCACAGAAAAGTTGATCCAGAGAATAGCAGTAGCAGGAAACCACTGCCACCCCTGGGCTGAAGAGAAAAGGGGCCCGGACTCAGGGAGGGTGATGGTAGAAACCAGGGTGTTTCTAGGCAAAGGGAATAGTTAGAGATAAGTACTGTTAACAGGCTGACGTATGTTTGTCTAGATTTTTTCTATGCTTCCATGGTGGCTCAGAGGTAAAGCCTCTGCCGGCAATGCGGGAGACCCGGGTTTGATCCCTGGGTCAGGAAGATCCCCTGGAGAAGGAAATGGCAACCCACTCCAGTGCTCTTGCCTGGAAGATTCCGTGGGCTACAATCCATAGGGTTGCAAAGAGTCGGACATGACTGAGCGACTTCACTCTCACTGTTAACAGGTTGACCTATGTTTGTCCAGGTTTTTTCTATGCGTATACTAGGCTTTTCATAAAAATAAGAGTTGTTTATTTTGAACCTGTCTTTGTTTTTTTTTTTAACATAACAATCTATCTTCTGTCTTTTTAATAGACATAAAACATTTTACCATGTGGATATACGTTAACATGTTTAACCAGTTCTCCACTGATAGACATCTATGTTGTTTCCAGTTTTTCAATGTGATAGAGAGTATTGCTGTAAATATCCTTATATTGAGTCGACCAAAACACATATATAAACACTGGTGTGTGTGTGTTTTTCTAGGAGAGTGGTTCTCAGTCTACCTTTCAGGCTTAAGATAACACTGATGTGCAGGTTCATTCTGATCAGTTTTCATATCAAGATCTCTGAGGATAGGATTCATTTAAAAAAAAACAAAAAACTCTTTAGATGGTTCTGATGTTTAGTCAGCCATGGAATGATTCTGAGAACTGGTCTTGCTGAGTCAGTGATTTTATTTAAGGAAAAAAAAACAAAAAACATACATCTTCGAGATAACTGTAACACTGTTTTCTGTATTAGGCTTAGGAGCAACTGCCAATAATAGAAACTCAAAATAATTTGTCTTAAATAAGATAGATTAGTTTCTGTTTTAATGTAAAATTCTACTCAGAAGCAGTCCAGGGCTGGAATGGCTGTTTTATTCCACAAAGTTCTCAGGTACTCAGGTTCCTTCTAGTTTTTGTTTTTGCCAGACTAAGGGAAAGCTCTTAACCTCAAGCTCAAGATAGAGGTTAGAGCTCCTACCATGACATTCTTACTCCAAGAGGCAGAATGAAGGAAGGGCTGAAAAATGCAAGAGGCAAAGGCCTGGACCAGCTGACCTATCAGACCTGTCTGCTTGTGTGTTATGGGCCAGAACTTAGTCACAGAACCACACCCAGCTGCAAGGGAGCCTGGGACACAGTCTGCTCTGCTGAAAACCAAGAGTTCTTCTGTATGGAAGAAGAGGAGAACTGATAGTGGCCATCTCCGTGAAAGCTGTAAGCATCTGCCCTCTTGCCCACAATATGAGTGCCCGTTGCCCCAACCTGACCAGTTTAAGTCAGCCAAAACTGTTGAGTCAGCAGAAGGCCACATTGCAAAGATGTATGTTGACTTGAGGAGAAGCAAAATAAATTTAAATCAGATTTAGGAAAGGTGCTGGAAAGCTGCAAACTTCATTATGTATAAGAAAATAATAAGAGATTGAAGGCCAGTTTTTGAATTGCATACAATTTCTTGTCTGTCCTTAATGTTTGGATGGCATCACAGACTCAATTGACATGAATTTGAACAAAGTCCAGGAGATGGTGAAGGACAAGAAGCCTGGCGTGCTGCAGTCAGTGGGGTCGAAAAGAGTCGGACACGACTTAGTGACTGAACGACAGCAACAACAAAAGCAGTGCATTTGTTATTCATTAACATACGTTGATCTGAATAGTGCACACCCTCGTTTGAATATACCGCTCAGAGAGGGCATGTTAATACATGATTTATATATACTTCAGTACTCTTAAATTAGGACGTGAAAAGTGGTCCGATAGGTGACTGTATTTAATCAGTAGTTTTTGTTCCTGCAGTGGACGAAGGTCGCAGCAAGGAACCTGACCGCCTGCAGGTGTTCTACAAGAAAGCCATAATGCCGTACGGTGTTTACAAGAAGCAGCAGAGAGACCCGAGCGAGGAGGCGGCCGTGCTGCAGTACGCGAGGCTGGTGGGGCAGGCGTGCTCCGAGCGGATGCTGCTGTTCCGGAGCTGATCAGGCCTTGGCCTCTCCCGCCCCCGGGCCCCTGGGCGCTCCCGCGCTGTCCTGCTGACGTGTGCCACGGTGCCAGTTCATCCCCCGGGCGAAACTCTGTGACCTTCCCCAGGTTCGACTTTCTAATTTTGACGGCTATGTAGCTTTTCTAAAATATTTTGTGGCATATGTATTTGTGAAAATCTCATGGTTAATGACAAAGATTTTAAAACCATGTTATGACATCGACTCATAATTGGGGTTGTTTCAGAAGTCTGCTTCATGAACAAGAGATGATTAACTTCTCTTGTTAATATTTTGGGAGATAAAAATGTATAAGTGAACCTTAAGTAATTTAAATCACAGTTGTACTTTTTTTTGTTCTGTTAGAGAAATTAAAACAGACTTTTTCTTCAGATCCACTTAAAACATCAGTCTCTGCTGAAAAAACCTCAAGTGTGGGGAAGAAGGTGGGAATTCTGTTTGGTCACTTAGAAAACGTCTTCTCAAGGGATCAGGACTGGGATGCTGTTCAGTGTTCAATATCACTTTACTGCTGAATGTTACATTATGTAGTTTCACAGAAAACTTGAGAAAAGGAAACAGTACAAACTTAAAGAAAAGGATGTTGTGTTAACATCGAGTGTCTGTTTACCCAGGACAGTCTCATTCGTGTCTGCTGTCTTGGCGCAATTATTTTTCCTAGAATAATTATTTCTCATGTTCCTTTTTACTCTGCAAAATATCCCAGTTTGGACAATAAAATATGTGATTACCCTAGTTATATATTGTCCAGACTGGGGTAGCCTGCTTTATTTCTCAAAATCTAACAAGTAAGAGGTTGTTTTTAGAAAATTGGTGCCTCCTGCCTTGGCCTAAGCCCCTTCAAAGATACATATACACTAGTTTTTATTTTCTTAGAACTCAGGACACTGGTCTTTGGTTATTGGTTAAAAATTAGTTTCTCTCTGACTACTTTTATAACTATGCTACACATCGCATTTAGTGACATAGGACGCATTGTGAACTCTGTTTCAGGGCAGGAGGCAAAAGCACCCACTTCCTGCTCTTTGATTTGGAAGTCAGAGAGGAGATGCCGCACGTAGTAATCTCAGCAGAGGTGGGCCCTGTGTCCCTCTGCCTTGTCTCTCTGGCCCTTCACTCGGTCAGCAGTCCCTTGGCCCCCACCTTAAGGGTGGCAGGCACTGTGCCAGGAGGCAGGGAGGGAGCAGGCATGTCCCCTCATGGTTGAGCCACGCCGCAGACGGTGACGGATGGACAGAGGAGCTTACTCTCCTGTGCATCTTTGCAGCTGGCCACCATCTGCTGCCACATGCCTGGCCACTGAGTCCTTTTCATTTCCTGTTTTGTCCATTTTTGTCCATTTTCCCATTTTCTACTGATCTTTTTTAAAAAAAGCCATTTTATTAAACTTAGTGGCTTGATTTTAAACTTTTCTCCTAAATGCACTGTTGAGATATAAAACATTAGAAAATAATTCCAGCTACCTAGGCTAAAAAGAAGGATCCCAAGAGAATGATTTTAAAAATGAATGTCTAGAAGTTCTAGATCCAAATAAATTGTATTTATTCACTCACACAGAAAATGTGTGTGTGTGCGCAACACCTATCAAGGACAGGTGCTTAGCTAATGGGGGAACAGAAGAGTGATGATGTGGATTTTGCATACTCTGGAATTTTGCCCTTCAAAATAGTCTCCCAAGAGCATTTGGTAGGCTCTTACTTAGAACTGCCTTCAGAATCTATAGAACATTAAAAAAAAAATTTCCCTCTAAAGTGAAGTTAGCTTTTTTCATTTATGAAAAGGATACTCTGAAGCAAGTAAACGTGAAGAAAAGCATACATAAAGAAAGTAAGAGTGATCTGAAATCTTACTGAGTTGAAAGAAACTTCAAAATAGGACTTTAGAAATACTTTAAGCAATCTCAGTGTTAAAGTACATAGTAAGTGCACACCTGGTACCCTTGGCTTTGGAATGTCCAGTGTGATGTCATCAGGCTTGTTAAACTACTCTTATCGTAGTGATTAGCATGCAGAGTGGAATTCATTAAGATCACAACTCGAGTACCAAATGAAGAGAAAGCTTGAATCTTACTTTTTACCATGACTCAGGCTTCTTCCTGCAGAATTCAGCCCCTACCTAGGAATGGGGTGCTGTCCCTGAGGGTGGCCTTCTAGGCTGGCTCCAGTGACGCTCCGGAGAGCGTGAAGACTCGACTACACGGCTGGTGTATTCTATTCTTGTGTTGTTGTTTTTGAGAGTAGGTACTATATCAATCCTGATGAACAAAGTATCTTCAAAAGACAATTATTTGTTCTTTGGAGCCCTCACTGAGTGAATGTTGTTAGTGGGCTAGGAAAGTACAGTCAAGAAAAGTGACTTGACTTGGTCAGTTGACAGTCTAGCTGAGGAGTCTGATTTTATGTTAATGGCTTACATCTAAAGATGGACACGTGAGGACGTTGCCAAGACAGTTTATATCTCTCAAGGCTAGAAGCTTTGCAATTGCAGTCTTCATGTTGTAGTCTGTTTCTGGTTTCAGATTAAACTTAACACCTGCCTCCCTGTCTTGGGAACAAAAATGTAATAGATTCTCTGTGCTACCATCTTTATTTAAATTATTTCAGTTCTGTGAGACCTTTATCTTATTTTTTTAAATGTAATCTGAGCACTTTTCTTTTGTATTCTGAAAGATAGAGGCTATTATCAGATGAATATATTATTCATTTGATTAAAATTATTTAGATAAGAAATTATTACTGTTTATGTTTACTTTCAAACTGCTTATTCTTATTTTTATCCATTTTGCAAAATATCATTTGTATATGACTTCTTATGTATGGGAATTTATTATATAAATGAACCTTTTCAGATTTCTGGACAGTATATGGTTTGATTTTATAGGCTTTTTTTTTTTTTCCAGTAGGATAAAGATAAGAAAGATGATCAGTTACTTAAAATGTATGTATTGTTGCTTACTTTAAAGAAGGAAATAAATAGAAACAATTGGGAAATGTTTGAATTAGAAGTTACTCAAATGTGTATTATTTTCCAAAAGAGAACCAGTGACTATAAAAGGCAAAACAAGTTTGATTGCATGTGACATTTTTTGCACTTCTCTATGCTTTTTGAACAGTCCATTTGATAAAGCTTGAATAAAACTTTCTATCTGCAGTGGCTTTGCTGGTCATTACTTAAAGGACCTGTGTTTTCATCTGTCACAGATTCTTAGATACATTTTGCCTGTAGTGAATATGCAGAAAACAGAGGTAAGACATTGACTGTATATGAAGGATAGTGTTTAATTTTCAGTAATTAGAATTCCAGGTCACTTGGTTTCCTAAATCAAAGCATGATGGATTTCTCTCTCAGGAATAAATAAAAGTAGAGTGAATCTTGCTTTAAGCAAAAAGTCTGGATTTTCACAAGATAAATTAGGGAGTAGACATTCTTTTATCCAGAAGAATTTGAAATAAGATTTAAGTAGCCAACTCAAGTATTAATTTCTCTTAAAAACTTCAGTTTTCAGAGGAATTTTCATAAATATGTCATAAAGCAAGGTGTGCTTTCATTGTTCATAAGAGTCCATGGTATATTTATAGAATACATTTTAAGTCTTTTTACAGTAAAAGGGATCCTGGTAGGTTTATGATAAAATGAATCCTGTTTCCCAAGCGATTTAACTATTAAATTCCCACTAATATTTTCTCCGGAATGAAAATAGCTTTATTGTTTTTCTTATTTGAAGTGGACAGTGTTCACCAGAAAACTTTTAGGCAATATAGAAAAGTATACCAAAGAAAATAAAAATCATTCAATCCTATCACTGTTACTTCTGTCTTTCACATTTTGGTGTATGTCCTTTCAAACTCTTTTCTACCTACATGTATGTATGTTTTTTGTTTTATTTTGAAATAAAAATGAAATTATGGCATTGTTTTATAATTTTTTCATCTATATGTTTGAACATCTTAATTTACTGTGAAAATGAAAATAGATAGGAAGAATAATCATTTAAATGGCTGCATAACATTCCACTGTGTCTATACTGTTTTGAGAAAGGAAGTTTAATACTTCAGCTCCTCAGGGATGATGGGAGTTGTAATTGAGTGACATTAATTACTTTTCTCAGTTCTTTGTAACACTTGGCAACATGGTTCTTCTCCTCATTGCCTGATTCCCTTGACCTTCAGCTGGAGGATAGGAATTTTCTCTTTACTTGAAGGTTCAGAAAATGTGTGGCTTTTAAAGCTTACTGCCCCTCCTCTGATTGTCCCTCAACTAAATATTTTCTGGAAGATCTACACTATTGTTCTTACAGTCTGCATGCCTCTAAAAATTTCCAGTTAGAAAATGCCTTGTTTAAAATCTTAAAGTTATTTAAAACCAGTTAATGTTCTAGTTCATTGATTCTTTGTAGAACAGAGATCTTTAAAATGGGTGCCTAGAAAGAGTGGAAACCATACCACTATCTTTAATTTAGCTCAGTTTTTTACTTTTAAAAGTACACTGGTTAAGATTTAATATTAATTGAATAAGAATTTAATTATATATAATTTATATATATATAATATAATTTATAATATATAAATATATATATTATATAATTATATTTATATAATTTTATAATATATAAATATAATATATATTATATAATTTAAATTAATAATTAATTTAATAAGAAAATAAAGTAAAATTGCATTTTTCATTCCTGTGCTATGTTAGTCACTCAGTCGTGTCCAACTCTTTGTGACCCCATGTGTAGCCCGCCAGGCTCCTCTGTCCGTGGGGGTTCTCCAGACGAGATACTGGAGTGGGTTGCCATGTCCTTCCCCAGGAGATCTTCCCAACCCGGGGATCGAACCTAGTTCTTCCGCATTGCAGGCGGATTCTTTACCATCAGAGAATGTCTAGTTGGTGGTTAAATTGGTGTTTTCAATCCAGTCCTATCCAGAAAATATTTTCAAATTAACTGTTGCAATTAAACCAGGAATTAAAGTTGCTGAGTACTATTTGCATGCCAAACTGTTACAGTTTTAGACCTTCAAAGTAGCTTGCAGGTTTGTATAGCTTGGTTTGCTCATTGCATCTTTTCATTCACCTGCAATATGAAGACACAATTCCAAATAGAAATGTTTTTCTTTAAAAAAAAAAAAAAAACCTAGCAGAGCAAATCTTAATGTTACATGGCATTTGTGATTTTTAATAGTTAATTACCTGTTAATATGGCACTCAAAAGTAAATATTTCAGCCACATTGGGGGAAGAGAGAGACTCTTCATTCATCTGGCATGCATAAAGCAGACTGTTAGTGACTAGCACAGATATCTTGTTTCCTTCATTGTTAGATTTTATTGAACTCAGTATGCAAAAAATAATTTTTAAACATTTATTTATTATTTATATGTTGCATGCTAGAGCAGTTATTCCAGAAAGGTATAAATGTTGGACTCCCAACTTCCGTAATTCAACACTGGGGTTTTGGACCATGCTTTCCCCTGAACCTTAATTTTTCGTGCTTTTGTCAGTCTGTGCCAGGGTCTTAAAATCATTGAACACAGGCCTTTTTTTTTTTTTTTAATTAGCATTAAATTAGAACTCATGAATACTTCATGAAGTCCAATTCATCACTTTGTTAATTCAGTATTCAGTGAATCTGAATAGCATCTCTCAACTAATGGAGCTTTTTGATCGTGAAACAAGAAAAACAGCATTTTAGGTTGGGGATTCAGAGCTTAAGACTCTTAGCTCAGTTGTATGTGGCCAGTTCTGTGCAGTTTTCCAGCTCATTTTAAAATACAGAGAGATGACCAGTTTGTAATTTGGAAGCTGACCTTTATTGATGTTATTGACCTTTCATTGTCTGATGTTATTTTATTGACTAAAGCAAAGATTATGCATGTGTGTGTATATATGTTATATACACAGTGAGAGAGTATGTGCTTAACTAAGGCTTGCTGGTAATAGTATGATTTAGTCTTAGTTTTCAAAGAATCAATTTGATAAAGGATTTGGATATGTAAGATTTGTAAGTCACCTGACTGATAAAGCTTCTCTGTTCGATAATAGTCTCTAGCCACTTGGTGTCTATTTAATTAATAAAAATTTAGTTCCTCAGCTTCACCAACCACATCTCAAATGCCCAGTAGCCACACGTGGCCCTGGCTCTCCTATTAGTTTCCTGGGGCGGCTGTAACAGGTCGCCACAACCTGGCTATCTTAAAACAACAAGAATTTATTTTCTCACAGTTTTGGAGGGTAGAAGTTCTGAATCAAGGTATCAGCAGGACCATGCTCCCTGTGATAGATCCAGTTGAACCTTCCTTTGCCCATTCCAGCAGTCCTGTGTGTTCTTGGCTGGCAACCGTGTCCCAGTTTCTGCCTTTGGGTTCACATGGGCATCTTCCCTGTATCTCTGTGTCTTCTTATCTCTTAGAACTCCAGCCAGATTTAGGTCCACCTCAATCCAATATGACCCCATCTTGTGTGTGTGTGTGTGTGTGAGTTGCTCAGTCGTGTCCAGCTCTTTGCAGCCCCATAGACTGTAGCCCCCCAGGCTCCTCTGTCCATGGGGTTCTCCAGGCAAGAATACTGGAGTGGGTAGCCATTCCCTTCTCCAGGGGATCTTCCCGACCCAGGGATCGAACCTGGGTCTCCTGCATTGCAGGGGGATTCTTTACCACTGAACCACCAGGGAAGCCCTTAATATATCTGCAAAGATCCTAATTCCAAATAAGTTTGGGTCACTTTCACAAGCACCTGGAGTGAGGACTTGAGTACACCTTTTGGGTGAGGGGGAGTCACAACTCAACCCACAGGAGCTGCCATTTTGGGGAGAACAGATAGAGTCTGCTTCTTCAATGAAGCGAGTTCTATTGAATGGCACTGCTGTAAGGGGATTTTTTTTCAACTGTTATGATTTGATAGTTGTGTAAAGTCTCTATATGGCAAAACACCATGGAATGACTACAATAAACCATTTGGGGCAACTTATTTTGACACTTCCTAGTTTTATTTCCACTGTGCAGTCTATTCCATCTTTTGATTAAAGTGCATTTGTACATATGTATGAATTTGTGGCATCTTGTTACCCTGGGGCTGTGTCAGGGTTTCAAGGTAACTACCATGTCATTATGATTTAAAGGTAAACTATGTACAGGGGTTTCCTAAAGGAAATCAACGCTGAATGTTCACTGGAAGGACTGATGCTGAAGCTAAAGCCTCAATACTTTGGCCACCTGATGTGAAAAGCCAACTCATTGGAAAAGACCCTGATGCTGGGAAAGATTGAAGGCGGGAGGAGAAGGGGACAACAGAGGATGAGATGGTTGGATGGCATCATTGACTCAATGGACATGAGTTTGAGCAGACTCTAGGAAATGTTGAGAGACAGGGAAGCCTGGCATGCTGCAGTCCTTGGGGGTCCCAAAGAGCCGGACACCACTGAACAACTGAACAACAACAATAATGTACAGAGATAGTGTCTCTTTAAAGAACAATTTGAATGGAAGATTAATTTAGAAATGTACAGGATTTCTGCTATTTATTATTTTCATTTTTGCATCTTTCTAGTTGTTTTGGTTACATGTTAATTTTGATCAAATAGAAAAAATTTATAAACTTATCAGAATCTATAGTAATAAAATGATCTAAATGCATCTCCCAAAAGCAGTCTACCAAAGGAAAAAAAAATTACGGTGACTGACAAAAGTGGGAAAAATAAATGCCCTTTTCATCCCTCTTGTACTGTTTAATCTACAGCTGGTGGTTACCTCACATGAGTAAGTGGACTCAGAAGACATTAGATTTATAGCTCTGCTTTTTAAAGAATTTTTTATTCCTTTATTACTGTATTTTTAAGGATAATTTAATTACCATTTTTTCCCCTAGTACAGTCTACTTCTAGCCAAAACTGTGTGTCAATGTTCTCAACCTGGAGACCTTGCAGAATTTCACTAGAGGCATGTTACTTAGATACAGATAAGTTAATTTGGACTCACTTCACCAAAACTGTGAGCAGAGCTGGTGGGGAGGGAGGTCAGAGGAGCCTTCGAGATTGGTCAGTGGCCTCTGGAAGCTCCTCACAGTGCGAGTGGCGATTTGTACAGAAATGAAGAAATACTGTCTCTAGTCTCCCTGGTTTTCTGCCTGTTCTTGAGAGCCACTTGTGATTCACTGAATACTATTCCATCCCCTAATTTATTAAGAAGACCAAAGAAATATCCGCGCGTGGCCAAGCTTCACCTACAACAACTGGTGACTCACGCTTGAGGTTGTTAATATTTCTGCTAACATCACCAAAGATTCTGTTGGGAAAGTCAGGAATTAAAGGGACCAAGTCTAGAGAAGAAATCTGGTGAACAGTTTGAGCTTATTATACCAAGGGCTTTATTCATCTCTACTAGTACTCTTGCCTGGAAAATCCCATGGACAGAGGAGCCTGGTAGGCTGCAGTCCATGGGGTCTCGAAGAGTTGGACACGACTGAGTGGCTTCACTTTCACTTTTGACTTTCATGCATTGGAGAAGGAAATGGCAACCCACTCCAGTGTTCTTGCCTGGAGAATCTCAGGGATAGTGGAGCCTGGTGGGCTGCCCTCTATGGGGTCCCACCGAGTCGGACACAACTGCAGCAGCAGCAGCAGCCTTTACAGCCTTCATTAAGCTGCGGAAACTGTTACATGTCAGCCTCATCAGTGAGTGATGGTCGTGGGTCTTGCTTGTCTGCTGGTTGCTTATCTAGCCACTTCCCCATCTGGATCATACATGGAGAATCAAAGAGTAAGGAGGAAAAAAAGAAAAGAGACTTGCCTGTTAGCAGCGAAGATGCCTTATTCACGGGGAAAGCCACTTGGACTGTGTGGCATAAGGAGAAGAAATTTTGGGTGTCACAGTGAAAGGATGGCGCCGTCTGGAAACGGCTTGTTAATGGAAGGGGCACACGGGGGTGCTGAAGGTGCAGCGGGTACCCAGCCCTGGGCCATGGACGGGGAGCCCAGACCCGGGGAAGGAGGATGAACCAGGGTGGGGGGTGCTGGTCAGGCCTAGAACAGCCTTCTGACCGTATTCCACTAGCAACTGGATCATTTTATAAGCCTTAATAGGTTAAAAGAGAAAAATGTGCGGGGGAACCTGGACTCTACAGGCAAGCAGTTTCAGCTTCTGGGATCATTTAACTCATTGCGTGACCCTGGGCAAGGCCCTAAGGTCAGCAGAGCTCACCTTCGTCATCAGGCCGGGGCACTGGGGCCCATGGAGAAGACTGAGTGCGCTGCTCCGCTGTTGTTCTGCCCATCGCACCTTGCCAAGGCAGACGTCACCAAAAAGAAGGGTCATAGAAATAAGATTTTAACAAAACATGTTTTCTTTTTTTAAAGAGTAAATCCTACTAATCCAAGGCAGAGAACCCTAAGCATCTCAATGGTCCCTGAGTACACAGAGTTTCAGGCCAGTCATTGTTGACTTTGGTGATGGCAGTGCTGGGTTGTCAAGGAAACGGTTAAAAGTCATTCATTATACTCTAATATGGGCTTCCTGGTGGCTCAATGGCGAAGAATCTGCCTGCCAATGCAGGAGACACAGGTTCGAGCCCTGGGTCAGAAAGCTCCCCTGGAGAAGGAAATGGCAACCCACTCCAATATTCCTGCCTGGGAAGTCCCACGGACAGAGGAGCCTGGCGGGCTGCAGCCCATGGGGTTGCAAAAGAGTCGGACACAACTTCGCGCCTAAAACAACAACAACATACTCTAATACAGGAAAATGTAGAACCCATTTTAAACATTTCCATTCAAAATTGTTTTAAAGCAATGAAAAGATTCTATTGCCGGATAAATTACAGTCATCTGCCAAACTCATGATATTGGAACAGGTCTTCAGGACCGTGGAATTAGAATCCACTTGCAATGTCTGCTCAAAAGATACTCTTAATGTTTGGAGGATAAAGACTTCCTAATGGCTGCCTTTCTCCAATAGAATGTGGATAAACAATTACTCACAGGAACCCACGAAGAGAACCTCACCCCGGTGGCACCACTATTCAGGGCTTCCTTGGTATAATGGGAGAATAAAGTGGGTTTTGAGGCCTGGGACAATTATGCGCACTTTTGTTTGTTCTGTTGGAGACAAAACTAAACAACAGGGTATCTGGAAGGCCAGCAGTGTTGCGTGGTCTCTGCTGATCCCCTCCACACAGCGGGCTGCCATATCCAGTTACAGCCTAACTGATAATGACCAGGGTTTTTTTCATCTCGCCCCCACGGGCTCCTGCTTTTTTCCTCCTCCTCCTGCATTATCCCTCTGCATGAAGGCAAATTTGGGAGGAGGCATTCCCTCTTCCGATCGGCCTTTCAAAGAGCCTCAGTGAACCGACAAGCATCATCAATGAGGTCAGGAAAGCAAAAGCACATTTTTTTTGAGAATGGAGAAGTGGTGATGTTGCATAGGACTGCGGCGTGCTGCCTGGGTGGGGGAAAGTGAGATGAGACCCAGAAATAGATTTGTTAGCTTTTACCACGCCTCCCCCAAAAGTATTTCTATATTAATGGTAGTTTTCTCCAGCCTAATTAAAAGCGGCTTCTGTTGTGTGTGGAGCTGTGAACCCAACCCCTGGGCCAGCACAATTTGACACGGAGGCCAGCCGAGCTGTTTCCTGGGCTTTGTCAGAAGCCCTCTGCTCGCAGGTCACGTTCCAGCAACTGCTGCGAGCGCCGCAGTGGAAGCAGGTCAGCATCTTAGTGGCCAAATCTCCCATCTCATGAAGAGGTGTGCGAAGCACCTGCTCCCGCTTAGCAGAGAGGATGCTGGCTGAGGCCCCAACTCGACTCGCCAGACTCAGGCAGAAAGTGAGCGGTGTTGGGGAAGGTCTGAACTGTCTGACCGTCTGGAACGTTTTTGTTCTTGTTTAGAGTGCTGTTCGCACAGTTGACGCTGAACCTAAAGTGGAACTTTCCTCTTTCTGCCCTTTCTGTGAAGTTTCCCAAAAGCCACCAGGGGGCAGAAAGAAACTTCCTTGCCTTTTTTTTTTTCCCCTTTCTGATTATATGGGGAAAGGTGAATTTTTTTTTTTTTTCTTTTTATGGTCCATGAAGGCCAATGTTTTTGATATGTTATGCTTCTCATGTCTTCAATTTTTTTCAGATTTGGGTTGTCTTTGGTAAAGAATCTGCCTGCAATGAAGAAGACACAGAGACTCAGTTTTGATCCCTGGGTCGGGAAGATCCCCTGGAGGAGGACATGGCAACCCACTCCAGTATTCTTGCCTGAAAAAATCCCATGGACAGAGAAGTCTGGCAGACTACTGTCCAAAAGCTTGCAAAGGGTCGAACCCAATTGAGCTACTAAGCACTGCCCTGCACTTCTGCAACTAAGGCAGATTATGAGGGGGAAAACTGTATACACAGCATTTTATACCTGTTAATGGTTTCGTTACGCAACCCTCAGGCCTGACCAGCATCCCAGTCTCTCCTGTGTTACCCTCCACGTTTCCAGTCTCATAGGGCTAGTGCAGGCCCTTAGTACCTCTTATTGGGATTATTGCAAAGCCAGTGTCCACTCGGCTTCCTCTAGCCAGATTAATGGCCCCATGTACCACCCATTTGATCCCGTCCTCCTGGTCCCACATCAGACAGCACCTCGTTCCCTTCTGAGTGAAGCCTAAGCTACCCCACCTGCCCCAACCTCTCCCACTTTCCTCCTGCATCCTTCCAGCCCCAGCTCTTTCTTTCCTGTGTCTCGATTCCTGGGTCTGCTCCCTCATCAATCACGGCCGACCCCTTCCAGCAACACATGGTCAGATCTCCGGGGTCCAGATCTGGTACTGCCTCCTCACCAGCACCTTGCCTACAGTGTCTGAATTCCGTCTTCATAATAGCAATTCTTTTCTTTCTTAAATTTTTATTGGTGCATAGTTGACTAGCAATTTAATCTTTTTTTATTAAATTTAGTTTTGGGCTGAGCTGGGTCTTCGTTGCGGCATGCGGGCTTTCTCTAGTCCTGGAGAACATGGTCTCCTCTTCATTGCTCGGGCTTCTCATTGCAGTGGGTTCTCTTGCTGCGGAGCACAGGCTCTAGGCACATGGGCTTCAGTAGTTGTGGCCCCCAGGTTTAGTTACCCTGCAGCACGTGGGATCTTCCTGGACCAGAGAAGTACATCGAACCTGAACCAGATCCATCGATCAACCTGGACCAGGACATTGAACCCATGTCCCCTGCATTGGCAGGCAGATTCTTTTCTTTTTGGAATGTTTTATATATATATATATATATTTTTTTTTTCTTTTTAATTGGAAGATAATTGCTTTACAGTGTCATGTTGGTTTCTGCCCTACATCACCATGAATCAGTCGTAGGTATACACATGTCCCCTCCCTCTTAAACCCCCTGTAGGTGGATTCTTAACCACTGGACCACCAGGTAAGTCCAGCAATTCTTTCTTAAGACTGGAGAAAACCCAGACAACTGGGGCCCTAGGAACAATGCATGTGTTCTCAGTAGAGGCAGCCAAGGACTGGCCTCCTTGGAGAAGCCTCCCTGGAGAACATGTGCAGGTGTCATGGGGATGCTGAGATCAGCCTCCACGACCCCAGGTGGGATCTGCTCCTCACAGTGAGTTTCCCAGCATGGCATGCAGACGTGTAGGAAGCACTCTCAGAAAAGACTCCATGGTGGAACGTACTGAACTTTGCAGAGTTTTAACATGTGTGAACAGTGAGCGAAAGGAACGCACAAAGGACCCCATGAACACCTGGGGGTTGTCGTGCCTCAGTAGGGAAGGGCATATGGGGGCACATTGGCAGTTGGTAGAATGCTTGCTTTGTGTAATGAATTCCTAGCCTAATGGGTACGTGGATCCAGTACTCAGGGCAGGCCTGTTTTTGGTTTAGAGCTCACACACCAGAAAGAAAAAAAAAATTACAGAATGCACAATATGAGTTGAAAATTCTTAAAGGAGATCAGTGTAATCCCTCTTTAATTTGGTCTTTTCCTCTTAAATTCATTTCGCATATGGGAAGACATTTGTGCAACGGACACAAGGGTATTTTTACACATGCCGAACACTCTTCGTCCTGGGAGAAGTCCTTGCCCCTAATTGAGATCCTGACGGGAGGCAAACCTTGCAAACACAGCTCTGCAAGTACAGAAAGGAGCTCTCACCACCGTCCAAGTGGCCTTTGGAATACAGTGTCTCCTTCTCTCTAGGCTCACGCGTCCATGTATTCCTCCATAGCATTCGGGCGGGGGTGCTGAAGTGCAGTGAAACATAACCTGTGAAGATGTCATTGCTATTTACTTTACTTTGCCCTAAACACATGGAGTCTTCCTGCATTGTATGAGGCACTGCTTTTCCTTGAAGCTCACGAGGCCCTCAAGGACAGGCCTCCTGACTGTGTGAGGAGTGTCGCCCAAGGCATTTGAACCATGAGCTGGCTCACAGTGCCATTTGCCAAAAATCACCATGTCTCCCAGTAGCAGAACATGCCCCTTACCCCCGGGGGGCCAGGAGGGGTGCTTCCAGGGCAAGCGGCCCTAATACTAACCCAGCACGTCCTGGGACTGCAGACCCATGTCTCTCCTGGAAGCCCAGGGCTCTCCACCAGCTTGCTCTTGAAAAGCCCAGTGCAAACCCAACTCCACGCACATACACTTCGTTCATTCATTGATTTCTCAATGGACATATCCATCCAACAACTAGGGCACATCTGTTCTGTGCCAGGTGTTGTGCTTGCCGCTGAGCGAACACGACAGAAGGAGCGCCCATCTTCCTGGAATCACGGGCTAGGGAGAGAGAGACAGACAGTTGACAGGTGAACAAATAGGCAAGAATGCTGGGTTGTGCCCAGTTGTACAAAAGGCCCCTTGAAATGGGTTGACAGGGAAGGCCTTTTTGAAGCGGTGACAATAAATGTGTCGTAGTCGAAAAATTGTCACTTGCCATCTGCCTCTACGAGGTCACGAACCACGGCAGTCGCTGACCTTCAACACACCCTTGAAGGAGCTCAGGGCAGAGGGCAGGAATGAGGCTCTCTGTGCCCTGGGGGAAACTGGAAGAGCAGATTTTTCAGGAGAAGATTTTATGAGCCCAATTCTTGTATCTCCTCATGTCTAGAAAAGAACTAAAATCAGTAATGGAGACAGTTGCTCCTGGAAACTAGCAGCAACCTTCTGCAGAAACGTGTGCTTGACTGCACATAACCCCTCCACCAAGAGCACATACACACAGGCCTCCCCCCACCTCTGAGCTCTCTGAGCGGCCATCTCCTGGGCTGTAGTCTTCTTTTTGCCCCAAATAAAGCTTAACCCTTGACTCTCACATTGTGCTTTTTTTTTTTTTTTCCAGTCGAGAGTGTGTTGAGTGCATAAAGCGATGACTGCGTGCGCACCTGGAGTTCATAGAGAGTCACAGTTCAGTCTTCAGAAAAAAAAACCAAAGTGAAAGTGTTAGCTACTCAGTCGCATCCGACGCTTTGTGACCCCATGGACTGTAGCCAGCCAGGTTTTTCTGCCCACGGGATTCTCCAGGCAAGAAAACTGGAATGGGTAGCTATTCCCTTCTATAGTGGATCTTCCCGACCCAGAGATTGAACCTGGGTCTACTGCATTGCAGGCGAATTCTTTACCTTCTGAGCCACCAGGGAAACAGTCCTGGAGGATAAACTCAAAACCAGGAGATGGAAAGCAAGTTGGGCTCAGAGCACAGATGAAACCCAGCAGACATTCTTAGGAAGAAAATCAAAGGCTAGCAAAGTGGTTTCTTGAGAGAGTTGATATTTATTTGCCCTATGGTCGATTTTTGGAAAAGAGGTCAAGGTGGTCCCTGCAGAAGGAATGGTTTAAGACCCCAAGTGGAGGCGGAAATACAAGGGAGCAGCATGTGGTTTAATTCTGCTGAAATATAGATAACTTGAAAGAAAGTCATGGCGATACAGTTGGACAGGCCTAGGGGGCATCCCACGGTGGGTGGGCTCGGATGTGCTGTTGTATGCAAGCCTCGGGACTCACTTTCAATGAGGTGAGAGTGGCCATGGCTGGATGGACGGATGGCCTGTGAGGAGTCTCCCCAGCAGAGAAGAGAGGAAGCCACATCCTTGTCTCCCAAGATAGAAATGGAGCATGCCCGCACAGAACCCGCAAGCCTGGATGCTCTCTTACCATCAGCTAAATTGGCTTGCTGTTTTCACCAGGAGGCCTTGTTTGGAATATCTGGGACTCCTAAACCTCTCCTATGGGCTTCCCAGGTGGCTCAGTGGTAATGAACTCTCCTGCCAATGCAGGAGACGCGAGTTCGATCCCTGGGTCAGGAATATCCCTTGGAGGAGGAAATGGCAACCCACTCCAGTATTCTTGCTGGGGAAATCCCACGGACAGAGGAACTTGGAGGGCTATAGTCCATGGGGTCTCAAAGAGTTGGACACAACTGAGCGGGCATGCAAACCTCTCCTATTTGTCAGGGGGCGGGGAGCACCCCGTGTGAGGGGGAGGTGAGGCAGAAAGCCAGAGGACCCCTCCCACACTTACACAAGAACATGCCCTGCAGGGGCGTAACTGGGTGATGGTGAGCCCAACAGATAGGATTTGCCAGAGGGAAAGAAAAACAAAGATGGGAAAGGAGAAATCTGAAATTCTACATATACCTGGCGTTTATAATATAGGCATCCTCAACTAAGGTCACTTCATAGTACTCCTCTTTGAGAATATGTGTGAATATCCTTTTTAGATCGTTTCTTTCTTCCTCTCGAAGTATGGAAACATGCTATTCAAGGTGACTGATTCTTGTCTCAAATGATAAAGAGAAAGCAAATACCTGTTTTACTTAAATTGTGTCACTGGGTTTTTCTTCCCCTTTGTGAGAGTGAAGCTGGAAAATCCCCACCTACACCTTTCTTATGTGTAAGATGACTTGTCTCCTGCCAGTCTTTTTTTTTTTTTTTTTAACGTATTTTTTTTAATTAATTTTTTTTTATTAGTTGGAGGCTAATTACTTCACAACATTTCAGTGGGTTTTGTCATACATTGATATGAATCAGCCATAGAGTTACACGTATTCCCCATCCCGATCCCCCCTCCCACCTCCCTCTCCACCTGATTCCTCTGGGTCTTCCCAGTGCACCAGGCCCGAGCACTTGTCTCATGCATCCCACCTGGGCTGGTGATCTGTTTCACCATAGATAGTATACATGCTGTTCTTTTGAAATATCCCACCCTCACCTTCTCCCACAGAGTTCAAAAGTCTGTTCTGTATTTCTGTGTCTCTTTTTCTGTTTTGCATATAGAGTTATCATTACCATCTTTCTAAATTCCATATATATGTGTTAGTATGCTGTAATGTTCTTTATCTTTCTGGCTTACTTCACTCTGTATAAGGGGCTCCAGTTTCATCCATCTCATTAGGACTGGTTCAAATGGATTCTTTTTAATGGCTGAGTAATATTCCATGGTGTATATGTACCACAGCTTCGTTATCCATTCATCTGCTGATGGGCATCTAGGTTGCTTCCATGTCCTGGCTATTATAAACAGTGCTGCGATGAACATTGGGGTGCACGTGTCTCTTTCAGATCTGGTTTCCTCAGTGTGTATGCCCAGAAGTGGGATTGCTGGGTCATATGGCAGTTCTATTTCCAGTTTTTTAAGAAATCTCCACACTGTTTTCCATAGCGGTTGTACTAGTTTGCATTCCCACCAACAGTGTAAGAGGGTTCCCTTTTCTCCACACCCTCTCCAGCATTTATTGCTTGTAGACTTTTGGATAGCAGCCATCCTGACTGGCGTGTAATGGTACCTCATTGTGGTTTTGATTTGCATTTCTCTAATAATGAGTGATGTTGAGCATCTTTTCATGTGTTTGTTAGCCATCTGTATGTCTTCTTTGGAGAAATGTCTGTTTAGTTCTTTGGCCCATTTTTTGATTGGGTCATTTATTTTTCTGGAATTGAGCTGTAGGAGTTGCTTGTATATTTTTGAGATTAATCCTTTGTCTGTTTCTTCATTTGCTATTATTTTCTCCCAATCTGAGGGCTGTCTTTTCACCTTACTTATAGTTTCCTTTGTAGTGCAAAAGCTTTTAAGTTTCATTAGGTCCCATTTGTTTAGTTTTGCTTTTATTTCCAATATTCTGGGAGGTGGGTCATAGAGGATCTTGCTGTGATTTATGTCGGAGAGTGTTTTGCCTATGTTCTCCTCTAGGAGTTTTATAGTTTCTGGTCTTATATTTAGATCTTTAATCCATTTTGAGTTTATTTTTGTGTATGGTGTTAGAAAGTGTTCTAGTTTCATTCTTTTACAAGTGGTTGACCAGTTTTCCCAGCACCACTTGTTAAAGAGGTTGTCTTTTTTCCATTGTATATCCTTGCCTCCTTTGTCAAAGATAAGGTGTCCATAGGTTCGTGGATTTATCTCTGGGCTTTCTATTCTGTTCCATTGATCTATATTTCTGTCTTTGTGCCAGTACCATACTGTCTTGATGACTGTGGCTTTGTAGTAGAGTCTGAAGTCAGGCAGGTTGATTCCTCCAGTTCCATTCTTCTTTCTCAAGATTACTTTGGCTATTCGAAGTTTTTTGTATTTCCATACAAATTGTGAAATTCTTTGGTCTAGTTCTGTGAAAAATACCGTTGGTAGCTTGATAGGGATTGCATTGAATCTATAGATTGCCTTGGGTAGAATAGCCATTTTGACAATATTGATTCTTCCAATCCATGAACACGGTATGTTTCTCCATCTGTTTGTGTCCTCTTTGATTTCTTTCATCAGTGTTTTATAGTTTTCTATGTATAGGTCTTTTGTTTCTTTAGGTAGATATACTCCTAAGTATTTTATTCTTTTTGTTGCAATGGTGAATGGTATTGTTTCCTTAATTTCTCTTTCTGTTTTTTCATTGTTAGTATATAGGAATGCAAGGGATTTCTATGTGTTAATTTTATATTCTGCAACTTTACTATATTCATTGATTAGCTCTAGTAATTTTCTGGTAGAGTCTTTAGGGTTTTCTATGTAGAGGATCATGTCATCTGCAAACAGTGAGAGTTTCACTTCTTCTTTTCCTATCTGGATTCGTTTTACTTCTTTTTCTGCTCTGATTGCTGTGGCCAAAACTTCCAACACTATGTTGAATAGTAGTGGTGAGAGTGGGCACCCTTGTCTTGTTCCTGATTTCAGGGGAAATGCCTTCAATTTTTCACCATTGAGGGTGATGCTTGCTGTGGGTTTGTCATATATAGCTTTTATTATCTTGAGGTATGTTCCTTCTATTCCTGCTTTTTGGAGAGTTTTAATCATAAATGAGTGTTGAATTTTGTCAAAGGCTTTCTCTGCATCTAGTGAGATAATCATATGGTTTTTATCTTTCAATTTGTTAATGTGGTGTATTACATTGATTGATTTGCAGATATTAAAGAATCCTTGCATTCCTGGGATAAAGCCCACTTGGTCATGGTGTATGATTTTTTTAATATGTTGTTGGATTCTGTTTCCTAGAACTTTGTTAAGGATTTTTGCATCTATGTTCATCAGTGATATTGGCCTGTAGTTTTCTTTTTTTGTGGCATCTTTGTCTGGTTTTGGAATTAGGGTGATGGTGGCCTCATAGAATGAGTTTGGAAGCTTACCTTCATCTGCAATTTTCTGGAAGAGTTTGAGTAAGATAGGTGTTAGCTCTTCTCTAAATTTTTGGTAGAATTCAGCTGTGAAGCCATCTTGTCCTGGGCTTTTGTTTGCTGGAAGATTTTTGATTACAGTTTCGATTTCCTTGCTTGTGATGGCTCTGTTAAGATCTTCTATTTCTTCCTGGTTCAGTTTTGGAAAGTTATACTTTTCTAAGAATTTGTCCATTTCATCCAAGTTGTCCATTTTATTGGCATAGAGCTGCTGGTAGTAGTCTCTTATGATCCTTTGTATTTCAGTGTTGTCTGTTGTGATCTCTCCATTTTCATTTCTAATTTTGTTAATTTGGTTCTTCTCTCTTTGTTTCTTAATGAGTCTTGCTAATGGTTTGTCAATTTTGTTTATTTTTTCAAAAAACCAGCTTTTAGCTTTGTTGATTTTTGCTATGGTCTCTTTAGTTTCTTTTGCATTTATTTCTGCCCTGATTTTTAAGATTTCTTTCCTTCTGCTAACTCTGGGGTTCTTCATTTCTTCCTTCTCTAATTGCTTTAGGTGTAGAGTTAGGTTATTTATTTGGCTTTTTTCTTGTTTCTTGATGTAAGCCTGTAATGCTATGAACCTTCCCCTTAGCACTGCTTTTACAGTGTCCCATAGGTTTTGGGTTGTTGTGTTTTCATTTTCATTCATTTCTATACATATTTTGATTTCTTTTTTGATTTCTTCTATGATTTGTTGGTTATTCAGAAGCGTGTTATTTAGCCTCCATATGTTTGAATTTTTAACAATTTTTTTCCTGTAATTGAGATCTAATCTTACTGCACTGTGGTCAGAAAAGATGACTGGAATGATTTTAATTTTTTTGAATTTTCCAAGACCAGATTTATGGCCCAGGATGTGATCTATTCTGGAGAAGGTTCCGTGTGCACTTGAGAAAAAGGTGAAGTTGATTGTTTTGGGGTGAAATGTCCTATAGATATCAATTAGGTCTAGCTGGTCCATTGTGTCATTTAAGGTTTGTGTTTCCTTGTTAATTTTCTGTTTAGTTGATCTATCCATAGTTGTGAGTGGGGTATTAAAGTCTCCCACTATTATTGTGTTACTATTAATTTCCTCTTTCATACTCGTTAGTGTTTGCCGTACATATTGCGGTGCTCCTATGTTGGGTGCATATATACTTATAATTGTTATTACTTCTTCTTGGATTGATCCTTTGATCATTATGTAGTGTCCTTCTTTGTCTCTTTTCACATCCTTTATTTGAAAGTCTATTTTATCTGATATGAGTATTGCGACTCCTGCTTTCTTTTGGTCTCTGTTTGCATGAAATATTTTTTTCCAGCCCTTCACTTTTAGTCTGTATGTGTCTCTTGTTTTGAGGTGGGTCTCTTGTAGACAGCATATATAGGGGTCTTGTTTTTGTATCCATTCAGCCAATCTTTGTCTTTTGGTTGGGGCATTCAGCCCATTTACATTTAGGGTAATTATTGATAGGTGTGGTCCCATTGCCATTTACTTTGTTGTTTTGGGTTCACGTTTATACAACCTTTCTGCATTTCCTGTCTAGAGAAGATCCTTTAGCATTTGTTGAAGAGCTGGTTTGGTGGTGCTGAATTCTCTCAGCTTTTGCTTATCTGTAAAGCTTTTGAATTCTCCTTCATATCTGAATGAGATCCTTGCTGGATACAGTAATCTAGGTTGTAGGTTATTCTCTTTCTTTACTTTCAGTACGTCCTGCCATTCCCTTCTGGCCTGGAGGGTTTCTATTGATAGATCAGCTGTTATCCTTATGGGAATCCCTTTGTGTGTTATTTGTTGTTTCTCCCTTGCTGCTTTTAATATTTGTTCTTTGTGTTTGATCTTTGTTAATTTGATTAATATGTGTCTTGGGGTGTTTCGCCTTGGGTTTATCCTGTTTGGGACTCTCTGGGTTTCTTGGACTTGGGTGGCTATTTCCTTCCCCATTTTAGGGAAGTTTTCAGCTATTATCTCCTCGAGTATTTTCTTATGGCCTTTCTTTTTGTCTTCTTCTTCTGAAACTCCTATGATTCGAATGTTGGGGCGTTTCACATTGTCCCAGAGGTCCCTGAGGTTGTCCTCATTTCTTTTTATTCTTTTTTCTTTTTTCCTCTCTGCTTCATTTATTTCCACCATTTTATCTTCTACCTCACTTATCCTATCTTCTGCTTCCGTTATTCTACTCTTGGTTCCCTCCAAAGTGTTTTTGATCTCATTCATTGCATTATTCATTTTTAATTGACTCTTTTTTATTTCTTCTAGGTCTTTATTAAACATTTCTTGTATCTTTTCAATCTTTGTTTCCAGGCTATTTATCTGTAACTCCATTTTGTTTTCAAGATTTTGGATCATTTTTATTATCATTATTCTAAATTCTTTTTCAGGTAGATTCCCTATCTCCTCCTCTTTTGTTTGACTTGGTGGGCATTTTTCATGTTCCTTTACCTGTTGGGTATTTCTTTGCCTTTTCATCTTGTTTAGATTGCTGTGTCTGGAGTGGGCTTTCTGTATTCTGGAGGTCTGTGGTTCCTTTTTATTGTGGAGGATTTACCCAGTGGGTGGGGTTAGACGATTGGCTTGTCAAGGTTTCCTGGTTAGGGAAGCTTACGTCCGTGTTCTGGTGCGTGGAACTTGATTTCTTCTCTTTGGAGAGCAATGGAGTGCCCAGTAATGAGTTTTGAGATGCGTCTATGTGTTAGGTGTGACCTTGGGCAGCCTGTATGTTGACGTTCAGGGCTATGTTCCTGCGTTGCTGGAGAATTTGCATGGTATGTCTTGCTCTAAAACTTATTGGCTCTTGGGTGGTGGTTGGTTTCAGTGTAGGTATGGAGGCTTTTGGACGGTCACTTATTACTTTAAGTTCCATGTAGTCAGGAGTTTTCTGGTGTTCTCAGGTTTTGGGCTTAAGTCTCCTGCCTCTGGATTTCAGTTTTATTCTTCCTGTAGTCTCAGGACTTCTCCAACTATACAGCACTGATAAGAAAACTTCTAGGTTAATGGCGAAAAGATTCTCCCCCGTTAGGGACACCCAGAGAGGTTCACAGAGTCACATGAAGAAGAGGAGAGGGAGGAGGGAAATAGAGATGAGCAGGAGGAGAAAAAGGGGGACTCAAGAGGAGAGAGACAGATCTACGCAGCTGTCTGTTCCCAGAGTGTTCTCCGTAGCCCAGTCACATACAAAGATTCACAGAATTGGATTGGGAAGAGAAGGGGAAAGGAGGAAATGGAGGTGTTCTGAGGTAGAAAACGGAGAGTCAAGATTGGGAGAGAATAATCTTCGGTTTAAAAATAGGGCTTCTCTTCTTTTTTTTTTTTTGTAAGGTTATAGTGTATTGAAAATGAAAATTAAGGAGTAGTAGAGGAGTACTAGAGGACTTTAAAAGAAATAAGAGAAAAAGAAAAATAGAAAATAGAAGAGAAAAAGGAAAGAAAAAAAAAAGAAGAAAAAAGAAAAAAAAAAAGAAAAAAAAAATTTTTTTTCCCCTAATGAAAAAAATCGTAAAAATCTATGGAAATGAAAGTTAAGGAGTAATGGGGGAGTAATAGGGGATTTTAAAGGAAAATAAAAGAGAAAAAATAAAAAAATAAAAAATAAAAAAAAAGAGAAAAAAGTAAAATTATATCTAGGAGTTTCTCTGGAGCTGTTGCGGTCAGTGTGGGCTCGGCTCAGTTTCAGATAGCTCCTCGTTCCAGCTTACACTTCTCCATATCTACAGGCCCCTTCCGGTGTAGTCGTGTTTTCTACAGGGATTTTAATCTGTTGCACCAGCCCCTTCTGAAGCGGTTCCCTTTGTTTATTTGGCTTCTGTTTGCCAGTCTCTTCAGAGCCTCATTTCCGCCCTGACACAGGCGGGCGGAGGTGGACTCTTATTCAGGTAGATAGTTCCGTCGCTCTGCGGGGAGGGGCTGGCGCTGCCGGGAGGGGCTGACGCTGCCCTCTCCGTCTGCGCTGCTCAGGCTCCCGGCTGTTCTATATGGAGCACGCCCCGCGCTGCGCGAGGTTCCAGCCCTCGGGTGTTCCACAAAAGCGCGGAAGGAAAAGCTGCGCCTGCTCTCTGTGCCTTCCCCGTCAGAGCGGTCCAGGCAGCCAGGGGCTTGGTGGGCGCACTCTCCCCAGGTGTGGCGCGCCCCCTCCCCTCCGCGGACCCAGTCTCAGTTTCCGCTGGCGCCAGTCGGGTGCGCGCGCCTTCTGCCCTCCGCGTCCCCAGCCCCAGTCCCCGCCCGCGCCGGTCGGGTGCCTGCGCCCTGTGTCTCGCCGCGACCTTCCCCTCCCCCCTGCCTCCTGCCTCCGGCGGAGCTGGGCCGGTCCGCAGCCTGCAAGCTCTTCTCTGGACTTTCTCGGTCTCTTTGTTCTGCGAACGGCCGGCAGTGTGTTCGGGCCGGTTAATTTTCTCTCTCTCTTTTGGTCTCCCACAGTTCAAGTTGACAACTCACAGAAGCTCCCTCCGATTGTCCTCAGGGCACTCAGGCCCGGACCCTACCCCAAGCAATGCCGCCTAAGACTCCCTTCCCGGGACGGATCTCCATCCTTAGCTCTTTTGTCTCACTTTTTATCTTTTATATTTTGTCCTACCTCCTTTCGAAGACAATGGGCTGCTTTTCTGGGCGCCTGATGACCTCAGCTAGCGATCAGAAGTTGTTTTGCGACGTTTGCTCTGCGTTCAGTTTTTCTTTTGATGAATTTGTAGGAGAGAAAGTGGTCTCCCCGTCCTACTACTCCGCCATCTTGGCTCCTCCCCTCCTGCCAGTCTTGACTGTCCCTGAATCTGTTTGGATGAGGCTTCTGTCTCCCTCCCAAGAAGGGCCCGGCAACCCTAAGACATCAGATAAGTGCTCTGCGCGCTCCCCACTCACCTCTTTTGTGTGCTCCCATTACATACATCCTCGACAGCAAGGTCTCAGGGGGGCTGAGTAATCTTAGGGAGTCGCCAACATCAGGACTCCTGGGGCCCAATCTGAAATAAGACACCTTGTTATGTGTTACCCTGGCCACGAAATCTATTACTAGCGCCCCATTTCCTCAGGGAGACATGGAGCCACGTGTTCCAGACCCCCACACAGCTCCTATGAACTTTAATAAGGGACAAGCGACCGAAACCACATGCTTTGCTCGGAAAAAGTCTGAGCTGCCCGCATACCGTCTCCGGGGAGAGGGGATCTTTTACAAGTCCTCGAGTCAGCCAGGGACAATGAAAACCAAATGTGTCTGCTTTGCATGCAAGCCTACACAGACATATTCACACACACACACACACACATACATGCTTTGCAAATACTTATTACGTGTGCAGGTCGAGGGTAGTTTCTGCAGCTGAAGTGTGAACTGTCAATGGGTCTGTAGAAGGCAGAATCTCACGACGGGTTATTCTGTTCACTGTGTTCTTTCTTCCTGTTACAGCTGAGAAACACTGACTACGTCAGCAAAGTGTATTCTGCAGAAGAGCTGCCTCTGTATGCAGCTGACAAAATGCTGTCTGCGTCTCAGGTTGTGTGTATTTTCAACTCTGTAAATATTCTTCCCATTTTCCTACATCTCCCCTGTAGGACTTGGCATCTTTGTTCTGCTGTTGGAGAAGGTGCAGGGCTTTGCGTGTCCCCCATGATCAGGAGGTGTCACTGACCCCCCAGCAGAGGAAGGGGACAGATATCGCTGTTCTAAGAAGGGCCCTGGTCCCCAGCCCCGCTGTGACAAGCAGATTTCACCTTGCACCATGAAGAGCTGAGAGTCCCCATACCTGCTGTGGCCGGGTGGTGACACCTGCTCTTTAGCCAGGAGTTCAGCCTCTCAGTATACATGCCTTCACTGGAATGTTTCAGCCAGTTGGGGAGGCTTTTTGGCTTTTATTGGCTTTATTCCAGCAGCAGCCCCTGGTTTCTGTTTATCTCCTCCAGCGGTCTCATCCATGCTCATGGGGTTGCCTGTCATCCTCTCCTCCAGCCCCAGTTCTGCTTGCTAACACCTCCGTACCTTCATGCCACTTGGTCCTCCACCACCAGCTCCTGCTCCTTCACTCGTGGTCCCCAAATGGCATCAATTCCCCGTGGTCCATCTTGCAGCCTCCATGACCGATCACCTATACACATAGGTGATAGATACACCTTCAACATAGAATCACTTGAAAGCCTTGTCAATTCCAGCTCTAAAGTAGTTCTAGCATCTTTATCCTTGATGCTGGCTTAAGTTTGCTCTTAGCTCATCTCCGCAGTAGTAGCCCGTTACTGGGCTGGCTGGCTTCAGTTTCCCAGTCCAGCCTGCTGTCTTGCTGAATAAAAGGCAAGGGACATTTCTTCCTAAAATAGGGTAAGATAATGCCTTCTGTGCCTTTTCATTGATTCCTGTTATTTCCTTGCCTGAGTCAACATTTTATTGTTCAATTAAATGCTAACCTCCTAACATCACACCTGTTAAGATGGCTACTATCAAAAATCCCACAAAATAATAGTGTTTGGTGAGAATGTGGAGAAAATTGGAACTCTTGTGCACTGTTGGTGGGAATGGTGAAGCCACTGCGGAAAACAGTTTCTGGTGGTTCCTCAAAAAACTTAAAATAAAACCACATTGTTGCTGTTATCGTTCAGTCACTAAGTAGTGTCCGACTCTGTGACCACATGAACTTCAGCACGCCAGGATTCCCTCTCCTTCACTATCTGCCGGTTTGCTCAAACTCATGTCCATTAGGGCTTCCCTCACAGCTCAGTCAGTAAAGAGTCTGACTGCAATGCAGGAGACCTGGGTTTGATCCCTGGGTCGGGAAGATCCCCTGGAGAAAGAAATGGCAACCCACTCCAGTATTCTTGCCTGGAGAACCCTATGGACAGAGGAGCCTGGCTGACTACAGTCTATGGGGTCGCAAGAGTTGGACACGACTGGAGATTAAGCACACAGTACGTGTCCACTCAGTCAGTGATGTTATCTAACCATCTCATCCTCTGCCGCTCCCTTCTCCTTTTGCCCTCTATCTTCCTATCTTTCAGGGTCTTTTCCAATAAGTGGGCTCTTCGCATCAAGTGGCCAAAGTATTGGAGCTTTAGCATCAGTCCTTCCAATGAATATTCAGGATTGATTTCCTTTAAGATTGACTGGTTTGATCTCCTTGCTGTCCAAAGGACTCTCAAGAGTCTTCTCTAGCACCACAATTCAAAAGCATCAATTCTTCGGCGCTCAGCCGTCTTTATGGTCCAGCTTTCACATCCATACATGACTACTGGAAATACCATAGCTTTGACTATATCGACCTTTATGGGTAAAGTGACCACTCCTGGGTATATAGCCAAGAGAATTGAAAGCAGGAGCTCAAAGAGATGTTTGTACACTCATGTTTACAGCATTATTCACAATAGCCAGAAAGTTAGGGCAGCCCAGGTGTCCATCACAGATGAATGAATTAAAAAAATGTGAATGCAGACAATGGAATATTATTCAACCTTAAAGAGGAAGGAAGGAAACTCTGACACATGCTACAATGTGAATGAAGCTTAAGGGCATTATATTGAGTGAAATAGGCCAGTCACAAAAAGACAAATGCTGTCTGATTCTATGTGGATATCTGTAAATCAAACTCTGGAAGACAGGGAGTAGAATAGTAGTTCCAAGAACTGGGGGGAGGAGAAATGGGGAGTTGTGGCTTTGTGGGTACAGAGTTTAATTTCAAAAGATGAAAAAGTTCTCAAAATTGGTTGTGCCACAAAGTGGATATACCTAATACTACAGAACTGCATACTTAAAATTGATTAAGATGCTGAACTTTATATGTATTTTACCACAATTTTTAAAAAACAAATTTTAATTGTTTACATTATGACATAGCAGCCTGGTTGTCTTTTGTGCTGTTTCACAAAGATGGATTTCAGTAATTGAGAGAAGTTAACTCTGAAAAGTGTGTGGAATTTGCAGAGTAACAAAATGGTAAATTCTAAGGGCAACCAATCCTCTCTTCTAAGAAGGGTGAATTAGATTCATACAGTAAATGTATACTATTTAGAAGATTCCTTTAGACAAAGCTGTCCAATGGAAACCTTGCTTTGCTATTGACATGACCGAGGGTCCGTGTTTCTACTTAGCCCAGCATTTTCAGCAAGCGTAGGTAACTGAGGATCTTGAATCTCAGGAGGGTAAATTGCAGGCGTAATGCTGATGTTGAAGCACAAAAGGCTAGGAGAGCAGTTACACAAATCTGGACCATGCCTTTGACCATTTATCGGGAGATTTTCCATTCCCATTTCAAAGGGAGAGAAAGAATAATAAGAACCAGTGTCCAGACCATTTTAATAAATACAAAGTTCCCCAAAAGGCCCACCATTCCAGACCTCACGGCTCCTGCCAAATCCTGTAAAAATAAAGATTAAACCGTGCAGAATATTTGTTTTGTTCTGATTGCTGTTATTTTGTTTTGGTAATAGAAGTCCCCAGCATCTGGCCTAGGAGAGTGCAGATGGCTCTAGCTTTTGATACCCTTCTCTCCTGCCCCTTAAAAGGAATCATTTCTTCCTCGGCTGAACAATATTCTCCTTTCCTGGAATCACACACTCAGCATAGCTCATGGGGAGCAGGACAGTGGTAGGCTGCCACGCCGAAGTGCTGGGTTCTAGTACCAGCCAGCCTGAGGCTTACACGTCTCATCCTTTCTCAAGATTTTCTAAGTAATTTCAAGCTTGTGGAAATTTTGCAAGAATAGAACAAAGAAATCCTGCAAACCTTTTACCCAGGTTCTTCACTTGCTAACACTTTGCCTTTCTCTCTGTATGTATCTCATATAATCAGAGAACCATGATCAGAATCAGGAAAGTAAACTGGCACGATAGTATTATCTACAGCAGCTCTAATCTCACCAATCTTCCTGATAATGTCTTCTATTATTGTCTTCTTTCCCCAGTCTAAGATTGCTCATTAGGTCCATTTAGGCAGTAAAGTGTTAGTCATTCAGTCGTGCCTGACTCTTTGGGACCCCATGGACTGTAGCCTGCCAGGCTCCTTTATCCATGGAATTCTCTAGGCAACAATACTGGAGGGGGTCGCCATTCCCTTGTATAGGGGATCTTCCTGACCCAGGGATCGAATCCAGATCTGAACTGCAGGAGTTGGACACCACTTAGCGACTGAACAACAACAAATACGGTAAAGACTCATTCATTTTTTTAAAGATATTTTTTTGGTGTGGACCATCTTAAAGTCTTTAGTCAACTTGTTATAATTGAAGGGCTTCCCTGGTGGCTCAGTGGTAAGAATCTGCCTGCCAAAGTAGGAGACACAGGTTTGATCTCTGCACTGGGGAGATCTCCTGGAGAAGGAAATGGCAACCCACTCCAGTATTCGTGCCTGGAAAATTCCATGAACAGAGAAGCCTGGCAGACTATAGTTCATAGGGTTGCAAAATGAGTCAGACACGACTTAATGACTAAACTACAAAGCAATAATTAAAAATGCGTGTGTGATCAGTCGCTTCAACCATGTCCGATTCTTTGCAGCCCTATGGACTATAGCCCACCAGGATCCTCTGTCCATATGATTCTCCAGGCAAGAATGCTGGAGTGAGTTGCCATGCCCTCCTCCAAGGGATCTTCCTGACCCAGGGATCGAACTCATGTCTCCTGTGTCTCCTGCATTGCAGGCGGATTCTTTACCACTGAGCCGCTGGGGAAGCCGTATAATTGAAAATACCCTAAGGTAAATGAGAATGTTCGTTTGATCCTCTGTTGCGAACTATTTAACTCATACAGCTTCACAGTCACCAAGAAATTGTCCCCCTGAGGGAACAGGGGAATTAAGATGCAACACTCCAGAGGTATGAAGACTGTCTTGTCCGCAGGCTAAAATGACTGCTGCATCACTGCACTAACCAGAAGCTCACAAGAAACTGAGCAGGAAAACAGGAAATAGAGAAAATGGTCATAAGAAGTTCATAGACTGGAGGTAGGAGGAAGGCCTCTGATGAAGCTCTGAAGACCACCATTCCTTGTCTACACTCCAAGTGGAGGCTGGATTAAACCTCTTGGGAATCGTTGCCTTTGGTGTTGCTGTGAAACATACACTAATTTCTCTAAGAATGAAGCTTCTCAGTGGAGGAAATGTTGAGTTTTCAGAAACTGATGATTGGAAGGCAGGAGTTGGACTTTGAGAACTGTCATTATCCTGCCCTTCTCCGCACCCCCACCCCTGTCCCAGGTTGTATTTGTGCATGTGCGTGTCTGTGTGTAGGGAGATTCTTCTCAGGGTATCTTTGGTCAGGATGTACTTCTTTAGGTAAAAGAGTCTTTTATATAAGAGGGGATGGCAATAATCTATCACACTGTAGGAATGCTGACCTTATGAGAATTATGCTTAAAAGATTCAAATGTTATTAATTTGACAAGATGGTCGAAGGGGGCCTTTCAGAGTGCTTGGTATCAGATCAGAAAGTAGAGATGCGCTAGCTTGGAAAATGTGGGTTATTGCATTAAAAAAAGAAAAGAAGTTTTATTATGGAAAATTTTAATCATATGAATTAAAATAATATAATGAACCCCCAAGTATCTATCACATAGCCTCACCAGCTGTCATCTCATAGTGTCTCATCTCTCCCCTTTATTCCGAATCACCTCCCTATCCTAAATTATTTTTAGTAAAACTTGACATTGTATCATTCCATCAACAAGCATATGTGTTTAAAAGATATAGGCTCTTAAAACAATTAATCACAACCCACTAGCACTCCTCATTAGATCTCCATTTTTTTAATCATCCATAATTCCTTAACATCACTGAATATCTCTTCAGTGTTCACATTTCCTCAATTATCTTATAATTTTTTTTAACAAATTTTTCAAATTCAGGATCCAGACTAGGTCCATACATTGCAATCAGTTCATATGTCTCTTAAATTTATTTTTTCTGGGCGCCTGATGACCTCAGCTAGCGATCAGAAGTTGTTTTGCGAAGTTTGCTCTGTGTTCAGTTATTCTTTTGATGAATTTGTAGGAGAGAAAGTGGTCTCCCCGTCCTACTCCTCCGCCATCTTGGCTCCTCCTTAAATTTATTTTAATATGTAGGTCTTCTCTGCATATCTTTTTCCCTTGGAAGTTATTTTTTGAAGAAACCTGGTCATTTGTCCTGCAGAATTTCCCAAAGTCCAGATTTTGTTGACTGCATCCCTATAATGTTGTTTAACATGTTCGTCTTTCCCCTGTACTTCTAGTAAATTGCTGACTCTATCGCAAAGCTTCATGAAATCCAAGTTTTTTTTTTAAAAAAAATAAAAGATTCCTTCATAGATGATTGTGTGTTCTCGCATATGTTGGATCTAAAAGGAACTACAGATTCAGGGAACATCTAGTTCAACGCTCTTATATTACAGGTAGGGAAGCTGGATCCCAGAGCTGGATGGAATACTTTATGCTTTATTTACTCATTTATGGCTGCGCTGGTCTTCATTGCTGTGGTGCGTGGGGGCTGCTCCCTATGTGGTGTGGGGGGCTTGTCCTCGTGGTGGCTTCTCGTCTTGCAGAGCACAGGCACTAGCCGCACAGACTGAGCAGTTATGGCGCGTGGATTTACTTGCTCCAAGGCACGTGGGATCTTCCCGGACCAGGACTTGAACCTGCTCCAAGGCACGTGGGATCTTCCCGGACCAGGACTTGAACCTGCTCCAAGGCACGTGGGATCTTCCCGGACCAGGACTTGAACCTGCTCCAAGGCACGTGGAATCTTCCCGGACCAGGACTTGAACCTGCTCCAAGGCATGTGGGATCTTCCCAGACCAGGACTTGAACCTATGTCCTCTGCATTGGCTGGTAGATTCGTAACCACTGGGCTACCAGGGAAGTCCCCTTAGGGTATGTTTTTAATGATTGTGCATGATAGTAGGGCATGGATGATGCTTCATCTGGTCAAAGGAATTTTGAATTCGTCTTTCTGAACTTGAGTGTTCCCACCTGTAACATGATGGGACTCGATTAGAGTTGATCAGACCCAAAGCTTTCTTCTTGATTCTCAGTTGAAACTGGTCAAGGTGACGTGATCAATTTGGTGTCCTTCCAATGGCAGCCCAGCCATGGAGTGACAATCTTGGCACTTCAGCATGATTCCCATGTATGGGAAGTCACTAACAAATGCATCTAAAAAATAGCTGAATAAACTATAATAAGGCAAACGTCCCTATCAATGCCAGGCAGGTCAAGAGACAGACCTTTGCCAGTTTCCCTGGAAGCGCTTCCTGTACTCTGTCCTGTTCACCCGTGACTTCCTCCCTCGAAAGTGAGGTACTATTCTGAGTTTTATGGGAATTCTTTCCTTGCCTTCCTATACTATGGTTTAGAATTCCCTCCCATTACTTCCTTTAGTCTGTAGATTTTTCTCCCTCTTTTCTTTTCCTTACAGTTTATCTGTTGAAGAACACGGCTTGTTTGACAATCACTGGTTCCCTCAGTTGGGACTTTTATCAGTCACACATGCACAATATAACCCAGCCTGTCTCTCTGCGCCCTTATTTCCTGAGCCTGGCAGCTGGTTGCAGAGGCATCGCCAGACCCGGGTTCTCATAATGTCTTGTGTCTGCTTATGCGATGTTAGCAACCTTTACGGCTCTATGCCTGGGCCCACTAATGCATTGGGTGTGGTTGCAGAATAGTGATATTCTATCATTTATTAGCTGTAATAATGTTATAGGGAAATCCTCTTCATCTCCTGGCGGTACAGGTCCTGCAGGAAATGAAGGATAAGTGTTTGATCTTTAATTTACAGTTTTCAGGATAATAAGTTTTCTCCTTTTTCTCTGAAGGTAATGAAAACACACTCACACACACACACACACACGTATGTTGCAGGAAAGGAGACCCCTTCCAGGGCCCAAGACTTGTCTAACACTCTGAATGAACTGTCCAAGGAGACGCATGCTGACAAAGCAAGAGACCTTACTGGGAAGGGGCGTGGGGGGAGAGCAGGAGGGTAAGAGAACCCGGAGGACTGCTCTGCTCTGTGACTCACCGTCTCGGGTTTTATGGTGATGGGGTTAGTTTCCAGGTTGTCTGGCTAATCACTCTGACTCAGGGTCCTTCCTGGTGGTGTGCACAAGATGGATTCCAGCGAGAAGGATTCGGGAGGCTAATAAGACATATGGGCTGGCGTCTCCTCTCTCCTTTCGACTTTCCCTGAATTCTTCCAGTTGGTAGTAACTTGTTAGTTCTACATTCCTTACCAGGACCTCCTCTTAAGATAACTCATACAGGCGGCTACTGTCTTGCCTGGCCAGGGTGGGTGGGTTCAGTCAGTATTTCCTCTAACACATATATACATCTGTATATCAATTATGAATTTGTGAATTTAAACATATTTTACATGTTTGAACATATTTGATGACTTTTAATCCTTTGGAGTTGTTACCCTTATTGAAGCTCCAAGAGTACCATCTTTGGCCAGTAGAAGGTTAGCAAGTTCGTCTTGGTAATAAACCATCCCTTCATTCACCAGTTCATTTGCTTATTCATTTAACTGAGAGTTTTGTGTCCCTATTATAGGCAAGACATAGAACTAGACGATGTAAAGAGTATAAAGCTAAGTAAGATTTGGTCCTCGTGTGCTAAAGCTCATAGTCTAACCGTGAGAAATAACATATAGACTGATTGCACCTAGAAGGTGGTATCGTAAAAGACACAGAAATAAGGATGCATTGTAGAGATCTGGAGGCAAAGCTGTTGCATTACTGTCAGGTATGCAGTCCTCTTCTTTGCTCTGCTGTCCCCAGCATGAGATTCTATTTCGTGATCCAGAATGGCTGCTCCATCTCCTGCCACACTGCTCATGTCCAGCCAGCAAGAAAAGTGGAGAGGGAAGGGAAAGGCAGGTTCTTACCTTCTAAGGTCAGCACCCGAACATTGTACATATTACTTCCATTCACCTACCAATGGCCACACCCAGCCACCATGGAGGCTGGGAAATGTAGTCTTTAGCTGGGTGACCGTGTGTTTCTTCCCTTTCAGTTCAGTTCAGTTCAGTCGCTCAGTCCTGTCCGGCTCTTTGCAACCCCATGAATCACAGCACGCCAGGCCTCCCTGTCTATCACCAACTCCTAGAGTCTACCCAAACCTGTGTCCATTGAGTCCGTGATGCCATCCAGTCATTTCATCCTCTGTTGTCCCCTTCTTCTGCCCCCAATCCTTCCCAGCATCAGGGTCTTTTCCAATGAGTCAATTCTTCGCATGAGGTGGCCAAAGTATTGGAGTTTCAGCTTCAACATCAGTCCTTCCAATGAACACCCAGGACTAATCTCCTTTAGGATGGACTGGTTGGATCTTCTTGCAGTCCAAGGGACTCTCAAGAGTCTTCTCCAACACCACAGTTCAAAAGCATCAATTCTTTGGCACTCAGCTTTTTTCACCATCCAACTCTCACATTCATACATGACTACTGGAAAAACCATAGCCTTGACTAGACGGACCTTTGTTGGCAAAGTAATGTCTCTGCTTTTAAATATGCTGTATAGGTTGGTCATAACTTTCCTTCCAAGGAGTAAGCATCTTTTAATTTCATGGATGCAATCACCATCTGCAGTGATTTTGGAGCCCCCAAAAATAAAGTCTGACACTGTTTCCACTGTCTCCCCATCTATTTCCCATGAAGTGATGGGACCAGATGCCATGATCTTAATTTTCTGAATGTTGAGCTTTAAGCCAACTTTTTCACTCTCCTCCTTCACTTTCATCAAGAGGCTCTTTAGTTCCTCTTCACTTTCTGCCATAAGGGTGGTGTCGTCTGCATACCTGAGGTTATTGATATTTCTCCCAGCAATCTTGATTCCAGCTTGTGCTTCTTCCAGCCCAGCGTTTCTCATGCTGTACTCTGCATATAAGTTAAATAAGCATGGTGACAATATACAGCCTTGACGTACTCCTTTTCCGATTTGGAACCAGTCTGTTGTTCCATGTCCAGTTCTAATTTTAGTATATGTGCTGCCGAAGCAAGCACTCCATGTCCAGTTCTAACTGTTGCTTCCTGACCTGCCTACAGGTTTCTTAAGAGACAAGTCAGATGGTCTGGTATTCCCATCTCTTTTAGAATTTTCCAAAGTTTATTGTGATTGACACAGTCAAAGGCTTTGGCATAGTCAATAAAGCAGAAATAAATGTTTTTCTGGAACTTTCTTGCTTTTTCGATGATCCAGTGAATGTTGGCAATTTGATCTCTGGTTCCTCTGCCTTTTCTAAAACCAGCTTGAACATCTGGAAGTTCATGGTTCACGTACTGCTGAAGCCTGGATTGGAGAATTTTTTTTTTTTTTTTTTTTTTCTGGCCTGGAGAATTTTGAGCATTACTTTACTAGTTTGTGAGATGAGTGCAATTGTGCGGTAGTTTGAGCATTCTTTGGCATTGCCTTTCTTTAGGATTGGAATGAAAACTGACCTTTTCCAGTCCTTTGGTCACTGCTGAGTTTTCCAAATTTGCTGGCATATTGAGTGCAGCACTTTCACAGCATCATCTTTCAGGATTTGAGATAGCTCAACTGGAATTCCATCACCTCCACTAGCTTTGTTCGTAGTGATGCTTTGTAAGGCCCATGTTTCCCTTGTGGCTCAGCTGGTAAAGAATCCGCCTGCCATGCAGGAGACCCGGGTTCAATCCCTGGGTTGGGAAGATCCCCTGAAGAAGGGAAAGGCTACCTACTCCAGTATTCTGGCCTGGAGAATTCCATGGACTGTATAGTCCATGGCATTGCAAAGAGCTGGACACGACCAAGCGACTTTCACTTTTTGTTCACTTTACTACGTGCAAACTCTGTGTAGGCCATCAACTCTCCAAGTTTAGTCTGCATGTGAATCACCTGGGGATCTTGTTAAAATGAAGACTCTGATTCAGTGGGTGGGGGTGTTGGAATTTTGCATTTCCAACAGATGGAGCAATGCCATTGGTTCTTGGATCACATTTAAGGACAATGCTTCAAGGGTGTTGATGACCACACAGGAGGGACTGTCTGCTTTCAGGATGGCTCAGTCTCACAGACCATTTCGGTCTTCATGAATCTGTCACTACTGCTCCTGTAGCTATTTGGGTAAATATCTTTGGAAGATGTTGAGTATTTATATTAAATACCCAGATAATGGGTCAGTGTGCAGAATGTAATTAGAAGTTTCTTTGCCCAAAATAATTTGTGTATTAGCTTTTGTTTAGAATTTGAGTTTTCCCTTGGGATTATCAAGTTTGGGCATTAGCATTACTAGCATAGTAATTTTTAAAGTGAGTTATTTTCTAAGTAGAAAACAAATCACAGTAGCACAGAGATTTCTTGGCATTATAAATATTTAGATTTGTGGCCTTCATCCAATTTTCTTCAAACACTTTTGAAAGTGTGAATAATTGCACTTTACGCCAGTATAAATAGCATCTTTATTTCCTAGAGAAATCTAAGCACTTCAAGGCCCTTGGATTCTGTTATCTTTCACATTTCGTGAATAAAAATAGAAGGAGCATCCCTGCAAGTGTTCCTTGCCTCCCTAGACCTGGGCAAGTCCCCTCTGCCCTGCCTCCCTTGCACCCTCCAGCTTGCCAGCGTGGCCTCTGAACGGTCAGACCCAGGATGGCAAGCCTGCCTCACTCTTGCTCACTTCTGGGTCCCCTAGCCTAGAACACCCCCAGTCCCTGGGGCTAGATTTAGAAGTTTGGATCTCTCCGTTTGTTTTGTCCCCAGCATCTGGCCTTTTCTGCTTGACCTGGCAGTGCCTGGTGCAGGGGCTTTGATCTTTCTCCAGCGAAGCACAACCAGGGCTTATCAGGCTAGCCCAGGGTCGTTAGGAAGATTACAAGAGGGAAGGTAAGTGGAAGCACTTTGTGAATCACAGCGTGTTACGCAAGCGCAGTAGAGCATTACTCTGGGTAATAATGATATATTATTATAATTTTTGAGCATTTACCGCATGCCAGGAAGTAAATGCTGTACATAATTCTCTCCTTTAATTATCATCTCATTTCACAAATGGAGAAACTGAGGATTCAGTGATTGGGCTGAGGTTACTGAGCTGAGCAGGCAGAGCCAAGACTCCCACCCAGGCTGTCTCCAGAGCCTATGCTGTTAACGTGGATTCACTTAAATCTGATTCCATTATAAGGTGAGAACATATTTTGGGATGCGTTGAGGCTTGAGTCTGGAATTTTTAAATCACCACTGTATTTCATTCCTTTTCATATTCCAGCATGTGCCTTTACCTGCTGGACATGCCTCCTGGCACCTTTTAGTTCGTATCTTTATCATCTTTCCTTGTATGTGCATCAGTAGCATGGGGCTATGTAGAAGTTTTGTGTCTTGGCACCATATTGGTGGGGGATCTAAGCCTTAATCTGTATTTTTGGTTCACCCACCGGGAGGAGAGGAGACCAGGAACTAGGGCATGGAAGAAGAAAGGTAAAGAAATGCAGACTAGCAGATGCCCCCACCCATCCGTCCAAGGTCCTGAAGTCTGTCCAGACTATTATCTCATCCTGTTCTCCATGTTTCAGTCCAGATAATGTTTATTTCTCTCTCCTCCCTCTAACTTTGAAAATCACTTGCCCTACAGTGTATTAAATAGGGATGCTGTGTGCTTTAGGAAGATGCACAAAAACGGGAAGGGAATTTACCTTACCCCCTCTGGGCATCTCAGTGAGCATTTTTAAAGATGCTTAATGAAGCATGGGGCTTCTTCAGAGCAGACTTGCATTTAAGCTGCGAGCTTTGGGTTTATTTCCTTCCCCATCTCATCTCTGTCTCCACCCCACCCCCAGCTCTGAACAGTTCCTATCCATCACCACCCCCACCAGGCGGCAAATATCCTTCGGTTCCCTCCCGCAAATCAGCACTCAGGGCGAGAGAAAGCAGCTTTGGGGAGTGACCTGAGTGGTCAGTTTGGGCAAAATGTGCACAATAAACTTCTATCTGGACTGAATTCTTCTGTGAAGTGGCAATCACTTCCCAGACAGACAGGCCCTGGAGGACCCGCCATTCTGCATCTTTTAATCACCGTTGCTATGGAGAAAGCCACTATTTCATTAGAGAAAGCGCCTTAACGCAATTAACACATAGTTCAGTTGTTCCCCATCCCTTTTGGGCCCAGGGATGGAGGGAGTGTTGAGGTATTGCTTTCCCGGGGGGCCCTGCAGGAAACAGCAGGCCAAACAGGGCAGGGAGGGGTCCCAGGAAGTAAACCCGGGACACTCCAGACTGGCTTGTAGATTAAGGAATGTCCAAAAGAGGATCCGGCTTAAAATGAACAAAAAACTCAGGATGAGGACTGACTCTGTTTCAGAGCCAAACAAAACAAAATAAACAAAGAAAAATTCTCTGCTGGCTACCTTTTGATTTTGGAAATGTGCTGAAAATCTCCCCATATTTTCTGGTGAAATTGATTTCTCTGCTCTTTCTTATTTCAATTCGGTTTTTTTCCCCCAGCACCAGGACAAATCAGTAGCGTGGTTGAGTGTGTGTAGCCATGAACGCTGCCCTTGAGCCTGACCCTCTGCCTGGCTCTGTTTTAAACTTCATTCACAGACTCATTTGCAAACAGGGAAGATAGTATTTTCTACTTAACTGGGCCGTCATAAGAAACTTTCCCCGGGGTGCCTGCCTGGCTAGAAAAAAAGGAAATGCTAATAAATATGATGAGTTTTGATGGCTATGAAATGAGCACTTGGGGAAGAGCTTTCTAAAGTTGCTCAATTCTGGGCATTTCCCCAGAGCGGGGCTGTAGGTTTGTTCTCGTATTCACTTTTCTCTTGCTGTGTGGAGTAAAAGACTCAAGTGACAATTTAACTCTTAATTAACAGTATTAAAGAAAATAAGAAGGTGCACTTGGAAATCCATCTGGAAAAAGAAGGGCGGCAGAAAAGTTGGCTGACAAAAGAAAGACAAGGCATATAGATTTTGTATATAGATGTTTTGCATCGTCCCTAATTAGCTGATGTATTTCTTTACGCGGACTCTTGGAGGAATTCTCAGGCGTGTCCCCTGCCGCTCCTAGAGACCGCAGAAAAGCAAATGACACCAAATTTTCCCTTCTTAATTAAAATGTTAAACAGGGTTAAGATGCCAAGTTTCATCAGTGATATTTGTTCCCCTGGTGAACTCTTAAGTCCTGCTGGGGTTCAGTTCAATGGGAGTTATTTGAGTCAACACATGTTATTAAGTTTCCGAATGTAATCAGCCTAGATATTTTAATGGAAACTTTCTCCTTTCTTTTAATAAGCATGTGGTTTGGTTATAAAAGCACTTGGGTTGGGTGCCCTGTGTTGCCCTTCCGCAACCAGATCGCCATAGCAACAGGCAGCTGGTCTCTACAAATCCTGGCGGGCGCGGCGAGGGGGCGACGGCAGGAGTCCAGCCCCCAGTGGCCGTGTTTGGCCAGGCGAAAATATCCTCAATGGGATTAGAATGTTTAAGAGGCTAAAGGCTGTGGGAAAACTTTTGTCTGCCATATTTATCTCTTCTGCTGTTGTGTCTTAACATTTCCACTCGGGGTACAATGGGGTTACAAGTGAGAGCAAATGTTTTGATGGGTTTATTTGGAATTATGAATTCATGGGTCAGCATAATCACCCGTCAGCATCAACCTGCTTTTGACTGTGTCTGCCCAGGGCCAGAGATGGGTGGGGGGAGAAGTCAGTGGGAATCCATACCCGGGAGTAGCTTCAGCGTGGAGAATTAATTACATGGGGTGAGGGGAGATGCTTTTCTCCCTGGGTGGACACTGTATCTTGGAGACAGGTTTCAGGCTCACAGCCCTGCTCCTGGGGTAAGGACGATGTGAAAGGCAAGCCTTTTTTTCAGTTGATTATTATGGGAGAAGGAAAGAACTGGGAGGTAGGTGTTCCTGTCTCCTGGTCTTCAAACTACTTAAGTTGCAAAGGATGCTGTGTTCAGGACTGTGAACAGTATGTCCTTGTTATGCGCTGAAATGTGTACCTTCCGTGTGCATATGCTGAAGTCCTAACCCCTAGCACCTCAGCATATGACTGCATTTGGAGATGCTATGCTGTGCATAGTCGCTCAGTCGTGTCCAACTCTGCGATCCCATGGAGTGCAGCCTGCCAGGCTCCTCTGTCCATGGGATTCTCCAGGCAAGAATACTGGAGTGGGTAACCTATCCCTTCTCCAGGGGAACTTCCTGACCCAGGAATCAAACTAGGGTCTCCTCCGTTGCAGGCAGCTTTTTTTTTTTTTTACCAGCTGAGCTACTTGGGAATTTGAAGATAGGGCCTTAAAGAAGTGATGAAGTTAAAATGAGATCATCAGGTTGGGTCCTAGTCCAGTCTGACTGGTGTCCTTATAAGAGAAAATTTGGATGCATAAAGGCACCAGCCGTGCATGTGCTGAAAATGGGAGACCATGTGAGGAGACAGCCGTCTGCCCAGGAGAGGGACCTCAAGGAAACCAAGTCTGCCAGCACTTTGATCCTGGACTTTCAACCTCCAGAAGCATGTTGTTTAAGCTACCCAATCTGTGGCGTTCTAACAGCACTAGCCAACTCTACATCCCCCTCAAACTATTTTCCAGTTCTACTAGAGCTCTTGACAGCGTGTGTTAGAAGAAGTAGGTATGACGACCCAGCAAAGTCAACCTGGACCACAGGCCAAAATCTTTCTCCCTTTCTCTCTCTCTGGACAGGAAAAAGAAGTCATGATCGTTAACCAAAGACCCTGCCATTAAAGCAAATTTAGCATGGGCCTCTGTCAACTCCCTTGCAAGTGGCCTACCTTTTCCCCCCGTCCCACTATCCTTCTTCAATGTTACATGTTATTGGCAAGTTTAATGGAGCAGATATTGAATTGTTTGCCTTATTTTGTAAAACGTCTGTGCTAAATGTCAAAATGATACATCCATTTTTTCTTTTTAAAATTTATTTTATTGAAGTATAGTTGATTGACAATGCATTGGTTTCTGGTGTAGAGCAAAGTGATTCAAATATATAAATATATACATATATTCTTTTCCAAATACATATTTTCATATATATATTATTTTTTCATATTCTTTTCCATTATAGTTTATTGCAGAGTATGGGATATAGTTTCCTGTGCTATACATAGGACCTTGTTATTTACCCCTTCTATATATAATGGCTTACATCTGCTAACCTCAAACTCCCACTTCATCCTTTCCCCACCCCCCTCCCCCTTGGCAACCACGAGTCTGCTCTCTATGTCTGTGAGTCTGTTCCTGTTTCACAGATGAGGTGCATTTGTCTCATATTTTAGATTTCACATATAAGTGATAGCACATGGGTGTTTGTCTTTTTCTTTCTGACTCACTTAGTACGATAATCTCTAGGTCCATCCATGTTGCTGCAGTGGCATTATTTCCTTCTTTTTGATGACTGAATAGCATTTCATTGATGGACTCATTCTTACTCTGCATCCTGGGAGCCCCAGTGGTTGAGGGCTCAGGAACATCCCCACCTGGATCATTTACTATCTTCTGCCCAGCCACTCCCACCTGCACATGTAAACAAGGGAAACACTAGCTCCATCTGCTCTGAAGAGTGAGCATAGTTTGAAGTGGAAGAGGGTGGGCATGCCCCAATGGTAAGCAGACCCGATGTATCAAACTTGGACTTGAAAACACAATTTAAGGGTGATGATTTGTATTTCTACAAAGTATAAATTGCATAAGTCCCTGTGAAAGATACATAAAATAACAGACCCCCTTGGTGCATTCAGAATTGGATTCAATGTAGAAAAATCTGATTCCTATGGAATTTCTTTCAGAATGCTTGCTTAGTAAGATAAGACACTGATGAGCGAAGATTGCTTTCTTAAGCTGCTTTTGGTCAGGAATGGGGGTAATACAGTCAAATTGGAAAGCAAGTACAGCTTAACAGATGAATATAGACACACGTGAATATACATACACATCTACACATTCATCTGTAGATACATATGTATACCTACAGACCTACGTATACATGCAGACACATACATACATACATAATACACACATACATGTGATTACATGCACACACAATTCCTGTAGTTGATGCTACCACACCTCTCGCCTCTCACTCACCTGTTACGTTTTCCCCACCTGGGACAGTTTATGATAAATAAAGAAGGAACACACATTCATAGAAAAAACAGTACTTGTGTGGTAAACAGTAAGCAAACAAAAAGTTCTTGTTCAGAAAATAATTTTTGAGGAAAAGACACTAAAATATTCAGAGTGGCGGTTTCTGGGTAGTTGGGTCATGCACACATTTTTTTTTCCCCCTGCTTTCTACTTTCTGTGTTTCCTTAATTTTTAATATCAAATACATTGTGCTTAAATAAATGAAAAGAAAGGATTTAAAAAAAAAAAAACCTACCTGTTCTTTAAGACCGAGCTTGTGGTGGTATGAAATTCTGCTTGTGATGGTAGAGAAGAGCACGAGTGTTTAGTTATTCCAACTTAAGTTCAGAGCCTGCTTCCACTACCTAGTAGCTAGTATTAGCTGTGTGGGTCTCAGCATATACATCTGTGAAATGGGATAATGCCTTTTAAAATAAAATGTAGGGGATAAAATGTCCTCTCCGTAAACTGCTTAGCATATTGCTATGCCATGGGGGTTAATACATTATCATTCCTTTCCCTTTCTCAGCCCACATGAAGTCTAAAGTCCTTTCAGAAAATCCTGTCTTCCTTTCGTGCATCTATCATGGCCCTACTGTTTGCTGTGATGACTTTATGTGGAATAACTCCTCAAACGATGGAGAAATCACTAACGGGAAGGGTGGACACATTTGTATCTCCTGCATCTCTTCCCATGATAGGAACTTAATGAATAGAATGAATATTCTTTGAACAGAAGTTAAATCATCAATATCTGTGTTGAAATGAAGACTCTGCTGGAGTGGTTCTGAGAATCCAAGAGTCAATGAAAAACAGACACAACCAGAGCTAGAAAGCCAAATGAGAAAGAGTAGCCACTTTAAACTCACTTGAAAGTCATAAGTATCAGAAAATTCAGAATTATGGCTCCCTCTCCCTCTGTAACCTTTTCACATCACACATATGTAATAGAGGCCATAAAAGTTAACACGACGTTCAGTAGTACACGTTACAAACAGATTGCATGATGTGGCTGAGTTACTGTGGCAATGGGAATCATAACCTTGAATTTCCTCACTTTTATGTATTCGTAATAGTATCAGCTGTTACTGTGCATTCCCAGCCTGGCTTGCTCTTCAAACCCAAACTGTATTTATACTTGGAATAAAAGGGAAAGAAGCTGCCATTTGCAAAGCCCTGAAACTGCCCTGTTCTCTGGGGTTTACAGGGCTTTAGGCAAGTTATCCAAGTGATTATTTTCCAGAAAGATATTGGAGTAAATGGAATATTTTCACCTTAAGAGTGCATTTTGCTTGCGTTTACCAAATAGTATTTCTTTTCCATTAAAATAAATGCTTTCAGACAAAGGCTGTATCATCTTGGCGGTGGTTGATGACACGGCCACATAGCTTGAGGAGGAAGCTCTGAGCTTGGATAAAATTGGGGCGGCACAGACCGCAGGCTTCTCAGGTGGCGCTAGTGGTAAAGAATCCGCCTGCCAATGCAGGAGACAGTTCAATCCCTGGGTCAGGAAGATCTCCTGGAGGTGGGCACAGCAACCCACTCCAGTATTCTTGCCTGGAGCATCCCATGGACAGAGGAGCCTGGTGGGCTATGGTTCATAGAGTAGCAGAGTGGAACGCGACTGAAGCGACTTAGGACACATGCCCAGACCATAGAAATGCCAGGTGCTCACTCAGTCCCTCTCCTCTAACCCTGCAGAGACTTAGCAGTGTTGCCTCAAGAAGAAGCCACCAAGGAGATGGGCATGGAATCTTAGGCTGGGTGGTGAACTGGTCTTCTGCCACAAGACCCTTTAAGACCCTCAGCTTGGATCTCATAAGACCCTGAGCTCTATGCCTGAGAGAGTGGCCTCCATTCTTTAAAATGTGGGAAGAAAATGAGAAATGGCTGCCTTTCTGGTAGCCTGTTCCTTGACTAATGATTCCACACATTAGGACATTATGCCTTCATTGTTGCCTTAATTTTTCTTTCTTGCTCTAAATCCTTTATCTGTCTGCAATGCGAGAGACCCAGGTTTGATCCCTGGGTCAGGAAGATCCCCTGGAGAAGGGCATGGCCACCCACTCCAGTATTTCTTGCCTGGAAAATTCCATGGACAGAGGACCCTGGTGGACTGCAGTCCATGGGGTCACAAAGAGTCAGACATGATGGAGCAACTAACACTTTGACTTCCTCTCTCTTCTTTTCCCAAAGCAGAGAACGCATGAGACCTCTGTCTTTTGGGAAATCTTCAGAGGCCTATGGTCAAGGTTTCCTTCACACTGTCTTCTCTGGTCTAAATAAATCAAGCAGACCGTGAGCCTTTCTTCTTAGGTCATATTTTCTTACCCTTTTATCAGCCTTGTCATTTTCTCCAAGAGGCTCCAAAGACTCAGCTCTCTGAGACATAAACATAGTCACCAGATGAGTAAGTGTCAGCTTCAAAACTGAACTCTAAAATAATTTTGAGTCCAAGGTAAGAACTTGGCTCCCAGAAAAGTTTTTTTTGTCTTTTAAAGCGTTCATCCAGATGGTTATCAACAAAACAATCACACACACACACACACATTCAAGAATGGTAGAGAGATTATGATGCCCAAGGAGCTATTTATGTATTTATGTGCTTGTTTTTTCCAGGTACAATCAGCTCATGATAAATGGTCATAGCACTTGAAATGTTTTAAGCTCTTGAATTTTATTTTTTCTTTAGTTTACTTTGGGGAGTGTCTTTTGGTAATTCCTGTCAGGGTTCCATTTTGGAAAATTGCAAACACCTTCTTGGCAATACTTTAGAGGAAAATTCTAGGCATACATCGGGGTGAGGGCCAAGCAGCCTGTCCCTATAAAGGAGACAGTGAGGTCAGTAAGAGCTGTTCCCCCCACCCACTGGCCTGAGGGTTGGGTGAGGGGTAAAATCACTGCATGAAAGGCCCTCGATGTTTGTATGAACTTTCAGAAGGACAACATTTTTTTCAGTAATCCAGAAATAAAGGGGGAAATGCCGATAGTTTTATTCCTTTTGCAGGTACATCCAGATATGTGGTTCTGGGGGAAGAAGGGTGAGACTGAGAGAAAGCTGGGAATTTTAGTTCCACCAGTAAAATGACCTGACACATTCATCTTTCACTCTCGGCTTGTAGCACAAGGCATGAGTGAACATGTTGAAAATACAGGGTTCATAAAAACTAGATTAAGATTTTTCTGAGAAATTTGATGAGCCTTAAGATTTCTCATTCAAATCATCAGAAGTCTTTAAAGCAAAAGCATTAAACCTATGAGAAGTGTCCAAACTTTTTGGCAAAGATGATTGGTTCTGACTGGGAACATAGTGGTTATTCTTAACAGGCTCTGCTCTATTCATTTCTTCTGAAAGTACTATGGAAACCTTTGGGCTACTAGGGCTTAAGCTCTTGAACCCAAGAATCAAAGTAAATGGACTCTTCTTGCCTGTTCATTTAGGTACTTCCAGTGCTACTTTCTTTTAAGACCACAAAAATTTCGGAAGGAGAATTACTTTGGTGCACTTGCTAAAGGATTACAGTACTGCCACATGGGTTTACATGCCATTTATGTGCTGTTTGACATCTTATAACAAAGGTGTGTGAGAGAAAGGAAAGCACAAAGTCATGAAGAGAGATGAACAATCACACAGGCGGAGAGAAGTCATGGTGGTTGGAGATGGTTCTATCAAGAATAATAGAAAGTTGGGAGAAGATTAGATTTGACACTGAGTGACAGAAAACCCAAAGAAATATGGACTAATATGACACAGATATTTACTTCTTTTTCCTATTAAGGTCTAAGGATAGGCAGTCTAGGTTAAGATGATGACTTGAAGATCATCCTGGATCTTTCTATTATGCCTCTCTGCCAACCTTAGCTTGCACCTCATGGTCCAAAATAGCTGCTCAGGCTCCAGCCATCACATTTACCTACCAATAAGCTGGAAGAAGGAGAAAGCAGCACACTACTTTCTCTTATGTCCTATCTGCCAGAAGTTCGTCACTATACCTGATTGCAAGAGAATCAGGGAGATATAATTTCTATCCTGAGTATTCCTGTGCCCAGGTGAAATTCAGGAAGAAGTTCTATTTTTAAAAAGGGGGACAAGAGATAGTATAGACACGTATTCCTACAGAGAATTCCTGAAATTTATCTGTAAATTAGGGTACATTTATTAAATGTATCTGTAAATTATAGCCATACTAGAGTACATTTAGTTAAAATTTGAGGTTAATAACTATTATTAGTAATTGACCCAGTTTCACTTAGTCAGAGGGAATGACTTTGAGGACTGCAGATAATCCTTCAAATGGCTGACTTCTGTGCCCCCCTTCCACTCCTCCTTGGCAGATCTGCCCCAACAGGGACACTGGACTAGAAATCAATGGCCTCTATTCTCTGCAGCTCCCCTCAGCCCCTGGCTTGCACTGCAGCCTTGGGTCAGCAATCCTTGCTGTTTGAACCTCAGTTTCCTCTTGACTAGAAATTTCACAGTAATGCCAACCTCAGTGGTGAATTTTCAAGCACACCCAAGGGACCGTGGTGAATGAGGTTATTCTGTGCTCTGAGCCCTCATGTCACTCTCAACCTAACGCATGCCAAGCTGATAATAACAGTAAGCCCTGGACCCTCCGAGCAGGCTCTATAGGAAGCCCGCCCCGTAGTCCACACGGTGGTCCACCTGTGATGGAAAAAGGAGATTACAGGTGAGAGAGAAGGGAGGTGCTCGAACCGCCCAGCTGGGCAGTGGTGGCCAGGACCTCAGCCTAGTTCAGATGATTTCTGGAGCCCAAGAGTTGAAGTTTTCTGCTGGGCTAAGAATAACAAGCTCGGGTTAAAAGTCTCCTTTCACTTTTCAAACCTCTAAAAAATGTCAAAACTTTCACCATTTTCTGAGCTCAGCTTGGAGGTGATAAAGAAGAGAGTCTGACGTCCTTCCAGAGCACAGAGCACGGGTAGGACCTGCTAATGGCTCGGGGTGGTACGTTAATAAATGTGGCCCTGGGGATAGACCAGGATCATTACTGTTTCCTTTTGTTTGTGCTTTAAACTACTAATTAAGGCTACAGAGTCATTTTAAAGAGAACCTAGGTCTGGTGCTTTCTTTTTTTCAGTTCCACTGGTGGTTTGCAGAGATTAGTCAGAGAATTCAGGATTTTCTCATGACCCTCAGGATTCCACCTGAATGGGCCATGATCCCCGGGCATCTGTCTGTGAGGAACCCGGCCTACAGAGCCCGCGGTCCTGCACTCCACCCTCTGCGGCAGTCACTCCTTCCCTACAGGGTGCTATTCCTCCGACTCAGACACACCAAGACATCTGCCTTATCTTTGATCACTGATGTCTTGCTGCAACCCAAAGCCCCAGAGTGCAACCCATTCTCGGTCTAGGCACGTCCGTCTGTCCAATCTCAGAAAACTGGCTGCAGGTAGAGCATGTGGGCCCCTGGGGCAATGCCCGGGGGGAAAGATAAGAGGCACCCAAGTTGGCACGAATGAGGCTCTCAAAGCAGAAACTTCTTGCTTGTGCCAGGCCAGATGGTTGTTTCACATCTGTTTGAAGATGCTGAGCCCCACAGGCCGTGGGATTCCGAGGAAAGACCATCTTATCTGGTGCCCTTTCGTTAGGTTTTCTGCTTGAATACAGGAAAACAAGGGGGCTTCCCAGGTGGCTCAGTGGGTCAAGAATCAGCTTGCAATGCAGGAGACGCAGGAGACAGGGGTTAGATTCCTGAATAAAGAAGATCCCCTAGAGGAGGGCATGGTCACCCACTCCAGTATTCTTGCCTGGAGAGTCCCATGGACAAAGGAACCTGTAATTCTTAGGGTCGCAAAGAGTCGGACACGACTGAAGTGACTGAGTGTGCATGCATATGCAGGAAAATAAGACAAAGAAAAGAATTTGTCTTTGCTTTCTGGGCATGGGACCCCACAGGTTTTTCAGATGCCCTTTTGGAAATAAAATCTTCCAGGCTCTGAGGACCCCTCAGTACCCCTTAGTTTCGGTCACCTCCTATTCTTAGACCCTGTGTTTCTGACCATCGGGGTGACGCTCTCACCCAGCATGGCACCCCCATTCTGCTGGATGCCCGGTGGCTCTGAACTGAGGGTGCGGTGGTCCAGGGCAGGCTGTGCCCCACGGAGGAGAGCCAGGTGGCTTCATTCGGGCTGAATCTGCCTCAAACTTCTCGAGTTTCTCTGGGTGGGATTCTAGACATTGCCCCCTCCACCCGCATGCTGGCTTCTGCCCAAAGGCAAGTGTGTCTGAACAGTTGGGCTGGATTTCTGCTGGAAACTTTTGGCTTCAGATGAAGATGAGCTATTGGCTCCATTACCTTCCCAGCTTTTGTCCCTATTCTGGGAGTCCCCTGGTAGCATCATCTCCAGTCCAGGCTAAAGCCCTTTATGAGCAAGACCAGGAAAGATGGATGATCATGCTCAGGGCTGATGAAACCAGCAAAGGGCCCATTCAGTCTCTGAGGCAGGATGAAGAACCATTTTCTGCTCCCTATAGAGTATGCTGCCTCACCCCACTGCCCAGCTTTGCCAATTACTAGCTGAGTGACTTGGGGCAAGTTAATGACGCTCTTCTGTCTCGGCCTGTAAAATCAATAGTACCCATCTAATAGATTAAGAGGATTAAACGAGTTGATGCATATAAAAGGGCTGAGTGCGGTGCCTGGCTCAGTAACTATCCATTATGATTATTCTGAGAATCCATAGGAAATCAAGGTCTGATTGATTCGCTAGAGATATGTTTAGCCTTGAGCATGTTTCCTTAGGAATTAAGGACAGATGATTGAGTAAATCAGGCAAAATCTAGGACTTCAGTCCCTACTAAGGACCAAAGGAGCAGAACACTGATTTGAGGCTTAACCGGTCAAAACCTGTATGACGTCTCTCACTCATTCATTCATTTACTTATTCATTTATACAACAAACATCTCTAGCGTACATACTGGGGGTCAGGGGCTGTGGAGAGTCCTGGGGATGCCATGATGAACATAGTTAAATCCATGGTGCTTATGTCCTAAGGGAAAGATTGCGGGGGAAGGGGAGGCAGGTCGTGGAAGAAAACAAGTATATGAACAAGTTCATTTCAGAGAGTGGTGAGTTATTCATTGCTCTGCAGCAAATGATCTAAAGCAAAATAGCTTAAAAACCATCATTTGTTTGCTCAGGATTCTGCCACTGGGGCAGGGGCTGGTGGGGACAGCTCCTCTTTGCTCTACATGGCATCGGCTGGCTCACTCCCTTGGCTGGCCAGCTGTTCCCGGCTGTTGGCTTGCGGCTCAGCTGAGGCTGTTGGCTAGGGGCTTCGTTTTCCTCCAGGTGGCCTCTCCATGGGTTTGGGTTGGCGTTTTCACAGTGTGGTGGCTGAGGTTGGCGAGGGAGTGAGCTAAGATGAGTAGCAGGAAGGATGGGAAACCAGCAAAGGGTCCAGGCAGGGGAGGGATGCAACCTGACTGGGTAATGACAAAACCTCTCTGTGCCTCTGTTTTTTTCATTCACAAAACGAGAGGCCTGCCTGTTTCACCTCTAAGGTCTCTTTCAGCTAATTTTTCCCGAAAGAGAACCAGCCCTTTGGCAGCTGCAGTTTCCGGATTTGGGCCTCTCCGCTGCACTGTCTTACCTGTAGAGCAATGAGAAGCAGAAGTCTTCCTGAATGCTTTATGAGGCAAGACACACACTCTTTAAAGAAGGAGTCCTCAGTCCATTCTCCAGGCTGTTTTGTGAGCCTCACCATCAAGCAGAAAACTTCACACAATGGATATGAAAGGCAGATGTTTAACTGAAGGCTCTTTTGAGCAAAAAGAAGGACTACCAGTCATCAAAGAATTCCAGAAGGCACAGTTCCTCGAGTCCAGACAAGACCAGCAAATAAAACCAAATTCCAGCGAGCTAGTATTACCTGATGTTTGTTAGTCTGGGGTGGGGGGGATCAGAATAGAAGTTTTCTTTAGAACTTAATTAGATTGAGATGGTTGATCTGCTCCTCGAGCGGGGGAGATGAGCATTTAACATTACAGCAAAGATCTTTTTCCCCAGGTCTCTGTAAGGGGAGCCCGGACCCTATCAAAATGTGCGATAAGGAGGTTACATTTGTCATTTTGAACTGGTTCAAACCAGCTAGGCTGCTCCCTGCTCTGAGCTGCTGGCTATTAGCTGTCATCCAGCCTGGATGTGAGACAAGCAGGTGGATCAGAGAGACATCATCTCGTTAGGACCTGCAGGAGCAGGCAAGCGGGGTGCCTATCAGCGGCGCTCATCTCCGAGGCAGGCTCGGACTCCAGCACGAACCACCAGGTTGGATGGTTTGTTTTTTTTCATTTCAATGACATTTTTTGGGAAAGTTTCAGATTTAATCCTCTCCCAGGATAGAGTTATTCCAGTTGCCACTGATGCTTCCGATAAGTGAGACAGGGTTTCCTTTTTTTTCTTTGCTACCGAGGCATCTAATTTTATAAAAGCCTTCAACAATGCAATAATTTATTGTAGCAACAGGAGGGCTACGTGCAAAGACTTGCCTACTTTTCTTAGTTTTCTAAAGGAATCTCTTCCCCTGTCGCTGAGAAGCGGTGCGTGCCTTTCTCTGTGGGTTTCATTAAGACTGTTTGAAGTCATGATGGCAAGATCATTACGATGTTTTTGAAAGATAGTGGGTTTCAAAGAGTTGTACTTAAGAGACTTAAAAAGCTTCATCAACTTAATTCCGGCTCCTCTTTCAGAGCTGTGATCTGGAGACGCTGTAATTGGTATTATTTTCTTTACAACCTTGCCCTCCACTTCTGTCGTTCTCATTACTCCTACTCCTCTTCTGCAATGACCCTTGTAATACGAAATTTAAAAATATGCTAGAATCTTCCAAGGAATTCGGAACCAGTGTAGGAATGACTGCATCCACATGCAGACACACACACACACACGCAAATGGGTTACTATACACATCCTTACAGAGGGTAACGTCAGCAGAGGACCTTTGTGATAAGGAGTCTGCGTGTATGCTCGGTTGCTCAGTTGAGTCCAACCCTTTGCGGCCCCATGGACTGTAGCCCACCAGATTTCTCTGTCTATCGAATTTTCCAGGCAAGGACACTGGAGTGGGTTGCCATTTCCTTCTCCAGGGGCTCTCCTGACCCGGGTATTGAACCCACATCTCTTTTTTTTTTTTAATTTTTTATTTTATTTTATTTTATTTTTTTTATTAGTTGGAGGCTAATTACTTCACAACATTTCAGTGGGTTTTTTCATACATTGATATGAATCAGCCATGGATTTACACGTATTCCCCATCCCGATCCCCGCTCCCACCTCCCTCTTCACCCGATTCCTCTGGGTCTTCCCAGTGCACCAGGCCCGAGCACTTGTCTCATGCATCCCACCTGGGCTGGTGATCTGTTTCACCATAGATAGTATACATGCTGTTCTTTTGAAATATCCCACCCTCACATTCTCCCACAGAGTTCAAAAGTCTTGAACCCACATCTCTTATGTCTCTTGCATTGGCAGGCAGATTCTTTACCACTAGCGCCACCTGGGAAGCTTTTTTAAAAAAAATTATTTCCAAGAAATATTTTTATTTATTCATATTTATTTATTTATATTTTTTGGCCACACGGCATGTGGGCTCTTAGTTACCTAACTAGGGATTGAAACCATGCTCCCTACAGTGGAAGAGCAGAGTGTTAACCACCGGACTTCTGGGAAAGTACCATTTTGATTTTATTTACATAATTTTTTTTGCAAGCATCTAGCTTAGATAGCTTTTCTTACAGTCATGCCATGGCCATGCCAGGGGTAGGGTTAGTGTGGTCATAAGTGAGATATCCGTACAGGAGTTAGTAAAAGCGTTTGGATATGTCCCCAGTTTTGAAGTATAGGAATAGAGGGGAGGGAAAAAAAAAAGGAGGTCCTTTTTGAACCTCAGAGGCAGGATTGGGGTTTTCTGCTAAGAGGGAGGGCAAGGGAGGCAGGTTGGAGCCAGGCAGTTTTGGGAACAAGGAAATAATTCTCACAAGTTCCTAAGCTTGATCTTGATGTACACGGAAGGGTTATATTTGCGTTATAATCATTTCGGTCTGTGATTGAAACATCTAACGCCTCTGTTTTGCAGAGAAGTTAAGTCAGGCCCCAAAGATGTCAATTAGCTTGTCCAAGCTCATAAAGAAAGATGGTGAATTAGGATGAAAGTCATGCTATTCCCAGTCTTGGCTTAACCAACTGGGTTTTTCTGCCTGTCCTGGTGGGTGTTACAAAAGAAAAAGAAGTTGGTGGAGATTGCACAAACCAGGGGGGCCTCTTCTGCCTGGTGGCAATGTATTTATCACAGGTATTCTTCAACGAATGCTTTGGTGATTGAGCCAAGTTCCAAACCCATTCAGGGTATGTTATTTCATAGGTTGGTCTAGACTCTAGGACTTCTGATAGTAGAGTAGATAATGGCTCCTCCAGCCAAACATGTCTGGCTGATTTCTGAAAAGCTGGAGGGTGGCGTGGGAGAAGATGGCAATATGGGGAACCTGGGATAAGAGATCAGGTTCTTGTAGAAAAACAGTATTTTTGACAAAGAGCAAATGAATCAAATATATTACAAGGAAATCTCCTTTTAGTTGCTAGGTAAATTTTTTAAAATTAATTTATTTTAATTGGAGAATAATTACAACACTGTGATGGTTTTTGCCATACATCGACTTGAATCAGCCATGGGTACATGTGTGTTGCCTCATCCTGACCCCCCTCCCACCTCCCTCTCCACCCCATCCCTCTGGGTGGTCCCAGAGCACCAGCCTCGGGTGTGCTGCTTCATGCATCGAACTTGCACTAACATCAAAAATGGGGGAATGTTGCAGAAAGACATAGCTGAGGAAGAATGTCCCTTCCACCGTGCAGACGTCTTTAAAAATGCCTCGTGCCGTCTCTGACACTCGAGATATTGATGTTGCTGAATCCATTCCTCTCAGTGGATTTTAACTGCTTTTCCACCCAAACTCTTCTCCGAGTGATTGTTTCATTTGGATGAGCACCGTGGCTCTTTAATCTAACCCTGCGTTCAGTGCAATCGGTCTGGGATTGCCGCCCCCGCCCCCCTACCAGAGTGGGCGGCCATATGCTTTTCCGTTTGGAAGTTTCCCTTCATGGTCCCCTTATTTAAGATGAGAGGGTCTGGAAAGAATTTTTTGAATGAGAGAGAGGTGAAAAATACTACGTTGTGAGGTGCTATTTTTGCCTTTAAAAACATACACTCTCAGACCCACACAGTGGACTGTTCTGGAAACATATGAGCTCAAGTCATAGCCAAGGTCTCTGCCTGGTAGGAGCCCTTCCTACCCGAAAGGGACCGCTTCTTAATAGCTGCATTCATGGGAGTTAAAATTAAATTTCTGTGTGTTGATGTAAAGCCAGCTTTCCCCTCAGGGCTATTTATTTTAAAAATCTAAAATAGTCAGGGGTCTGCAGCGTATGCCGTAATGTAAGCTAACTGGGGTCTGTTCTCTAAGCAAAGCCCTCTTTGTGCTGGCCTCTGTGCCTTAATGCCCTCCAGGAGGGCCCTGGCAGCCCCTTGGCTTCCCCTTCAACACGTGGCAAGCTCAGGCAGTTTTCAGACTTGCCTACAAGGGCAGTTGTTCAAGACGTTCATACCTGGAGGGAAAGGCTGTAATAAACAGCGCTGGCTCTGGTCTGCCGCCTTAGGATGGAGGGGCAGGGGAGGGGGTGGTTGTGGCAGAATTGGTCCTGCGTGTGGGATCACTTTTCCTTCAGGGTCCAAGGTTGAGACGGATGCTGTGCTTTAAAAAGTTGTTTTAAATAGCCTAATTTTAAAAATTAAAAATAAATATTAAAAAGCAAAAAAAGGAGGCCATTTCTAATAACGCCAATACATAAAGCTAGGAAGTGGCACTTATCTTATAAATGCAAATGTTTAAAATCTAGATTTGAAGAAAAAGCAGTAGAAGCACAAGGCATGCGTCTCCCCTGCTCCCTTGGATGGAATAGAAGAGTAAGCGAGACTCCTTAAAATGCCTTTGGAAGATCCCAAACACCTTTCAGTCAAGGAATGAATAGCATCAGCCATGGTGGGAAACAAGATGGGTCTAGCAAAGATGCTGCCTCTGCAAACCCAGCCAATCCCTCCCCCTGCCAGGCAGCTTTAGGCTGTCTTCCCAACTCGATTGTCACTTGATTTCTATGCTTGAGCTTTTCATTTTACCCAGAAGAAACCTGGACAGATGATGGGAAGATTTGCTTTTCCCCATTCTCAGAAACCACTCATGTTTACTCCGCCCTAGGCAAATATTGGTTAGGAGATTTAACAGATGAGGTATTGGGGGTAAGGCCATCTGAAAAGGAAACATTTGTAAGTGTAAAATGACTTCCTCCTGTTGATGGGGAGGTGATTTCATTTTTTACTGAAGAATTAGTAATAGCTAAATGATGCTAAAGTTGAAGCTCCAATACTTTGGCCACCTGCTATGAAGAGCTGACTGATTGGAAAAGACCCTGATGCTGGGAAAGACTGAGGGCAGGAGGAGAAAGGGACGACAGAGGATGAGATGGTTGGATGGCATCACTGACACAATGGACATGAGTTTGAGCAAACTCCAGGAGATAGTGAAGGACAGGGAAGCCTGGCGTGCTGCAGTTGAAAAGAGTCAGAGACAACTTAGCAACTGAACAAAATGCCTTCTACCTGTTCATTGTATTGGATGTATTGGTTGGATAAACCCAAACAAACTTTTTGGCCCACTCAGTCTTAAGCAATTGCCTGGGCGTGTGAGTTTCTGTATTATCACCCATGGCGTCTCCCTAAACTCTTTTAGCAACGTGCCCAAGTGGAGACAGCACATTTGCACAGACTGTCCACAGCCTAGGTAAAGATATGCATGAAGGGAAAAGACTCTTCTGGGGTGACGGCCTCTGCAGAACCCCAGTTTGCCAGGTTTACCCAGGACTCTCGAGCGGGGAGGAGAAGCCGCGGCCCTCGTGGAGACCGGGTTTCCCCTTCCTCTGTGCCTCACTTGGGACCCACGAGTGATCCCAGGGAGTGACCTCCGCCTCTTCGGGTAAGCTGAACCAAGTTGAAGCTGTAAAAGCAGGCCCATAAATCAGCTCCGATACAATGGCGGAGTTCTTGAAAGCACCTAAAAGCCCCCTTGGCATTCCTGCTAGTTAATGAGCAACAAGGTAGATTCCCAAGTCAAGGGTTTGCTGGAGGCCAAGTTAGAAGCAGATGATGGATATGCGAAAAGCGGTCACCCGGAAAAATCTGAGCCACCTAGAGAAACATGACCAACTTCAAAGGCCTCCTAGGCTTTCTCCTACACAATGCTCTGCTGGCTGAATAAGCTGGATTTAAAAAGGAGCTGGGTTCTTCAATGGAATGGGCTGTTAGGACACATTTTGTGCCTGCTTTCTCAATGGGGACTTTCTCTTAAGAACTGTCTTTAAATCTTCCCCTTGCAGTGTTGTGCGGCTTCACGGTGACGTGGTGCAAAGCTGGTGGTGGCCTCCTCTTCTCAAAGTTTGGAGGCCCTGAGGTTCCCTTATTGCCCCTTTCCTGGGACTCCCAGGGCTGTTCATTACAACTTGCTCCTTATTTAGCCTTTCAGGTGGGCTGAGACCTCGTAGGTCTTCATGGAAGGTGAAACTGAAATAGATTCTTGCTGGTAGATTGAAACTCTGTAGGAGTTTTTCTTTCTCGATGAGATGATGTGCTCCAAGCCTCTGAAGCAGGAGAAACTGGGAAAATCAGATTAAAAAGTGAGTCTCCAGTCTGCTTGATCGTGTTTGTGTGTGTGATTCTAGTTTATTGGTCTTCTTTTATCACATTTTTGTGGGCTTACCTATAAACCACATAACTTTAAATTCATCCTGCTTTTTAGAATGAATTCTTATACACTAATTAATGTCTGGGCGCAATACACACCAGACATATCCCCCTGAACCATCAGTAATGCGGGGACACATTAAATGATAACCAAAGATCCATGTAGGTAATTTTTTGTCTCTTCAGAAAAACAAAACAGCACTGCCCCCCGGGCAATGTATGTACCACATTTGAGTAAAAGCATTTACCTAGAGTGATACTGATTTAATGACATAAAGACAATATGTGGGATAGTTTTACTTTTTGAAATGCCAGACTTTCATCATGTTTATTAAAGAAACACTCTCTGACTCAGCTCACAGAATGTGCCTCGCACAGTTCTGTGCTACAGGCGGCACCCACGGCTGGCCCCTTGGTGTCATCAGCTGCGAGCCATGGTGTTTTGGTTTATACCACCCCCTGGCCAGCATGTATGGATGGTCTGGGCCAGTGCTGCTGCTGTGGGCCTTTCTCTGAGCTCTCCTTGATTGATCCTCAGCGATCGGGGTCTGTTCCGTGTAAAATCATTCTCAAAACCCCCAGCTTGGCTCACACAGGCATTCAGAAAAGGCGAGTTCCCCTAACAGAGGGAGACTTAACCAGGGGTCCCTGGACCCAAAACGTCCATGAATGGGCTTTACAGTTGCAAATCACCCTGTGAGATCATCCGCACAGTTTTGTGTGTGCAGAGATTCTTCTGGGGTTGGGAGCTTGTAGGTCTCAGTGGATTCTCAGAGGAGTCTGAGTCCTGCCAAAAGTTCAGGGCCATCACTCTAGCTGGTTTCCCACCTCCAGTTTCATTCTCTTTCCAGTCCATTCTGTATATTACATTAGTGCAACATCTAAAACCTGCTTTGCGTGTCTTGTGCCCCAACACGAAGCTTCCAAGACTCCCTTACCTGCAGGATGATATATTCTCTTGCCCACTGCTGCCCTCCTGATTCCATCTCCCACTGTTCTTCTCCACAGCTTTTCTTTGGGTTATTCCACTCATTATTTCACCAACTTGCACATGGCCTTTTTAGCCTCGGTCATTTGCCTTGTCTCATCCCTTCCCCACATTCTGATCCTGCAACTCCTTTAAAGTCAGACTGTCCCACTAAGACTTTCTTCCCTCAACCAGCAGCCTCACTCTTGTCCATAAGTTTATGTCATCTGAATATGATCCCTGAGGCCTCCAGAAACTTCAGCCTAGGTTTTCCAGAACTGCTCAGAAGGCCATTTGGGAAGTTTGGCGTTTGGATTGTTCTCAGTAGAAGTTTGGAATCTGAATAGCTCCACCATATTGCATAGAATGGGCTTTCCAGATAGCAGTAATGGTAAAGAACCTGCCTGCCAATGCAGAAGACATAAGAGACGTAGGTTTGATCCCTGGGTTGGGAAGATCCCCTGGAGGAGGGCATGGCAACCCACTCCAGTATTCTTGCCTGGAGACTCCCCATGGACAGAGGAACCTGAAGGACTACAGTTCACAGGGTTGCACAGAGTTGGACATGACTGAAGCGACACAGCAACACAAAACTTTAATCCTAAACTCCGTCTTGCAATTTTACTTATTTCACATCATTAACCTTTCGTGTGTATGTTTTGCCATCCAGCCTGGATTGTGAATTTCCTGAAGATGAAGGTCCATTCATTCATTCTCTCATTTATTTGTTCCCCCAGACATGTATTGTGTGTTGTCATCATTTGATGGAACACTGAGACTGGTGTTGACCTTGGGGTCCCACTACACCTGGACCACTTCTGCACACAGAGAGCATACTCGGTGAAGAATGAATGATTGAATGAATGAATTAGAGTTCAATTGAGCCATTTCAGGAGTGCTTGAGAACCTCTGAAATGAATAGGAGCCAGAGTTTCTCCTGGTTTCTGCAGCCAAAGCAAAACCCTCAGGCGTGGTGGTTCTTAAAATGGACCTTCTGGAAGGCTCAGAAAGTCCCAAGCAACAATTTCTTTCCACATCCAGGGAGACCACTTTCTGCTGACTCTGCACCATCCATGGCAGGTTCCTGGCTTCGCTGGCTGTCCTGGGCTTTTTCTTTCCCGAGGATGGCTGGGAGAGAGCGGGATCAAAGTCCACCCTGTCATGAGAGCTTGCAACTGATGGTGAGGAAAGAAAAGAAAACAGAAAGAAAAAGAAAACAGAGTCCATTCTACCCACCAGAGCTTTCTCTCATCCTCACTCCTCGGGGCCCACAGCTACACTAGTGTCTCCGACGATGTTCCTTCCTGAAGAAGCCCACCTCTGGAAACAGGGGACAGGGGGACATGGGGTGAGCGGCATCCATGCAGGTGGTGGGCTGAGGTTGAACAGCTTCAGGTGGGCCCAGGAACAGAGTGCTGGGTGCCCAAGGCTTTCAGAGACTGCTTTGAAAGCCCACGTGTTTGTCTTGGCCGGGTCCGTGGGCACCTGGGCATCTTCCACAAGGGCCAGCCAGGATGTTGGTTTGGTTCCTCGGCCTTCCGTCTTGGTTTGGGGTGGATTCAGTTGCTCTGCTCCCTTCAAAGAGGGGACACAGCCCCTGAGACTCTGGGACCTTGGCAAGCCTGAGTTCTGTAAGCCACATCCAGGAGGTATGGGGGCTGGCTTCCATCGCCTGGGATTCTGTTCTCTTTGGTGCAAACGAGAACCAGAGGGCTAGCTGAGCTCAGAAGGCCCCGAAGCCTGCCTGTTATTCCTTCCCACCTCCCGCTCTCTCCTGCCAGTAAAAATAAGAGAGTGAAACGACTTAGATGCTGGACCTCCCTCAAGGCAAGTGTGTGCCGGGAAAGAGACAGATTGTGTCCGTGCATTTCAGCGTATCTTTTACAGCTTAGGCCTCAGTTCTCTTGAATTTTTTTTTTTTTTTTTGCTGAAGTCCCCTGCAGAGGACCCGAGCAACTACCTTCAAAATAATGTATTAAAAATATACTGCATCACTGTTGGGGTGGGACCACTGATTGCGTGTTCCATGTTGGAATGGGGAAAAGTCACCTTTTACTCATTAGAAAATGGATCAATGTGAATATACGCTTGGCTGCCTTTTTATTTTACTGTGGTGAAATACATATACTCTTAAAATTTACCATCTTAATTGTTTTACACTGAATGATTCAGTGGCACTTAATGCCACTGTTGTATCTACTTCCAGAACATTTTTTATCACCCCTAGAGGAACGGTGGTACCCATTAAGCCATTATCCCTCCGTCCTTCCTCCCCCCACCTCCTGGCAACCCCTAGTCAGCCTTCTGTCTCCGTGGATGACCCTCTTCTGGATACTTCATGTAAATATGTGCCCTTTGGTGTGTGCCTTCTTTCACTGAGCATAATAATGTTCCCAAGTTTATCCATGTTGTGGCATGTGTCAGAATTTCATTCCCTTTTGTGGCTGAATGTTCACCCTGTGTGTGGGTCTCAAGTTATTTTCTCTCCCTTGAATTTCCATTTCCACTCCCATCTTCATCCTTTCTTAAGAACTTCCGCTGTCTTGACACAACTGAACTTGAACTTGATTCCTTCCAACTCACTTCCCTCCAACTTGTCTAGCAATGCCCACAACCACACCTGAGGATCATGTATACCAGGGCCCCCTGAAGGGCAGGTCAAAATCGCAGGTTCCAGCACCATCCACACCTACTAAGCACACTCTTTGGGAATGGAGACAGAGGACCTACATTTCTAACAAGTTCTGGTCACTCTGATGTACATGTGTGAGCATCAGAGCTGTGACACAGGGCTGGCCAGCTCCCCCCAAACCCTAGCCCAGGATCCCTTAGTCAACTGCAATGGCTGGGTTTCATCTCCACCTACACCCACTGGAAATCCAGCTCAAAATTCAGCTCAAAGGCCACATCTCCTGTGATTTAGGAAACCTTCCTCAACTCTTGACCTGAAGCCATCTCTCCTAGACCATGAGCTCCCTGAAACAGAATCCAGGCTTCTCTTCATATCCCTTGAATAACATTCATCCCTTGAGGAACAGTCAATGAGTCCTTCCACACAGTGCTATCGTGGGTGCCTCTAAACAATCACCTAATTTACTCTTCACAGGGTACCAGCAAAGGTGGTATCATTATCCTCAACCTCGAAGGACTACCATTCCCAGGAAATGCCAGAGTGTTTCTGCTCAGTGGCAGGCAGAGATGAACCCCTCAGCCTAAATCATGGAGGGGTGCACCAGTGAGTGAAGCCTATGAAGAAGGATTTCTTAAACTCACAGGGAATAAAAAGCTTTCAGATGGTGCTGGTAGGACAATCATTTTAAAAACAAGAATTAGTTAATGTCTGGGCTTCCCAGGTGGCACTAGTGGTAAAGAACCCTCCTGCCAGTGCAGGAGACATAAGAGATGCAGGTTTGATCACTGGGTCTGGAAGATCCCCTGGAGGAGAGCATGACAACCTACTCCAGTATTCTTGCCTGAAGAATTCCATGGACAGAGAAACCTGGCAGCCTGCATTCCACAGGGTTGCAAAGAGTTGGATACGGCTGAAGAGGCTGATCACAGCACAGTACTCATAGGTAACATCTAAGGAAAAGAAGTGTCCATGTTTTCCATCCCCGTCCCCAACTCTGTGCCTCCCTCAAGCCCTCGTGGTTTTCTCTATGCCCGAGGCTTCCTACATGGAAGGCATACACCTTCATTCCTGCCTCATCTTATCCACGTTTCAATCATCCTGCGCTCCGAGCCCAAGGTGTGAGCCATTCACTGTGAAAAAAGCCCAGGTTAATTCACGCAGCGCCAGCAGCATGGCCCGTGTGACATGTGGTTTGCATGGCTGCTGCCCAGCTGGACTAGCGCGGGGCTTAACCTGGGCCAAGAAAGTAACACTTTGAAGGAAAATGGCAGCTTCCCTTCCCACATGAGCCGGCACCTCCACTCCCAGGTACGTCCCACAAAGAACTGGAAACCGGGACTCAAACAGACACCAGTACATCTGTGTCCATAGCAACAGTGCCATTCACAATAGTCAGAAGGTGGTAACCACCCGAGTGTCCTTTATGAACGGACAGACAAAAAGTGCCGAATCCAGAGAATGCAATATAACTCAGCCTTAAAAGGAAGTATTGCCTCTGCTATAACGTGGATGAATCTTGGGAACATGATGGTGCGTGAAATAAGCCAGACACAAAAGGACAGATATTGTATGATTTCACTTAAATGAAAAGTCTAGAGGAGGAAAAATTCATAAAGAGAAAGTAGATACAAATTTACCTACTTTACCTGTGGGAAGGAGGAATACAGCGCTATTGCTTATTGGGTACAGAATTTCTGTCTGAGGTGATGGAAAAAATTTTAGAAATAATGGTGATGTTTGCCTAACATTGTGAATGTAATTAATGCCTCTGAATGGCACATTTAACATATGATTAAAGTGGTAGACTTTATGTTACTTGTTGGTTAGTCACCCAGTTGTGTCTGACTCTTTTGCGACCCCATGGACTGTGACCCACCAGGTATTGTCCATGGGGTTTCCCAGGCATGAATACTGGAGTGGGTTGCCATTTCCTTCTCCAGGGGATCTTCCTGACCCAGGGATCAAACCTGTGTCTTCTGCATTGCAGGCAAATTCTTTATTGCTGAGTCACTGGAGAAGCCCTTATGTTACTTTTATTTTACCAAAAAAAAAAAAAAAAAAAACCCAAAACAAAACTCAGCTTTCCTTTCCAGCTACTCTAATAAAATAAAGAACTGTGGATTTGACAGATTCTGTTACGGGATCCTTGTGTCTTAGGTCCTCTTTGAGTAGGGTCTATTAGGAGCTCCCTGCTGTTGAAATCATAATCTGTTTAACCTTCTATTCCCCTGCCCCAGCTGCTGTGGTCTGGAGAGAAAGAAATCCTCTGGCTTCCTCTGAATGGCCCAAGGGAGAGCGCTACCCAGCCAAGAGGGCAGGCCCTGCCCCCGCAGACCTTCCAGAGGGTCTCCATCTGCACAAGGACCCAGGGCACCTTCCGTCCTGGGGTCAGAGTTCTGGCTGACTGTCCTGCGATGACCACTAACATGGATCCTCATTTCATTGTTAGAAGTTCCCCCAGCAACCTTCAGCCTGTGTCCTTTCAGGACCTATGGAATTTTTAACGATGAAATGAGGAAGTATTAAAGAAATATCCAAGTCTACTCCAGCCTTGGGAATACACCTGTGATGACTCTGCACACCTAGCGTGGCTCTCTTACACATCCCACAAGCAGGGAGTGCAGGGACCAGGGCTGGGGAAACTCATTACCGGGCAACAAGGCCGGTGGTAAGGTTAGTAGCTGTTCTGAAATACAACCACTATTCAGAGCATGTGCTTAATAATCTTCAATCAGCTCTCGTTTATTTGCATGTCAAATCGATTTTACATGCAAAAAGCGTCTCTCATATAAATTAAATGCTCTATCAAAGCCCTCCACACTTCCAAAAAGCCTCAGGCACTCACTTCAGGCTCTTTGGAAAAAACTTAACGCTAGCTTAGTTTTCCTGTAAAGTCATGTACAGATGTTTCATTTTAATTTTTACTATTAGTTTATCAAGGACATATGTAGATTTATTATATGTCAAGAATGTTCCAAAATTTTTCACTAGTATCACTTCACTGATTTCTCTCAACAATACTGTAAGACAGGTTCTGTTATTTCCTCCCGTTGTATAGATGAGAAAACTAAGGCCCAGGCCTCTCTAATAGTGATGGGACAGACTGTAAGGACATCTCTTAAGGTGGCAGATAAGATACCAAACAAACCCACTCTTTGGGAGGTTTAGCACCCGTTTCCTCCTGTTGATTATGTTCATATAAGGCCCAGGACAGTCTACTAAAGGACAAGGCAAGAATGGGTCTGCTGCCTGGCTCTGTCTTTTATTTCCCCTCATCTCCCTGGTTTCCAGGGAAATTGAGGGAAGGGAGAGAGGGAGGGGCTAGTGTCTCCACCTGCCCTAGGGGGCTTTTGTCAGGAAAAGATGGCAGAGGGGAAATGAGAGTTTTCAGAACAAACCCGGCATTGGTACTGTCAACTTGAGGGTCCTACCGTTTCTCAGAGCAGCGCTAAAGTTCCTGGTAATTGCAGCATCTGAGAGCCCTTTCGAGAGGTGATCCCAATGCCATTGTTTCAGATCTAAATCAGGGCTGTGGTTTGTCCCCATGCTGGTTTCCTGGTCTGCCTGTTGCACTTGAGGGATGCAAGATGTTATCGGGGGAAGTGGGGTGAAGGGTACCTGGGCCCTGTCTGTGCTATTTTTGCAGCTTCCTGTGTATCTATAATTATTTCAAAATAAGGTCTTTTTTTAATGCCATTGTTTAAGAAGCCAGGGAACGGTAGCTACTTCTCCAGGCTTGTGCTGTTTCCCCGAGCTGTGAGCTCACAACAAGCTGATCTCTGTGATGGACCTATTGTCAGTCTCTGGGTGGAGCTCCCCTCTTTCAGAGGCTGACCCCCTGCTTGGCACCAGTTCCCCATTTCCCTAGGTGGGGGTTCCCCTTTTTGCTCTGGAGGCCAGAGCATTGTTAACTGCATCTCTGGGTGCCACAAAGGAGCCTGCAGCACTTTCCGATAAATCTCAGGCCGTCAGCCTCGCGCCTCCCCTCCCCTCCCCGACACAGAGCCTGCTGCACCTCCCATCCTTACGTCCCCTGTCGGGCATCTGACATGTGCTGTTTCATTCATTTCATTCATTTCTCTCAACCCCAAGAAAGGAGCTTGACTGGGAAGTGTGGGTGTCTGGGGGAGCCCCAGGAGGCGGGACCGTGGGAGCTGGGGTGAACAACAGACCATCTACAGGCCAGGACTAGAAAATTCTTTCCAGGGGACACTGAGGTTGGACTGTCATGCTCAGACTGGGGTTCTAGTAAGTATTCCGAGGCCCAGAGTCATGAGCCTCGTGGTAAACATGGAAACAGAATTCTCAGGCAGCAGTGAAACGGCCTGCCCGCCTTCTCCACGCTTCAAGCACAAGGGACTGTCATCTTCCAGGGGTTCTGAGAAGCCTGTGAAATTTCTTCTCCTATTTCTGTGGCCAGGCTGCAGGAGGTGTATTTACAACCTTCTGCCTACAGACATTAACTACTTAAGACTCTGGATCTGAATTGATTTCTCTCCCCAAAGTCTGGCATTTGGAATTAGATCTCTTCTTCCTGGGACGTTGTGACTCCAATCATGAAATCCCTGGATGTGGGGCATGGAGATTCCATGCGGATTAGATCTGGCTAAAAAGCCTTGGAATCAGAGGAGATTTGTCACAGGCCAGTCTGGATTAAACCCCCAGGGGTCAAGAGGATGAGTCTAGAAATTCCAAAGCTGGGGACCAGGGGCCAGGAGGGACCGTGTTACCTCTTGGGTGTCCCTTCTCTCCGCCTCACTCATATTCGGCTTCAGAGTTTAGGGTCTGCTATTGCTTCTGGAAACATGACACCCCAAGTTCTTGTGGCTTCGTCCCCTGTTGTCCTGTGGGGCCAGGATGACTTTCTCCCCAAAGGAACCTGTGGATTCCTCCCAATGCCCCCCACTTCTCCACGGGAGCCTGATTCCCTGTCTTTGGCTTCCCTCTGTCCTTTGATCCGCTGACAACCAAGGTCCTCCCCCAGCAGCCCCAGCCTATGAGTGTTAGTCGCTCAATCGTATCCGACTCTTTGTGACCCCATGGGCTGTAGCCTACCAGACTCCTCTGTCCATGGTATTCTCCAGGCAAGGATACTTTAGTGGGTAGCCATTCCCTTCTCCAGGGGACCTTCCCGATGCAGGGATCGAACCCAGGTCTCCTACATTGCAGGCAGATTCCATACCATCTGAGCCACTAGGGAAATCCAACACTTCCCTGGTGGCTCAGACCCTAAAGAATCTACTTTGTGTAATTCCTTTCCCACAGATGGCCGGGCAGCTTTCGAACGCTGTGCTTCTGAATTTAACCTCCGGTCTGACTGACTGGTTCTCACGTGGCGCGGTTACGTTAGCGCCTAAGGTAGATGCTGTAATCTTCCTCCTGAAGGGCTCCTGTCTTGGACCCTAAGCTCCCTGAGCACAGGGAAGGCAGTCCTGATAGGAGCTAAGACACATACTCTGTGGCCTTGATGGAGGCCTGTTTTAGGGAGCAGCAGGAAGACCCTGGTCTGAAGCTTGTGTGCTCCCAAGGCAGTTTTTTTTTGAGGATCCAACATGTGCCAGACAGTATGCTGAGTCTGTTAAATGCTTATTTCCTTTGACCCACATAATATCCTATCAGGCCAAAGCTATTATTCCTGCTTTACACATAAGGAAATCAAGGCACAGAGCGGTCAAGTAAGTAGTCTAGGGTCACACAGCAATGGTCAGGATTTGAATGCATGCTGTACCTTTCATGCTGGACGTGCTCTCACATGGGTAGGAAAATGCATCTCAGGCCGGCAAGCATGTAAGCAGCCTTGATGCTGGAATATGGGCCATTTGAAGAACCCCGCCAGGAAGAGCATCCTGGCTTCTCCCTGGTTAAGGTCACCCTTGCCAGTGATGTTCTTCAAGGAACGGTTTCATCTTGCTTGGTGACTGCAGGGCCTATCACGTTAGGGATGATAAGAAGCCCCTTTGCTCCAGGCTCAGATTTGCTTCCACTCCCTTAGACCTGTTTTTGCAGGAGCAGCCTGGCAGCTGGGCTGTTCTATAAAAGTCAAAGCGGTACCCACGAAGGGGGATTGTTTTCCCCTTCCGCCCCTCCGGCGCCCTGATGTCCTTCCAAAACCGCGTAGGAGCTCCTAGCTGCTAGGAGCAGTGGGTCTGGGAAGAGAAGCTCCCCTGGCCCCTCCCTGGAGGAGCCTGACTCACAGCATTTGAAGAGGGGGAAGGATGGGGGAGGAGGGAGCCCTCTACACCTGCCTGTGCCTTTGGCCACATCCCGGGAAACGTTCCGACCCCACCCAACTGCACAAAGACTTAAGTCTCTGCTCAGCCCAGTTCGGGGGCATGGCCCAGGGGGCTGCTTCTGCTCTGGGCTCCCAGCATGATGGGACAAGCCCGGAGCCTGAGCACAGGTGGCCTCACTGTGCGCCTCCACTTCAGAGCTGTGTCTGGCATCATGCTCTCCTTTTCAGACGTGCGTCCTGTCTGGCCGGCTCCCCTCAGGCTGGGGTCCACAGGGCGATGGCTGGGGGCTGTCTTCTCACTCTCTCCTGATGTTACCCACCTGCCTGCAGCCCACCCCTGAGCTGGGACGGGGAGTCTGTCCTCCCCTGCTTGGGAGCGGTGCCCCACTGCCGCCCCCCGGCTGCGTTAGGTGTCTGTCTTAACTTCCCACAATTCCTGTCGTAAATTACAGCTGTGGGCTCAGCTCCAAGAAAGCTGGCAAGAGTGGGCAGTCGGTCTGCATGGAGGCCAGTAAAAGTCACCTTCTGTGTGCAAAGTCATCAAAAGTGTGTGTGTGTGTGTGTGTATGTGTGTGTGTGTGTAGAGAGAGAGAGAGAGACATGGGGGAAGGGTGGAGGGTCATAAACTCAATAGAGACTATTCCCATAGAATATTCCCTCTCTTTCTCCCAAATATGCACCTTCAGGACTTTTACAGTGAACAAGGCCAGGTTCCCCCCACCTCCCTATCCCGTCCGCCCCAGGACGCGTGGGGAGAGCTAAGAACCTGAACAAGTTGTCAGGCTCAGACACGCGGCAGAAGGTAGTTCCTCGGCAAACAGTGGAATCAGAATTCAGGTCGAGCTGGCCCTGGAAGTAGCCAGGTTGCTGTCTCCACCACAGGAGGGCCGGGGCCGTCCTGGTTTGCCTGGACCTTCTATCTCACGACCCTGTGCTGGGACCATGTTGAAACCTTCACCAGCTCCCCTCCTGGACCCTTTCTCTCTCACCTCCATGCCTTGGCTCACGCCCTTCCCTCCCCCAGACATCCTTCGTCTTGTCTCTGACGTTCCCTTGTTATCTGTGCCTTCGGTCCCAGAAGCAAGCTACCTCCTCCTCCAGGCAGCCTTCCACATTGCTCCGGGGATGAGCAGATCCCAGTGAGAAAGGGACAGGAGCCCAGTCTGACAATGCAGACCTGGCGAGCCAGGCGCACACAGCTTCCCTCAGAGGCTGCCGCTCTCACCTCCTCACTCCCGACCTTCCCGGGCTGCATTGCTGTGGTTTGTTTATACGCCCCTCCTCACGGGTCTGGGAGTCCCTTGAGAATAGCAGCTCTCCTCTCTCATCCATTCAAAAATGTTAATTGAGCAACTACTGTCTGTCAGGGCCTCCCCTGGTGGCTCAATTTGTGTAAAGAATCCACCTGCAATACGGGAGACTTGGGTTCGAGCCCTAGGTTGGGAAGAACCCCTGGAGGACCACATGGCAACCCACTCTGGTATTTTTGTCTGGAGAATCCCCGTGGACAGAGCAGCCTGGTGGGTTGCAAAGAGTCAGACTCGACTGAACAACTAAGCACCCGCTGTCTGCCAGACACTGTGTCCTGTAGCAGGGAACATAACTGATGCTCTCAGAAACCTCTGAAATGATGGAGCAGGAAACAAGACATGTGAGGGAACTGAAACTAAAGGAACAGTTTTGCATCCTGTCAGTTTGCACATATGTGTGGCTTTGGATGGCGGGGGAGGGGGTGCTATTTATTGCGTGAATTCAGTTAACCACTTACAGCTCTCCAAGCTGACTCCTCATTTATCAGCTACATATGCAAATCTCTTCAAGGGAAATTCACTAAATTAACTATATTCCATTTGACTTAAATTCCTTCCCTGGGGCAAGTGTGACCTGATAGTCCATTGGATATTTATCTGTCTTGGCCCTGGTAGAGCACGCCTGGCTCCTTCCACCTCTAGGTTTCTGTAGACCATGGACACATGGAATTGCAGTTCGCCCCTGCCCCTGTTGTAACTGACCATCCCAAGCTTCCCCACTGATGCCTTTCTTCTTTCTCACGATTTAGTAGGTTCAAGTTCAGTTCTTCCCTGCAGCCTGCTATGTTGCTTACAACACTCATTGCATTGAAAGGACAGAGAAGAGAGAGAAAAAAGCCAGAAGCCTGGCTAGTGGAAAGCAAGAGAGGCAGGCAGTTTTAGCATCGTCAGCAAAGACGCAACGCTGTAAGTCACATCCTATGAGCATCCCGCAGGACTTAATTCCCTGGGCTGGTATCTGCTCAGCCCCTGGAGGCCCAGGGAAGGAGATGACAGCTTGGCAGAGGGGCCAGCTTTGGAGGGAAAGGCTGAGTCTCGTTCTGAAAGAAAACCAGGTGTTCTTGGAGGAACTCTGCCATTCAAGAAATGATAAACGTCTCCTTGGCAGAAAGCTTGTTGCAAGGGGGAGTGGTTGCTTTAGCAGAAGATCCACAATTAATAGATGTTTCTTTGAACCCAGCCCATGCGTTACAGCTACAAGCTTTCATTAAAGATCATGTTGACTCTGGTATTTGGCATTTGCTTCCTCAGGCCAGCCCAGAGCCACCAGGCTGAGGGACACTGAGGCAGCCCAAGGAGCCCACTGTCTATTTGTAATGGTCCTTACTTATCCCAAAGTGGAGACTCATGCGCAGCAATTCCAAATTTTTCCATGACTCAAAGTAGAGAGGTGCCTTCAGCAGCCTTAACTACCTAAAATTCAAGCACAGAAGACTCTAAAGGGCTATTTTGTGGCAGGATGAGCTACTGTTACATGTTAGTAACAAGAATTTGAGAGAGAGAAAGAGGTGGGGTGAGCGCGCCCAGGCCTGCTGCCTGCGGGGACCAGTGGTGAAGCCTTGGAAAATGGAAATTAAAGTTCTCCAGCTGGGCCGAGTACAGTGAGCTGGGGACCACAGCATGGAAGGGCAAGAAGGCCGTTGTAAGGCTGGTTCTTTGGAACTGCCTGGACCCTTCGCTGGCCCCTGCAGATTACCCCGTGGCAACCCCAGTGCCTTCAAGGCCTGCTTCCTGGAGGGAGAAGATGGAGAATTCGGCAAACTGAAGGGAAGCCCTTACCTCCCCGGCTCCTTCTGGCGGCCAGGTGGGAGCAGACGGCTAGCAGGCTCGGAAGCACTGACCATTTGGTTCATTAGGCAAATGCTGGCCGTGGGCCTGTCTGTAAGGTATAGTTCAGGCTGAGGCAGAAAAGAAGGAGAGACGACCTTAACAGAAGTATAGGTTACCTTTATTCAGGCAAGGAGGGGCGGCAGTCAGCCTAATGATCAGGCTGAGCACGAGACGGATCAGGGAGGCTTCATATTTAAAGGGAGGTTTGTGGAAGCGATGCGGGAAATGTTAGTCAGGTGGGAAGTTTTGGGTATTCTTTAGTTGAGATGGCATTTGTAGTTGGGCAGGGGTTGATAAGTCCCCTGGGCAGGGGTGATAAGTCCCAGATAGATACAACCGGCCTGGAGCATCAGGGCAGGACCTAAAGTTCGGTTTTGTTTTCTCCGAAGTTAGATGATTCAGCAAGTGCCTTTGAGACTGTTGTTTTCTTTTCTAGGCCCAAAGACTCCTCCCCTGTCTACCGTCCAGCCTGGGCAGGGCACCCCATGAGCGGTGACCGTCTAGTGGGGCAGCCAGGCTGGGGCAGTGGGGGAGCAGAGGCCGGGCGTGGCACCCCCAGCCCTCTTCCCTTCCCGACCAAACCTGTTACCAAATCTGTCGCCTGCGAAATCAGGGTTTGAGCCTCTCCTGGGCGTCCCCTTCCTGAACCTTGGGTCTCCAGGGCCCACGGGGTCCGGTCCTCCAGCCTCTCCAGCTTTCATCCTCCCCTCCTCCCGGAGCTCCAGACGGCCAGAAGTTCTCTGCCCATCCAGGTGTTCCCCCTCTTCTTGGGGCCTCTCCTGTCCTGTGACTTGGCCGAGACATCTTATCTGCCTGGACACCCACCCATACCCTCCGTTCCCCTCAAACCTCGAACTCCCAAGCCAAGGCCATCTCTGAGTCCCTCTCGGCCCCCACGACACCTGCTGCTGGTCTTCCCCTTTCTTCCACGGCCCTGGAAGCTCCTGCCTCCACTAATGATCTCAGGCAGATTTCCACAATAGCGTTTCAGACCCTCTGTCCCCCTTGATGTTGAGTCCCCACAGGGCAGTGGCCATATAGTATACCCCTGGTTCTCAATCTGACTGCATGTTGGAACCCTCTAAGGGGCTTTAAAAGAACCCTGAGGCCTGGGTATCAGTCTTACAGATTCTGATATAGTTGATCTGGCTGTAGCCAAGAGGGTTTTTTTTTTTTTTTAAACTTAATTTTTTAAATTGAAGTATCATTGATGTACAGTATTATGTTATAGGTGTACAATAGAGTGATTTACCCTTTTTAAAGGTTATACTCCATTTATAGTTATTATAAAACATTGGCTGCATTCCTCGTGTTATACACTCTATCCTTGTCATTTATTTCATACACAGTAGTTTTTACCTCTTGTGCCCTAACCTCTGTATTGCCCCTCTCTGCCTCCCTCTCCCAACTAGTTTATATTCACTAGTCTGTTGTACTTTTTGAGACCCTAAATGTAACTGATAGCCTACGCTAGTTGTTCTTCTCTAATTTTGTTCAGCATAACACCAAGAGGTAGGATTTTTAAGGACTCAACAGGTGATTCTAAATGCAGTCACATTCTGAGAGCATCGTTTTTATCTTCGGTGGTCTCCTGCACCTCAGGTATTTATTGCATTCAACAGACTCATCAGAACTTGGGGGCAGAGGTGGTGAACAGGCTGTAGACCAGCACTGCCCAAAGGAAATATATCTAAATTTCCAATTTTTTGTCACTACATGTAACAAAGTCAAAAGAAACAGTGAAATTAATATATCTTTTATTTAATCCATGTATGTAAAGGTATCAGGCTTCCCAGGTGATACTAGTGGTAAGGAACCCATCTGCCAGTGCAGGAGACATAAGAACCTTGGGTTCAATCCCCGGGTTGGGAAGATCTCCGGAGGAGGGCAGGGCAACCCATTCCAGTATTCTTTGCCTGGAGAATCCCTTGGATAGAGGAACCTGGTGGGCTACAGTCCATGGGGTCACAAACAGTTGGATATGACTGAAGCGACTTAGCATGGACACACACATGCAAAAGTATCATTTCAATATATAATCAATACAAAAATTATTATTGCTGCAGATGGTAGCTGCAGCCATGAAATCAGAAGATAATTGCTTCTCGGCAGGAAAAGGATGACAAGCCTAGATGGCATGTTAAAGAGTAGAGACATCACTCTGCTGGCAAAGGTCTGTATAGTCAAGGCTATGGTCTTCCCAGTGGTCAGGTACAGTTGTGAGAGCTGGACCATAAAGAAGGCAGAGTGCCAAAGAATTATGCCTTTGAACTGTGCTGCTGGAGAAGACTTCTGAGAGTCCCTTGGAGAGCAAGGAAATCAAACCAGTCAATCTTAAAGGAAATCAACCCTGAATATTCATTGGAAGGACTGATGCTGAAGCTGAAGCTCCAGTATTTTGGCCATCTGAACAGCCAGCTCTTTGGAAAAGACCATGATGCTGGGAAAGATTGAGGGCAGAAGGAGAAGAGAGCGTCAGAGGATGAGATGGCTGAGTGACATCACCAATGCAATGGACCTGAACTTGGGCAAACTTCGGGCGATGGTCAGGGACAGGGAAGCCTGGTATGTTGCAGCCCGTGGGGTCACAAAGAGTCGGATACAACTGGGCGACTAAACAACAACACCAACATTGTACATTCTTTTTTATACTAGTTCTTCAAGATCTGGTGTATATTTTACAATTACTTATAGTTCATCTCTGTTAGGGTGAGCCACATTTCAAGGGCTCAGTAGCCACGTGCAGCTAGCAACTGCCATGGGGCAGTTAGAGACCAGAGACCGATTGAATCCTGATGTTCCCATGCAGAGCTGGTCTGCAGAGCACATGCACACCATCCCGGCAGAAGGAGAGGTGCCTTCTGCGGCCACGATGAGAGAGATCTAACGCTCTCAGCCCCAAACAGCCCCTCACTCCCTTTCTAGTTAAATCACAGCATCTTCTTATCTGGCCTCACTCTCCGCTCCACCCTCTCCCACCCCTACCCCATCTGGGTCCCACATCCAAAACAAATTTCCTCCCGTCCTCAGGCTCCTGTGGGCCAGCTTTCCAGCACCCAGCTGCGGAGCTGCTGCGTTTCCTGTCCTGGTTGTTCTTTGGAGAGCTGGCTGCCAGTCCCCGCAGGAGGGGAGGCGTGGGAGGGCCAGGGCACCTGGCCCGGAGATCTGGGAGAAATCCGGAGGGTTTGGAGTGTGTTCTCTCTCCCTCTCTCTCCTTCGATTTCTCTTGCTCTCTTTCAGAGTCAAATGCTAAGCCGCTGGCCACCCCTCCCTGCCAGGCCCAAATGCCCTCCCCAACCCTCAAGAAACCCCATCAACTGAGCGAATCTCCAGGTGAGAGACACCTGGCTGTTTGCCACCCTCCCCAGGGGCAACCCGTGGTGGGGACATTTTGATGCCAAAATGTGCAGAGCTAGCAAGAACAGGACTATTATTAGGTTTTCCCCCACCATCCCAGTCACCAGCCACATGACTCAACCCTTTGATGTCACAGTGGGGGCTTCTGCTCAGCTCTCACTAATATGGTATTTCTGCAAATGCTGGCCCACTGGCACGTACTATCATTGTGTTCTCAGCGATTATCTTTTATTTCCAAAGGCAATTAATCTTCTTTGCCGTCTTTTTTCCCCTCCCTTGCATGTGGCCCATTCCCAGCCTTTGTTGCTCTTTCGAATCTGCGAATCGTTTGGGAGCATGTGGTAAATTGGCTTTTACGCCCTAAGTTTTTGCTGAAAGCTGAGACGGCAGGGATGGCTAATGAGTAATAAATTTTTTTTCAAGTGTTGTAACTCTTAGGCATGTAGCAAGAGGTTTTGCATGAAAACTTGGAGAGATTAACTGTAGATGACCCAATTTCATGGCATTATAAAGGGCTTCAGCGTGACTGATTCCGCAGCTCAATCATCAAAGATTTATTGAGGGGTCACTCTGCCTAGGGCACGTGATTGGTTCCTGGGAGGCGCCGCAGGAACAGACAACACAGCCCCTGTTTAATTGAGGAAATAAAACATAGGGTGCAGGTAGACCGAGAGAATAAAGGTGACTAGGTTGTGTGTGTTAAATGGAAGTTCAGGAGAGCAAGGTAACAGACCTCAATGCCACTGTGGGTGTCCAGGAGAGTAGGGGGTGATCAGAGAAGATCGCAGAGGAGGAGGGTGTTTGGGCTGAATGAAAAGAATAGGCTCGTTACGGTTACCAGCCAGTAACTGGCAGGAGGTTCTGTACGAGTCCAGAGGGGAGTGCCAGGCTTTACAGTGCATGCAGGTTGGAAGCTGCTCCATCTCACGCCAGAAGTGATGCTTCCAATAGCCAGGACTGTTAGGTTCTCCTTCCACCTCTGCTGCAGACATCCTCTGATGACTTTGGCCAGTTCCATAACCACCTCAGGACTCCTCCTAGGACTGACAATACTTGTCACTGTCCTTCCCTTGATCTGCCGTTCAAGAAAGATCAGAGACTGTCCGTTCATCCATCATCCACCCATCCAAACATCCATCTGTCCATCCATCCATTTATCCATAGATAGATATCCATCTATCCATAAACACATATGGCCATCCAATAATGCACCTCTCCATCCACTCATTGTCCATCTAGCCATCCACTCACCCATCCTCTTTTGCAGTCATCCACCTCTCTGTAAACCGATCGGTCCATCCATCCACCCACCCACCCATCCACCATCCATTTATCTATCCTTCCAGTAAATCAGCTGTGCACATGTTCATTCATCCAGTCCTCATTTTCTAAGGACCTACTCTGTGATGGTCATTGTAACAAGTGCTGAGAAATGCAAAGGGAAAAAAAGCATGGTTCTTGCCATCAAGACATTGCCATCAAAGATGGCAGTGATACATACACAAGTATTCAAACTCAAATGACAAAGCTGCTTCCATTTGACAGGACTAAGTAAAGACTGCTGGGTCAAAGGGAAAAGAGAGCCCTGAGTGAGTGATAACAGTGTGGACTCACCTCTGCCTGAGCATTGGCTTCATAGGGTTACAATCGTCTGTGTATCTTCTTTGTTAGACTCAAAGCTCGGGAACACAGATTCTATTATTTTCAGTACGGCCCTTAGACCCAGGCGGGAGGGACCCCTGTCCTGGGGACCCTATTCTAGGGCCTGCTCTGATGCTCTTTGACCTCTGTCCCTCTCCACAGGGGGAGGAGTCTGGGGACAAGCCCATTCAGAGTCCATGCCTCCCCCGCCTTTTAGGTCATGTGCCAGGTAGCCAGGCCCAGATGGGCCTAAGGAGGCCTCTTCCCTGTGTGGACCCTCCTGAGAGGGGGTGGTGTCCGTGCAGCCCCGAGCTAAAGTCATGGTCCAAAGGCAGCATTTGTGGGGTATGGATGGAACTTGTACAGGCAGGCTGGGCTGACCACACTCATGTGTCCACAAGGCTCCTAATAGTGTGGGACAGAGTTGGAATGGATGAGAAGGAGACAGGCTACTGGGCAGAGACAGGCTATAGGGCAGAGATACGAGTGTGCTCTTCCCAAGTCATCAATTCCAGCACAGAGCCCTAAGGTGTCCAAGAATTCTGCACTGAAACACCGACCTCCAGGTTGCTCCGGAAGTATATTTGTCAAGGAAGGAGGAGAGAATATATTTTAACTAACAGTGTTTTACAAGAATAACCTTTAGGGACTTCCCTGGTGATCCAGTGGTTGAGACTCCATGCTTTCACTGCGGGGGCCACGAGTTCGATCCCTGGTCAGGGAACTAAGATCCTGCATGCCACGAGGCTCAATCAAAAACATTTTTAAAAAACGAACAACCTTTAAATGTTTAGGCCTATATATTGTGAGTCTCCCCTTGTGGCTCAGCTGGTAAAGAATCTGCCTGCAATGTGGGAGACCTGGGTTTGATCCCTGGGTTGGGAAGATCCCCTGGAGAAGAGAAAGGCTACCCACTCCAGTATTCTGTCCTGGAGAATTCCATAGACTGTATATAGCCCATGGGGTGGCAAAGAGTCGGACACGACTGAGCGACTTTCACTTTCTAGTGTCTTGACCAGGTCCTAGGAATGTTAGGGACAGGACCGCACACCCTGTTTGTGGTTGAATCATAAGTTCCTAAGCACACACGACAACTAAAGGTAGTACATGATTTTGGACTGGATTCTGAACTAGAGGAAAAAGCGCTGTAAGAGATATAATTGAAACAATGGAGAAAATTGGAATATGGACTGTAGATTAGATAATAGCATTCTATCAATGTTAAATTCCTGAATTTGAGAACTATGCTGTGGTGCCTAAGAGAATATCCTCGTTCTTAGAAAATATAAGGGAAAGTATAAAGGATACAGGAACTGATACCCACGACCTTTCTCAAATTATTCAGAGAAAACAAAAAGATGCTGATAACAAAAGACTTCCAAAATGTTAAAAACGGATGATTAGGGGTAAAGGGTATGTGGAAGTCCTTTGTATCCTTGTAACTTTCAACTGCAAACTTGAAATCATTTCAAAATCAAAACTTTGAGAACAAAATGGCGCAATGCCTTGCACAGAGGAAGGATTTAGTCAGTGTTGGCTGGGGTGATATTTCGAGGCCAAGAGAAGAGTTCTGTGACTTTCTAGCTAGTGCGGATTATAAAGCCTCCCACCATTCCTCTGCTGAGCTTGGCTCTGTGGGACTCCCCAGGGCCAAGATGCTGCACACGTGGGTGCCGTGTGTCCCATGAGTTTGGATTGCCTCCACCTTACACAGAAGGACCTCAGCTAGCACGGCCTTCAGAGTAAGGGCATCCAAGGAGGAGAGTTTTAATGTTACCCGCTGCTGAAAAAAGTCACTCCTCGTTTGAATTGGACCAGCAGGTGTAGCATTTTGTACCATAAAACCATGTTTCCCTTGAAAATGAACTTTTCCCCTGGAGAGCCAGGGATCCATACGTGCGCTCCCTGACCCCTGTGTCCCCTGATGAACAGCAGGACTCTGGAAGGGCCACAGAGATGGTGCTGTTCTCAGAGAAAGGAGCTGGAGCCCCCATCTCTCCGCCCGCACAAGCCGCAGGCCCAGCGGATGTGGGTTTCCCCTCTCTGCTCCGGAACTCGGCGTGGCCTTCCTGCTGTATCACATCCACCGGTGTTGTTGCTGACCTGTGGCCAGGACCCCCACCTGGGCCAGTGTTGATGCCGAGACTCCTCTGGGTCACGCCGTCAGTGTTGCCCTGGCACCACGCGCCGTGGCTGCCCGAACCGTTGGAGGAGACGCTCGGAGGGCTGCTCCCACTCTTGGCTCTCCCCATGGAAATTCCCGGCTACTTCAGAGCAGCAGGCAGGCTGGCTGCCCGCCGGGCCGCTTAGCACAGCACCTTCCTGCCCAGGGAGCCCTTCATGTCGGGAGCTGGTCCTTCACCTTTGCTTTCTCCGAGGCTGCGGTGGGAGTGGGCATCCATGTTCTCCTCGTCCAGGCCTGGAAGTCCCATACCAGGGCAGGAACCATCCAGAGGGCTGAGACCACCAGCTCCTGGAGGTCCTCTCTGTAAACTGGCCACCCCCAGCTTGTGAAAAGCCGGGGCCAGAGTAACCAAACAGACCTTCAAGAGCCTTGGATAGGATTCTGTTTATAAAACCTAGGGACTGTTCCCAGCCTACATGAAGGCCTTCCAGAAACTGTCCCCACTGTTCCCATCTCTCTCACCCCTCTGCCTGAGAGCCTACCCAAGGGTCCTGCCTGCACGGCCCCCACACCCAGCAGGCACCTGATATGTAGTTGCTGAGTACGTCCATCCATCCATTCCAGCCAGGATGGATGCTTTCTGCCCCTCCAAGGCTCCTTCGGAGTCCAGATCCAGCCCTCCCCCCATGTGAAGATTTCTCCAAGTTCCTCCCCCAGGAACTGCTCCCTGTTTTGACCCAGACACAGTCATCTGAACTCCTGGTCTGCCACACAGCACATACTTCTTCTCATTCATTGATTTTAGCAAACACATAGTTGGCTCATAATTACCAGAGCAATGAAGGGAAAAATTTTCCCGGTTCCTGCTTTCAGAGAAGCGCCCACAGCATGATTATAGAGTAATGGTTAATTTAATGTTAACTTGGTTGGGTCACAGTGCCTAGATATGTGGTCCAACATTATTCTAGAGGTTTCTGAGAGTTTTTTTTTTTTAATGAGCTTTACATTTAATTGGTGAACAATGTGCAAAGTGGGCTTCCCTGGTGGCTCAGATGGTAAAGAATCTGCCAGAAGTGCAGGAGCCCCAGGTTCAATCTCTGAGTTGGGAAGATTCCCTGGAGAAGGGAATGGCTACCCACTCCAGTATTTTTTCCTGGAGAATCCCATGGACAGAGGAGACTCTCAGGCTACAGTCCGTGGGGTCACAAAGAGTTGGACATGACTGACAGACTTTCACTTCATTTTTTGGGTAAAGCAGATTGCCCTCCACAATGCAGGGGGTTCTCATCCAATTAGTTGAAGACCTAAAGAGAACAAAGATTACTTCCTCGGTCCAAAAGGGATTCTGCCAGCAGACAACTTTCAGATGTGAACCTCAATGTTAGCTCATCCTAGGTCTCCAGCCTGAGGGCCCACCTTACAAATTTTAGACTTGCAAGTTTCCATTATTTTGTGAGCCAGTTTCTTAAAGTAAATCTCTCTAAACACACACAAATACACATCTTATTGGTTCTCTAGAGAAGCCTGACTAATACAATGAGGGAGCCAGGTCAACCAGCAGAAATGGCCCAATATGAAAAGTAGGGGCAATACAAAGTCCCTTCAGAGCAGAGGCCCCCCTGACCCAGCTGGGAGTCAGGGACAGCTTCACAGAGAAGGAACTCCAAACCAAGTCCAGAGGAACACCTTGCTATCTTGCCTAGGTACGAGCTGCTTCCAGAAGGAGAGTTTCTTTGCTCCCTGGAGGGCCCTGCATGGAGCCCTGTAACGCAGGATGCCCGTGGTCATTTTTGATGACAGCTGATCACTTCTGTAGCCAAATTATTTAGTCCATGTTATTTCCTACCCTGCTTTAAACAGACATGGAAGGCAACTAGCCTGCCTGTGGTCATCATTTGAATCCACTGTGCAAGGGCAATCAGAAATGCCTTTGTAAGCCCTCTAGGACTTCCTCACCAGGCACCCTCAGTGGGAGGTCAAGGAACTTCAGAAGACCATTCATCCAAACGTGTCATCCTTCTTTCCTTCCCACTCACAGTCCCAAGTCTAGGTCCCTCTTCAAGGCTGCTTCCCTCTCACTGACCTGAATCAGGCCTGAACAAATGGGCCCAAGTGACATCATGAAGTGAAGATGCACTTGTTCTTCTAATTTAAATCCCCAGAGTGGTCCTGCTTCCAGTCTGTCCCAAGATATGAACCTTCGGTTTTTTCTTCAGTCCTGTGAGCAACTCTATCCTTCCAGATAATCCTCTGAATCAGTTGGAGCTGGGTTCTGTTGCTTGCAAAGTCCTTTTTAAAAATATTTAATTAATTAATTTATTTGGCTGCCTTGGGTCTTCGTTGTGGTGTGCCGGCTTCTCTCCAGCTGTGGTGCTCCGGAGTATATAGGCTCAGTAATTGTGGCGTGTGGGCTCAGTGGCCCCACAGCATATGGGATCTTAGTTCCCCAACCAGAGATCAAACCCTTGTCCGCTGCATTAGCAGGCAGATTCTTAACCACTGGATCACCAGGGAAGTCATGCAACCAAGGAATCTGGTTGACTTTTCTTCGTGGACAGGGACAAGGGATGACATAGGGTAAGGGAACCTCTTGTATACTGAAGATTCCTCCAGGCCTGGAAATGTGGCAAACTTCATATTGCGTGGATTCAAATGTGCACATTCCCTCAACATAAGCACGGTTTAACATGAAAAAAATTGTCATGATTTGACCTCACCTGTCAATCACAGAGCCAACTGAAGGTATGTGAATATCAACCCTAGTAGGGTCAGCGGCTTAGACAGAAATCCCTGAGATAACAAGGAGCAGTCTTTTGGGAAAAGCTGCCTTTTACCAGGATGAGGACTTTGAGAAATACTGTGTCTCCAACAGGCACAGAGAATAATGCAGTGTGGAAAAACATAGATGGACAACTCCTGATTAGAAGATAACCGAGAAGAATAAGACTCTGAATGAGAAGATTTAGGAATTTTTTTGCCTGTTCAATTCTTACTTAAATTTCTCATTTCGTCAAGAATGCAATAGACTGGTATTTGATTTTAAAAATTCTTCTTTCAAGTAAGTCTAAAAGAATTCTCTCAATAAGTATAAAATAAACATTCTAAGCCAAGAATTGGCAACGTTTTCCTACAAAGGACCAGATAGTAAATATTTCAGACTTTGTGGGCCATTCTCTGTTACAATTCAATTGTTGTAGCACAAAAGCCATTACAGACAACATGTAAACAAATGGGCAAACTGTGTTCCTATATGTGTCAATATCCTATAATTATTTGTGGACACCGAAAACTGAATTTCAAAAAATTTCCCAGTGAAATTTGAAAAGTGAAAAAGTGAAAAGTGAAAAATGACACTTTTATTGTGTTTTATTGTGTTTTGGGGAACTATTTACAAATATCAAAGCCATTCTTAGTTCATGAACTTTACAGACATAGATGGCAGGTTGAGAGTTTGCCCACCCCTGTTGTAAGCAATGAGAAAGCATTGTGTCATGTGCTAAATGACATTTTTCCTTAGTTCACTTATGGTTCAATAATCATTACCTTAGAGTCAGTTACATAAGATTTTCAGCAATCCTATGAAGTAGGGGACATTCCCAGATGGTGACAACAAGCCATGGAGAGGTTTCGTTGCTCAAGATCAAGCAGCTAGTAGGAGGCAGGATTCGTCTGGTTAACTTAAAAAAAAAAAGTTCTTTAATGATGGCAAGTCAGATGTTATAACTGATATTATGTCTATAGGTAAAACCTGGAATGGATCTAGGGACTCTGGCTGCTTGTCATTTGAATCTGCCTCATACATACAGGAGATCATAGGAATTTGGGTCTAGATTTTCTGATTGGGGGCTGATGGCGTCGTGCCAAGACTGACACCTATTTTGGAGGGATGGAAAGCAAGGAGATCAAACCAGTCAATCCTAAAGGAAATCAACCCTGAATATGCATTGGAAGGACTGATACTAAAGCTGAAACTCCAAAGCTTTGGCCACCTGATGTGAAGAACTGACTCATTTGAAAAGACCCTGATGCTGGGAAAGATTGAAGGCGGGAGGAGAAGGGGACGACAGAGGATGAGATGGTTGGATGGCATCACTGACTCAATGGACAAGAGTTTGAGCAAACTCCAGGAAACAGTGAAGGACAGGGAAGCCTGGCATGCTACAGTCCATGGGGTAACAAAGAGTCGGACATGACTGAGCGACTGAACAACAACAAAAACGTTCCTAAGAGTGATCAGGCTCACTGCCCTATCCACCTCTTGATATAAAGAAGTACATTTTTATGCAGACAAGAAAAATGCAGATAACACACATAGCGTTAAGACTTATACATGTAACGGGCCTCAGCCTGGTCTGTGCACACACTCCTGTTTCTATAACACGGGCAGGGAATCGGCTGCCCCCGGAGGCCTCAAGGAGCAGAGATGTAGAGAGAGCCCTGTGGTCGATGAATCAGGGGCTGGCATGGCCCGATGGCCCCAGAGCCACAGAAGGAATTAACAAGTGTTCTGCTTCATTCTTTCAGGCTCTGCGCTTCGGACAGGCCTCCTGGACCGGCCATCAAATGAAATCTGCAAACGGGCTTCCAGAATCAATAATCCACAAAAATCTATCCAGCCTGCAAATTCTCCCTTGGTCTCCTTGACACTCACCAGTGCCTCCTTCTCTCCACATACGCACTTTCCTCCCCTGCCCCACCTCCCACGCTCTGGCACTGCTGGGCAGGCAGGGCAGGCCTTGGTGGGCTGGCAGGTCAAGTCACAGCTCCAAACACAGGGGCCTATGAAGTGATTCCAGGAGTGAGTGGCAAAAAAAGACCGACCTACTGCCTCTCCATGGGAAAAGCTCCTGGCACGCTTATTCCCGTGGCTGCCCTAACCGGGACACTGCCTTCCTTCACCTTCGGATATGGCCCTGGAGTGCTGACCGTCTACCAAAGACTGTCTGGGTCTTGCTTTATATTGTTAATAGTCATCATTTACTGAGCAACTGCACGTTCTCTGAACGTCAGAACCGTTTCTTCCTCTCCCCTTTTCTCATGCTGCAGGTGCTGTTTAGTTGATAACTCATGACTGACGCTTTGTGACTCCACAGACTGCAGCCTGCCAGGCCACGGAGTTTGAAAGCCAATCTGAACCACTGTGTTAAGTTAGAAACATGGCCTTTGTCACGTTACCGGGACTGTTTCTCATTAGAAGCGCCAACCCCTCACCCCGCTCCCCTATCAAAGACAAGTTCATGTCACCAGGTGAAGCCACTCTCAGTTTTAAAGAGATTTATTGATTCACTTTCGCCTGCACCGGGCCTTCGTTGCTGCACTCAGCCTTCCTCTAGCTGTGGGGCTGGGGCTCTAGGCCCGTGGGCTTCAGTACTTGCCGCACGTGGGCTCAGTAGTTGTGACGATTGGGCTTAGTTGCGCCTTGGCATCTGGGATCTTCCCAGACCAGGGATTGAACCCATGCCTCTGGCCTTGCAAGGTGGATTCTTAACCACTGGACTACCAGGGAAGCCCAAGCTGCATATTTCTAATCTGGTGGGCAAGTGGAAATGTTCACGCAGAGAATGCAAAGCCTGTGGCATTGTTTACGGGAAACTGAGACACACTTGTGATTATGCACTGCGATTCTTGCTTGGAGAATCCCATGGACAGAGGAGCCTGGAGGGCTACAGTCCATGGGGTCATAGAGAGTCGGACACGACTAAAGCGACTTGGCCCAGCACTGCATACGGCACTAATTGCCGAATGACTTGCTGTGGTTGGAGCAGAGCCAACGAAACCAACTCTAGAGACACAGGAAACCATCCATCCTGTCCCTTACCTCGAGGGAGCTGTAGATGTGCAAACGTGGCTTTATAAGGACACACCTCTATTCCATCTGGCCAATCTGACTTGAAAGCTACTTATGAAATTCTAACCAAGTTTGTGTTGGTTTGGCATCTGCTTGTGCTATGAGAAGACATCAACAGTAAATTTTCTGATGAAAGTGGCTCTGGAATGTCCTTAAAAGAATTCCAGAAATTCACAGATACTTTAAAATGTCACATTTCATAATAAATCAGTCGTTCTAAACTAACTGTCCATGTTATTCAATCTCAAGTAAAGATTTGAAAACCAATGGCTCCAGCTGTTGGCAGACCCAAGGACATTCAGAGATTAAATGGGGGCACGTGGAAGCTAGCCCTGGAACTGGAGTGCATTGTGGGGAGCACCAGGACAGTGAGTCCGCTGCTCTGGCCCCCCTCTCAGATCTGACCCCACTTGAAAGGGGGATGGAAGAAACACGATCAGCAAAGCAGGCAGGACCTGCCTGGTGTCCAGTGAGGAGAACTAGACAGGGCAGTGTCTCAGAGGAGTGAGGGATTGCTGGGATCTGGACTTTCATGTGGGAGGTGGAGGAATGGGGGAGCTAGGACGAGAGGAGAAGGGATCACAGAGGCCCTTGTGGGGGGTACGGTGGGCAGACAGACTTGGATGCTGCAGCCTATTTGCCTGAAGAGCAGATAAGGATGAGGAGGGACGTGTAAGTTGGGCTCAGGGTGTGGGGTTTTAAAAATTTTTTTATTTATCTAATTAATTATTTTGGTGGTGCTGGGTCTTCGTTGCTGGGCATGGGCTTTCTCTAGTTGTGTCAAGTGAGGGTTATTCTCTAGTTGTGGAGCATGGATGGGCTCAGCAGCTGCACAACCTATGGCCTTGGTTGCCCCTGGGGCACGTGGAATCTTCCTGGACCAGGGACTGAACCTGTGTCCTCTGCATTGGCAGCAGGATTCTTAACCACTGGGCCACCACAGAAGTCCTGGTTGTAGGGGATTTAAAACCAGGTGACGGGATTTGGATTTTTATTTGGGGTGCAGATGGAGCAGGGTTTTAGGGGCCCACCCTGCCCCTACTTGCCCCTCTCCTTGGTTTTTTCCATCTTGGTACTGCTATCTACCTAGTTGCTAAGGCCGCAAACCAGGAAGTAGCCTGAATTCCTCTCTCTGAGCCTTCCCAACCCTGCTTTGCCTTCTGCAGTCCATCAGAAGTCCTGTCATCTTTGCTTTCAAAAGACATTCCAAATCCAACCACCTTTCATTCCCTCTCCGGCTCTCTCTGTTCCAAACCTCCATTGTTTCTTGGCTGCGGGAATACAATGGCTCCTTCGCTGACTTCCAGCTGCCCAGCTCCTTACCCAGCTCACAGAGTCCTGTGGCCTGGCCAACGCCCTTGGTCCACGTCTATCCCCGCACTGGCCTCCTCCAGCCTCGCGTCAACAGGCCCGTCTCAGGCCTAAGCTCAGGGCCTTTTCATCGGCAGTGGCCTCTGCCCAGGTCATCCTTCCCACAGCTCTTTGTACTGCTCATATTTTCACTGAGGCCTCTGTTCAAATATGTTGCCCAACCCCCGCAGAAGCCCTTCCTGATTGCGCCACCAACCCTCCTCCCCCAACCCAGTTACTTTCTTCATAGTAGCTGTCGAGATGTGGAATTACATTATTTATTCATTTGTGCACATGTTCTTTCTGTCTTGTTCCCTGGAGTGTAGCTCTGTGGGGTGTTCGTTTGGTCTTGTTCATTGTCAGACACCTACATCCTAGAGGTGGGCCGACCCCAGGGGCTCCTTGGGCCATCTGGTGACCTTCTCAGAACAGTGTTTTTAAATGCATAAAAAAACCCACAGAAGATTACAAAGAAAACCAAGAATATTGGAAGTTCCCTGGCAAACCAGTGGTTAGGACTGGGCACTTTCACTGCCGTGGCCTCGGGTTCAGTCCCTGGTGGGGAACTAAGATCCCGCAAGCTATGTGGCCAAACAACCAACAATAAGAATATTAAAATATAATTGAAATAGTTATCCTAATATTAAAAACGTATGTGTGAGTGCTCAGTCATGTGTAACTCTTTGCAACCCCATGGACTGTAGCCTGCTAGGCTACTCCGTTCATAGGATTCTCCAGGCAAAATTACCGGAATAGGTTGCCATTTCCTTCTCCAAGATAACTTCCCAACCCAGGGATTCAACCCATGTCTCCTGCACTGGCAGGCAGATTCTTTATTACTGAGCCACCAGGGAAGCCAAAAATGTATAGCATAGTGAAAATGTATACAAAAATGTATCCCAGTAGTAAAAATGTGTATAACATACTTACTTCTTTATGAATATATTAAATAATGAAATTCAATATGAGTGTATTAACTACTGCAATAAATACAGTTCAAGGTAATGATGAGGGTAAATGCTATTTTACAACATCTGCAACAATTATAATGTGATATGAAACTGAGCTTTCTATTGGTGACAAATGTCTAATAGTACTACTATGTTTTTTTCATTCATTGTTGATGGAAATGTTGAATATCACCTCTAGGTTAGTGAAATGAAAGATTTCATTTTTTCCAATCTAAGTTCACACAATTTGTGAATTCAGAGACCCCAGGGGTAGACACTCTGTAGTAGGTACTAAAGAATAATTTGCTGGAGAAACAAATAGATGAGACGAGAAAGGTTTGGAGCAGATGAGCATGAGTACACTTCAGAAAAGATTTATATTGCTTTGGGGAGCCAGACTCTGTGCTACGTACTGGGTACACCTAGATGGGGAAGACACAGCCCCACCCATGAGAAGTGTCCAGTCCAGCTGGACGAAACAATCGTACATAAGCAGAAAATTTCACTATAGCATGGTCCAAGGTTCAAAACATCTTGTACCAAGGTACTGAGTCCACACAGGGGCTGCAGAGAGAGCAATTCCTGGGCTGAATGCTGGAGAATAAAATACACTCATCCAGACAAAGGAGGGGTTGGAAGTGTGTTCTAGCCCACTCTAGCCCCAGCATGGGCGGAGTTCAGAGTTTTGAGGAGGTGGGGGGCATGCGAGAGCAAAATGCATACGGAAAGAAGGGGGAGATTCCTTCCTTCCTTCCACAGATATTTGTTGAGCACCTGCTCAGCCCCAAGCCCTGTTCCAGGAACTGGGAATTCTGTGCTCCATGAGGTACATTCTCCATTTCCAATGAGGTAGTATTCCGATGAGAGTCAGACAACAAACAAGTATTTACTGTAGTGTCCAACAGTGCCAAGTTCTGAGGAGAACAGAACAGGAGGTAAGGCTAAGGTGCCCGTAAGTAGGAAAGCCACATTCAGAAGCTTTGGGAGGTGATGGGGGACACTGGGGATGCAGAGAGATGTTGCTACCACCAAACTATCTCCCTCCAAAATCCCTATGTTGAGGCCCTTACTCCCAGTGTGACTATTTAAAGATGGGCCTTTAAAAATGTAATTACGGTTAAGAGCTTGTGCTCAGTCTCGTCCAACTCTTTGGGACCCTACAGACTGTAGTCTGCCAGGCTCCTCTGTCAGTAGGATTTTGCCAGCACGAATACTGGAGTGGGTTACCTTTTCCTCCTCCAGGGGATCTTCCCACCCCACTGAAGGTAGATTTTTTGCCGCTGAGCCACCAGGGATAGTAATTATGGGTAAGGGTGGGGCCCTAATCCGAGAGAACTGGTGTACCTATGAGCAGAGAAAGGACACCAAAGATGAGCTCAGAGGACAGAGAGAAAGTGCCATCTGCAACCCAGGGGGAACCAAAGCTGCCAACGCCTTGACCTTGGACTTCAGCCTCCAGAGCAGTGAGACGGTACACATGGAATGAGGGGTGTTAAGGAGTACATCGGGCTGGGGAGTGGTGTAGACGCGGGTTAAGGAGGTGGGCGGGTGGGCAGGTTTCAGAGGTGATGACTATGTACAGCAAGACCCTGGCCTGGCCCGGGTCACTAGCCACTGAGGCTGCATGACACTAGATTACTTCCACCCCACATTTCCACGCAGACTAGGAAGTGGGGGAAGGGAGGTCATTGTCCTGAGACTTCCTCTCTTTGGCCGTAGGGGCCCTATTGTTCTCACACAAAGGGGCAGTGACCGGTCGGGTTTTTTTTTTTTTTTTTCTGCAGCGACTGGTGCCGGTGGGAGAGGCTGTCTCCTCACCCTGTATCCTGCCACGTGGGGTACCAGCTGACGCGAGGCCTCTGAGCGCCCCAGTAGCAGCAGAGGAGGGGGCCCGGAGCTTGTACCTGAAACATAGACGAGGCATTGATGGGCTTTGGGGCGGGTGGGGAGGCCTAGGACAGAGCCGGACGTCACCAGGCTGGCACAGGCTGCTTCTCTGGGCTTTGGTCCTGTCATCATCCCAGTCCTTCCTCCCTCCCTTCCCTTCTCTCTCTCTCTGCCGCCGTCTCCTCCTACTCCCCTTCCTCTCCTTCTAGGCTGTGCAGCAGATGCCTACTGCTCTGCATCTCCCCTCTGTCCCCGGCTCGAGCCCTGAGCCCTCCCCAGCTCCTCTCTGGCTGGTGCTCACAGCCTAGCACCCTGCACTCCTTGTCCTCAGCTGCGTGCCTGCCTCCTCTGCTTTCCCTCCCTCCCCTCATCAAAATGTACCTGCTCTGCGTCCCAGCACCCTTAGCATCCTGTTGAGATGGACGGGCTTGGGGCTTGGCCCAAGAACTTGTTTACTGAGCCAGTTGTCTGGTTGAGCTGAGCTCATCTGGGCCGATGCAGCCACTGGAGTCGGTGACGTCCTTGCCTTCTCCCTCTCATGTCATGTTGGCATAATCAGGGGTCTTCCTGGCCCTTATTCCTGCAGCGGCAGGAGGATGCCTGTGCTTTTCTGTCTGCCCTGATCCTCTCCAGGCTGAGTGTCCTGGCTTTCCTGGAGATTCAGCTGGTCTGGATCGTTCAGCCCAGTTGGCCAGGATGGGGTGGACATTATACTCTGGCCTGGACCTCTTGTTCTGGGCACTGCCTCCGCCTCACACCTGTGTGTGTCTCTTACCTACCAGCCCCTTTCCACTTTCCTGTGTTAATCAATAGTCTGATAAACGAGTTCATACCAAGGCTATGGCTCCTAGTTTCATGAAGTCTCTTCATTTTTAAAAACTTTTTTTATTGGAGTAGTTGCTTTATGCTGCTGTGTCAGTTTCTGCTGTAGAGCAAGCTGAATCAGCCTCACATATACATATTGTTCAGTTGCTAAGTCATGTCCAGCTCTTTGCAGCCCCATGGACTGCAGCACGCCAGGCTTCCCTGTCCTGCACTATCTCCCAGAGTTTGTTCAAGTTCACATCTATTGACTCAGTGATGCTATCTAACTATCCCATCCTCTGCCACCCTCTCTGCTCCTTTTCCTTCCAATCTTTCCCAGCTTCGGGGTCTTTTCCAGTGAGCTGGCTCTTCACATCAGGTGGCCAAAGGATTGGTGCTTCAGCTTTAGCATCAGTCCTTCCAATGAATACTCAGGGTTGACTTCCTTTAGGGTTGACTGGTTTGGTTTCCTTTAGGATGGACTGGTTGGATCTCCTTGCAGTCTAAGGGACTCTCATGAGTCTTCTCCAGAACCACAATTCAAAAGCATTAATTCTTCGGCACTCAGCCTTTTTTACGGTACAACTCTCACATCTGTACATGACTACTGGAAAAACATAGCTTTGCCTATACAGACTTTTGTTGGCAAAGTGATGTCTTTGCTTTTTAATACACCGTCTAAGTTTGTCATAGACGTATACACATGCCCTCCCTTCTTTGGATTTCCTTCCCATTTAGGTCACTGAGTGGAGTCCCCTGTGGTATACGATAGATTCTCATTAGTTATCAGTTTTATATATAGTAGTGTACATGCAGGCTTCCCAGGTGGTGCTGATGGTAAAGAAACCGCAGGCCCATTCAGGAGACGTAAGAGACACAAACGGGTTAGATCTCGGGGTCGGGAAGATCCCCTGGAGGAGGGCACGGCAACCCACTCCAGCATTCTTGCCTGGAGAATGCCACGGACAGGGGAGCCTGGTGGGCCACAGTCCATGGCTACAGTCCATGGAGACGACTGAAGTGACTCAGCACGCTTGCACAGTGTACGTACACCCCGGTGTTCATTGCAGCACTGTTTACAACAGCCAGGACATGAGAGCAACCTAAGTGTCCATTGGCAGAGCCTCTACAGGTGACACCACCTGGGGGAACAATGCAGGCCGCAAAAGAGTGGCACTTCAGGAGGATGGGCGGGTGGGTTGAGTGGCTCCATGTGAAAACCCTGGGCTGCCCTCAGCAGAGCCCTGTCTTCTTTAATTAGCATAGAGTGGTTTCTCCTGCTTGTTCGCCAGTGAAGGTGTGAGTGGGGAAGTGCAGAGTGATGAAGCCACGTGTTCGCACGTGTGTGTCAACTGTTCATCGCTGAGATCAGAAGGTAAGTTCCACAAGGGGAGAGATTTCTGTGCACTTTGTTCTGTTTCTGCAGCGTCTGCGAGAGTACATGGCCCAGGACTGGCACCCCAGATGCTTTTTGAGTTAGTGAATGCATCAGAGTCCCAGAGCCTGGCATGGGAGGCTGGGGCTGGACCAAATGTCTTCTTGGGGTCCACTAAGGGCTGAGGTCCACTTGTGTAGGTTTCATCTACAGTCATTAATAGGACTGCTCTTGGTTCTCTGCTTTACAGCAAACCTACTGTTTTCATTACGGAGAGTGTTCAGGTGCCTTTCATAGTTCCTGCTGCATTTGATCCTTATACTCGCCTGTGAAGGACATGGAACCAATGCTATTACCTTCACTCTACAGAGGGGGAAACTGAGGCTTGGGGACACGAGATGTCTTCTCAAGGTCACACCCAGAAGCCCACGGCCTTTCTTCCATCCTTCCTGCCTCAGGGGTGTCCGAACACAAGGTCATGAGTTACTAAGGAGGGTGCTGGTAAGGGGCTTAGGGGGAGGCTTCTAGGAGCCAAAGCCAGGAAGCCTTTTCATCCAAAAAAGACAAACATGCTTTTCAATTCCAATGCATGGCCTCTGGCCCTTTTTATTTCATTTTCTCTTTTTATTGATGAAATTCACATAAAAATAACCGCTTTTTAAAACATACATTTCAGCAGCATTAAATACATTTGCAATGTTGTGCTATTTAAGTTCCAAGATATTTTCATCATCCCAAAAGAAAACCCTGCCCCATGAGTGCTCAGTCCCTACTCCCCTCCCTTGGCCCCTGACAACAAGTAACTGGCTTTCCATCTCTATGGATTTACCTGTTTTGGGTGTTTGGATATTGTTTGTTGTTGTTATGGTTTAGTTGCTAAGTCGTGTCTGACTCTTTTGTGCCCCCATGGACTGTAGCCGCCAGGCTCCTCTGTCCATGGGATTTCCCAGGCAAGAATACTGGAGAGGGTTGCCATTTCCTTCCCCAGGGCATCTGTTGTATAAACAGGACCAACTAATTTTCAGTCTTTGTTGCCTGGCTTTTTTCACTTAGTATAATGTTTCCAAGCCCTCAGAGCAGGTGTCGGGACTTCCTTCCTTTCTATGACTGACTAATATTCCTCTGCGTGGACCACACATTCCGGTTATCCAGTCTGGCGGCATTTTAGAAAGGTTGTGTGAAGAAGTTTCACTTTCCTGGGACGTCACATCCCGTGCGGATGCCCTGAGGTGTGGCTCTTGACCATGGTCTGGTTGAAGCTCTTTTCCCTCTGCAGGAGCCCAGTGAATGGTCACGTCCCTCAGGGACACTGAGAACCCCCCGAGGAGACAAAGTGAGGGTCAGGAGTGGGTGAAGATCCCATTTGACCACACGCCCAGTGAACCCGAATGAAACTGGACCTGAGAGGCCCGTAGGGGGTCAGCCCCAGGGATGGAGGGGGAGGCAGTTTTCTGCTTGGCCCGGCTACAGATTCAACTAGGGAAGACCTTTTCTCATAGGGCTTCCCGTCCCCATCTTTTTGCAGAGGAAATGGGGCCTGGGTCCCTGCTGCCTTTCACATCCCAGGTTCTTATTTTTAATATTTATTTATTTATTTTGGCTCTGCCAAGTCTTAGCTGTAGTACTTGGGATCTTCTATCTTTGTTGTAAAATGCAGGATCTTTGGTTGTGGCGTGCAAACTCTTAGTTGTGGCGTGTGGGATCTGGTTCCCTGACCAGAGGTTGAACCCAGCTTCCTGCATAGGGGGTGTGGAGTCTTAGCCATTGGGCCACCTTCGTTGGAAGTCCCTCATTCAAGGTTCTAATCTGTTCTCCATGGTTAGTGTCCAGCTTTGAGTCCCAGGTTGTTATTCCCAATACCTGCCATGGGGAACTCTTCAGTGTTCATTAGAACCTTCCTTAGGTTCTATGCATGGGCTTTCCAGGTGGAACTAGTGCTAAAGAACCCACTTGCCAATGCAGGAGACATAAGAAACCCAGGTTTGATCCCTGGGTTGGGAAGATCCCCTGGAAGAGGGAATGGCAACTCACTCCAGTATTCTTGCCTGGAGAATCCCACGGACAGAGGAGACTGGCAGACTACAGTCCATAGAGTCGCAAAGAGTCAGACACGACTGAAGCGACTTAGTCTGCATGTTCTACACACTGACTTCAGCACGAACCATCTTGGGGTCATGGGTTCACAAACGAGAGTTCCTGGGGCAATTCTCTGAGTTAATTGCATAAAGTTTCTGGTTAATGGTAAATTTTCAATAACTCTTGCTGTGAAGGCTATGATAATCATGATGATAATGATTTAGATTAAAATTTAGTGCTTTGGAAAAAGCAGTACAGAAATGTGATCAGCTTGTTTTGTCTGCTGGGTGGACTGTCCCAGTTTCCCTGCATGGGTTGGAGATGGGAACTGGGTACCTGTCTGGTACGTAGTCAAGCATCACCAAATGCAGCTGCTTGGATGCGAATCACAGCGTTCACGCCTCCGTGTCAGCCCCAGACATGAAGAGCAGTTGGGCTCTGATCACCGGTTTGGGGTCCATATTTAAGAAGATTCAAACCAGAGACAGCGCTTCCTCTGCGCCCCTCCCCCCACATCCTGTTCCCTAGTGGCTTTGAGGATGGAGCCAACTTCTCAAACGATATCACACCAGGAGCTGACTGCAACCTTGGATGGTTTGGCTGGAACCCAACAAGTGTCATAAACTGGCATTTCTTGAACTTTCATGTGCCCGCTAACCAACCTTGTAAGCTGTTAGAGGCCCATTTGGCAAATGTGGGTGGAGCCTGGGTCTCCGTGTTTCTAACAAGCTCCCAGGTGGGGGTGCTGGGTCCTTGGGCCACCCCTGGGGGAGTGAGGCCCTAAGTGTTTAATTCCCGGCCTGGTCTCTGTATGCGTGTGTGTGCGCGCTAGGCTAGGCATTCACGGGAGCTTCTAGAAAATTCCTAACAGGGTTTCTCCACCATTCCTCTGGTACGGAAGCCTCATTCCTTGATGACATTAGGAGAGGGAGCCTCGGCAGAAGAGGCCAGCCTGGCTGACAAGGGAAGGGCCGTGGCCTTGCTGCGCTAACGGCCAGTGACCCGGTGCACAAGGTACTCTGTGGTCAATTCAGCCTGCTGGTCTCGGCCTGAGGTCACCTCTCTTGCCCACCCCGGGCACAGGCAGGCTGCTTGGGGCACTCGGCCGCTTGACATGGGGGTCAAGCCCAGAGCTCTGAGGGGGTGGACTGGGATGGTGGGACTTTGGGGCTCTCATGCTGCCTTTGGTCTCCGCTCACAGTCAGACGGCAGCGGTCCATGTGACTTTGGGCTGCACCGTGCTACAGGGGCCAAGGACAGGGACCAGTTCCCCCACCCCTGGCTCCCCAGCTGGTGCTCCAGTGTCTCCTGGAGGGCGGATGCGTTGCTGAGACCATGACTGCACTAAGGCATCTGGAATAGTCTCAACACAGAAGAGAATGTGCCCCCCAACCCCGAGAGAAGAAGGGCAGGAGCGCCCCACCTGCCCTGGCCCAGCGGTGGTGACGCTCTGTTCGCTGTCACCCCCCCTTGCTCCATTGGCAGCCACCAGGCCTTGGAGTGCAGTGCTGCCTCGTAATTTATGGGGCACCAGTTTCCTCCAGGACACGGGGTGGAGAGCCAGAAATCATGTATTTTGTTCTTTCCCTCTCTTTCAAGGGGAAGAGCAATGCTCTTGGAAAAGGAATCAATGTGTGTCCCATATGGATTTCATAAATTTCAGACACACCTCGTAGGGCGAGATGTGACCAAGCTGCCACTGGAAAGTTTAAAATGTGAGTCGGGGCGGGGGCGGTGGCTAGCGGTCAGCGGTGGAGAGAACCACTTTGAAGCATCTTTCAGAGCTCCTGTTCTTCACACGCAGGGCAGACGGGCCAGGGCCAGGGGCTGCCGGGTGGTCGGGACGGGGTGCAGATTCCAGGACACAGCTAGTGGAGGTACTGGGGGAGACGCTGGCCCCCCGTGGTGCCTCCTTGGTTGCTGGGAGAGAGAGAAGGAGGCACTCAAGGGAAGGCCGATGGGGAATGAAATGAGGGGTTTCTTCTCAGAGCAGGAGAGGAGGGTGGGGAGTGGGAGGAATCACCTCTGAGAAGAAGCTAGCTGTCACCAAGACTCCTCTCTGGAATGAGGGCTTCACAGGCCTGTGGACTCAGTTAGTCCTCAAAGGATCACGCAGTGGAGATCTTTTATGCCCATGTTACAGACTCAGAAGCGGAGGCTCCTTTAACAGATGCAGACGTTTAAAGCCACGGTGTGGCGCCTAGGAGACAGAGATGTGTGCCTACCTCCCAGGCACACATCTGTAAGCAGGCCACAGTGTACCAAGGCCTCCAGCTGATTCAGGGGCACGCTGGGGGAGAGCTGTGTGGCCGGGGTTGCGTGGTGGTGACCATTTCTCTAGAAAGGACCATATTGGCTTTCAGAGCAGCAACATAGCATCTGTGAACGTTCGGTAGAGAAAAATAGCGCAAGATGACCTTCTAGAAGCATCCCGTGGATTCTGTGGGCACCCAATTTCTCAGCACGGAGTGAGGACCGGAAGAGTTTTACAACTGCTTGGAATTAGCACGTGCAGACAGTGCCTATTATCTTCCTGTTGACAGTGGATGGGGAGTCAAGGTCCCCCTGCTTTCAAACAGAATCAGGACAAGCTGATTGGCTAATTTTCCCATGAAGACCTTTGTCTGTAAAAGATTTTGTTGACTCAAGGCTTTCAGAGATGCCTCATCTGGATCTACTGCTATACAAAACTTGAGCTAGAACATAAATATTGAATCAACGGTGGATGTTTATTGAGTGCTTACTATGGGCCAGAGATTTTTTGAATGTGGTTTACATGTCTTGCCTCCCACATCCTCACAATGAGCCTATAAGGCAGGGACTGTCTTTATCGTTACGTTATGAATGGGGACGCTGAGGCCCAGAGAGGCTCAGAAACGTGCCCTTGCTCACACAACCAGGAAGTGCTGCAGCCAAGATATGAACCCAGACAGATTGGTTGGTTTGCTTTTTAAAACTATTTCAGAAAATTTCAAACACATAGAAAAGTAGAGAGAATTGCACAGTGAACCCCTGTGTGTCCCTCACCCACTTCAACCATGATCAACATTCTGTCATCTTGTTTTATCTTTCTTTCCCACACTTGTTGTTTTCTGGAATATTTCACTCCTGGGTATCACATCATTTCACCTGTAAATACTTTAGTGGGTTTATGTAACAGATAAGGACCTCTCGGTTTTTATATGACAATAATGCTATAACCCTCCCCTGTAATTCCTTTATACCATCTAATACTCAGTCCAGTTTCAGTTTTCCCTGACTCCCCCCAGAATGTCCTTTTGCAGTTTTGTGTATGCTGAGTTGCTTCGGTCGTGTCCGACCCTTTTGTCTCCCGTGGCTTCTGCGTTGGCAGGGTGGATACTTTACCACTGAGCCACCTGGGAAGCCTCCTTTTGCAGTTAGTCTGTTTGAATCATGGTGTGACCACCTAACATTGCAATTTGGTTGATGCTTCTTGTCTTCTAACCTGTAACTGTTGTCCGCTCCCCTTCTCATGTCATTTATTGGTGAAATATTCTGGATTTCGCTGTTTATATCTTGGTGGTGTCTGTCGTTTAACGTGTTCCTCTGCCCCTTATGGTTGTGGTTTAGTCACTGAGTCATCCAAATCTTTGCAACCCCATGGACTATAGCCCACCAGGCTCTCAAACCATCTCTCCAAGAAAAGAAAGAGATTAGATAAAATTCAGTCTTTTTACTAATACTCTTAAATTTGGAGAGAAACAGGATCTCTAGCAGAGTAGACAAGAGTAAGTGTTATTTAGTCGCTCAGTTCTGTCTGACTCTTTGCAACCCCATGGACCACAGCACACCAGGCTCTACTGACCTCCACTATCCCTGGGAGTTTGTTCAAACTCATGTCCATTGAGTTGGCGATGCTATCAAACCATCTTATCCTCTGCCTCCCACCTATCCTTTTGCCTTCAATCTTTCCCAGCATCAGGGTCTTTTCCAATGAGTCAGCTCTTCGCATTAAGCTGAAACTCCAATACTTTGGCAACATCATCCCTTCCAATGAATATTCAGGGTTGATTTCCTTTAGGATTGACTACAGCCCTGAGAAAGGATTCCTTGAATTTGGAAGGCCCTAAATGTCACCTTGAAACCTTGGGGGAGAGTAGGAGTTGCCAAGGATCACAGCCATGCAGGAAGCCAACAAGCACAGAAGTGCGATACAGCCTTGGCTGGTGGGAGTGGACCTTGATTTATGACATGGAGTGGCACCCCAGAAGAGGGAGCAGAGCCCTGGTTTCCAAGAGAAGGCTACTGGCCATGCTCCCTATCCCACAACCCAGCTCCTTCCCGATATCTGTGTCATCAGACTACAGAAGAGTGAAGCGTTTAGTAAAATAAACCACAACACAGCTTACAGGATAGTGAGCCTCAGATAATGTGAAAAGGGGGTCAAGGAAAACTCCCCTGCTATTCAGAGGAAATACAGTGTTGCTCTCGTTAAACTTGAACAAGGTAAGATACAGTGTGGCCATCATGCAAGCTCATTATAGAAAACAATGACAACAAATGGAAGAAAAGGAGCAGAGCTGGGAAAAGAAAAAATAGATGAAGGGCCTGTCTTGAGTGAAAACCTATTCCAGGAACTATTTATGAACATTCCGGATAATAGAACTTAATAAGACTATAAATGCAGTACAACAAGACCTTAAAAGTAAGATGATATACAATAATAGAATGAGATTTTAAAGAATTTCAGAGCACAGGAAACACACTAAGTTTAAAAAGACCGTGTTGATGACTTTAATAGATTAGAAGTAAGGAATAATAAAGGCACCACTGGAAATCAAATTACTGACAAGGAAGAATTACTGAAATTATTCATGATAAATACATAGGAAAAAAGGCAAAAGATTAAAGTAGGTAGGAGGAGACATGGTAATAAAGGACAAAGATGATCCAATATAATGATAAATAATGTCTCTGAATCAGGGACCCAACAAATGAAATAGGAAAAGCACCACTCAGAGAGAGAAATCATCAGAAATAAAGTCAAACCTGCAGATCCAAAGGGCATAGGAAAAAAAATATGTTAGTACTGACATTAAGCTGCATCCTGGTTAAGATATTGAACTTGGAGGGTAAACAAAGACTTCTCAGATGTTCAGGCAGAAGCAGCCTACAAGGGGAAAAAAGTCAGGTGTCCCAGACTTACTAAGACAATGGCGCAATGTCTTGAGTGCTCTGAAGGAAAGAAAGCAAAATCCAAAAATATTAAACCAACACAAGTTGTTGTTTAAGCAGAAAAGCAGCAGGCAGACACTGGAAAGAGTCTTTGCTGCAGATATTTTTGCCCAGTCTTGTTTGTGTATATGTTTTTATCATCAAAATAATCTGTTTTCTTTATAAAAACACAGTTATTGCAGAAAATCAGATAATGTAGAGAAAAAAAAAAAAAAAAAAAAAAACAACAGCAATGTACAATTCCACCTATTCCAAACCAACTTCTATTAACACCTTGGAGTACACATTTCCAGATGATTTTCTATATAGATACCAGTTGGGATTTTTTTTTTTTTACACAAATGTCACAGTACCATACTGTTTTTGCAATACGGTATGCTTTTCTTCACCTAATTTACTGTGAACATCTTTCCATGTCATTAAATTTTTTCCTAAAGTGTAATGATCATGTACTGTTTTATGATTTGGCTCTTTATTTTTCAGTTAATTCACTCTTGACCCTTTAGATAGTTTCCTGTCTTTCACTATTATAATCCATAATGCAGTGAATGTGCTTTATAAATACATTTTTGTGCACACCCATAATAGTTTCCATGTAAAGTTGCTGGGACCAAAGCTAACGATATTTTTAAAAGACGTTTGACATATATCAAAATCTGCCATCTAGGAAACTTGACCAAATTTCAGTCCCACCAGAATTTTGGGCTGTTAAAAAGGCATCCTGTTGGTTTCTTAAATCTTCTGATTGGCGAAAAATTGTGTCTGAAAGTTGATTATGTTTTCACATCCTTTGATTACTAGGGAGATTGATTTTTTTAAGTATATATGAGTCTTTTATATTTCTTCATTTTCATGTTTTTTTTTTTTTTTTCCATAAAAAAAAAAAGTGGGCATCTGTTTCTTCTTGTCCTGGAAGAGCTGTTTATGTCGTAAATATTCAGTTCAGTTCAGTTCAGTTCAGTCGCTCAGTCGTGTTCGACTCTTTGTGACCCCATGAATTGCAGCACGCCAGGCCTCCCTGTCCATCATCAACTCCCGGAGCTTACTCAAACTCATGTCCATCGAGTAGGTGATGCCATCCAGCCATCTCATCTTCTGTCATCCCCTTCTCCTCCTGCCCCCAATCCCTCCCAGCATCAGGGTCATTTTCAACGAGTCGACTCTTTGCATGAGGTGACCAAAGTACTGGAGTTTCAGCTTCAGCATCAGTCCTTCCAATGAACACCCAGGACTGATCTCCTTTAGGATGGACTGGTTTGATCTCCTTGCAGTCCAAGGGACTCTCAAGAGTCTTCTCCAACACCACAGTTAGTAGCCCTATATTACAGATTTTCTGAATCACTTTCCTGATGTGACATTTAATTTTTAAAATCATCCTCTCATCTGTTTTCCTTCTTTTTTAAATTATGAAAATATTATAACACATTTACAGGAGGCTTGAAAAATATAGAATGAAATTTACATAGAGTTCCACTATATATGGGACATTTAATGTGATTATGGTCTTCTCTATATAGAAATTTTATTCTTCTTCCTACCACCAAATCTGTCAAAATTCTCCTTAAAAAAACAAGGAAGTATACAGTATAATAAACATGTTTCCGTTTAATTACCACGGAAATGGAAACGCTCAAGCACTTGACCTTGCAGATTTGACCCTCCAGCCCTGCTCTTTGTGTTGAGGTTTTAGATCATCTGGTTCCACAGCAGTTTGCCTTCATCTCTCCCAGCACCAGGTTGTTGATGACCTGCCCTGATCCATTTCTCTTTTCTGGGGCACCTGCGGCTCACCAAGACCCTGTGGATGGAGAGACCAGAGATGAGCCCTGTGCCTTGGGCACCAGAGCTCTATGCCAATCTGGTGGAGCTGCCAGCAGGTACCAACCTGAGTGCTGCAGAGGCAGCCCTTCCCCACGGGGCTGCCTGTCGACATTCCTACAGACAGGAGGTATGGGCTTGGGCTGCTGGGGGATGTGACTCTGGATCCAGACTCTGTCCCTGGGAGACCCGATGGGGGGCAGGGTGACATTCTGGTGTCACCTTGAAACCTTGGGGGAGAGTAGGAGTTGCCAAGGATCACAGCCATGCTGGAAGCCAACAAGCCCAGACATGTGATACAGCCTTTGCTGGTGGGAGTGGGCCTTGATTTATGCCATGGAGTGGCACCCCAGAAGAGGGAGCTGAGCCCTGGTTTCCATGAGTGTTGGAGAACTCTGGGGATCTGCTGAGAGCCCTGGACCAAAAGAATGACCTGGGCCCCTGCATGGACGGCGAGGTATGAAGAAGCTTGGTCATGAGGAATGAAGCAACATCCTAGGTCCAGAAACCAGGGGTGGTTAAGTTGTGGCATGTGGGCTCAGCAGTCACGATGCACAGGCTTGTCACCTCATGATATGTGAGATCTTAGTTCCCAGACCAGGGATCGAACCCAGATTCTTAACCACTGGGCCTCCAGGGTAGTCCCTCCCGACCATGTCCACCTTATCACTACCGGATTAGCAGCTGCTACTGTTGCTTTCCTTCTTCCCGTCATTTTGTTGATAAAGACGACTTCATCGATCATGTACTTCATCCAAGTTGGAAGTTACGATGAACTGGAATCACTGAAGAAATGGAGCTTCCCCAGCCATTCATTTTTGTCCCCAAATTGAGTCTGTTGTAAATAAGGATTCTTGGTTACAAATTAAGAAAACCTGATCCAAAATTATATATAATCTGTAGGCTTTCCTGAGGCTCAAGCTCCAGGCAGGAGCTTACAATAGTACTTCCTTATCAGTTTCCATAGGACCAGCCAGGACTGTCAGTCATATGTGATGCAATAGTTAAATGAAAATGGAAAGCTTGTGTTTTGCTTGAGCAGAGGCCCCGGGGGACACTTTGCTCCAGGGATCCACTTTATAATGTCGCAGAGGGAAGCTTACTCCCTCCAAACTGTGGAGGCCGTGCCAAGACCCCAGGAACAAGCACTCTCCAGTTAGGGACTTGCCATCTCAACTCCTGGGGTGGGCAGTTGTGAAAAGGAACGAGTCTGGAAGACATGGCAAAAGACAGACATGCCTCAGCCCCTGCCCTGGGGTCTCTGTTTCCAGCTTTTGAAAATGAACCCCAACTATTTATTTTCCTGCATGTGAGCTCGATGTGCCCTTCTCGCCAGCACTGACCTAGAAGATTGGGCTGTCCGACTACATTCACAGTTCAGCTCAGGGAGTCAGCGTGCTCTGGTCACTGCGCAGGCGTGGGTGTGACTGACCCCCACCCTCCAAGCGGGCCCCCCCAGCAGCATCCTGCCAGCAGGGGTGACTCGAAGGAAAGCCCACGTGTGCGAGTTCTGGAGAGAAGAAAGACAGGGGAAAGGCTGGGTTTGCTGGGAAGCCAGTACTGTAAACCCGAGATCCCCTCGGCCACCAGAAAGGAACAGAAGAGCATTTGTTATTCTTTTAAACGTGTCTTTTAAGCATCTGGCAAGTCATTGTACATAAAAGTAATGCATGTTCCAATGAAAAGAAGGCTTGAGTGAATAAAGCTGCCTATTCACTGTCTGGCCCGGTGTGTTTGACTTGAATGACAGTCAGAAGGACGAGTGCGTACTTGACATTTCTTCTCAAGCCCGAGCGTCTAAAGAGTTGCCAATGGTCTCCAGGAGGGGCAGCTGGGAGAGACCTCAGTGTGTTCCCCAGCAACAAAGTAACTTCTGACTCACTCCCCATGGAACCACTTTGGGGGAAAAACTCAGGGTTCTGAACTTTACTTCTCTGTTCTGGTGGCCAAGCTGGGGGAGGGGGGGGAGGTGCAGATTCCCAGCTGCCAGTTTAAGTCAGGCCACTTGCTGTGTTACTATGGGCAGGTTGCTAGGCCTCTCTGTGCCTTAGTTTAAGGCCTGGCAAAGAACAGATGGTCAGACCTGCATTTGTGAAAACCTCCTTTAGATCAGGGGTTGGCAAACTATGGCCCACAGGTCAAACCTAGCTTCTGTGTGGCAGGTGAGGTAAGAAAGATTTTACATTTTTAAATCATTGAAAAAGTCCAGGGCTTCCCTGGTGGCTCAGTGGTAAAGAATTCGCCTGCCAAGGCAGGAGACACAGGTTCGATCCCTGATCTAGGAAGATCCCACATGCCACAGAGCAACCAAGCCCATGTGCCACGACTACTGAGCCCACGTGCTGCAACTACTGAACCTTCATGCCCTAGAGCCCATGCTCTGTAGCCACTATGAGAAGCCCACCCACAGTAACTAGAGAGTAGCCCCTGTTCCCCTCACTGCAACGAAAGAAAAGCCTGAGGAGCAACAAAGACACGACACAGCCAAAAATCAATCAACCAATAAAGTTATTTTTTTAAAAAGTCCAAAGAAGAATAATATTTTGTGATGTGCAAAAATTGTCTGAAATTCATATTACACTCAGTGAAATAAGCCAGACACAAAGGGATGAATGTTATATGATTCCACTTATACGAGGCACCTCAAGCCGTCAGACTTATGGAGACAGAGAGATGCAGGGCTGTTGCCAGGGGCTGGGGGAGGGGAGTGGTGAGTTACTGTCGAGTTTGGGTGGAGTTTCAGTTTGGGACGATGGAAAAATTCTGGAGCTGGATGGTGGTATGGTTGCACAACAGTGGGAATGTACTCCAGGCTACTGAACCGTGCACTTAAAAATGGTAAATACAAGAATTTCCCTGGCAGTCCAGTGGTTGACTGCACGTCCAAGGCTGGGGATGCAGGTTCGATCCCTGGTCAGGGAACTAAGAGCCCACATACCACGCAGCACGGCCACAAAAAAGAAAAAAGAAAAAGAAAAAAGAAAAAAACTGGTGAAAACGGTCAATTGATGTTGTGTCTATTTACCACCACAAAACAGTTATGTAAAATTCAAATTTCAGTGTCCATAAATTCAAGTTCTATTGGAACACAATCACACACAGTCACTTCTGGATCTTTTATGGCTCTTTTTGCTATGACTGAACAGCTGAAAAGTGGCACCAGAGATCATATGGCTCACAAAACCTAAATTATTTCTACCTGGGCTTTTGCAGAAAAATTTTGCCGAGCCCTGGGTTAGAGACATAAAATCTGCTGCTTTTTATCAAGGGTTGGGGGCACAGCTCTGTGTCAGAACACTAACTCACAAGCTGTATCTCCCCCTATTCAAACGTCTCTGAATTCAGAGTGTCATTCATGGAGGCAGAATGCTGAGACAGAAAGAGATGGTGACACTGCGGGCCTGGCTCTGCCATGAATGGTCTGGGTGACTTGGGACAAGTCCTTCTTTTCTCAGGACCACAGCCTACTTAGAGGGTGGGTGTGCATGTGCACCCGGGGTTTGTCCCTAGTCAGAGCCACTTCAGAGCTGTTTTATAGTGGATTGCTTACGGCACTAACTAACTAGAAAGCTGAGCACCGAAGAATTGATGCTTTTGAACTGTGGCATTGGAGAAGACTCTTGAGAGTCCCTTGGACTGCAAGGAGATCCAATCAGTCCATCCTAAAGGAGATCAACCTGAATATTCATTGGAAGGACTGATGCTGAAGCTGAAACTCCAATACTTTGGCCACCTGATGTGAAGAACTGACTCATTTGAAAAGACCCTGATGCTGGGAATGATTGAAAGCGGGAGGAGAAAGGGAAGACAGAGGATGAGATGGTTGTATGGCATCACCGACTCAACGAACATGAGTTTGAGCAAGCTCTGGGAGTTGGTGATGGACCAACGGGGAGGCCTGGCGTGCTGCAGTCTGTGGGGTAGAAAAGAGTCGGACACGACTGAGCAACCGAACTGAACTGAACTGAGTTACAGCACTACCCTATGCCTCAGTTTTCCTTCTGTAATTGGGGATAATAGTAACCTACCTCTAGGGTTTTTTTTGAATTCATTGATTTTTTATTGGCATGTAATTGCTTTACAATGAAGTGAATCAGCTATATGTATTCATATATCCCCTCCCTCTTGAATGTGCCTCCCATGTCCCCCCTCCCCGCTCCCGTCGCACCCCTCTAGGTCATCACGGAGCACCGAACTGAGCTTCCTGTGCTTCATTGCAGGTTCCCACTAGCTATCTATGTTACACATGGTACTCTATATGCGTGGAGAAGGAAATGGCACCCCACTCCAGTACTCTTGCCTGGAAAATCCCATGGACAGAGGAGCCTGGTAGGCTGCAGCCCATGGGCTCGCGAAGAGTTGGACAAGACTGAGTGACTTCACTTTCACTTTTCACTTTCATGCATTGGAGGAGGAAATGGCAACCCATTCCAGTGTTCTTGCCTGGAGAATCCCAGGGACAGTGGAGCCTGGTGGGCTGCCGTCTATGGGGTCGCACAGAGTCGGACAAGACTGAAGCGATTTAGCAGCAGCAGCAGTGTACATACGTCCTTCATAATCTCCCAGTTTAACCCACCCTCCCCTCCCTCTCTGTGTCCACATGTCCATTCTCTATGTCTGTGTCTACACCTAGAATTTAAAAAATAGTTGCGTGTTGTTTGGGATAATAAGTTCTGAAGATAGGTGAATGTGCTTGGATTCTTTTTACTGGATGACACCCAGGTGGCCGAAATACAGCTTCTGCCTCCCATAGTCCTACCCAGGTCTTCTTCTGAAAGACTCAGGAAGCAGTCAGGCCCAAATGACCCTGCATAATGAGCTTAGAATGTAGAGCTAAAGTGAGATCCTTGTTTGATTTCTTCTAGTACCATGAGCAAATAGTTTCCTTTAGAGATGATTAAGAACATTACTGCTGCATAATTAATTGTCTTAAAGCCAGTTCTTGCAAAGCAGCGACTTACTATTTTTAGTGAGCTTTCCCAGTCTCTTCATTTTGTTTCCAAAATAACTGAGCTACAGATAAGTTATAAGGAGTGACTGGTTCATTGCTTGAAGAGGCTTGCACTGTCTTATGGAAACCTGTGCAGCGCTCCAAACCGTCGTTTCTAACAGTCAGAACAGCAGGGAGGCGGTCAAGTTTCGTTAAGATTTCTCGTCCCGGTCAGCTTTATCTCTGGTTTTTAAAACCGCCGTAGAAAAATGTTTATAGAGAAGGGCAGTTGCAGCCTAACCTTGATGTACTGTTACCCGGAAGCCCTCATGCGTGGAAACTGACCAAAATGCACGGTAGCGCTGAGATGTGGGGTGGACGATGGAATAGACTCGCTACAAACTGCACTGCACATGCAAAACGGCAGCCCAGATTTTAGCCTCAGAGGTTTGCCCCCGTCTGGGACCATCCACTGAAATAGTCAGGCTGTAACTTAATTCTGTAAATCAGCGTTCTGTGGAAAGAGAGGTTTTCAGCTGGGGGGGTCTCTGAGCGTCCGTCTCTCCACAGCCCGGCTTGGAAGTGTTGTGCGCCTTTTGCCTTCGTCAGAACCTTAAAGATGGAATTGAGAGCTGGGAAACTTTAGCCTGTTTAAAAGAAACTCAGTCCATATGTGGACCCCTGACAAGACCCAGGGTGTGCTGGAGATTCAAAAATATGTGATGATCACACTTTGTGTGGGACTTGGGAGGGGGGAAGTGGAGGAAACGGGATAATTTTTTTAGCAAGTGAAGGCATGTGTCGGGCATGGATCTCAAAAAGATTCTGTAAACACAGTTTTACAAGCAGTGGACTAAACAGACTCATCTGGGGGAGGGGAGGGGGGCAGAAAACGTGGTTGTAAAAGATTCTGTTCTAGATGATACTTGTATCTTTTGTAACTGTGGTGTTTTGATTGCCCATAGTCACCAGGCAAGAGCAGAGGAACTGGGGAAAGTGGTAGAAATTTGGGAGGACTGAGTTGATAAAAAGCATGTGACATAAGCAGTCAGGCAGGGTTTGGGTTTGGTGCCATATATGCAGTGGTGAGCTATAAATGTTAAACCACTGGTTCTCCAAGAAAAAAAAAGAAGCCCTGATTTATAGTCTGCTGATTTCTGTGGTGCAAATATTCCCACCATGGCCAAGGCCAAGTTCAAGCCAGCCAAGTGAATTCCCTGGACATGGCCTTGGCAACAGGAGCACAGAGTTGACTCCTGTAAGTCAGGCAGAGCCGGCTCCCTCACATGTGTGAGATAAATGGTGATTCTCCAGGATTTAAGAGAGAAATGCAAGCCTGCACAAGGAAGAAAGACCGGGAGGAGGAAACAGATTAGGTATAAACTAAGCTCAGTTATTTAGGAGGAAATGTCACCTATTGCTTTGCACTGAAGGTAGGTCATTTCAGCAGGGATGTGTGGAGCCCTTTCTGAGAATTTTTTTTTCTTAAACATTTTTAAACATTATTTATTTATTTGGCTGTGGCAGGTCTCAGTTGCTCAGGATCTTCGGTCTTCATTGTGGCAGATGGGCTCTGGTTCTCTGACCAAGGATCGAACCTGGTCCCCTGCATTGGGAGCACAGAGTCTTAGCCATTGGACCATCAGGGAAGTCCCTGAGAATTTTCATGTCTTGAAAATTGGGAAAGATGGGTCCCTGGTGGTTCTTGTTGGATTGTCAGCAGTGTGATGGATGCTGAGAATGAAGACCTTCAGCATACTTCTGTGTGAGAGGCAACGTAATACTGTTGTGGGCAACATCCCTTTCTACAGAGCGCAGTCTTTTACAAACAGGAACAGGTAATTATATGACAACAGAGACGGATGTGGGAGCGAAGGTGGGAGCGAAGGGAAAGAGTAGTGAATTGTCACCGGAATGCCTGTGTCGTGCATGGATAATCAGGATGATCACTGAGCTCTGAAACTCACCAAAAGAAGATGGGTGAACTAAAAAATGTAAGTTGTTGATTTCACAAACGACATCAGCATGCTGACCAGCACTCGTGCTGTTACAGACCACGAACCTTACACTTCAGTGGAAGAGAGTCTGGGAGATGCCTGCAGTCCCTGCATCTGAACATACTGCTATGTGGACTTGGGCAAGGTTCTTAACTTCTCTGAGGTTCACTGTTGTCCTTTGCAAAATGAGATCTTGCCGAAACACAATGACAGAGACCAGCACCTCCCAGCTTTGCTGTTGTTCTTGAGGACAAGGAATTAGCACCTGCAGTGTGACCCTGAACCTGGGGTCTGCTATGAGGTCATGTCACTTCAGGTCATTCTTAACCTCCCCAGGGCTCCCTAGCTCAATAGCTTCATGTGTCAAAGAAGTAGGTTGGATTTGATGATCTGTAAAGACCTCACGTATTAGATAGGAACAGCCAGGGTGACCAGATGCCCTCGCTTGCCTGGACAGTCTTGGTTGATGCCTGCTCTTGTGGTGTAATTGTTATAGGTCCATATTCACTTCTAAACATGTCCCTGTTTGGGCAATATGGTCACCTCTTAATAGCTAACATTTTTCAAGTACCTATGACTTACCAAATAGTGAGTTATGTAAATGTGATTTAATTTAATCATTTTACTGGCATTTAATCAGTTAAGCTGACGAAGACACAAACGTAGAGAACTTAAGGTCGCACCAAAAATGACAAACAGAACTGAGACCCAGACCCAGATCCTAGATCTTCCTGAAGCCAGTGTCTCCAGCCTTCTTAGCCAGCATGCTTGACTACACCCATGTTGTTTAGTCACTCAACAAATAGTTACAGAGTGCCCATTATTCTATTCTAGTCTTGTGGTTCAGAAGAGAGTTCCAGAAACAAGTTCAAAAAGCCGTGCATGTGAAGTTGGTTATTGCTAATAAGTAAAAGCATCATTAATTAGGCCCGTGCCCAGCACGCACTGGAAGATTTTGTGCATGTGTGGTACATACGAGGCCCATCTAGACCTCAAGGAAGCTTGCAGTAAATGAGCTTTGCCTTTTCAACTTGATGCTTTGGGGAGGCCCAAATAATGTGAAACGTTAGCTTAAGCAAAGCACCAATTAAGTAAGTGTGTTTGGTGCGGGGCATGTTCCAGCTTGATAATTGTTCTTTATCGCACCCAGATGTGGGTCAGATTCCCAAAGATGCCCAATCCAGATGCCAAAGAAAATCAGGGAGACCTACCAGGGGCTTAAAGAAACAGCACCACTTTTCAGGCACAACTGGATGGCTCAACCAGGGACATGGGGACTTTGAGAGAAAGGGAAAAAATAAGAGATCCTGAAGATCAGTAAGAGGATGAAGATGAGAGGTGGGGAGATTAGTTCTGTGCTCACGCATAGCTTGTGTATCAGGCACTATTCCAGACATCAATTTTGCACCATGTTTATACAGGTCTTCTCTATGACTCCCCATCGCTGTCTTTCTAACTGCTGCAGATTCATTTCCGCTGCACTAAGTTCCTAGAACTATATGCCATGGCTGACTCTCAGCCACCTTTGTTCAAATTCCCAGTGAAGGGTTCTGGTCTATTTCCAGGCTGGGTAAACCATCCAGGCTTCTAGATCTGACTGCTCCTTATGTTAATGAAGTCCATTTCCTCTGGGGGAAAAGCAGAGTAGGTGATGTTGGCTTCTGCACAGTTGGGCCACCAGGGCCAAGAGGCTGGATGCTTGACAGTGATGTAGCTAGGGCTTGAGTGCCATGGAGTCCAAACTAGTGCTCTTTACATAGTAGCCTGGGGGGCCCAGGGACTGAATACAGCTCTCAGTCTCGGGAATAAAAAGAGACAGATCCAAGGAGAATAAAATGTCTGGTATAGAGATGTGTCTCGTGGCTTCAGTCCACACAAACCAGTCCATCACATATCTTCCTTCCATGGTTCAGCTGTCCATCCACACCACACACCTAGCTGGAACAGAATATTTTTCAGGGAAAGGTAAATTTATTTGCTTAAGTTTCATGGTGGTCTTGGTAGTTGATGGAGGCCCCTCTGAGCTCTCCTACAGCCCCTGTGCTGGACAAGGACAAGTCACTTGGTTAGGGTTGCAGGGAGCGCTCTGTGTTCTGTGGTCCCTGGACCAGCTGTACTGGCATCATTTGGAAGCCAGGCAGAAATGCAGCATCTCAGGCCCCAGAACAGCTGAATCAGATTCTGCATTTTTACAAGCAGGCACTCCATGAGCACACCAAAGTTTCAGAGGCTCTGCTGGGCAAGTGGAGACCTGCTCAGACTGTGGCTGCCCACTTAGGTGATTGGGGCTCAGAGGATGACAAGGACAAGGCCTCCCAGGTACTCTTAACTTTCATCACTTTATTTCCCTCCTTGTTCCGATCTGTAATTGTTGTGTTTATTTATTCACTTGCTTATTGCTTTGTCTCCTCCAGAAAGTACATTTTATGGGGCAGCAAAGATATTATCCTGTTTAATGCTGGATCATTAGTGCCCTTGGACTCATTGGAAGAGACCCTGATCCTGGGAAAGATTGAAGGCGGGAGGAGAAGGGGACGACTGAGGATGAGATGGTTGGATGGCATCACCAATTTGATGGACATGAGCCTGAGCAAGCTCTGGGACTTGGTGATGGACAGGGAAGCCTGGCGTGCTGCAGTCCATGGGGTCGCAAAGTGCTGGACACGACTGAGCCACTGAACTGAACTGAACTAGGGCCCTTGGGACAGCCCTGCACAGGGCAGATGCACAAAAACTATCAGCCGGTTGCCTAGTTGGTTGGTTGAATGAATGATTATGGAGAGTGAGGACTAAAGAAGAAAGAGAAGGTGGATTGGCTGATGTTCCCTAAAGCATGTCTCATTGACTACACTCACCTGTGAACTGTTTGTCACTATTTGTCGCAAAGTTCCATTAGTAGAAATGTGTGACATTAACAGGTTGATTGTAAATGATGTAGACCTGTCAGAGGGATCCTTCAGTCTCCCAGTGCTGAGTGCTTGTCACGTTGGTTTCAGCAGGGAAACCCTTGGTAAGTGAAGTCTGATGTGGAAACCCAACCTTGATGACCCATGTAACTGGGTGTTCAGTGCCCTGGGATTCCAGATCAGGGGACGTGGGCACACCCAGCGGCCACCTGGCCCCGCAGTGGGTGCCCTACTCGGATGCAGGGTCTTGCTTCTCAGGCTCTGCTGGGGGCTGGCCGGGACACACCCTTGCCTCAAGCCTTGTTCTGATCCTTGCCTTCTTTGGAACACAGCCCAAAGTTCTCCTGCTCCTCCCTTCATCTTTTAAAAATATATTTTAAAAATATTTGACTTCGCTGGGTCTTAGCTGTGGCCCTTGGGATCTTCTCTTTTCGTTGTGGGACCTTTTTAGTTGCGACATGTGGGATCTTTAGTTATAGGGTGCGAACTCTTAGTTGCGGCGTGTGGGATCTAGTTTCCTGGCCAGGGATGGAACTCAGGCCCCCTGCACTGGGAGTGCGGAGGAGTCTTAGCCTCTAGACTTCCAGGGAAGTCCCACCCCTCCGCTTTCATGATGGGGCTCCATGGTCAGGGATGTGCCAAAACCAATCCCACTCTCCTGATGGAGGGGGGCACAGAGTGAGACAGGCAGAGGAGCCTGCCCCAGCCACAGAGGGTGAGCTTGGGGCTTCCCTAGTGGCTCAGTTGGAAAAGAATCTGCCTGAAATGCAGGAGACCTGAGGTCCATCCCTGGTTGGGAAGACCCCCTGAAGGAGGGAATGGCAACCCACTCTAGTATTTTTGCTGGAAGAATCCCATGGACAGAGGAGCCTGGCGGGCTACAGTCTATGGGGTCGCACAGAGTTGGATGCAACTGAGGGACTAACGCATAAATAAACAGGCGACAGCAGAATCGTCCCTAGGTCAGCAGTGAGGCTGGGAGACCAGCACTTGCTCCCCAGGAGGAACATTCCCTGCCTGATGCTGCTCCTTGTTGCTTCTGAAAAGAACTGCTGAGTGAGGGAACATGGTTAGCCAGTCGGTCCTTTCCCCACCCAATCTGCAGATGAGAAAACTGCAACCAGAGAAGGGCCGTGATCTGCCTTCAGCTGCCAGTGGCTGAGCTGGGGCAGCTCTTCCTTCACCTCCTGGGCCGGCCCTGGCTTTCAGCAAAAGAAAAATATGAAGCATGGATGAGCGCTATACAGACTGGGGGTTTGGGTCCCCTCCACCTCAAATTCATATGCGGAAACTTAATTCCCAGGTGATGTTAGGAGGTGGAGCCTTTGGGACGTGACCAGGTCATGAGGGTGGGGTCCCTGTGAATGAGATTAGTGCCTTTATGAAAGAGACCCCAGGGGGTCTCCTCCCTCGTGAGTGTGAGGAGCTGGGTAGGGGGTGGGGGGGGGGTGGGTGTGAATGAGAGGGGAGGCAGCAGGTCCAGATGTCCTTCTGGGAGCAGGACCCTGGTGGCCTCTGCTGCCTGGGTACGTGGAGTGGGAGGGGTTAGGCAGGGCCTACGGTTAGTGCTGAAGGGGACAATTCAGGTAAAACAACCCTTGGAGACCCCTGGAGAAGGATTTGGAGGCTGCCCTGCTTCTGTAAGTCCTCCACTGCCATGCTGTCCTCAGAGGCTGGAGCTGGTCTCTACTGCTTTGAGCATCAGAGAGAGTGGTCAGTTTGTGTCTCTGAGCCATGTTGCCAGGAGAAGAAGGGGGTTCACTTCAGGACCAAGAGGTGCTGACACTGTGATGCTCGCTTAGGATGGTGATGGAAGGAGTGGTGTTACATGCCTGTTACCTCAGGCCTGAGATGTCGGGGCATGTGGCCTGAGCCACTGAAACCGTATCCCCTCCGTTCTTTCTCCTCTTCTCACTTTTTCTCTCTCTTTTCTGACCCTGCTCCCTGCTCCCCCTACCCCGTTTCCCAACTAGAAACCCTGAACCCTAAGTTATCATAGGGCTAGGATGCAGCTCCCCTGAATGGTAGGAAGAGCCTCCATCTGGGAATTGGACCCAGACCCTGGGTCTATGTCTGTCGCCACTAGGTAAGACCTTGACCAAGTCACCCAAGACACCTCTGGGTTTCTGTTTCCTGAACCCTAGCCTCTGTGCGCCCTGGACTCTATGCCCCTTGAAGGCAGCTGTCAGGCTTGGCATCAGGACCAGGACTAGGTCCTGCTCCAGGACTAGCGGATTGTCAATCTTCTGATCCACCAACAAGTGAATGAATGAAAGAATGAATGAAAGAGTGGCTGCCCTGTGGGTCTTCTGGGGGACCACCGTGGGAACAGGCTTTGTGAACTGGCACCGTGAGGATAAGTGTACTGTCTTTGTGATGGCTGAGATCGAGGGAGGAGGCGAGGACAGCTCCAGGTACCTTTTGGACAGAGAAGGGGTGGAGCCCGCAGTCAGATCTTCTCCCTCCTTCTTCTGTGCAAATGTTCCACGAGGGGCTGAAGGCAGGGGACATAGGCAGATGCCATCTAAGGTGCCTCAGAGTCACAGTAAAGCAGGGGTGGGTGGCTGGGGCGTGGTCCTGGCTTAAAAGACATGGGTGGCTTCTCGCTTGGCTTACCTGACCTCCCTTCATTAGGCTGAGCTGAGGCTCGGGGTAGCGGATGCCAGGGGCCACCTCCTTGGTCATTGAAGAGTCACCTGGCTTGTGCCGGCCTGCCTGGACCCACCAGGAGAGATAACTAGAAGGATCTGCTGCTCACAGTCTCCCTCCCCCACATCCTAACAGGGAGCATTTCCTTTGAGCGGAACTTTTACACACAGGCCCCTCGGAGGGATCCATAAACTGGGTTTATTAACCAGCTGAAAGGCGAGTAGCTCGGGACCCAGGGCCCTGACGCTAGGTTCAAACATCACCACGTCTGTTTATTTTTTTTAGGTTTCTGAGCGAATGTATATTCCTGCATGTTTAGAGATTGGCAGCCCTGGAAAATGAAGTTTATTTATCCACTCTATACACATCACATAAACAGCTGCAAGCGGCTTCCCCGCCCCACGCGGCCGTGGCGCTCGGCTCTGACCTGCGGGCCTGCAGCTTAAAAGCTGGCTGGGTTTCTTGAGCGTTCTTCCCCGGGCCCGTTTCCAGGTGATGCCCGTGGGAGACAGAGGCCTGAATCCTGGGACTCAGGTGGGGCTGAGACCCAACCTCGACTGCCCGCAGGGACAGCTTCCACCAGCCTTGGTCTGGCTGCCTCGAGTCCACGGTCTTCATTCATTTGTTCCTTCTGCCAACCCATGCTGGTCTCTCGCAGGCCCTGGGCTAGATCCTGGCGATACCGAGCTGATCCTCTGCCCGTCCCTCGGGAGCCCCTACCCTGTAGGTGAGAGCCTCCAGGGACCGTGTCTGGAGGGAGACAGTGACTTCCCTCTGGGGCATCCTTCAGTCCCAAGCGAGGCCGCCTATCTCTTCCGTTTCTCCGGCAGTGACAGCTGTCCCTCGTCCGCCCAGCTCCGTTCCCATCTGTGCTGGGGGAAACGAGCTTAAGGACGTTTCCGGAAACGAGGCGAGGTCAGGACGCTCAAGTGTTTGGAAGTCATCCTAGAGATTGAGTGCTGAGGCCGGCTCTCTCCGCAGACGTGGCTGCGTCTGGGGACTGCTCTGGGTGTGCACGTGTTCTAATTGATTAAACGTGGAGGTACTAAAAAAATGGTGTGAGATTCCTGGACTGCTGATGGAATGTATCAGTCCTCTCCTACTCTGCATTTTAGGTCGGGCCAACGTGATAGTTACAAATATGCAAGGGGAGGGTGATCAGACAATACGCTGTGTGTACTATAGACACCCCCGCCCCCAAAGACTTATAGCCCCTGAAGGCTAACTTGGCCAGGGTGTAAGGATGTTATTGTTTTTCTTTCTAGGAAGAACAGGTCATGTTTACAAGATGGATTATTATCAGACCGGATAGAGAGAGGGTGAATTTCTTGCTTGAAAATTACTCTTCTTCTGAACCTTTTCAGCCACTGAATCAGCATCTTGCTTTATCTTCATTTCTCCCTTGAGTTTTTGACCTGCATCTCCTAATAGGAAGGCTCGTTTTCCAGCCAGCTGAGCAGTGGGACTTCCAGGGTGGAATTAGTCTTTCCAGTTTCTGTCTTTAATTGGCCCAGCCTTCGGATGGGCGCAGCCACCTGAGAGATGGCTTTTCAGAAAAGGTGGGGCTTGAAGAGCAACCAGGATGCCGATTTGGAGAGGGGAGAGGACCTCACAGGCAAGGGGGCGGCCTGAGTAGAGGGTGGGGGTGAAGCTGACCACAGGATGGGGGGGGGGTGGTCAGGAAGGCAGGACGGAAGGAGGAGCGGTTTCTAGGCTCCTGCCGCACACACACCAGCCAGCCACGTCCGTGGCCACGGTCACCCAGAGTGTCTGAGACATCACTCGTGCATGCCAATTCCTACTGTTTTCTTTGGTGTGTATTTTTATTTACTAATTTTATTTTTGGCTGCATTGGGTCTTAGTTGAGGCACTCAGGATCTTCCTTGTGGCATGTGAACTTGTCTGTAGTTGAGGTGTGTGGGCTTAGTTTGTCCCATGGCTTTTGGGATGACCAGGGATCGAACCTGTGTCCCCTGCACAGGTAGAGATTCTTAACCACTGGACCACCAGGGAAGTCCCCCAACTGTTACTGTTGATGAGCAGAGACCAGAGGTCAAGCTCTGTACCTAGTACCTTTCTGGCATTACCTTGTGTTTGGGATTGAACTATGTCCCCTACAAAATACTTGTGGAAATCCTAGCCCCAGTATCTGTGAGTGGGACCTAATTTCAAAATAAGGATCTTTACAGATGGAATTGGGTTAAGTTGAGGTCATTTGGGTAAGACCCTCATTCAGGATGACCGGTGTCCTTATCAGAAGAAGGAAATCTGGACACAGACACACCGGGAGAGGCCACGTGACGACAGAGGCAGAGACTGGAGCGATGCAGCTGCAACCCAAGGAAGCCGAGGACTGCCGGTCACCACTGGAAGCTCGGACAAGAGAGAAAGGATTCTCCCCTAAGGTTTCAGAGGGAGCATGGCTCACTAAAATGGTTGGATGGCATCACTGACTCAATGGACGTGATTTTGAGCAAGCTCCAGGAGATAGTGAAGGACAGGGAAGGCTGGTGTGCTGCAGTTCATGGGGTCGTAGAGTCTGACACAATTTAGTGACTGAACAACAACTAGGAAATTAATGTGCTTTGTTTTACCCTAAAACATCACTACCCCATGTGTGGTAGGCAGACTATGCCTTCCTCCTCCCTGCCCCAAAGACACTTGTTTTCCAATCCCCAGAACCTGGTAATAGGACTTTGAGAATGGAATTAAAATTTCGGACATAAAAATAAGAAGGTGACCTGGGTAGACCCAGTCTAATTACATGAACCCTTAACAGCAGAGAATTTTTCTCTGGCTTGAGCAGAAGAGACTCAGGAGAGGGAGAAGTCAGAGGCTTTCCCAAGGTGGGAGGGACTTGCTGTGTTGTTGCTGACTTTGCCAATGGAAGAAGGATGAGCAGAGAGACTCCTGGTGATTGGCCAGCCGGAAAACAGGACCTGGAGCCATGAGGAACTGAATCGGCCAACAACCTAGGTGAACCTGGGAGCAGATTCTCCCCACAGAGTCTCCAGAAAAGAACAAAACTCTGCCAACACCTTGAGTCCAGCTGAGCCCACTGCACTCTTGAGCCACAGAACTGTGGCATACTAAGTTTGAATTGTTTCAAGCCACTAAGTTTGTGGTAATTTGCTATAGCAGCATGCGTGTGTGCGTGTGTGCTAAGTCACTTCGGTCTTGTCCGACTCTTTTCGACCCTGTGGACCGTAGCCCACCAGGCTCCTCTGTCCATGGGATTCTCCAGGCAAGAACACTGGAGTGGGTTGCTATTTCCTCATCCAGGGGAACTTCCTGACCCAGGGATTGAACCTGCAGCTCCTGTGTCTCCTGCTTTCATGGGTGGATTCTTTACCCCATGATCTCGGGGTTTGAGTGGGAGTGGTACCCACAGGAGATGGCTGACACTGGTGGGATCATAATAAATCACTGGAAATTCAGCAGGCTTGAGCAGGAAAATCAGCTCTGAGACACAGAGCCAGGTAAAGTAGCAGGGGCTGGCACTAAACAGCAGCTAGAAAAATGGCCCAGGTATGTAGGGATGTATTCAGGGTGGAGGGTCTGTCCGCTTCCATCTTGGACAGAATTGCATCTTGCCCATCAGCTAATCCCCGTGGGATGGCACAGATGAGGTGAGGAAGCACAGGGGCTCAGAGGCCTGTTCCGTCATCACAGGCTTTGTGACCCGTCCGCCATGGCAAGCCTCTGGCCCTGGCATGGACCACATCCATGTGTTTTACATACATGCTTGATGACAAAGCATCATGTCTTTTCCAATAGTGCAGTCAATACCATAGTTACTATTTCATTCAAGAGGAGGCATGTTTGTTTTTTAAAATGTTCATATATTTATTTGGATACCCTGGGTCTAAGTTGTGGCATGTAGGGTCTAATTCCCTGACCAAAGATCGAATCCAGACTTCCTGCATTGGGAGCTCAGAGTCTCAGTCACCGGACCACCCGGGGAGTCCTGGAAGCATGGGTTTTTAACAGATTATCTTTATCACTGAACATTCAAATAGCACTGTCAATACACAAATCCATCAGAAGGAGAAGGCAGTTAGTTCCCAATGACCTCTGGGAAGAAGGCCCATCTCTCTTGGACTTGCCCCAACCAGGCAACTTGTGGGAGTGCCTTCTACCCAGTGTAGGGTTGCCATATAAAATATAAACCATTCACCTCAATCTGAATTTCAGATAAACAATGAATACTTTTTCATGTAAGTACATTCCATGTGATACTTGTTCATGCAATATTAGGGAATACAAAGAAGTATTCATTGTTTATCTGAAATCCCAATTTAACTGTCTTGTAATTTATTAAATAGCTAAATTTGGCACCCCTAACCCAGTGGTGTTCTGAAGTGATGCCATGTCTGATTTGGAGGAGGCTAACAAATGTCTGGAGAAGGCAATGGCACCCCACTCCAGTACTCTTGCCTGGAAAATCCCATGGACGGAGGAGCCTGGTGGGCTGCAGTCCATGGGGTCACTAAGAGTCAGACAAGACTGAATGACTTCACTTTCACTTTTCACTTTCATGCATTGGAGGAGGAAATGGCAACCCACTCCAGTGTTCTTGCCTGGAGAAGCCCAGGGATGGGGGAGCCTGGTGGGCTGCCGTCTATGGGGTCGCACAGAGTCGGACACGACTGAAGCGACTTAGCAGCAGCAGCAGTAACAAATGCCTTGATTCCTGTTTTGAAGCACACAGAGGATATTTTACAATGGGTCTTTTCCTTGTCCTGAGAGGGTGGGACAAAATGGTGCCTCAGACAGATAAAATGAAGAATCTGGTGGTTGTCATGATGAGCCCACAATGGAATGAATTTCTGCGTGATACTGAGAAGATCTTTAGAAGAAAGTGAGCAATACTCTGCCCTAGACAGCTTGAGCTGCTGTTGGAGTCAAGACTATTAGAGGTGAAACTTGAACTTGGTGACATTCAATGTTCAGTACCTAAAAATAAGGACACAAGAGGCTCAGAGAGGTGGAGTAGCTTGCCAATGATTTCACAGCAAAGAGAAACAGCAGGAAACAAAGCCAGAGCTAGGGCTTCAAAGAGAGAGGTCTTACTGTCTCTTCATTCAGACTGGAAATAATAATACTAGCTAACATGGACTGATCATTTGCCATGAATCAAGCACTTTACCTGAAGCCTCCCATTCAATCTGTACAAAAACTCTTCTAAGCAGGTGTTAGTATTGTCTCTGTCTACAGAGGAGGATGTGGAAAGAAGATGCAGATGATAAGCCCATGGCCGGCAGAGCTGGACTCCAGGGCCCATGCCCCTAGCACTCCAGGACAGCAGAGGGTACAATCTGCAGGCCCACTGGCTAACTGAAAGAGGGGCTGGTCCAAAAATGGAAAGAGCTCTCATCATCTGAATGGGATGGCCAACTTCTCTGGGAGGATCTGAAGAACTGGCCCCACTGGCTTTCATTTCCATCCACTGGCTAAAGCTGCTGCCCCTCCCCTGGACCTCACAGGGACCCCTGGATCAGGGTGCTGGCAGCATAAGGGACAAGCACTTGCTCCAAAGCCAGGCTCCCTCCCTCATGACTGTATGACTTGGCAAGCTCTTCATGTTTCCACAGCCTGATTTGTAACATGGGGGTCAGAGAGGTACCTGACCTGTATGGGATAACCTGTAAGGCCATGATCGCATTTGCTTGGAACAGAGTAAGTGCCAAGTAAATATCAGCCACCAAGCATCCACTCTGTGCTAAGACAGCAGGGTCATGGCTATTGCAAATGGGGAGCCACCGAGGCTCTGAGTGATGAAAGAGCAGGGCGGTGGTCCCCACCTCTGGGGAGAAGACAGACTAGAGGCTGAACTGCTTCAGAATCCCTTCAGAAGGGACTGGGGAGCTGGGGCAGCTGCCCTGATGCAGGAGAAAAACAAACCCAAAAGGAGGGGTGTGGTGTAAGGTTTTCCAAAGACAGCTCAGATCTGGGACAGACTGGCTTTGTTGGGAGGGGAGCTGGAAACTCCCACGCTTTAGGGTGGCAGTCCAGGTGGGCGCTGTGGCTGGGAACTAAAACAGGGGGCGGGAGGTTGAAGCTGAGCCATAAGAATCAGGGTGCAGAAGTGCTTCTCAAGCTGGATCCAGGTGGAGCGATGCGGCCACAACCTGGCAATGTGAGGCCAGGCCCCGCTGGGGACAAAGGAAGCCGGATAGAGGGAACACGCCAGGCCAGATCCCAGGGGAGGCCGCCCCCTGCCCTTGCAGGATGCCGGGTCCACAGGTGTCAGGGTAAGACATTCCGTCCCAGCGGGATTCCCGCTGCAGACGCACCTCGACACGAATCGCTCGTCACCTGCACAGCCGAAGGACTTCAGGGTGAGGCCGGGCGCAGGCCGGATAGCGATGCTCCCGGGCGGGCCGCAACCCCTCCTTCATCCCGGGGCGCTGCGCGCCCACCCATCCACCCTGTCTGTGCGCGCCCGGGACGCCCGTGGCCACACGGGGGCGCCGGCGGCCGCCGCGCGCCTCGCAGCTCAGAGGCCGGAGAACAAAGGGAGCCCCGGGGACCTCGGCCTCCCGCACCTGGACCCACCTGCTCCCCGAGCCCGCGGGCCCCGCGCCGCGCCGGCCTCCGGCTCCCGCGAAGGAGTTAATTTTTGCTCAGCGCCGCTCTTAGAAACCTGTTAAAGAAATCGCTCGCCCCTTGATGGACTTTCTCCCCAGCCAGGGGACAAAATACGAGCGCGCTGGGACGCTGAAAATGTTACTGGGTTTGTGGTTTTACGATGAGTCCTGCTCTGGATTCCCCCGCCCGTCTCCTTCCCTAATTCACCAGGATCCTGGCCGCATCACTTTTCTCCACTTGGATTTATTAAAGTGAACTTTTCACGTTTGGACAAAGTAGACACACCCTCGGGAAACAGGGTAACAAACGGAAGGCAGAAATCAAGGGCAAAGAGGAAGGCACCATGGAAATCAGGTCTTGCCCGGAAAGGTAACTTCCACCGCAATAACTTCTAAATATACTTCAGGAACTAGGTGCAAACTCTATGTAAATGTTCCCAGACGCCCTAATTAGGAAGCCCCCAAAGCCCCCAAAGCTGTCATGATCCCCATCAATTACCTAGTATCTACTGAGGACCTGTAGGCACAAAACGGCTCATGAGCTGTACACGACTAGCCAGCAGTTGTGCCAGGCCCTGGACCACGAGAAAGGGGAGGCAGGCCAGGTTCTTCTGGGTGATACGATTTGTGTGTGTGTTGTGCTTGTGCCGAGTCACTCAGTCGTGTCCAGCTCTTGGAGACCCTCCGGACTGTAGCGTGCAAGGCTCCTCTGTCCATGGGATTTCCCAAAAATACTGGAGGGGGTTGCCATTTCCTCCTCCAGAGGATCTTCCCCGCTCAGGGTTCAGACACCCGTCTCCTTCCTCTCCTGCGTTGGCCAGCAGATTCTTCACCACTGAGGCACGTGGGAGGCCCCGTTGTGATTTAGGAGTCCCCAGTGAACTCGTCTATCCCCTCATTGATGTCCAAGGTCAAACTCCACAGGGCTCTCTCCTCGGGCACTGCCGTCTTGGTTCAGCTGGCCTTTCTCCCTCTGGTTCATGGCTCTGGGCACACAGCTGTGAATTCCTGGGGGTTTGAGGGAGCTTCAGTCCTCACAGGGAGGGACTTAGGGCTTACAGAAACCCGCACTGGGACTGCTTCAAGTGGGTCCCGGAAGCAGGAGGTGATGCTGCAGGCCCTTTTCATTCAGCCAACAGTAATATTGTATCTGTCCATCAGAGACCATCCTGGCTATCTCTGACACTCTTCCCATTCTGATGAGGACCTTGCCCTAAACCCTGCTGGCAACACAAGACGATGGAATGCACGTGGGAGTTGGGGGGAGATGGGCAAAAGCAGCCCCTGGGGACACCCCTGGTTGAGGAGATCTTCTTGGAGGAGGCAGGGGAAGGCAGGGGGCCTCTCCAGTGAAGTCCACTGTGTACAGCATTCTGCCATGGTGACAATTTCCTCTAAAATCTCCACTGTCCGATGTGACGGCCCTAGCCACATGTGGCTATCGAGTACTTGAAACGGGGCTGTGCTATCAAAGAGCTGAACTTGAAGTCTTATTCAGTTTTAACTTGAAATGATCACATTGGCTAGGGGCTACCACAGTGGACAGCACAGCTCTAGGCAGGGATGGGGAGGGGTCTGAAAGAGGCAGGAGGACCTCATGGTTGATCTCATCCTCATTTGCTCTACTCCAGCTAAAACCACCTGTATGCTCTCTCTCCAGTCCGCTGGGAGGCATTGGTGTGGTGGAGGTGGTGGTTGAATGCGGGGTGGGAGTGAAGGAAGAGAACGGAGTCTTGTAACCAAGCAATGGTGGTGGTGGTTTAGCAGCTAGCTAAGTCATGTGTGACGCTATGCAACCTCATGGGCTGTAGCCCGCCAGGCTCTGTTGTCCATGGGATTTCCCAGGCAAGAACACTGGAGTGCGTTGCCATTTCCTTCTCCAGGGGATCTTCCCGACCCAGAGATCCAACCTGTGTCTCCTGCATTGCAGGCGGATTCTTTACCGGCTGAGTCAAATGCAGCCAAGCAATGCTGTGTGGTATGTGCAGCTATGGATCAGGGCTTAGAGGACTTTTTTGGGAGATACCGTGACTAGTAGATAGGGGTGAAAAGCAGGGTTCCTAGACTAGGGTTCAGAATACCTCAGAGTGGATGTAGACTCTGTAACCAGTTTGCTCTTCAGTGATGAGTAAATGACAATTCCTCTGTTTCTCTAGAGGCAAGGACTGTTCAGAGCTGGGAGGGGGTGGAGATCATAAACAAATTTGTCTTTTCAGGTTGAAAGGTGAAGCCTCAATTATGCAGAAGTGGGTGATGCCAAGGATAGTGGTGGTGGGCAAGGTGCATATTCAATGACTTCGCCAGAATCACACAGTTAGTCCTTGACAATGTCAGGGTAAAAACCCATTGTCTTGCTCTGGTGGCCACTGAAATGAATCCTAGCCTGATGGAGAGATCAGATTCTGGATTTCCCAGCCACCAGCTGGTGTGGCGGCCCTGAGTCCATCACTTCCCCCTTTCGGCATCCTGATTTCCTCTCCTGTAAAATCCTGGAGTCAGCATGATGGCAATTTTTTTTTTTTCTTTTCTTTTGGGCTGCACCAGGCAGCATGCAGGATCCTAATTCTTTGACCAGGGATCGAACACGTGCCCCCTGCATTGGAAGGCAGAGTCTTAACCACTGGACTGCCAGGGTTTAATACACACTGCCTCATCTTTGGACACCGTCTCCCTAGAAAGACCTATCCATGTCCCTCAAGCCATTTGGGAATCTCGTAAACCATCAGAGCAAGGCATAGTGCCAGTTTTTATTCAGATGCTTCTCATATTTTCAAAGATGCTCTTTTTAAAGCCGTTCTCCAGTGTTAAAAGTGTCTTCTACTGAGCACCATCCCCTCGACCTCCCTGCCACTCCGAGGGACTGCTTCTGGGCATTGGGTACCAATGAGTGTTGTGATGCTTTCCAATTCGATGGCCATTTGTCTGACTCAGCCATTTCATCTTGAGGTGGGCCTTGGGTAGACACCACCAGGCCTTTCAGCTGGGGCAGAGGTTGTTGTTCAGTGGCTCAGTCGTGCCTGACTCTTTGCGACCCCATGGACTGCAGCACGCCAGGCTTCCCTGTCCTTCACCATCTCCTGGAGCTTGGTCAAACTCATGTCCATTGAGTCGGTGATGACGTTCAACCCTCTCATCCTCTGTCGTCCCCTTCTCTTCCTGCCTTCACTCTTTCTCAGCATCAGGGTCTTTTCCAGTGAGTTGGCTCTTTTGATCAGGTGGCAAAAACATTGGAGCTTCAGCATCAGTCCTTCCAGTGGGGTGGAGGTGGGTTGGGGAATCCAGCAATGGTGGCTCCAGACTCTTTGAAAACCAGGTTTTCATATTATTATTTCATAATAATATCCATGTAGTGCTAGTGAGTCCTCAGCTCTTCACTTAATCACTTAACTTTTCCAGCAGTCTCAGGAGGTGGGAATAATAATTAACAGCTAATGATAATCATTGCAAACACATTGCATTTCTCATGTGCCAAGAGTTTCTCCAGAACCAGAGGGCATCTGGATAAAAAGGTCTCAATGCTTGTCACACCTTAATTCAGTGAATGCTTTGCATGACTCTATTAAATAACTACAAGATAGTGCTGCCAGTGCAGGAGACATAGGAGACGTGGGTTCAATCCCTGGGTCGGGAAGATCCCCTGGAGGAGGGTAAGGCAAGCCACTTCAGTATTCTTGCCTGGAGAATCCCATGGACAGAGGAGCCTAGTGGGCTACAGTCCCTAGGGTGGCAAAGAGTTGGACATGACTGAAGCAACTTATCACACACACACACACACACCATTGTTTTCCAAATTTTATAGCCGAGAACCTGAAAGACTCAGATAACTTAAGTTTTTCTCCAGGGAAATCTTGGCTTGGAAATTCAGACCCCGTTCTAAGTTTAGAATCATTGACGGTGACTAGTACTGGGACTCATGATTCTGTTTAAATGTCATAAGCTCCCTGAAGACGGGTCCTGTCTCTCCGATCCCCCCACCCATCCCGATCAGTACATCCTAGGATTAACAACTCTGACCATAGTCTTTGGACTATTGTAGATTTCTCCTTTCGAAAGCTTCTTTTTTTTTTTTTTCGAAAGCTTCTTTTATGCTATGGACATTCTTGAGATGTAGCTTAAAGAATGAAATTCAGTTTTGCAAGGTGCTCAGAATCACATTAAAAGGGCTCATTAGCACTTAAATGTCAGTAGCCTTTTTATTCCTCCAACTTTTCCATCGGGTGAAGGACCAGCCACCCATTAGAAAACAAATTATTAAAAGAGAAATTCTAAATCTTTAAAGGAGAGAGGCCTATGGCAGCCGGGGTCCCCACCCCAGCCCCGCCGCCGTCTTCTTCCCAGAACAAGTGGGTTAGCAGCAGTTTGTTCCTTGAAACTTGTGGGGCATCAGAGTTCTGGTGTCCTCATTTTCCTTCCTTCCATTGATGTATCATTACTAGAGTGAAAAAAGAAGGACGTCTCGAGGGCTTTTGAAAAAAAAAAATGGGTGACTACTCAAGACATTTTGTAAAGGGGGGAAAATTGCTAGGAAAAGGGACCTCGGTGGGGGGTGAAGGGGCTGTGAATGTGCCCTTGTCTGGAGGCTCTTTCAGCTGAAACCTGGTGCAGGCGTTCTTGGTTCAGTTCAAACTGTCACCTTTAGTTCTTGCTGGCTTTTCTGCCCTCGGCCCTGAACCTCAACAGATTGGGGCTTATTTACCTATTCACACTCGGCTGTGGAAGCTCATTAATAAGCTTATTAGCTACACCATTCAAGGGAGGCCATTGACAAAAGGGGTTCCAGCCACTTGAAGAGGGGAGAGAAAAAAACTGTAAAGAGATTATTTTCTCATTCAGAAGCCTCACTGGTGTGAACGCTTTCCTAGACCCTCTGAGGTCACTTGAAGCCTAAAATATGATGACAGGATTGGGTTTTTAAAAAAAATTCCAAACATGGTTTTGCTTTTCTCTAAACCAAAAAGTTTGCTGTTGTGGGCTTGTGGGCTTCGCTCACTTAAAAACGGACACTCTTAAGGGAATAAGGGGCTTTTGATGGATGGGTGTCTTTTTATTCCTATAAACAATAAATTCTGCAGACTGCATCTGGACACTGAAGTAGGTGTTCTTATTTGTTATTTTCAGCGGAAGGCTTCCTTTTCATTCAGGGTACACAGAGCCACTGATGAACAGTGGGTAGGGATGGCAGCTTCCTGCACCAGTAATTTATGTGAGAACGTGTTAACAGCATTTTCAATGCCTGATGGATTCCTTGCAGGATGGGAAAGGAATCTGTCCTGAGAGACTTGAGATCCCCATTGGTGGGGAATATAAAGTTGTAAGTGCCAGCCTCCAAGCAGGCAGACACTCAGCCTGATCTGAGACACTGAAAAGCACTGATGTGGTCAGAACAACTCGGGTGTGGTAGATGGCTGAGGTCACCTGGCCAAGGTATCTCCATGAATTAAAAGATTCTGGGACTGATCCAGGTTAAAAGACTTGACCAAAAACCATAGCCTGCCCCAAGCATGGAAACTGATTATTTTATTTTGCTTGAGATTCAGACTATTACTTTTGCTGTCACATTTCCCAAACAGAATTTCAGAGCCATTTGCCTGAAGCATTTCAATGGACCTGTACTCCTGGCGTTTCGGTAATTTTACATAAAAGTTCTCTGAGAGGTATTGTGAAGAAGAATGATTTTCTAATGATGTGGCACCCTGAAAAAATATTTTTGTAAATGTTGTGAAGTGTGCAGTGTCAATGACCCATAAGCAACTGCCTTTCTAAATGCAGGAAAAGTCGATTTCCCAGGTCAATTTGGTACTGCTGCTCCATCCATCTTTAGGACTCCAAAGCACTTCTGGGTTTAATGACCTTTTTTAAGGAAAAAATAATTAAGGTTTTTATCTATATTGTCTTGGACTTAAGGCACCACTGCTTGGGAGCTGGATGAGTGGGGAAGGAGAGCAAGTATGTTAAAGAATAAATTATCCTGTAGACACAGACTAGTGAAAAAGGTAAATGGAAAATATGAACTTTAACCAGTTACAGCTTGGCATTTAGTTGAAGAATCTTAAGATTCAGAGAGAGGAATTGATTTGCTCAAGGTCATATAGCTATTTATAGCAGAGTTGAGTCCTTAGAATCTTCCGAATTTATTGATCCAAATATATAGTACCAAACACTATTCCGCCCCGCCCAGTTTTGAACTTTTCCCTAAGAGAGCCAGATTCAAAGTCAGGCTCAGCTGCTGCCATTAACCAGCTGGTTAACCCTGGACAAATAACCTCTCTCACCCTGTATCCTTAGCAGAAACTGGGACTATTACTATGCAGGGTGGCTGTGCGGTTGAAAAAGAAGACTCTATTCCGTGTGCCCTGCCTATAGCAGAACCTCCGTAAATACACGTTTCTTTTCTCATCGCTATCGCTTTGATGAATAGGCAGGCATTCCCTAGGTTACTTTCTCTCGTCTCAAAGTTTCAGTTTCATTATATTTCTCCCCCACGCGCCCCAATACCACGCAGATGCATTTTAAAGTCTCGTGGCGGGTGGTGGGGGTGGGTAGAGAGCAGGCTTTCTGTCATTTGTTTTGACTTGAAATGAGACAACGTAACGTAACCACCCGGCAAAGCGTGGGTCAGGCGAACTGCCCAGGGAAGGAAGGGAGCGCGGGCCCCGGCCGCATTCACGGAGGATGCTGCCTGCTGCCCCTCCGCGTCCCGGTGCGGCCAGGGCCCCCTCGCCCTCCCCGCCGGGGTCTCGGGGCCGCTCGCAGGCGTCGGGAGCCGCGCCGAGTCGGGGCGGCGGGGCGCGCGGCGCTGATTGGCAGAGCGGGCGCCGCCGTCCAGGAAACGGCTCGGGTTTCAGCGGGGGCGTGACCCGCCGGGAGGGGGCGGCGGCGGCGGCGGCGGCGGCAGCGGAGAGCGCCGCGGAGAGCCGAGCGAGCGGGCGAGCGGGCGGGCGGGCGGGCGGGCGGGCGAGGGAGCGCGGCCGCCACAAAGCTCGGGCGCCGCGGGGTCTGCGCGCGGCGTAGCTGGCCCGGCGCGGCGACTCCTTTCCAGGCTGGCGGGGCCCGGGCGCCCCGAGGCCGCGGCTTTCCTCCGCGCTCCGAGCGTTCGCAAGTTGCGAGCGAACTTTGGTGGAGGAAACGCCAAACCCGACTCCTTTCTTCCTCCCGCTCCCCAAATCCGAGCGCAGCCCGCGGGCGTCATGCCCGCGCGCCTCCGCAGCCTGGGGTGCGCGTGAAGCCTCGGAACTTTGGCGCCGGCGAGGACTCCAGGACCACTTTTTTTTTTTTTTTTTTTTTTTTTTGCGGGGAGTTGTTCGTTTGCTCCATCCCGACCCACGCTGGGCGCGGGGACAGACCCCCGGGGATCGTTGCCATTCAAGGTAATCGCCGAGTCGGGCGCCTCGGGGGAGCTTCGCGGGGCGGGAGAGTGGGCGCGGTGGAAGCCCGAGACGCCCGGTGCACGGCCCCCCAAACGGAGGGCTGGCACTGTGGAGGAGGCTCCCTGTCCTTCCTCTTTGGCTGCATAGGTGATCGGGGAGCTGGGTGCCTGCTGACGGCAGGCGTTTGGGAAGTTCTGCCGCTGCCACCCCCATCCAGATGCTGACATCTGCCTCTGGCGCTGACACCCCACCCCCCGCGCCCGCCTCCCTGTCAAACTCCGGCCGGCGCACTCCCGCTGGCCTTGCGCGCTCCTCCGACCCCGGAGCTGGTGGGCAAGCGGCGGGGCAGCCTCGCTCGCTGATGGCACAGCCCGGTAGGTCCCAGACTCGGAGGGGGCATCTTCGAAGTTGCCGCGCGCGTTCCGGGGCCCGGGGAGCCCCGGCTCCGTCTCCTCTAGGCTCGGGCCGGGGACCCTTACCCGGGAGGGGTGCGCTGAGGTGGGGCTGGCAACACCTCTGTAGGGTAGGCGAGGGCTCGGGGCGGGGGGTGGCGCACTGGTAAGGGGGCTGCTCCGGTTCCCCGATTGCAGTGCCCTTCGGCCTCCCTGGCCCGCAGCCGCCGTCTCGGCTGGAGGGAGCGCGGTACGCCTGGGGCTAGGGGGCGAACTGGACCGACTTTTTCTAGTTCGCTGCCTGCTCTACCGGCAGCAGCTCGGAGATGTCGAAAGCGCAGGCGAGTTCTAACTTGCGCGCTCATTCTTTCAGCGCCGGGGCCGCGCCGGGGAGTCAGCCGAGGGCCGGGCCAGGCGCTGGCTCCGACCCTCGCGGCCACAGGGCCAGGCGCAGGGGTTCGGCCCGGCGCCGCGGAGCCTCACCAGCTCCCCTCGCCGCCCGCTCCTTTGCAGACTCTTCTCCGGACCTTCCTTCCTCTCGCCCAATTCAATAAAACCACCCTTAAAGGCAAACCTTCTTTCACCCATTATGTGTTTGGTGTGAAACGCTATCAACATTTAAAACCCCATTGTCCCCTGGGTCCCAAATCCCTGTAAATCTTCCACCGGCCTCGACTCATTTTCATCTGAAAAGCCTGTTTAGTTTGAATAGAAACGCAATCGGGCGCCCCTCTCTCTCGCCCTGGAATGTCAATTAAAATGCAGATTTCTCTGAGCTCTTTAGCGCCCCGAGAAGGGGGAGAAAATCACTATATTCCTAGCACACAAATCCAAGAACTACAATTGAAACCGGGTTGGTGGTGTTGAGTTCTCCCGGAGCTGCTGCAAGTTCTCGTTGGCTTGTCGTGGGTTAACGGGGAAGAGAAGGTGGTCCCGGGTCAGCCTATATTTTGTCTTGAAATTTCAGTGTGTTGAGGAATTCCCACCCCCACCACATCTGACCTCTTGAGAGCCCCCTGCTCTGTTCAGCCCTGGGGGGCCTAGGGAGGCTTGGAGCCTGGAAGGTGGGTCTGCCCCCTGGGGGCCTGGGCACCCCCCCCACCTTGCCTGGCACTCTTGACTGATGGGAAGTCTGCCGGGAACAAAGCTCCCAAGTGCTCCGGTAGAGGCTCAGTTAAGGCGGGTGATGTATTGACTTGTCTTCTTGAAGGGCGGAGGGTTTGGAAATGTTCTGTAAACTGCATAGATCTGGCATAGGGACCACTCCCCAGCCTAGCCCTCTCACTTGTCACTTT